>NC_140083.1:22092516-22836137 GCF_964194135.1 Talpa europaea | reverse complement strand
GAATGTAAACTGATCTAATCCTATGGAAAGCAGTGTGGAGATTTTTCAAAAGACTAAAAATGGATCGTCCATATGACCCAGCAATCCCACTCCAAGGTATCCATCCCCAAAATGCAAAAACACTAATTCAAAAGGAAATCCACCCTCCCATCTTTATAGAAGTGATATTACAATAGCCACAATATAGAAACAACCTAAATGCCCCAAAACCGATGAGTGGATCAAGAAGATGTGGCATATATACACAATGGAATACTACTCAACAATCAAAAAAGAAAAATATAGGAGTGTTTATATCCTTTCAAATTAGTGTTTTTGCATTCTTTAGATAGATAGGAATGGAATGATTGGATCATATGGTATACCTATATTCAATATTTTGAGAAACTTTCACAATATTTACCATGAGACTGGATCAAATTATATATATATATATATATATAGGTCTCATTTTTTTCCACACCCTTGCCAATACTTTTGGTATCTGGGATTTGGGGGCATTATCACAGGACTTTTGATATGCAAATTTTGGTTTTTGATATGTAAATATGTAGTATCCATACCATAAGATGCATCTTACATTATTCCCAACTTGAAAAATTTGCAATCATTTTTGAAAACTGAAAATATATGGTACATAGGTAATTTTAACATGCACACAATCAGTTAAACATCTTTGGAAACCATCACAGAGCTTTGATATCAGTTACCTGGATTCTCCCCAAAAATTCCAGCTTGCTCAATTCATTTTGCCCTTTAAAATTTAATGAGAATTGGCTTGAATTATCATCTTATACATAGCCAGCATTTCCAAATTCTTATTTTTGCTGAGCTTTCCAAGCCCATTCTCTTCATGTTTTAACTCTCCTGTATATTTTAACATACTAGATATTTCACTACCACTTTTCTTCCTAGTATGCCACTGACACAATTACAAGAACTTCATTATATTTAGATATGAGCAATCCAAAATGTACTCGATAGGACTCTGTTATGTAGTTCTATTGTTTAAATCGTCTACAATGATAATGAAGGCCTGGTTTGATAGAACACTTACACAAAGTCACATCAACTTCTTGTAAGATGATCAGGTACAGAAAAAATTCCACCTAGGAACAACAAAATGTATGAAGACATAGAGTTCACTGATTTTTCCTTTAGGATTAAGCAACATATAAATAACATAGAAAGCTAAGATAGATATGGCTGGTAGTGAAAAGTCCTGAAAACTACATATAATCATAGACTATGGCCTCAAAAAAAAAAAAAAAGTGGGCAGAAACCTTTCTTCTGGATTCCTTACTTCACGACATCTGGTCCATTTCTCATTGTGGCATGTTTTTCTCTGTGTGATCTCCACCTTGTGTCATTTCAAGAATTTCAAGCTTTTAATAATGCTTCCATGCATAACATTTTGCCACACATTCAGAATTTTTTTAAAAAGTTGATGCATACTTCCAGGACATTTTGCATTTACCATGTATTATTTCTTTAATATGTGATGCCACAGGATGAACATATTTACTTTGGTCAGTGATATAATGAGAGAATGCTTCTGCACCCTAAAAAATAGATAATACAATCAATGACCTATTTTGAATTAAGACAGAAAGTTTATGTCAGAATTTATACATTTGAAATTAGCTACAAAACTTTAATAAATGAAGCAAAGCAATATTTGTTACAGGTTGGATTTTGTTCCTGTAAAATTTCATTGTTGAAGACCTAATCACCAGGATCTCATTAGTATATAGAGTCATTGCACATAAAATTAGTTATGTTATGATGGGGTCATGAAAATGAATTGAATTCCAATTTATCTGGTGTTCAGATAAAAAGGAGAAATTTTGACAAAGATAGACACATACATCTGCAGAACCCTATTGAAGACTGAGGTTGTACTGGCAAAGCTTAGGAATTACCAAAAACTGGGAGAGAGACCTGGATCAGATCCTGCCCTAACAACCTCAGAGGGAGCACGAGCTTGCTGATAATTTGATCTTGAACATCTGGCCTCTGGAACTGTGAGACAACATATTTCTGTTGTTTAGGCAACTCTGTTTAAAGTGTTAATGCTCTGTTAATGCACTGAATTTAAGAAAATAAACATTTTGTAAAAATAAAAAGAATCAGGCCTCCCTGGTGGTGCAGGGGTTAGTCAGAGCTATCACCGCCACAGCCTGAGTTCGATCCCCGACCAGGGAGCTATCCCATATGTGGTACAGCAGACCTCTCCTGTCTTGCCTGCTGCTTCCCTCAGCAGTGTATTTCAGTAAATCTGTCTGTCGAGCTCCCCACTCTGTCTCTGGTGCATTCTCTCACCCCCCACCTCTGGCCTACACCCCAGTTCTTGCATGCATAAATTAATAAAAATAAATCTTTTAAAAAATCAAGCTTAATAAAATATGTGTATAACCTATAACTCTACATGCCATTCTATGGAAAATTAATATTCTCAAGTAAAAAAAACTACCTAAGTTGATCATGTTCCCTTAACCATGATAAACACAAGCCTGGGTTTGCAGGGTAGTGTGTAGAGAAATAAAAATGATCAAGTTACCATTTTTCTGGCCTTGTCCATCATGGCTTATTTCTATCAATCCCCTTCCCCCAAATCCATTCTCCCTTCTATCATAGTAAAATATTTTTTAAATGCACTTGACTTCCAAGCTATAAGAAATACTTCCAGCTAGACGTGGCATGTGATTAAGTAGAATCAGGGTATTAGAGTGAGGTGAACAGCCCCCCTTTATTGTGCTTGTTCTCCATTTCACATTTTTCTACTCTAATCTGCTATAATGTTAATGTGATGATTGAGGTTAACACCCCATCTGCTATGAAACAATGAGAAAGAAAAAGATCAAAGCAATTAGAACTTCATAAATAGCTGATAGCAATATGATACTGGTGAAGCCATATGGGAAAACTCTGCTGATATCATGGAACAGAGCCCATCTATATACCCCATATCCTGTCTCATGAAAGACAAATGCCAAGTCTACTTTTCCCAAGCAGGGACTTTTTTTAGTAGGAGACTAGTTTGTAACCCAAGTTATACAGTAATAAAACTTGTAAATTGGTTAAAAATGAAAATAATCATATTTCATAAAAGAAAAACAGTAGAAACCATATGCCACATGATATTTTAACTGTGACTCTACTCTTGGAGCCACAACCTCACCTTCCCTCTTTTAGTCTTCTCAGACACTAGTAAATTTCGGTAAAAAATAAAATTTTATAGGTGTGTGTGTGTGTGTGTATACATACATATATATGTATCTATCTATATATATATACACACACACATATGCATACACACATATAAAGTATAAGGCATCAAAATTGTGAATCCATTTCCTGAGAAGAAATAACGTCCTCAGTATGCTGGACCTGAGAACTCAAAACAATAATGTAATAACAAATACTTTAAAATCTACAATATTGGTACTGGTCTGTAGGGTCCTATATGAATGTTTTGATTTGAATCATTGTAGCAGTTGAAAGTTGCTACACAGTGTCTCTTTCATCCTTTTACTTATCAGTCTAAAGCATGCTCAGATTTCCTGGTTTGTGCCAGATAATTATAAAAAATATTTAAAAGAATTCGATAATTTCAATCTGTAACTTCTGCACTAATTCAACTACTTCCATGCATAGATAATTGTTTTATTACTAAGCCCTCTACTAGTGTCTCTCAGTTACATGTACAAGTATCCTAATTATATTAAATATGCTTCATTAATGCATCATTCAACATGAAGTAATAATTAAGTATCTAATAAATTCCTATTAATAGAGAAAACCTGTAATTATAATGATAATGAGCTATTCTCCAAGTAGTTCAAGCCATATCGCCTGTATTTTTAAATGTATCAAATTTAAGATTTATAGCCATTTCAGGAATTGGACAGACACTTTTTTATCTCCTTGTTTGCATGCCATCATTACACCCAGAAATATATCAAAACATAAATTGCTTTTTCTGTACAGAAAGACAAACATGAATGCATTGATCATTTCAAATGCTATGATCCCCCTTCTTGTTATGATCCTCCCTCATAAACATTACTCCAAGCTGAGTTCCTATAGATGCCTTCGTATGGATATTATTTCAAATGATAGCTTTACATAATACTTCTTTGTCTATGGTCTCCTATTCAAATGCATTTGTAGAATCGAGAGACATGCATAAAAACAACAATTTTTCAAATCTCTGATTCCAAAATATAAAAGCCCATTTTCTGTCTATTCCACAGTATCATGTCCTACTAAAATGTCATTATGATGATCTAAATAAATGATAAGTAACATCAAAATTGCTATCCATTGATGACAAAAGAACTCATAAATGCATGTACATATATGCAGATAGATCAAATTATAAACATTTCAAAATAAATCAAATACTATAGAATTTCTATCACTCAGCAGTTAGCAGATGGATTTTTCCCTGACTGTGGAACTAACACATTTGTTATAAATGTAATTTAAAAGTTCTACGTTTAAATGTACCTTCTGTGTGAATGGAAAGCTCACTCTGGAGTAAATTATTTGATATTTTATTTCCACAAATTATCTTGATGTCCTTTATCTCTTCATTTTGTTTGTCCAACTTGTAAAAGCATACACAATGTCACATTTTATTAGTAGAGGGCTTAGTGGCTTAGTAATAAAATGATTATCTAATAATATCTATAAATATATTTAGAGATGTACAAAAATAATGTTTCATATAAATATGAATCACATAGAAAATAAAACATAATATTTAGCATATCATTTTGAGCTCAATTTTAACAACTTTTTAATAAAAGTTCTGATTGAATTATGTTACAGTCATCTTAGGTTTTTGTTTTGGAATTTTGTCAGTTTTCAACTGTACTCTACAAAGTCCCCAGAATTGGACTGGAATCATCTGAAGTCATCCTGAGAACATGCAGAACAGGTAGGGGACATGTGGCCTGGCCTCCTCAGTCAGTGCTCTCTCTGTATGCACCTTTCTGTACAGTGATGTCAGCTGAACCCGATTTCTTATATGCCAATTTGGGGCTCTTCAAAGATATGTCCAAGTGAGAGACAAATAGAAGTCTTGGGAGTGATATAGTTCCACTATCATCATCATATGTTATATTGGTCAAGGTAGCTGCAAAGTCTATCAATTGAAAGGATAGAAAATATAGAATTTATGTCTGAAGAGTACTGATATGATATTATATGAGCAAGTGCGATAAAAGATCATACACTTACACACACTTCTTTAGAAAATACCATCTGCCTCAAGCTCTGAAGTGAGAAAGGTACATGACAAAAAAAAAAACAATAATACTATGAATGCAACCCAACCTAAAGGAGAAAACCAACCAGAAGTTTGAGATAAGCTATAGATCACTGAGGAAAGTCACAAACTGAAACTATGGAGGATTGAGGGGATTTAAATAGCACCAATTTGATGAAAAGTTGCCCAGATTTAGCTGAGAAACATAACACCAAGTACTGATTCTATTACCAAAGGAACTAAGTTTCTCAAAGAGGAACCAGTATGAAAGAACAATGGACCCACAGCCTGGAGTTAAAAAAAAAAAAATTCCTACCTTAAAGGACTGAGTCTCTCATAGGTTTGAATTAATGGGGAGAGAACGATGTCTTCATTTAAAATTCTGTAAGGGGAAAAATGACTCTGCCTAAGATATCAATATCTACTATGTTACAGTAATCATACAATAATTATATAGAGGTTTAGAGTGACATTTGTTTCAGTTTAGTACACTAAGGAATTTTCTTCTATTCATGAGATTTAAAAAGCTTTCCTTTTCTCGGTCTCTCCTGACTATTTATTGAACCTGTATATTTCATCTTGCTCACTTTTTACAGAACCTTCTCTGATCAGGTTCTTTCTCTTGTCACCTTCCTTGCTGCATCTGTGACTTCAGAACTGACATTCTGTAAGGGCTTTTTGTCCTGGGGCCTCCCTAGCGGCTGAAGGGGCAAAGCTTCAGCACTGTGAAGCTATCTGCAGCTACTGAGGCATGAGTTTGATCCCTGCCAGGGGGAGGTGACCCACTTGGAGCAGCAGACTAATCCTGTCTAGCCCACTGCTTCCCTCAGCAGTGTATTTCAGACGATCCACCCCTGTTCTGTTTCCCACTCTGTCGCTGGTGAATCCTCTCATCCCCTGCACCTTTGGCCTACACCCCAGCTTTTGTATGCATAAGTGAATAAATCTTTATATAAAAAAGAGCTTTTTGTCCTATGACCACACAGCCAGACCAGTTCACCCTTAAGACCCTAAGTCCAGCCCTAATTACTAGACTCTTTCTGTACAAAGTTACTCCTGAGTTCTTGTTTTGAGTATGGCTGACCAGAAGTTTATAAAACACATCATTTAAGTAATTTCATTAAATTATTTCTCTCATAACGTTTAGACTCTATATAAATGCCTTTGCTTTAAAGCCAGGAAGGGCTTCTGTTTGCTTGAAGTCATATAGCATGTTAACAATAGCATGATGAAAATTCAGATATTCTAATCCTATACACCACACAGATCATTTGGGTATTATAATCCCTGTTAAACCTTTAGAAATCCAGAGTGTCAATATTAATACCTGAATTTTTCAAGTAAATCTGAATTTCACACATCTTTCTTCTCAAACTTGAGATTTAATTTGCGCATTCATTAATTTAATATATGCTGGTCAGTTCTGCAAATGTTTTAGATGCATTGACCATTTAGTTATGACAGCAACATGATGAGGAAGGTAAATATGATCTTAGGGAAGAGTAAGGCGAAAACCTAGACAGTTTGTCTCCACAATTAATGTTTTTAACTATGATATAATAATATTGTTTATAAAATCCGAAGTCTCCTTATATAATGGTAATGAAGAGTTTTCTATACATTACCAAAGAAAGAAGAATCAAAGTGGAAATGTTTAAACAAAGGCAAATTTTAAATAGATTATTAAATTGTTAAGTTGCCTGTTGATATATTTCTTACAAGACTATTAGTCATAAAATTATTTCTTTTCAGTTGTATTTCTATTGCGTTTAAGATTAAAATGTATGTGATAAGGTGAAAACAAGCACGATATATGATTTTTATACTGATACCAAAAAAGATACTTTTGTTTATTAGTACTTAAAGTAAAATGTCTAGAGCAGCAATTCACAAATCTCAATCATTTTTATATCAAAAATTGTTTCTTTAAAGTAAATGGGAATTCATTAATTTTGAAAGATTAAATATGATTGCTTTATAGATTTCAATAATTTGAAGTTATTAAATTATAATAACATGAATTATTCAATATTTACAAAACTATCAAAATTTCAAAATGATCTACACAGTTTAAGAAAAGTAATGCCATCCATTGCTAATCAAATATGTTGTTCCCATTCTAGTAATTATTGCAATTTATAGAAACCTAGTAAATACATGGACAAAACCCTTAATTTAAATAATTTTGTTGGAGAAGAATGTGGATAGAAGGGGACACTTACACACTCATGGTGGCAATGTAAATTGGTACAACCTTGATTGGAAGCAGTATGGAGATTCCTCAAAAAATTAAAAATTGACATTTTAAATGATCCACTTCTGGGCATTTACCCAAAACCCACAAAAACACTAATTCAAGGAGATATATTCACCCCCATGTATATGACAGCACTGTTTACAGTAGAAACAACATAAGTGTCCATCAACTGATGAATGGGTAAAGAAGACCTGGTATATATACACAACAGAACAATATTCAGCTATAAAAAAGATGAAATCCTGCCATTTGCAACAACATGGATAGTCCAGGAGGGAATTGTGTTTAGTGAAATAAATCAGACAGAGCAAGACAAATACCATATGATTTCAATCATATGTGAAATATAGTGAAAACAAACAGATGAACTAAATAAAATAAAATAAAATAAATTTTGGATTTTTTAAGGCCAATTAGTGGTTACTGGAAAAGAAGAGGGTGGATAAATTTGGAAAAGGGGGTAACGATAAAGTGAAGGATCGATTTGGACTTATAGTGAACTTAATGCAATACATATACACAGGTTGATTCTTAACAATAAACAGTGTCATAATTTATTGCTCTTCAATAAAAATAAATAAATAAAACAACTTTAGATTTTAAAAATACATTTCATTTTTTTGTATATTTTTTAAAGATTTATTTATTTATTTATACAAGAACTAGGGTACAGGCCAGATGCGTGGGGGGGTGAGAGGATTCACCAGGGACAGAGTGGGGAGCCGAACAGGCAGACTGATGAAATACACTGCTGAGGGGAGCAGCGAGCAAGACAGGAGAGGTCTGCCGCACCTTGTGGGACCCTTGCCGGCCTGCTAGGATTGAACCAACGCTGCAGAGGCTGCGGACAGCTTCACAGCGTTTAACCACCTGCGCCACCAGGGGAGGCCCCATTTCATTGTTCTTAAAACCTATAATGTGGTGATTACAAACTAATGCTTATACTGACTCTTTCTTGAGTATTTAGACAACATACTTTTATTGCATTCAAGTTTTCTTCATGTCAAATAATTCAGAGTTGATTTAAGTTTGCTCTTTTTTTTCTGTTTTAAATGTGAAACACCTAATCACCTTATAGGCTGTATCAATTGTTTCCTGTGTTCTTTCTTATATATTATGTACATCACATCTTTTTTATCAAGGAGCTCTGGGCTATTGACAAACTCAAGTGGAAATTAAATAGGTTCCTTATCCCTCCATAAAAGGAGTCAGATTAAGTGTACTGTTTTTTTTTTTTTTTATACAAGGTACTAAAACATTAATGAAATGTTCACCTGTGTACCATTGGGTAAGTTATCTATCATGATAACCTTGCCCAAGTAGATGCCATGGTTGAATCACTACTTTCTTCTGTATCTTATAGATCATATCTGTATTAAAATCAGAAAGTACATTTCACCTTTGTTTCTCTTGCTCCCTAAAGAGAATAGATAGATGACAGGTAGATAGATAGATACAGGTAGAGATATAGACATGGAAAGATACAGAGATGGAAGTAATGAATTCTAGTGATTACCACCCAAGCATATTTTTTAAGATCTTAGAAATAGTACTGTCTACTGGGCACACTCAGGAGACAGACTTAGAAACAGGAAAACAGTTTACACAAGATAAATTTACTTGAACAGCCTTATTTACTTAAAGACATTTGTAGCATCTTGACTACTTTCTGCCAGTTTGCCAGATTAATGATTAAAATTGTTTGCTGTTCTAAGAAAGACCTAATCTAGAATAACTTGAAAATATACATGTAGGTGCCTCCCTGGTGGTGCAAGGGGTTAAGACACAGCACCATGAAGATATCCTCAGCCACTGCAGCTCAAGTTCGATCCCCGGCCAAGGGGTGACCCACATGGTGCAGCAGACCTCTCCTGCTTCATCCACTGCTCTCCTCAGCAGTGTATTTCAGTACATCTTCCTGCTCTGTTCCCCACTCTGTCTCTGGTGGATCCTCTCAACCCCCGCATCTCTGGCCTGCACCCCAGCTCTTGTATGCATAAATAAATAAATCTTTAAAAAAGAAAATATACATATATTTGTAATTTCAGTCCAAATTAATATTACATAATTTTGTCTTTGGAAGCAGCCTCAGAATGTTACTGAAATCTAGTCCACAGTGTTGTCAGAGCTGCTACAGTTACAAAGAGATCCCCAAATCTCAGTGGCCTGCAACAAAAGCATTTACTTCATTCTTCATGATCAAAACATTATTCATCTTCTTCATAGACTGTGAGTTAATTGTGTCTACTCAATATAGAGTCTCATTCCAGGGCCAAGATTTAAGGAGAAGTCATTATCTGGGACCTTCTGCTCTGTTGGCAGAGGACAGAAATGCAAAATCTAAACTAAAATGGGCCCCCCCAGTGGTGCAGCTGGTTGAGCATAGCACAGTGAAGCTGTCCACAGCCTCTGCAGCATCGGTTCAATTCCCAGTTGGCCAGGGAGAAATCCACATAGCACAGCAGACCTCTCCTGCCTTGCCTGCTGCTCCCCTTAGCAGTGTCTTCAGTCCGCCTGCCTGTTCTGCTCCCGTCTCTGTCTCTGGTGAATTCTCTCACCCTCTTGCACCTCTGGCCTGTACCCCAGTTCTTGTATAAATAAATAAATCTTAAAAAAATTCTAAACTGAAACATTAATCACATTAAATGTTTTTACTTACATGTGGTACAATTTAGACTTTGCCACTTTCATTTAACAAAAGTTTTCAAGCCTGACAATAAGGTAAGGAGACATGGCTAGGATGTTGATATGTACTTCTCTAATGGGGAGTAAACAAATAACTTTGTTAAAAATACAATATTCAAAAAGGATGTCAAATAGTGCAACTGTTCCAGATTGCAAATTTGGCATGGTAATTTGACAGCCCCAACACTTGTTGAAAAGTGATTCTAGTTAGAAGTTGGACTAAACTATGTATGTGTAGGTGGGTGTAACTAAGCATATTGGTTCCTCTTGTAACACAAGTCCCTTCGATAAAGAAATTCAGTATTTTAAGGAAGGAAGGAAGGGGGGTGCTGCTACAACAGATAGATATTTAACAAAAATTGACAAAGAAAGCAGATAAAGCAATTCAGATAAACCTGAGCTCTCTGATTTTTCCATATATTCACATTCCTATTCTTTGGGTCTCTCCCTTCCCCTATCAATCCTTTAAATTTAAAATAAGGTGTTTTTTGAGGCTGTGGATTTGACTAACGTTGCAATTTGTAAGCCTACGGAATCAAACTTTCTCTTTTTGTTGTGCTTTTATGGTGCTCCAGATTCACTTATATGAGATTACTGAAAATAATAAGATAAAATCTGTGTCATAGGATAAAAATTTCAAATTAGAAACATAAAATTGTCATTCTCTTTATCAGATTGCACAGCAGAGAGAGTTATAACCACCTTACTGCACAAATGCTGAGCAATTTTTATGTTCATTTTGTTCAGTAGCAAAAGCCACAAGTTCTTGGAAAGCTTTTGTCTTTGACAATCACTTTATTTTATATTACATGTTAAGTAATTTAAACAATTGTAACAGGGTGGTCCCCAGGGAAAAGGGAGGTTCTAAAGCAGGGTAGTGCCCAGGAAAAGGGAAGGTGCATTGCCAGGTGCATTGCCTACCCAAGGAAGGGTGGAGCTGAGCAAGAAGAAGCAGCTCAAGAGAAGACTGGGGAGGAAGGAAGAAAAGAATTACTGAAAGCAAGAAGGAGACCTGGAGGAGGCATATAGAGTGGAGGGACATGTGAAGAAGCTGCACTTGTTTCATGGTCTTGGACTGGTTGAAACAGATGTGGGTGAGAGACCTGTGGGGAGGTTAAAAATGGCAGCTTTTTTTTTTTTTTAATAAAGATTTATTTATTTATATAAGCACTGGGTACAGTCAGAAGTGCAGGAGGGTGAAAGAATTCACCAGAGCCAGAGCGGGGAGCAGAGCAGGCAGAAGGACTGAAGTACACTGCTGAGAGGAGCAGTGGGCGGCAGGAGAGGTCTGCGTGCCATGTGGGACCCTCGCTCAGTGGCTGGGGATCGAACCAGTGCTGCAGAGGCTGCAGGCAGCTTCGCAGCCCAGCGCTCAACCGCTGTGCCACCGGGGAGGCCCCAAAATGGCAGCTTTTATCGTAATTTCGATTTTGCCCTTTTCCTTCCAAGAGTCATCTGACTGTTTCTGATCCTTTTCTATGGGTCCACCTTCTTACACAGTTACAATTTTTGAAATCTCTGGGATGCCACAAACAAATGTTTTTCAGTTTATTAGCATGATTGTTACTAAATTGGGTTCCAACTCATCAAGATAACATTCCCCCAACTCATCACATTCTCTCCTAGTACACACTTCTATATCAATCAGAGTTGTTAATTTCAAGCAATGATCTCCCTTTGAATCATTACCTTAAAAAGTAACACATTGAAGGATAGTTGGTAGCAAGCATACGTGAAAGGAAACTACAGTTTGAGATTTGGAAAACAGGCAGAAATCAGCAGGGATCTGGTATAAAACCAATCTGATGAATATCTTAATGTATCCATTGCACCTCAAATTACACTGCCATCTGTGACAGCTCTGGTCTCTGCAAGAAACTACTGTACTGCTACAAACTTACCTTGGAACTCAATGCAAACTACATGCAGTTTTGTTACCACCCTCAGTCAGAATGAATTCTTCTTAAACCTTAGTTCTTTATGTTGTTAATTTCATATTCAATTCCATTGCCTAGTTTATGTTCAATTTCATTGACTAATTAAATAAAACGCACAACTAATGTCTTAGCTGCAAGAGAGCCTGAGAAAATGAGGATCTCACTTTGCTAGAGTAGGATGCCAATCACAAAAATCCTCACCAAGTTCAGGATAACCCAACCAGGGGAGAGTTCAGATGCAGGGCAAAAAAAAAATGAGTAACATGTATCTATTAGGAATATTTACTTACTCTTTTTCATAAGAAAATGATTTGAAGCAGATACCTAAAGTATTAATGAACCAGGTTCTGATATGTAGAATAAGTCCTTCATTTATAGATCAGGCAAAATCATGGCCTTTGTAAAAAGATGTAATTCAACCACTCCTATTATTTATAGACTATGTTTCTGTACTACTGTGGCAAATTGAATACTTGAGACAGAACTTTTGGCACACAGAGTCTAACATGAATTCTGCAGAAGACAATTTGTTTTTAAAAGATATTGATAATTTTGTTGCAATAATTTGAGGTAATAGATATCTAGGTGGAAAGGTTCTGAAGACAGTTTATTAGACTAAGGTTCTCCATAGACAGAAAATATTTTGTCTTTAATTTTAAATAAACATTTTAAATTTGTAAAGTTTTATGTACTTACAAACCTGTTATTTTTCCTACAATACCTCACCACTGTACTTTAATTTGTATTTTTTTCTATTTTTTTAAGCTACCAGCTTAATACTAGCATAGCTTCATATTTGCTAGAGTGTTTTTTTCTGCCACACAAAGGAAGATGCAACCCGAACATAACTCTCTCTGGTATTCAGCAATGGTGTTTACGTTCAAGTTGTGAATTGCAAAGTGATAGAGAAAACAGCAAAAGCTATAAATTTCCCAGCATCTGCAAGTTCTGAGCCATTTCCATAATAACTAGCCAAAACACTGACTTTGTTTCCTGGCTAACCACCAGCTTTTGCATAAAGATTGTATCTCTTTATTGATCAATATTCTAGAATGAATCATAGTTGAATTTCCCTCTTTTTTAATTTTATTTTTAAATTAAAAAAAAAATTTTGTGTGTGTGTAGAAGAACTGGGGTATAGGTCAGAGGTGCAGGGGATGAGAGGATTCATCAAAGACAGAGTGGGGAGCAGAACAGGTGGATTTACTGAAATAAACTGCTGAGGAGAACAGCAGGTAAGGCAGGAGAGGTCTACTGTGCCATATGTGGGTTAGCTCCCTGGCCAGTGATTGAACTAGGCCATAGAGGTGATATCACTGAGATTTAACTCCTAGGCCACCAGTGAGTCCCTCCCTATTTTTTTTTTAAGAAAAAGGTAGTTTTCAATATTATTGTCAGGAGTAAGTTAGCAAATGATGTTTTAATCCCAATTTTGTTTGAGAAAGTGCCCAATAGAAACTTAATAATGTTTTGACAAAGCATCTGCAGATACATAGCTCTATAAAATCTAACCTCTGGAGTGTAATATTTCAAAGTTCTGCTAAAATTGAACCATTATCAAAATATCATGATCACTCATTTCATCCTCATAATTCTGCTAAAATAAAATTTTAAGGAGTTTGGTGTTACTTATCAAATAGTTTCATTTCTTATTAATATTACAAAGAAGTATTTTTACTGTCAATCTTTAAACTGTGCAGCCAACTATAACCATTCATTAACACTAATATAAATATTCACTCAAATGTATTATTTCTTTAAAAAGGAAGAAGAAAAAAACAAGTAAGTTAAACGAAAACCGCAAACTAAACAGCTATAAACTTAACATAGATCTCAATGTATCTGAAATTAAGAGGTCTTAATTTTGTTATAGAAATTAAATAGGTCTTAAAAATTGAAATTAAAGAGGTCTTAAATTGAAGAGGTCTTAAAATCTTGAAATTTGAGGTCTTAAAATTGTTATAGAAATTAAATCTCATTAGAGAAATAAATTATAAGGAATGGAATAATCTGTTCTATGACTTAATAACAATAAATAACATTTAACATGTTTTTATTAAGTTCCAGGTATTGTGCTAAACAATTTGTAAGCATTTATATAATTCTTTTAAAATAATAAGTGGTATGTCTCTGTTTTATAGATTAATAATCTCATGCTTAAAGAGTTGAAAAATTGCCCTGGGCCACATATTTATTATACATTAGAACAAAAATTTGAACATAAAAATCATTTTTAGAACTTGAGAATCAAAATCAGTCTTTTGACTCTGCTATTAACAATACAGGGAATAACATAAACTAATGGCACCTTACAAAAAGAAAACACTAAATCTACATTCTACTCTTGCTCAGAACTTCCTTTTTCTATTAGCTAATTTATACATACATATTTGCTTTCCTTCTTTGTTTTTTTTTTCACTTTTTTTTTTAAAGATTTATTTATACAAGAACCGGGGTACAGGCCTGATGCGTGGGAGGATGAGAGGATTATTCACTAGAGACAGAATGGGGAACAGAACACGCAGACTGAAGAAATACACTGCTGAGGGGACAGCAAGCAAGACAGGAGAGGCCTGCTGCGCCATGAGGGACCCTCGCCGGCCGGCTGGGAATTGAACTGGCACTGCAGAGGCTGCAGACAGCTTCACAGCACTGTGCTCAACCACCTGCGCCACCAGGGGAGGCCCTGCTTTCATTCTTAAACCTCAATAAATGGTCTATGTGGACTAGATCTTGGAGCAGTTTCTGCCAACTTTCAAGTCACCTTTACCCTTTATTCTGCCTTTTCTGTCTATTAACATGGGAAGACTTTACTTTGCAATTTGTTTATTCCTGGCCTCCTATCCACTGGGTCCCACATAGTTGAGCAATATTCTAGACAAAACAAATCTAAAACCTTACCTAAAACAAAATTTATCTGTGATAATGAGAAACTAACATTCTTCAACAGGTTTATCTCCTCTTTTTGTAATATCACTAAGAAGAACACTTATGTCTGTTGCAATCTTTTCCAGTGACAAAGAATACTAAGTTCTCGCCCAGTTTGTTTGTGACAGTCACAATCAAAATTTGTCTGAATGTCTTTTATTTCTTAATTTAGTCCCCATTTTCCTCCCTAGGAACTCTACTCTTCACCTAATCTCCCGTCTAAAGAAAATGATCTGATATTCAGATATGTTATCACTATCAGCTACACTTGCATTTTTAGGAGAGGGCCACCAAATTTACTCCAAAGAAAACTGGATATGCACCATCTAGAAAATAATAAATTCCAAAAAAAGGTTACATTTCTGGCCAAATCTTAAAACTAAGAAAATTAATGCAGTTGTGGACTAAAGTTGTATGTCACACTGATAATTTAGGATTCAATGTATTTTCACATCATCTAATATTTTCCCACCTACTCTATATTGATATATGAGAGTATTTTGTTAAACTTAAGATACTTTCCCCTCTGAAAGAAAGTTTTTTTGCAGTATGTTTATTTAAATTTTGTAAGAATCCACTATTAAAATGACTGCCCACCCTACCTTTCACCTTTTCTGATAGATATTTCTTCCTGACATGAGTTTTAAAATTATTTAGAAACTCATTCTGAAATAAAGTGTAGATCATGTTAATAGCATTTAAATCTAGAACCCTATTTGACAGTCCCCATTTCATATAATTGTTCTGGATTGTCAAAATTAAGCTTAGCAAAAAAAAAAAAATTTCTTTTAAGATCTTTAAGTGAATTTTGATTTAGTAGAAAAACAAAATGAAGTCTAATTACTTGAGACAGGAAAAAAGTATCATCCTTGAAATATCCAAAACATGCTTTTTTTTAATTACCCTTAAGTTATTTTTAGTACTAAATTTCTATTGGGATTTATGTTCCTATTTTTAAGTTAAAACTTAATTAAAATTGGGCCTCCATGGTGGCGCAGCGGTTGAGCGCTGGGTTGCGAAGCTGCCCGCAGCCTCTGCAGTGCCGGTTCGATTCCCGGCTGCTCCCCGGCCACCGGAGGAGGGTCCCACATGGCGCGCAGACCTCCCTGCCGCCCGCTGCTCCCCTCAGCAGTGTACTTCGGTCCTTCTGCCTGTTCTGCTCCCCGCTCTGGCTCTGGTGAATTCTCTCACCCTCCCGCGCTTCTGACTGTACCCAGTGCATGTATAAACAAAAACAAACGAACAAGCAAATAAATAAATAAAACATGCCTCTATTTAAAAAAAAAAAAAAAAAACTTAATTAAAACTGTTATCTAGTATAGTACATCAAATTTTGTGTTAAAGAAGTAAAAATAAATTGGGTAAAATTTCAAGCTAGGACAACAAAGGCAAGAAGTTAGATATGGTTTTTAGATGTATTAGCTGTACAAAAAAGGACTACAAAGGGCCAATTCCAAAATACCAAGTTAATACAAGATTCACATGTTTCAATATAGTATTCAACTTCAGTTATCATCGGCAATATCTTCTACAGTGGCACTTCAGCCTCTTAGGGACATGGTGGAAATATAATTACTGAAGTTTATTTTAGGAAAAAGTAATATAGACATATATATGTATTTTCTTCTAGAAGAAAATATAGCATATAAGATATTGTATATGATACTATATAATATCATATAATAAGTATAATATAAATACATATAAGTTACATATGTATAAACATTTCTGGTCATAGTGGGTAAAGAAGAAAATGGTTATTACAATCCTCTGTGAATTGTTTTTTATTTCATAGCTTTGTATCTTCAGAATTCAATAGTATTGGAATTTTAAATATACAAATATAATAGCTTTTATTAAAAAATATTTATATCCTTTTGCTTTATTGTCTTCCCTGTGCCCAAATAGCTAGAAGAAATTAGGGTGGTTTACAATGTTCATATATTAGTTTTTCCCAATATATTAAGGCAAAGACAGATACATTGACTGACAGATTCCTAAGGAACAGCTTTAACTTTTTATGGAGGCTAACCAATGAAAAAACTTATAATCTGTAATTAAAATAGAATCAACTTTAGTCCAGAGAATTCAATAATTTAGCTTTAATGACATTTGACATGGAAGACAAAGTTCCCTCTATGAAGTCTGATTCCGAAGCCCTCCAGACACCTTAAAACCTTTCCATAAGATTTATTTCTTACAGGGAACCTAATTTGACATGCCTTAAGGTTATCAGAGATGAGGAGAATAAATTGTTTTACTGCCTCGACATTTTCCTTTAACATAAGTTGTTAATATCTCGGTAAAAAGTCATGCCAAATTATGTGTTCTCTAGGGCACTTGGATCTCAAAAAATGTTGAAGGACAACAAGGGACATCCATGATTTCAAGCCTTATTATAAGACTGTGGCAACACTTCCCTCCCACATGCTGTGCATAAACTAGGACTTTTCCACCCAATCAAAACGGAAATAGTTCAAAAACAATTCAGTTATCTTTGACTTGAGGCTTCTATCTGCTGGGAACATAGCAGGAACTTCACAAATGTTTATTTTAGTTGAAAAGTTAGGATGAGAATTTTGTGCTTTTGTTTGTTTTTAATATTTTATCTCTCAAGAACAGTGCACTCTAAGTAAAACCACTGGCTAAAAGTTATCTAGCTATCTTTGAACTTGTCTTTTTTCTACCAGCAGAAATCACTCTAAAATTTGTAATTTTTACATAAAAAAATTCTAGTGAAGTTAAACAAGGACTAGATTATCTAATGTGATCTTGTGAACACAAAATGCAACTCAAAAAGTCTAAAATTGCATTTTCTAATGTATAACAAAAATGTATACAAGTAGTTATAAAATTTGGAATTATGTGAAAAATAATAAGTTTGTTTTAAAGGTGAGTAATTAGCGAGACTACACATATCTATCTATCTATCTATCTATCTATCTATCTATCTATCTATCTATCATCTATCTATGTATCTATATGCATGTATACCTGAGTAAGAATGGTTAAAAATGAGTGTATTGTTTCATATGCCTTTACAAATTTCATCTATGAATCTAAAAAAAAAGAATTCATGAGTATTACAAAGAAAATGGTGTGCTTTCTTATATGTTATTTGAGTGACTTTCACATTTTTGCATATGTTAATATAACACCTAATAGCTGAATCCATGAAAAAGAATGAATGATTCATGTTTCTCAAATTCTCTATTCAGTACAAAGTCATAAATCTACACAGATTATTTACTGCATACAACAAATGTGTGTGTGTGTGTGTGTGTGTGTGTATAGACTGCAGGTCATATATAATTAGAGTGGATACAGCTCTCTCTCTCTCTCTCTCTCTCTCTCTCTCTCTCTCTCTCGCTCTCTCGCTCTCTCTCTTCTCTTTCTCTCTCCTCCCTCCGCATTTATCATTTTACCGAGTACCTTGATTACATTTATTGTTTGTCAGTACATTGCTTAGCCAATTATAGTGGTTTGGCACATGTTTTCTTTATCATCACTGAGAATATAACAAGGGCTTTTGCTTATAGAAGATGCTTTTCTCATAACATTTACTCATGGGCCTGATCAATGCCTTTACTTTTGCAGAGAAAAGAATAGAGCAGCACGTTTTTGCTTTTAAGAACATGCTTTTGGCACACAGTTCATTGACACCCCATTAAAGTGATGTGTCTTCAGAATAAATTAGAGAGTGCCTCAGGGTCTACACTTGATATAATTAAACCACAAGCTTCATGATCCCAAATCCTTGTGGACTTGTCAACTGCATCCTGGACACAATACCCATGTGAGCATTCACTGACGTGAAGTCTCCAACCCCAAAGTGCCCTAAATTGGTCTGTGACTTCACGGCTACATTGAATAACCAAATAGAAGCTTCTTTGATATACAGAGGACAAAATGCTAAACAGCAATGGGACCTTTGTAGATGTCTGGGACTGCTCAAAACATAATGAAATCCAGTTATTTGTTTCAGCCTTGGAGAAAAAGATAGTATGTTATTTTACTACTTAACATTATAGAATAATAAGAATCATTTATGAAGACATTCTTGTGATGTGAATAAGGATGTTTTAACAAGTTTTTTCTCTTGCAACTTCCTGTCTATTTCATTGTCATCAGAGTGTGAAGAATGCAATGTCAGTGATTTACTTATTTACTTACTGCATGTTTACTAAATGCTATGGCATTTAATACTACATTTCTAAATATAATACAATCATCCTAATTTGAAAATATCGAAATTTAGGGACATTCACCTATGTGCACACGATTATTCAGCCAATCTTTGTAGAACTGGCTTACTCAAAGCCTCTGCATTTTTCTTTCTACAATGTGCAGGAGGGAAAGTATCTCATGATTCTCTACTACTCTACTACTCACACAGGTATGGCTGTGAGCAGACGTGTAGGGTAAGGGTTCCCACACCAACTGCCAATCAATTCTCAGACAGACAACAGCTGGGTGACCTACAGCCCAATTTTAACACTGATCAGGGTAAGTGTAGACTCCATATGTTGAAGTCTTAATCCCTTAACATTTTCCTCCACTTCAGAAACCAATAGGAAGTAATAAGTCTCCAGTAAACCCATAATTTCAGTCCAACTTGCCTACAAATTGGAGGTTCCAAAACTTTTCTCCTAGAATTTAGTGATATCCTAGATTAGCTCACAGGATCCAGGAAAACAGTTTACTTAACATTGTCAATTTATTATGAAGAGCAAACATTAGCAGAAACTAGAGATCAATATGTATCAATTCCTTAACATTTCACAAACACGTTGCCCATGAAATAGTCAGAAAATGAGTGTTCTTTCCGTCAAAAATATAACAAAACTAGTTTGTAAAATATGAACTGTATCTAAAATACATTATGCAATTTCTTTCATTCTTGAACAATGCTATCAAAATCACTTCTACCTTTACTGATAGCTTTAAGGACCTCGTTAAGAAAAGGTAAAGGACATTATGTTGCACGTTGCAATACAGTGATATACTGAAGTATATCACTGTTTAGGATTATAGAAATGTTTATTTATAAGTAAAAGAACCCCGTACTGATCTGTTTTTGAGCTCTGATGTCTGATTTGGAAATTGTTCTTTTTCCTTACTGTCAGATTTCAAGTTGTTAGTTTTGGTTGTTGTGTGTCTACCTCTAGGGGGCCTCCTCTGAACACAGCATCCCCTCAGCAGTTTAATTCATAAGAGTAATTAAGCTCTGAATGGGCTTCTGCTGGGTTATATTTTCTAAAAAAGAGATGGGTATATCAACATAGTTTCTATGGTTATGTGTGTGAAATTAGGAGGAGAGAGTGTTGAGCAGGCACTATTTTTAACTAAGTTTCTAAACTATGGTCAAAACAATTATAATCTCTAGACTGGTGATTCACAGACAAGAGAGGTATACCTCTAGCTGAATTAATAAGAATTTATTAGGATGAAATGTGAAATCCAAACACTATAATATTGTTTAAATAAATCATGAGGCACCCATGTGTTGAAACACTATGTAGCAATTAAAACCATTTTACCAGAAGATTACTGGCATGGGTAAAATGTTTAAAATAAAAACCCAGTTATGTAATTGTATTAAACCAATAATGGAAAAATAATATGTGCATATGAAAAGGTAGAACAATCTACCATAAAGACAACAAAGATTATTACTGGTTATAGGATTAAGACCCAACTGTCAATAGTTATCTAAAATGAATAAGCAATAAATAGATCTAAAACTATATAAATACAAGGCAAAAACATACAAGTACCAGCACTAGAAATGATCATCCCTGGACTGTGCAGAGATTGGGGTGTGCAGAGGAAAAGTGCTTTGGTTTTCTTATTGTCCATTTTATGGTACTTTTTGATTTTAAAACATTATGAATATATAACATTACCTTGATGAAGCTAAATAAACTAAATGAAATTTAATTTCATCAGGAGAAATAGCCTTACACTTCAAATTTATTAAAATCATGAAATACTAAAACATTGATTTTTTTTCCTTCAAACTCTTCAAAAGAAGTAATTCATATATTTAGATAACATAAAAATAAATAATCATATATAGTCTATAAATAAGGTAAAATAATTCATATACATCATTCCTATATATAAACTTCTGGATTCAAAATGAAAATACACCTTTCACAAAGCTGTACAATCAGACATATTATGGGCTTTGATACAAAACCACATAAATCACACATTTAACTAAATGGTCAACTTTTCATTCTAATATCAGTGAATCAATAATTTCTAATAAAATTAAATGACATATGGAAATAGAACTTCCCCTTTTTTCCAAAGGCCTATCAAAGCTACCCTGATATTTATGAAATATTTCTCTGTCAACATTTTTCAAAGATTTTCATTAAGGTGCGCTGCCTATGTCAATGGATTTTCAATATTTTTTTCAAAGATGTTTCCATTAAGACAGATGTTCTATTCCAGAAACGTCCTAACTCCATTTTATTATTGAGTTTCTGTGCTGATATCTTAAATGACTAAACAAAAATAAAATCCATGTTCTTACAGTTCAATGTAATAAATGAATTACGATGAACAAAGAAAAATATTCAACAAAAATAATCTAACACTGACAGTATCACTATTACATCTTTATATCAGTACATACACACACACAGAAAACTTAGCTTTCTTTTGCTTTTTTGCCTTTTTTTGTCTTCTTTTTCTGACATAAAATATGTCTTTATGAAAAGGAAGGTGAGAAAGTATGCTAGGGCTTTGTCAAGAATAAATGATTCCTCATTTATGATTTTAAAGTATGGTCATCAACAAAAACATTTGTAATGATTTATTAAGCCAGAGTAGTAAGAGAATGAACTGGAGCAAATCAGTGTCAGTATTGAATATGAACATTTCAAGGGTGCTCTTAAAAAAAAAATTATTTATTTATGCATATAAGAACTAGGGTGTAAGCCAGAGGTGTGGGGGGTGAGAGGATTCACCAGAGACAAAGTGGGAAACAGTAACAGGTAGATAGTCTACTGAAATACACTGGTAAAGGCAGCAGCAGGCAAGGCAGGAGAGGTCTGCTGCACCATGTGGGTCACCTCCCTGGCCAGCTAAGGATGGAACTCATGCTGCAATGGCTGGACATAGCTTGATAGCTTTAACCCCTGCGCCACTGGGTAGGCCCTCAAGGATGCTTTTTAAAGAGGTGTTTAGAAAGCTTGAGAGTATCAAAATTATAAATAACCAAAATATATAAACTTTTTAATTATTCATTTATTTAATAAATTAAACCATGATATTAAAGATCTAGAGATATGTATACTTTCCTGTTGAAACAGATTATAAAACTGATCCCTGGTGGTGCAAGGGGTTAAGCACAGCACTTTGAAGCAATCTGTAGCCTCTGTAGCTCCAACAGGGAGCAACCCATATGGCGCAGCAGACCTCTCCTGACTCGCCCGCTGCTCCCCTCAGCAGTGTGTTTCAGTCAGTCTGCCTGTTCTGTTCCCCACTCTGTCTCTGGGGAATCCTCTCACCCCTTCTGCACATCTGGCCTGTACCCCAGTTCTTGTATGCATAAATAAATAAATCTTTAAAAAAACTGATACAAGCAGAAACAATTAAGACAATGGAAAAGGAAAGAAAATAAATAATATTTAAAAAGAAAACAGAATCTTCCACAACTGAGTTCTGTCAAACTGTAACAAAAATAATTCAGATAGGGCCTCCCCGGTGGCGCAGCGGTTGAGCGCTGGGTTGCGAAGCTGCCCGCGGCCTCGGAGGCGCCGGTTCGATCCCCAGCTGCTCCCCGGCCACCGGAGGAGGGTCCCACATGGCGCACAGACCTCTCCTGCCGCCCGCTGCTCCCCTCAGCAGTGTACTTCGGTCCTTCTGCCTGCTCTGCTCCCCGCTCTGGCTCTGGTGAATTTTCTCACCCTCCCGTGCTTCTGACTGTACCCAGTGCATGTATAAACAAAAACAAACAAACAAACAAATAAATAAATAAAACATGCCTCTATAAAAAAAAATAATTCAAATATACTCAATAATTACTTCAACAAATACTATTGAGCATTTTTCTGTGTCATTCACAGAGGTGCTATGAATGTTGCGTAGAAAACCAATCAAGGGTACTTCCTAAAAACTTACATTTGATATTACTTCAGGGTAAGGAAAGAGAGCAAGCAATTACAACTAAACTCCTACTTAAATGGCCCCATACCTTCCCACCCCCAGAAAAGTGAGAGTACCAATTTTGGAGAGAATACAGAGCAATGTGACTCACTTATTCCTAGTGGAAATATAAAACATTATAGTTACTTTGAAAGACACTTTAGCAGTTTCCTCAGAGCTAAACAAATTTTTACTATAAAATCCAACACTCACCTTCCTAGGTATTACCCAACTGATTTGAAAATGTCTGAGCTATATGAGCTATAATGTAAACTATGATCTTCAATTAATAACACTTACCATATTGCTTTACTCAGTGTAACAATAATAACACACCTATGCAGGACCTTAATAATAGGGGCAACTATGCATGTGTGGTAGAAGATTTGGCAGGAGCAAAGGGAGTCTGGGAACTCACCATACTTCCTATAAACCTAAAAGTACTTTATAAAAAAAATGCCTAAAAAAAATCAATATTTTGTTTGCAATGATTTCCCATAATTCATCAAGTAATTAAAGGCAAAAGTCCATTTTTATTTCAATGAAAAAGACCAGTAAAAACAAGTGCTGGTGGGTCTCCCCGGTGGCGCAGCGGTTGAGCGCTGGGTTGCGAAGCTGCCCGCAGCCTCTGCTACGCCGGTTCGATCCCCGGCTGCTCCCCGGCCACCGGAGGAGGGTCCCACATGGCGCGCAGACCTCTCCTGCCGCCCGCTGCTCCCCTCAGCAGTGTACTTCGGTCCTTCTGCCTGCTCTGCTCCCCGCTCTGGCTCTGGTGAATTCTCTCACCCTCCCGCGCTTCTGACTGTACCCAGTGCTTGTATAAATAAATAAAATAAAAAAATAAAAATAAATCTTTAAAAAAAAAAAAACAAGTGCTGGTGAGGCTATGAAGAAAAAGGAAACCCCTTACAGTGTTGGTGGGAATGTGGGCTGGTCCATGGCATGGAAAAAGGGATGACGTTTTCTCAAAAGATTAAAAATAGATTTGTCATATGACTCAGCATTTCTTCTCCTAAGTATCTATCCAGAGAATACAAAAACACAAATGTGAAGGGAACTGGCACCTCTGTTAATCACAATTTCTAAAAGTTAAATATTAAGAGGTGGCTGACAAGAAGAGTTGTGGGTTATTAACCACCCAGGTTCAAGCATATTCTATTAATTTCTGACAAGTTATCAATAGCAGGAAAAAGTGACCCTGATGTTTTTACATGGATACATATACAAATGAATATTAACAAAATTTCTGTTAATGCAAAATACTCTCTCAAGTGTGATTATTAAAATTTTAGAGCTTAGATCTTTACCAACAGTTTACCAATCCTTAGACCATCACATATTGTATGAACTTGGTTCATGGCTTCACTCCTTCTATTCTTAGTTTTTTCACCTGTAAATGTCTCATAAAACCCTCTTGTATGGAATTATTATCAATGCATTTCAAATATTCTCTATGTGGTTGTTTCTATAATAAATGATGAACATATACTTTATTATTTTACTATGATTTTTCTTATCTTTTTGGGCATCATTATTTCTCTCTGTGGCAATTGTCAATAGTGTTCAATATAAACCAGAAAACCAATCACTAATTTGCCCTTAAAGCACTGAAGTAATAACCCTCGGAATTAGTGGAATAAAAGATTAGTATCAATGGGTTGATGTTTGCCACTTGCTAAATATCTTTCCAATAAGTGGATGCATGGTGAGTTAATGACTTCATTCAGAAAATCTTTACCGAGTATCTACTCTTTGCTCATGTGAGAGATGGAAATATAAATTATGAATTGGAAACAGAATAAGCAAAGCTAGCTAGGGGACCACCTGGAGAGTTTCAAATTGAGATTGCTGGCAAGCAGAGAGATGTGACTTAAATCATATTAGCTGGTCCACGCTTTTGCTTGCACGAAGGTAACCTAAGAAGTTTTACTCTACGAGAACTTTTAATTTGTGAATCCAAAGACATTTTATACCACACTATTCATCCATATGGTATAAATCTATGTATGGAGAAGTTATGTGACCTAGGATTACGTGAACAATCAGTAACACTGCCAGATATAGAAAACTCAAGGAATTCTAAATCCATGTGGCTTTTCAAGGATATTCTTGAGTATGTTTTATCCAGATGAAAATGAAGTTTTCAGGGAAGAACACTTTTTCACTCATATTTGCTGGATCAATTAATGTAGAGTGTCAGAATATAGCAAACACATTGGGATAGGTGTGCATTATACCAGAAGGGTTATAATATTAATTTAGTAAATGTTCTTCTAGAGGTGGATGGAAATTAAATTATCTTAGAGAAAGATTTTCACTTAAAAAGTAAATTATACATCTGACATAAGCTTATATGTCTGATAGGTTTATTCCAATGAGGCTCACACAGATGGCTATGTGTGGTATAAGCTACAGTTTTAACTGAAGTTTTATTCTGGGTTTTAAATCAATGAATTTAGGACTCTAAAATCACAATCCTATCTACTGAGTTATCTTCATTAACTTGGAGAAGTGGCAGGCCTGCTATTTCAGAATGCTTGTTAGGCAGTACAGAAGCATGATTCATAAGAGAAAGGCAGAGCAAGGAGTGCTAACATATGCAGTCCAGGCCAGTTGGTTCACATAGGCAACAGCCACAAACAATCATAAGAAACTCCATGCAGGAAAACAGTCCCATGTGGCTTGTCAGAACCTAGCTTAACCACCTTTTAGGTCACAGCATGAGCATTCCTTCTGGCCTCAGCTATGACCCTGGCTGACTCTTTTGACTGACTGTTTCTTCACTCATTCACCAATATCTCTTAGGTGGTCAGGGTGTGTCAAGCTATGTACTTTGAGCTTGGTATAGAAAATCTGTCAGAATTAGACCTTCTCTTCAAGCAATGTGAAGCCTTATGAAGAAACAAATATCTAAGAAATAATTACAATACCATGTGAAATGGTGTTATAATAGAGGTCTAGTACAAGGTTTTATAGAAACAGAGAAACAGAAGCAATTCATTCCAGAAAGGAAAATAGCTGGCAGTTGAGTGGGCCTTAAAGCACAAGCTTATGGGGGAGAGACCACTGGGAAAAGTAGATGATGAACAGGGTCAAGGTAGGGAAGTTCTGTGGTTATTTTGAAGACCCAAGTATTTTGTTTTATGATCATCCAATGACTACATTTAAGTATTTGGTAGTACATATCATTTAGTCTTTTGATGAGTACATGTTTAATGCTGATCTTTGATATGATTAATTTGGAAACACCTTTGAGATTTTAAAGTATGTAACCTGAACCTGAAGTAGTCTTTTATTTCTAACTAGTGTAATCAGAATATTTCAGATATATTAGTAGTCTGGCTTTTATGTTATGCTTCTGGCTTTAAGTAGCACATTTAAATTTGGAAAGGAAATTAGAAAGATGCTATCACAATGAAATAAAAACAAATATTCTAAGCATTGTTTAAAATTTATCACATTAATATAATAGTCATATCAGTGAGACAAAGACATGTTATTCCCCCAGAAAAATTGCTTCTAGGAAGGGCATGATTTTGAACAATGCATACCAAAATATAATCTTAACTTGAAGACATTCTATAGTTTTAATTAAACATTCATCAACTCACTCTATAAATTTGACTTCAAAAATCCACACAAATCTATTTCTCTGGCTTTAGTGTTAAAGCTAATTAGAAAAAGATAAATAACACCAATTTACTCAATAATAAATGATTAAGATTGGTCAATAGAAACCACATTAAGACTTCATATATGAAGCAACTATAGATAATTCTTGGCTTCCTTATTAGAGAAAAATCAACAAGATGCTCATTTATGAAACAATTAAATTGGATACATTCTATTTGGAAGAAGGAACAGTAGAGCATTTCTGTTTGAAATGATTTATGAGTTTTAGAGTTCTTAGCATGCATGGCAAGATGATGATCAGTAATACTTTCTTATTTAACTTAAGGGGAAAATTCCCTTATTTAACATAATAAATTAAACAGTTTTCTGAATTTTTAAAATATCTGTTATTTTAATATTGAAATGTATATCATTGTTATAATGTTGGAAAAGTAGATTAATACCCATTTTTGTAATACAACTCTTCTAAGTCAATGAGAAAGAAAATCTCTGGATTTGATGGACTGAAGAGAAATACAAAAAATTGATACATGAGCATATGCCTGGTTTTAAAGGTGAAACATAGATCTTAGAAAATAAAACAATAAAAATAACAAATGTACTTCAGGACCATCTTAAATTCTCAAACATTTTATATTACTCCATCTTAAAAGGTATGCAATATATTTAGACATTTAGATCGTATCCTTCAGTAGGACCTGTTTTATCACTTGAGTAGTTCTCATCATCTTTAAGTGTAATTGACATTAATGGTATGCCTTTGGTAATCACCATCTTATTATTATCAGTCAATATTTATGAAGTCCCTACTATGTGCTACATGTTGATGTATTTCGTTCTTAAGACTTTTCCATCTACATGAACATAGCTTTATGTTGTATTATGTGCTCTGCTTGACTGCTACTTTTATTGAGATTTAATCCTCATTTTATTAATCATCCAAGGCAACATCATATGAAATAGAAAATTACTGCGATTTTTATGGTGCATATGATAGCCAAAGAAAAATGAAAGGTAAAATGTAGCACTCAAATAAATTAACATTATTTTTACATAATGCAAATCAAGACAGAGAATATTTATCATGGTAAAAATGCTGATATAAGATGAAATATTTTGTTCATTAAACATTGTTTTAAATTCTCCTACATCCTGTTATTACTATGAAAGTTTATTTCTTAATGGAAAGTATATTAAAGTGTAGTGGCAATTTAACTTGGATTACTTTTTTCATAAGCAATGATGTCTTACCTACACAGAAAATAAATTCAATATGTAAGAAATGATGGAGGCTTAGAGTAGAAAATTTGGGGTGGAGGCTTTACAAGACCAGAAACTAGAGGTAGGGTAGAAATGATTAACATCATCTTTAATCCAGCTATAAAAATAAAAAATCCGGCCTCCCTGGTGGCACAGTGGGTTGAGTGCAGCTCTGTGAAGCTGTCCACAGCCTCTGCAGTGCCAGTTTGATTCCTGGCTGGCCAGGGAGATACCCACATGGCACAGCAGACCTCTCCTGTCTTGCCTGCTGCTCCCCTCAGTAGTGTACTTCAGTCTGTCTGCCTGTTCTGCTCCCTGCTCTCTCTGTGGGTGAATTCTCTCACTCTCCCACGCCTCTGGCCCGTACCCCGGTGCTTATATAAATAAATAAATCTTAAAAAAAAAAGAAATGAAAAATCCATAAGCATGGCCTGGAGATGGGGCTATGGGGATTGTCAGTCATCACAAAGGACTGCTATAGAAAGTATCTGTAGTCAGGGACCAGAGATGGAAATATGGAGATTGAGGACCATTGCAAGAATCACCAGTCCTTGCAAATTAACCCAATCACACCCTAGAAGTGATTCATTGAACAACATATATAAAGCCTTCACCTGCCTGTGTCTGCATCTTCTGGGTAAATGTACCCTGTACTGCTGAAAGGGGAACTCTCTGGAAACTTTTCTCAGAGGTAACCCAAGGACCCTGCTCAGTGAACCCCAATATCTCATCAGAACCCCATCAAGAAACATGTATTTTCCGGGCAGTCCTTCTTGACTTAGAGTTTCAAATACTGTAGCTGCATCTCATAATACTTTATAATTATATGAAATTGCAAACAAATTAGGAAAAAAATGATATAAGTTAAATTCTCTCATTCTTTGGAAAAAGATTTACTAAGCAGTAAGTTTTGATATTTTGTATTGTATTTTGAAAGAAATGGAAAATGAAATAGACACTATTTAAAGGTGGGGATGGAAAATAGGTAAATAATATATAAAAATGAAAGAACTGATAGATGTAAAGAGAAGAGAGTCCCTCACTAGATGGTTTTTCAAGGACAAAATTAAAAAAAGAAGAAATTCTTCAGTTGAACAGGAAAAGAAAGTAAACAGAAAAACAAAAGTTATATAAATGTGGCAGTCACTCTGTGCAGGCAAACTTCTGGGTGTCTTATGGATTAGTCAAATGCCTTCTGGATTAGCTTTTTTATGATTTCTGTAAAGAAAATGGTATTGAAGAGTGTAGTCTTTCAACTTACCTTCATTTAGATAGTTAATCAGAAAGTCTCTCTATGCTTTATTTCTTCTTTTCTACTGTTCTCCTCCTTGTTCTGTATTTCCTCAGCACTATTTTGTCAGGTTAATGAGGTTTCCTTACCTGAAAGAATAATGTTTATGGTATATAGTATCATAACCCTAAAAGCTATTATCTATCTTTCTTAGTGGAATATGCTAGTCCTAAATACCTTTTATAATCCATCATAAAATAACAGTGCATAAATAACAAAATCACATGAATTATATATATTTCACCAATGCATATGTATGTGCATAAAATAATCCATGTATTTAAAATAACAGTAATGTCCATGAAATAAATATAGCAATATTCACTAATATTTACATTATTTCTCTCTCCTCCATATTATGCACTCTTTTATAGTAAGAGGATAAAACTAATTCAGGACACAGCAGTCTTCCAACATTCATTGAACACCCACCAAGCAGCATGACTTCCTGTGGAACAAGTTATAAATGGTGACAGGGTGTCTATTTGCTAATGGCAGGACACTCTGTAACTGAAGACAAGATTTCTGTTATGACCCTTGTCTGTAACTCTTTTCTCTAGCTCATTTGGGTGGTATTTTTTGTCTCTTTAGTGACTACCTTTGCCTTATAACTGGTGTAGAAGAATCATTTTTAGAACAATTTGAAAAATACATCCACTTTATAAATGACTAGGTGGTAATGCACAGCCATTGATGTTTAAGTTTCATGAACCTTAAATGAGATGCAAACTAATACAAATCATGGTGAGATAGGACAAGAATAATGAGATTTAAAAATGTTCAGTTTCTGAATGTTCAAACTAGCTAAAACATTGCTTATACTATTATCACATTTATCATGCATAGATATATTTCTGAAACATAAAGACTGATTAAATGTGGAATGATTGGTTGATTTCAACATAGTATTTTTTTCAGTCTGCAGATGGTACAAATTAAAGTTATTTTTCTTTAAATCTAAGAAGGAATAAGAAATATAAAGTCATTATTATAAAATAGTATTTTCTGATTATATTTCTTATCATCTTACTGAAATATCATGCATCAACTTTAAATATACTACTTAACTATTTCAATAAAGACAAATTACATAGTATGAGAAAGTAGAAACAATAGAATTAAAATTGCAGCTTTAGGAATATTATTTTTTTCAAACTCCACACTGTGATGATAACTTATAAAGATAATATATGTCAGGTTTGTATTTTCTTTATGTGAATGTGTATGTATGTATGTGTGTGTGTGTGTGTGTGTGTGTGTGTATACACAAGTGCTTGATGCATTTTGAAGCTTAGTGAAGAATAATTGAGGAATTTACCTTCTCAACAGTTTTTAAATATTTGTTCCTAGAAAAAAAAATTTCCTAATATTAAGGTTTTCTTCTTTCATTAATGGTGAAGACCATATAAAGACACTTTGAAGGATGTTTTAAATCATACATATTTTCAGAATAACATTCACAAACTTTTTAGAAATGTAAACTATGTATGTAATATATTTCCATGGCAGTTTTTTTTTTTTTAACCACTCACAGATAATCATTTTATTTCTTTGTGGTATTCTTTCCTATGCTCAGAAAATATTTTTTATCTACATATTTTATACTTTCTTTTAATATTATTTTTTTTTATTTTTTACATCGTTGTTTATTTTTAAAGAATATTTACTTCCCCCCACCCCCTCAGGTGTAGTCCCCATAGTTTCCTTCACCAATGCACCCGTGCACCATCACCTCAGTCCCCTGTGCTCCTCCCTCCTTCCCTCTGATCCCTCTCCCTCCTCCTCCTCTGCAGGATGTCTCTGATTTATAATTGTCCGTTTTTGCTTTGTTGTGTTTTGTATTGTTATTATTTTTTTACATTGATCTCTTATTTGGTTCCCCTATATTCCTGCTACAAGTGAAACCATCCGATATTTTTCTTTTTCCTTCTGGCGTATTTCACTGAGCATAATTCCTTCTAGTCCCATCCACGTTGCTGCAAATGGCATGAGTTTATCTTTTTTGATTGCTGAATAATATTCCATTGTGTATATATGCCACATCTTCTTGACCAGTCATTTCTTGATCTATTTTTGGGCATTTGGGTTGTTTCCAGGTTTTAACTATTGTAAATTGTGCTGCAATAAACATAGGGGTACAGGTGTTCTTTTGAATCAATGTTTCTGCGTCCTTTGGGTGCATCACTAGGAGTGGAATTCCCAGGTCGTATGGTAGCTCCATTTTTAGTAGACTGAGGAACCTCCAGCTAGCTTTGCATAGTGGTTGGACCCGTTTGCACTCCCACCAGCAATGTAGGAGAAGTCCATTTTCACCACATCCTCGCCAACCTTTGTTGTTGCTTGTTTGTGTGATATGTGCCATTCTCACTGGTGTAAGATGGTATCTCAATGTGGTTTTAATTTGCATTTCCCTGATGATAAGGGATGTTGAACATTTTTTCATATGCTTGTTGGCCATTTGCATTTCCTCTTTGGAGAAATGTCTTTTAAGTTCTTCTGCCCATTTCTTGGCTGGATTGTTTATTTTGTTTTCATTGACTCATGTGAGTTCTTTTTATATATTTGTGATCAGTCTCTTATCAGTTGACTGGAGTGAAAAAAATGTTTCCCAATCAATGGGGTGGCTCTCTGTTTTGGTTAATATCTCTTTTGCTGTGTAGAAGCTTTTCAGTTTGATGTAATCCCAGGTGTTTATCTTTTCCTTGACTTTCTTTGCTTTGGGTGATGAGTCTTTTTTTTTTTCTTTTTTTAATTTAAATTTTATTTTTATATTCCCCATACAATTACAACCCCCTTATTTTGACCCCAAACCCTCCTTTCCCCGCCCCCCCACCCCCCATAGAGTGTCTCTGGTTCATAGTTGTTTGTTGATTTTTGATATTTTCTTTCTTATAGTTATTCTTTTTCCTGGTCTCTTATTTAAGTTTTCTAGATTCCTGCTATGAGTGAGACCATCTGGTAGTTTTCTTTTTCTTTCTGGCTTATTTCGCTGAGCATGATCCCTTCCAGCGCCATCCATGTTGCTGCAAATTGCATGTGTTTATCTTTTTTGAATGCTGAGTAATATTCCATGGTATATATGTACCACATCTTCTTGATCCAGTCATCTATTTTTGGGCGTTTGTGTTATTTCCAAAGCTTAGCTATTGTAAATAGTGCTGCTATGAACATAGGGGTGCAGGTGCTCTTTGGAATTGATGCTTCTGTGTCCTTTGGGTAAATACCTAGGAGTGGAATTGCTGGATCATATGGAAGCTCTATGTTTAGTAGGTCAAGAAATTTCCCACAGCTCTCCATAGTGGTTGGACCAGTTTGCACTCCCACCAACAGTGCAGGAGAGTTCCTTTTTCCCCACAAACTCGCCAATAAGATAAGAGAAAGACATACAAGGAATCCAAATAGGAAAAGAGGAAGTTAAACTATCACTATTTGCAGATGATATGATAATATACATAGAGAACCCCAAAAACTCCACAGAAAAACTAATTCAACTAATCAATCAGTTCAGTAAAGTGGCAGGAGACAAAGTCAACATGCAAAAATCAGTAGCCTTCCTATACACAAACAATAAATCTGAAGAAGAAGAAATCAAAAAAAACCATCCCTTTTATTATCAAAACAAAAAAAAAATCAAATACTTGGGAATAAATCTAACAAGAGAGGTAAAGGACCTATACAAAGAAAACTATAAAAAACTGTTAAAAGAAATGAGAGAAGACACAAAGAAATGGAAAGATATCCCCTGCTCATGGATTGGAAGAATAAACATTATTAAAATGGCCATCCTACCAAAAGCAATATACAGATTCAATGCTATTCCAATAAAAATTTCAATGTCATTCTTCAAAGCAATACTGATGAAATTCATATGGAATCACCCAAAACCCCGGATAGCCGAAGCTCTCCTGAAAAATAAAAGAAGGGAATGGAGGGTGATGAGTCTTTAAAGATGTTGTTGCGATATATGTCTTATAGTGTTTTACCTGTATATTTTTTATAACTATATATTTTTTAAGATTTATTTATTCATGCATACAAGACCCAGGGTACAGGCTAGATGCTCAGGAGGGTGAGAGGATTCACTCGAGACAGAGTGGGGAACAGAATAGGCAGATTGACTGAAATACACTGCTGAGGGGTGCAGCAGGTAAGACAGGAGACATTTGCTGTGCCATGTGGGATTCTCGCCGGCTGGCCGGGGTCAAACCAGTGCTGCACAGCATTATGCTCAATGGCCTGTGCCAGCAGGGGAGGTCCCTTACCTATATTTCCTTCTGTATATTTTATGGTTCCAGGTCTTACGTCCAGTTTTTATACATTTTGAGTTGATTTTTGTGCACGGTGAGAGGTAGTGGTCTAGTTTCATTTTTTTTGCATGTGGTAGTCCAGTTTTCCCAGCACCATTTATTGAACAAACTGTCCATGTTCCATTGTATATTCTTTGCTCCTTTGTCAAAGATCAGTTGTCCATATAAGTGTGGTTTTAATTCTAGGCTCTCTATTCAGTTCCATTGGTCTGTGTGTCTGTTTTTGTCCAATACCAAACTGTTTGAATTATTATGGCTCTGTAGTACAGCTTTAAGTTTGGAAGTGTGCTACCTCTTTTGTCCTTTGTTTTAATTGGTAGGGTTTTGGCTATCCGTGGTTTTTTGTGGTTCCATATGAATTTCATCAGTATTTGTTCTATTTCTTTGAAGATTGTCATTGAGATTTTTATTGGAATAGCATTGAATCTATATATTGCTTTTGGTAGGATGGACATTTTAATAATGTTAATTCTTCCAATCCATGAGCAGGGGATGTCTTTGCATTTCTTTGTGTCTTCTTCTATTTCTTTTAACAGTGTTTTATAATTTTATTTTTATAGGTTTTTCACCTCTTTGTTAGGTTTATTCCCAAGTATTTGATTTTTTGTTCAATTATAAAAGGGATGGTATTGTTTTCCATGGCAGTTTTAATCAATATCACTCCCTACAATGTCTTGTCCTAATCAGAAGTGTTTGCAGAGTAAATTAATTTCACATTTCCAAAAATAGCTATAATCCTCCACATTCACCATTTAAGTTGAAAACAGATAACATATTGAAGAGCATCTCAAAATTCCTATCAATTTACCAAGTGGCAAGAAATATTAATTTAACAAAACTTTAACAAGAAATGTAAGAGATTTCAAGATAAGTTAAACTATTGGATAATTGAAAAAAATTGCCTTAATGAGGCAGAATTATTTGTATAATAATTTCTAGTTCCATTTCAACTTGCTATTTCCTAATATAAATATTGTCTGAGTGAATACAAAATAGATACTATTCTACTAATTATCTTTCATCTTAAAAAAATATTTAGTGACTATTTTTCTCTGGTTAGAATGTAAATTTATTAAAACATATCCCATCTTTTTTTAATTTTAACACATTTCTCATGGCAAGTTGGTCTAAAACTATTTTGCTTTATAAAGAATGCTTTTTCCTTCTATGTATAAGGCAATATATGGGGAAAAAATCAATTGCTGCCATAAAAACAAGTTCTTCTGCACTGCCTGTTTAGATCTATTACAAACTTTAATGAGTAACTGTCTTTATGGACTACATTTCTGGCCAGCTCCATCTGCTTTCATTTTCCAAGCAGCCTGGTGAAGCAAACAGAGATAAGCAGGTAATAAAATATTTGACTGAATCACTACCTCTAGGGCACCACCAAAATAAAAGGCATCATGGTGATATTTAACACTAGAGACTAAAATCTAGATTTGTTTATTTGTAGGAGTTGAAGTTTCAACAATCACTAGCAAAACAAGAGAATTAACTAACATTCTGATAAGCAATGTGCCTCAGACATCAAAATATAAGTACTAAAACAGAACTTCTAAAACCATTACCTGAAATTACAAACCAAAAGTCACAGTGCAGGTTCAAGTGACTCTGATGAGTCAAATAACAATCAGAATAGGGCAAGTATGATAATGCAGTATATGGAAACCTACAGGTATTGGCAAAATTAATATTTACAAATTCAACAATGTTCTAACCTAGGATAATGGTAACTATTTTAATTAGGAAAAGATTTTGAGCTCATATTTATTTACTTGACTCCGACACTGAGCATTTCTAATGTTAAATTATTACATAGAAATAATTTATTAGGCTTAATATATAAAATCATATTATGGTAGATTGCTTGCAAAAATGCATCTTTTTTATCTTCTCTATGCATGTCTCTTTGCATTGTGACTCTGCTATTTCTCCAACAAAAGTAAATCTGATAAGCCACTGGTTAAATCTGGGATGGCACTGTGATGTCCTCTAGTCAGTAGAATGTGGTCCAAGAATCTTGCTTACTGCCACTCTCCTCCCTGGAAAACAGCCAGGTCACCACAGGAACATTTCCAGTCTTGTCGGGAAGAAAAAAGACACGTGGCCCAGATACTCGGATTGCCTCCGCCAACAGTCAGTGAAACACCAGAGTGTAAGTGAAGCCAGATTAGATAGTCAGCTCAGACAACCTGCCAGCTGACCTTAAAAACAGAAGAAAGTCTAACTGAGATCAGTTACCCCTGGCCTAGATCAGGGGTCCACCCATCAGACCCATAGATTTATAAATGATATAAGTAGCTGTTGCTTTAAGACTTGGAAAACTGGGGCCCATATATTGGCCTCCTGATTTTGCAAATGAAGTTGTATTAAAATTCAGCTACACATTTGTTTATGAATTGTCTGTGCTGTTTTCAGCTGTTTCTACTGTAGAAATCAACTAGTTGCGGTAAGATATTATCAATGACAAAACCTTAAATAGTGACCATCTGGTCATTAATGGAAAATGGCTGCTGATCTCTATCTTTTTTTGTTTGTTTTATTTTTATTTATTTATGTATATAAGACCTGGGGTGTAGAGCAGAGGTGTGGAGGGTAAGAGGATTCACCAGAGACAGAGTGGGGAGCAGAACAGGCAGATCTATTGAGATACACTGCTGAGGGGAGCAGCAGGCAAGACAGGAGAGGTCTGCTGTGCCATGTATGTTAGCTCCCTCCTGCAACAGTGGCTGAGGATAGCTTGACAGCCTGAGACGTTAACCCATGAGCCACCAGGGAAGCCCAATGTTGATCGCTATCTTAAGCCACTACATTTTGAGGGGGATATTCATCCAGGAATAGGTGAACATAGACACATTTGCAAAATATTTTAAAAAAATGTTTGTTTTCATTGAATATATTGTCATACTGTGTTGTTATTTCCAATTTAGAATAGCTTCTATCCCTTTTAATTTTTACATTTGTTAAATAAATATTTAACTATTGAGGATCCGATAGGAGTTATCACTGTTATTGGTGCTGACTACACAGCAATGCAGTCAGACAAAAGTCCTTGCCTTCATGCAATTTACATTCTGGGACCTAGAGACAAACTGAATAAGCCCCAGAATACACACACACACACACACACATTTATATATATATATAAACTCATACAAACATATACCTACATGCATTTATGTAGGAAAAATGATTAAATGTTAACAAATTCCTATGGTGAAAATTAATGTTTCAGATAGTGATAGGTACAATTGAAGTGGTATAGGGACAACTAAGAGGGTAGTAGATACGTGAATAAACACTTGAAGAGATAAAGTGGTGAGCTCTATAGGTACTGAGAAGACAGCAATCCCAAGGGAAAGAAGGCAAGTTGAGTGGTATTAAAGGGGAGAGGACTAATCTGTTCAAACCACAGGAAAAATCACAAATAGGGCCAACATATGTATGGAGTAGTGGACTCGAAGCTGAGACTAGAGAGGTAATGACTTGGTATGAGGGGTGCTGTGACACTACAAAATTGTGCAGACCAATAGATTAGGCACTACGAAGATTTTGAAATCCAATGAGTTGGAGGAGACTTTTTGAAGACAGTGTCAAAAAAAAGAATTATCTCAATAACGTTTATACTGCTTTACATTTGAGATGATATAGCAAATGAAATAGGTTAAGGAAAATGCACTCAAATTCATTTCCTCTTTTGACTTTTAAAAAATTATGTGACTGCTAGAATCTGTAGAATTACATATATGGCTGACATAATATTTCCATCAAACTCCTTTGGTATAGAGTTTTTTAAAATATTTTATTTTATATAATTCTTACATCATTTTTCATTTTTGCACAATACATGCATTTTCATTTTGGTTATATTCCCCATACAATTGCACCCCCCCTTATTTTGACCCTAATCCTTCCTCTCCTCCTGCCCCGCCCCCCGCAGTGTGTCTCTGGTCCATAATTGCTTGTTGATTTTGATTTTTACTTTGTATTAATTAGTCTTTTTCCTGGTCCCTTATTTAGGTTTTCTAAATTCATGCTATGAGTGAGACCATCCGGTATTTTTCTTTTTCTTTCTGACTTATTTCGCTGAGCATGTTCCCTTCTAGCTCCATCCATCTTGCTGCAACTGCTTGACTAAAAAGCTCTGTACCAAACTGCATGTGTTTATCTTTTTTGATTGCTGAGTAATATTCCATGGTACATACACACAATGGAATATTACTCAGCAATCAAAAAAGAAAAACACATGGCGTTTGGTATAGAGCTTTTTAGTCAAGTCAGGCTTTCACTCTGAATGAGGTCACCATTGAGAATAGTCCTAACAAGGTAGTTCTAACTGCTGGAAGACTAGTTTCAGGTATGTTTCATTAATCTGGGCATAAAAATGGCCATATTGGAGCCTTGGAGCAGAATGATGATATCAAATAGAGATGGTGAGGAGTATTTGTGTTTTGCATATATGTTTTGCATATATTTTTCTTTTTTTTCCCCCTACTACCATTCCTTATCCCTTCTCCCCTACTTCCTTCCCCATTTAGGTAGAGACCTCAGGATATTTGTTGATGTTTACTAGTTTCTGAAAATGCTTTATATCGATGGAATTATCTGTTTTTTGAATGTACAATATGTGTTTTTACTATTCTGATGTCCTTCGCTGCAGTTAATTCAAATTTCCTTCATTTTCTTGAAAATGGCTGCACCTCATCTTTCTTGTGGCGATATATAACTCCATGGTGTTGCATACATTTTTAAGGTTCAGGCAAATAGACTTTTATCCATCACACATAAAACCATTCTAATTATTAATTTAATATCTTGATGAAAGTAGAATGAATGAAATAAATAAATGGAACACAACTAAAAGAGAATGATATTTTGACTATATTACCTTCTGTGTGAAAAGGAGTTTTCATTTCATGTTCCACTGAAAACTTGCTTTGAAATATTCCATTAAAACAACATTAAAATGTTAATGAGGAAGGAAAATCAAACATTAAGCTTCAAACTGTATTGAAAAAGGTATTATCAGGTTTTATCAAGGTATTATCAGGTATTATCAAGTTTTCCTATCATTTTTATATCCAATAGAAAACATTTAAACTTACTATATAAACAGACTAAATTTTCTGCGGCAAACTGATCAATCTAAGTTGTCATCATTTCTACTGTGAAAAAGAATCTTTAAAGCAACTTAACTATAAGTGCATTGACTAATACAAAAAATTACAAAACTCATTATAATAATGTAGCTGCAGGAAAATTAGTAGAATCACTTCTATGGAATAGAAAATAATCATATCTGGACTGTGTCCACAAAAACGAAAGCTCATTATGTTAGTCATTCCAATCAACAATATAGTTTCCAGACTCAAATTAGAGACATTTATTTTTCAAAAAAATACAGTCCATAAAATATTTAACCCATTAGCTTATTTTGCTGATATGGTCCTCAGAATATATACACATGGTTTACTCTTTTCCTCTTGGCTATTGGTGTGGAGTGGGAACATAATATTGGCTTTGGGAAAAAATAGCATCATATTCTGACTTCATTGTTCAGTCTCTATTAACTTGGATAAATTCTTTGTCTTCCCAGAAAACAGTTTCTCAAATAAAAGCTAAAAACAAGATGCCTATCTCAGGGGGTTGCTGTCAAAAATCAAGTTAGATGACCATGAGAAAGTGCTTAATAAATGGCAAACATAAGTGTTGACTTTTTGCTCTTTTATTCCCAATCCCTCATAGCTGGTTGGAATCATCATCTTATTAGATATAAATTGCTATATTTCCACAATGAATTTCTCTCATCTTCCAACTTAACCTACAAATAAAAATATATAAACTCTCAATCATGTACCATATAAATACATACATACATACATACATACACACAACATGTCATAAACAGTGAGACATTGCCATGGAGGAAAAAAACTTTCATTAGCAAGTTAATATTTCTGATTGATATATATATTTGATTTCTGCATAGCATATGCATTCAATTTATGACAAGAAAACAGCACTCTACTTAAAATTTATTTGAAAAGAATATTTTCTCTTTTGAAATACTCATTTTCTCAAAATGACATCTGAAGTGAATCAAAATCCATAACTCTTAAAAATCAAGTCAGCCACTGAGTTAATATTGTATATAAACCTTTAACCTGTTTGTGGCTACCAATGAAATAAAATACTTTTACCTTCAAACAATGCAAAATAAGTGCACAGATTATAGATCTAATGAGTGAATAGAAGTAAATATATTACTACTACATAGTTCACTTCTATGATATATATACTCTCACCCAATATAAATACTCTTGACAGTCAACATGCTTAATAAATAATTTAATGTGTAAAATGTGGCCTCTATTCCTGGTGCCATGTTACATGCAAAAGGACACCTTTGGTTAGTAATATGGGCTTAGGAACATGGAGATGTTCAACAGATTGTTGAAAACTCTCATGGTGCCAGTCAGTCTTGGCTCCCATGGTCCTAATAGTGTCATCTGTCATAGCTCTCCCTTCTCCTCCACCACTGAGTAAGCAGCTTACAGAATCAAGCCAAAAACTGAGATGCAATATTAGATACCATCTGTGTTGCTAGTCTGATTTCAATCCAAATTGTTCTCAAGCCAATCATGGAACTGAGAGAAGAATTTGATTGTGATTAGGGTGAGGAATGAAAAAGACATGAAGCTCGAAGATCAGCATCAAGCTTCCAGGCACATAGAGGTTTTTTTTCTGTTTTGAAAATCCCATTTTGGAAGAGATTTGAGACCTAGAATATTAAAACTTGCACAGAAATGGAAAAAATACAAACAAATGCATATGTGTATGCACGTGCCCTCTTTCACACACACACAGTAAAAGTGATTTTGTGTTCAAATTGTCCATTTATTTCAAAGAAGTGTTCTTTATAAGAAATATTTTGTTTGTTTGTTTTCAGTAAGTATCCAACCATTGTAAGATACAGACTAATAAAAAATAGAGTGGATGTCTATGTGTATGTAAAAATTTAATTTTAAAATAGTTATTTCCCAAAAGACGTGAAGAGTGCAGACAAGCAAGAATCAGTGAATAGAATTGAATCTTAGTGCTAGTTACCTGCTCAGTAAATTGAGAACTATTGACGTACCTGCAAAGGACATAAACTAGCCAGTTGCCTGATAAAGAACAGGTTGTAAATAAGTCAGACAACATCTTTACCTACTTGGTATTTTGGGTAGAGGTTATCATATATTTTTACTTCCAATCTTCATATTTTTTATCTTTTTTTTTTCTTCCCAACATATGTTGAGCATTGTTAATGACTATGTTGTGTGATTGAAGACAATGATATGCCATAAAACAAAATAAAGTTTTATCAATTTAATATACTACTACATTTAAACGTTCCTTATGTTACACATTTTAATTTATAAGAAACAAGTAGAATACCAAAAAAAATTCCTTTTGGATATCAAGAATTTAAGACCTCAGAAAATTATTTCCATACACATATATTACCAATGAACTATACTGAACACTTCATACTATTATCAATTGTTGGACTCATTTATGTAAGCCCCATAACGTATTTAAACATTAATGCATCAAGAAGGCAAGCATAGAAATATATTTATGAATTCCATTCTCCCATGACTGATAACTTTTAAGAATATAGTTATTTTTATCAACAAAATGCACAAAATTTGAATTAAATAAACAATTATCAGTTTGATATTGAAAGCTCATTTTCATTTAAAAATGATCATGGTATTACCAAAGCATATAATATTTATAGAGGTTGTTAAATAGCATTTGTAAAAACCTGACCAGAAGCAAGGAGCAATATCCAGAAGATAGTGTTCTTGCCATTTGCTTGTCCTGTTTTTTTTTTTTTTTTTTTAATTTCCACTGTGGTATTTTCCAGTTACATGCTATCTTATGGAAAAGTGCATTTGTTTGAGGGCAAAGACTGATTCTGATATTTATCGTCTAAGTGACGCATTTGAATTGCTAGGAAAATATTTTTATAAAAACATAGAATGATAAATTCATTGCCATGAGCTAATATCAATGTTTTCATGTTGAACAATCTACTTTAAATGAAATGATCTGGAACATGTTTGACACTTTCAGAAAAATCATGTGCAATTTTCTCTGAAAGATGATTGTTCTCTTATTAGTAAAGCCAGAATTATGATTTTATGACTTTATATTTCAATACTGCAAAAATGCATCAAAAGTAAATTTCTGAAGTGTAACCTCAAACACTTGAAATTCCAGAATTTATACATTAATATTTCCATTAATAGGAAACTCCCCTTGCAAGCACTCATCACAGTGCCTATCTTTAAACAATGACTGCTGCCATCGTTGCATTTCAATGGATATGCATTGTATTTATATTTCTTTTCTTTTTTTTTTTTTCTTTTCTTAAAATATATACATACTAACATGTTAAGAAGGAAATAGATCCCGTCTTGCATATTATTTTCGAATGTTGCATATAAGAAGTTTGGAAGTTGCCATCCAGCACTAACAAGTAGAAAGTTAAATACACTTAAAAGACAGTTCTTCTTGTATACATAAAGAAGGGCTGGACATGGGGCAAACTACTGGAGAGAGACAGGCAAATACTAGGAGTCACAGCATACCTGAATGTATTGGAGCAACCTGGGACAACTGAACTTTGCCCCCCAGAGCCTCAGGTACGTCACTGGCTGAAGGGCTGACTACCACCTCCTGGTGCCCAGCACAGCCCAGGTTGGAGAGAACACCCCCTATGCCCTGCCATGGTCTGAACTCTGCCCCAACATCCTGAGCAAGCGGGCTGCTAGGAAAAGGAGTGGAACTGGGCACCCATTGTGGTGAGCCTTTAAAGGTGAACAATGCATATAGAATCACTCTCTGTTGTCAGAGCTGCTGTAGAAACCAGGTGCCCTGCAGATGGCTAGCCTACAGTCCCCCAAAGGAGGGCACCCTGACTCAACAGCAACTGCTGCACCCTATAGGCCTTGGGTGCTGGCAGGACTTGGTAAGACTTGGTCTCAGAAGGCTGCAGGCCCCAGATCCAAACGCAATAGACGTTGTTGCGACCCAACAACTCCTATAGCTACAAATCCAACTCCCACCATCAGGTGATAACTATACCTTCTCCACAAATTGCTGAAGGCTCAGTGTAGTGGTCACTGAGATTTAAATTCTCCAGGGGTACCTAGTCATCAAGGAAGGGGAGGCCACACTATTGTGAGAGTTGTCTCTAGGAACTCTAGCAGATTCTATAGCGAAAAGTACCCATAAAAGAGAAAAAATATGCTGGGGTTTATCTCTGTACAAAGGGAAAAAAATCATTTTGAATTATTCCAGAGTGCACTCTTCACAAGGAGGCAGACCTTCAAAAGAAACTAGTTACCAGAGCTTAACCATACAGCGTGTTACTGTCAGAGCCTAACTGATCTGGAGAAAGGAAATATCCAACTCCAGCCTACTCAAGTAATTTCTACCCACATAAGGGAGGATAAAAAAATTTGAAAACATTTGTGAAGTTTACAATCCAGTTGCTTAGACTGACTTTCTCTCCCCCAACACCTCACAAACACATTACTAAAGACCTATTTTGAGCAATTTATTGAATCCAACAAAGCATATCAGGCAGTCAAGAAAGAATTACAAGATAAAGCAAAAAAAAAAAAAAAAAACACAACACAATTTTGAAGAGACACAGAAAGCATCAGAACAGACCTGGTTAGGACATCACAATTAGCAAACTGATGATATTTTAAAACAACAATGATAAATATGAAAAAGCAAACATTATTATAAGAACAATGTAAACAAAGAGATGAAAATCCTATGAAGGAACAAAAATATATGCTGGAGGTAAAAAATACTGTAACAGAAAGAAGAATAGGTACTTTCAACTTCTTTGGATAAATAATAACAGTACCATTTCTTGATTGTGCAGTAAGAATATTTTTTTGTTTTCAAAGTTAATTTTAGGATGTTATCAAGTCAACAGACAGGCTTCCAAAGTGACCACCATAAAAATCCACTTGTAATCCTCATATAGATTAGTTTCATTTTTTCCAAAAGGTTTTCTAATGCCTACAATAGTCCAAAGGCTACATTCACCCTTGTAATGATCATATGATCACGTCATATTATCTGGCCTCTGAAGGCAAACAAATACAAAGAGAGAGAAAGAGAGAGAGAGAGAGAGAGAGAGAGATGAGTGAATAGAATGTTCTTAATAATATGACAAAAAGTATATTTGCCATACGAATGATGTGTTGGAGGAGTATAAAATAAAATTGCTAGTTCTGAGGGTTTGTTTATAAAGGACCAATAAATGAGATACACTAGTTGGGGTCTGGTATTTGAAAAGAATTTTTGCAAGTGGAATAAGATAAAATGACATTTAGAATTTATAGCACATTTATTCATTTTGTATATAAGAAAAACATTAAAGAGCTAACAGGTAAAATAGAAAGAAAGAAAATTGCAACGATTCAATAGAAAGTTGACCTTGCAAACAAGGACAAGGCAATAGCACCTGTCTATAGCAATACTGGTGACAGAGGGGGCAGTGCAGAGATCTTCAAAACAAATATTTGCTAAAATAATTGTTACATAATTGCTAATGTTACTATTAGGTTTCCAAATACATGCAACATAAAGCTAGCACATTTTTATTATTTATACTTTTATAAACTTGGTATTCCACCTGGGAGAATATCCACACTCATGCAAGAGTAAATTCACAGCAGTTCAAATTCAACCTGTCTTGCTTCAGGCACTGTTTGTGTCTCTAGCTCCTGTAATATTTTATATGCCTGTGCTTAAATAATAGATTAGGGATAAACAATTATTGCAAAGTGATTATAAAGACAAAGAAACAAATCTGTACTACTTCATTTTTTTCTGCATCTACTTGAACTTTTTACTTGTGTTTAAAATTTAAAGCAATGAGTGGCAGCAATGGGTATAATATCTGGCTTTGTTCAAGATGTTTTAGTAATACCTTTACAATTTTAATTACTTCATTTTATTCTTGATTTGTGTTTGTCAAAACTGAGAAAACAGGCCTCCTTGCTGGCACAAGAGTTAACGTCTCAGTGCTATCAAGCTATCACCAACCACTGCAACCTGAGTTTGATCCCCATCCAGGGAGTCAACCCACATAACACAGCAGACATCTCCAGTCTCGCCCGCTGCTCCCCTCAGCAGTGTATTTCAGTAGATACACCTGTTCTACTCCCTACTTTGTCTCTGGTGAATCCTCTCCCCTCCCCCACACCTCTGGCCTGTACCCCAGTTCTTGTATGCATAAATAAACAAAGTAAATCTTAAAAAAAAAAAAACCTTAGAAAAGAAAACACCACACTAGTGGCACAACTTTCTCTTTGTCTAAAATGTATCTTTCATAGACATTCTAGTTTTATTAAATTTCACTAGTTATTGTGAAATTATGGATGATGTGGTATGTCAATTGTTATATATATTTTTCATTTAAAAATAAATTGACTAAAAAAAGTTAAGCAGTGCTCTATCATGTTTTTGTATTATACTATTTCATTATTTATTTTTTATCTTTTACTTAATTATTTTCTACTGGCATAAAGTAGAACAAAAGAAAGTTTTCACTGTGTGTGCTTCTTTTCAAGCCATTGTTTTCAGTTCATTTCACAGTTATTACTGAATATAAATTTACCATAACGGAAAGAAATAAAAATTGATCAACTCCATTCGTTCAATACACCAAGTATATTCCATAGAGATTGACAAACTTCTTCTGTAAAGAGTCAGATAGTAAATATGTTAGTTTGTTGACCATATTGTCTCTGTGACAACTACTCAATTTTGTAGTTGTACCATGAAACCAGCCGTAGATAATACACAATCAAATAGCTGTTTCCAATGAAATGATCTACAGAAGCAAGCGACAATCTAGATTTGACAATCTGGTCACAGTTTGCTGAAACTTGGTCTAAAATATAAGCAGCAGGTGGCAGGCTCTAGATCAGACAGCCCCAAGAATTTTCTCTGATCCTCCTCTTCTCTGCTCCCCTTGAGAGCAGGATATAAACCTTTATGTAAAAAGTACCCTCTCTGCACAGAGACAGGAGAGACCCCCTTATTGTCAGAGATAGGGACCAAAATCTATACAAGCAAATTCTCTCCAGTCAGGTAACTAGTTTTCTGCCCAACTCAAAACTTTCAAGGATTTCATTGTCTTGTCTGTTCTTCACACATTTTTTTCCTACAAACTATATAAAAAAAGACTGTTTTTTGTCATTCACTAGGTTCCATATTTCATGGATGTCCTTGGACAGAAATTTGTTTTGCTAACCTTTCTCATGTCAATTTGTTATTGGGCCAACTACAGTAACCAAAGGTGGTGATAAGATTCTCTTAAATAGCTCCCCCCACACACACACACGTATCCACTATAAGCAAACATTTTATAAATCTTTAAAGTGGCTTAATTACCAAAAAAGAGAAGAAATTACTAAATACTTCAATATGTTTTCCAGAAAGGAAACTTATTTCTCTTTTCAGAATGAAGAAAATAAGATTACATTCTTTTCATAAGCATCTATTTCTCAATTTAAGTTTTAATGCTAATGCTACAAAATATCTGTCAGGGGATTTACCTATATGTGAGGAAATGAAAATGTTGCATTATATATAACCTATTTTCTTAAATAAAATATTAGGTTGTTCAAAGTCATTTCACTAAAGTATGTCAAGAGCTGAACTTATCCTTCTAAATTTATCTATATAAAGGTACTCTATATTTGCACATACAAGAAGTAGATTGAAAAATAATATAAAATATTTTACAATAATTTAAAATTTTTCAATATTATACTATGAAAAATATTAAGCTATATATTGGAAAGGCAAGGGAAAAATGGGGAAGAAATGTAAAACTTGAAAATAAAAATTGTTCTATCAGGTTTTCTTCCTGTCATTGGAAAGATCATATTCTCCATGAAATTCGCATGGTGTTTTCTTTTAAAAACTCATGGATTCTGGTCCAAAAATTTGCTTTTATCATTATATCTTTTTCTTCTGAAATTGATATCTCTTGTTCATTTTTTTTGTTGTTGTTTACTCTCTGAATGACCAAGTAAACTAGCTTTTTTTTGTATCTTAATATCACCAGTTCTAGGGCCTCATCTGGTGGCGCTGCCCACCTCTGCAGTGCCAGTTCGATCCCCGGCCGCCGGAGAGGGTCCCACATGGCGCGTAGACCTCTCCTGTCTCGCCCGCTGCTCTCCTCAGCAGTGCTTTTCGTCAGTCTGCCTGTTCTGTTCCCCACTCTGTCTCTGGTGAATTCTCTCACCCTCCCACGCTTCTGACTGTGCCCAGTGCTTGTATAAATAAATAAATTAATTAATCTTTAAAAAAAAATATATCACCAGTTCTAAAATTCAAAGATCACATTATTGAAATACAATCTGAGTTATTGAAATACAATCTGAGATTCTCTGCCCACAGACCCCACTATAAAATTATTGGCTCAGGAATCAAAAGTCTTTTTCTTTTAGTAATTACAGTGATCCCTGTATCAAAGCTAAGAAATTCTTCACTGTACAAGGGGTAATTAATATGCAAGTTCAGGGGATAATTTTCAAAATATGGATATGTTTGCTTGTTTGTTCAGAGAAAAGTGAAAAAAGTTACATAAGAAATGAGTTGCTTTTGTTTGTTTCATTGTTCTTTCTATTCTAGTTAATCCTGGGATAATAAGGTTTATCAGTTGGAATGGAAATAGATAGATGATAGATAACTAGAGAGATAAATGGATAGAGATAAGATACAGACAAATGGAGACTAGATAGATAGATAGATGGATAGATAAATTTAATCCAAACAATAGTTTACTTTATTTGGGTACAAAGTTACTGAATTTATATTTGAAATGTTTATTTTAGTTTTATTAAACAATTTAATATAGTTGACATTTGTAATAATTATTTCATTTTATTAAATAACATGCTAATTTGTCTCATTTTTTTCCCTATTCTTGAAAAAAGTTTACATATTTAGGATGCACACACTTGTAATGAAGATTGACTTTATTGTGGGATATCACAAATGAATTATGCTTTATTTTAGGCATTGTAAAATAGAGCAGATTTTTCTTATCCAGGAAGTTTAATCTTTACCACTTTATCACTAAGGTTCTCAGAAAAGACTAGGGGAAAAAAAAATCTAACACCTCTTATTATTTAGTTCATTTGCAAATATCATAGAGGAAGAATACAAGAATATTAATGAATAGAAAGCATATTCAATCATTTCTCATCTCACACCAAATAAAGTTTACTACTCTGATTTCACACCACAGACTTATAGGATTGTATAATCTCAATGGTCTTCTTGATTGAGAATAAATGCTTCATTAAATTTAAATATAGCAACCTAATAACAATACTAAAACTAGAGAGAATAATGACTTAACATTAAAAAGAGCACACATACATCACTCTTTGGAATATATTAAACTTCTAGATAAAATGCAAAGTTCAAAATACACAATTGCATAATAATTGCAAATAACTATAGTATGACATAAGGGTATATAAAATAAAACTTAATTGGAAATCAAATTTCAGTGTTAGGAGGTCTTGTTGATTGTTTTTGAAATGGAAAATGTAGATGACAAAGCAAATAATTTGAATTCCTAGATTGCTGGCTATGATAACCAGATGAATAATGATTAGCTGCAATGAGATTAGCGAAAATCAAAGAGGAACTGGGTGTTCTCTTTGAGGGAAGTACAGCTATAATTCACTTTTGTTCAAACATGGATTTGGGGGTGACTTGGAGGTCCACAACTAGAGATGCCAAAACAAGAAATGAGCTATATGAATCTGGAGATCAGACACGCTGAACTGGAGATGACTCACCAAAAACACATTCCCAGGCTTCAGGCAAAATTAATCAATGGCAACTGACCATCTTTTCTTCTATGTCTCCAAATCACTAATAATTTAGTGAACCCAATGCCTAATCCAAACTATGCCTTGGGCCTCCCTGGTGGTGCAAGGGGTTAAGCACCACACTATGAAGCAAGCCACAGCCTCTGCAGCCCAAGTTCTATCCCTGGCCGGCCAGGGAGCAACCTGCATGGTGCAGCAGACCTCTCCTGACTCGCCCGCTGCTCCCCTCAGCAGTGTATTTCAGTCATTCTGCCTGTTCTGTTCTCCACTCTGTCTGTGGTGAATCCTCTCACCCCCTGCATCTCTGGTCTGTACCCCAGCTCTTGTATGCATAAATAAATAAATCTTTAAAAAATGCCTTTACTAAAATCCATTATTCATTGATTATTCCTTGTTTGGGTATAAATGGCATCTTTTAACATCTAACTCTATAAGCCAGAGATTTAAGGAACTCTTGGCTAAAGCCCTCTTTGATATTTCAGGGTTTCAAGAAACATATACACTCACTCACCTTGAGAGACTATTTTACCATCTAAATGTTCCCCAAATCCATTGATTTTCTCCTTGTAAACTTTTATTTCCCTAATATGAGTTTCCTCAGTGGACTTGTAGTTTCTCTTTCTGCTTGCATTGTTTTCACTGAATTCAGTTTTATGTTTTTAAAATTTGAATTTTATCAAATAGCTGTTCTCTTTAACATTTTGAAATAATGATTCCTGTGACATTAGAATGAAAAACTAATCCTTAAACTACACTGAAATCGGCATTATCTATCTCTTCCAATGCCTTAATTTCATCTTGTTTCATTCTTCTTTTCTTTCATTTCACCCACAATGACCAAATTTTCATTAAAAAATTTCATCCTACTTTTCATATAAATCACTAGATGTGATATTGTGATTTGTGGGTTACACACACATACACACACACACACACAGAGTTCATCCCCACATATGGCTCCTAAAATCCTTTAAGTTTATGAGGTTTTAGGGGCAATGAAGATGTTTTTGGTTATGTTAAGGAGTGCCATTTAAAATGTTCTTAGAAATGTCATCTACCATTACCAGGAAAATACACCACATGATTACACCATCAAAAATTTCAGTCTCACACCTGCCTATGCTCAAGGAGAGGGTCTAGTGTTTTCTCAACCTCCATGACCAAATTTTTAATCAATCATGATTATGTAATGAAACCATCATAAAAACCCAAAAGTACAGGGTTTGGAGAGCTTCATGGTTGTCGAATATATAGAGATTTGGAAAAAAAGATTGTTCTATCTGGAACCTCCTTGCCTTTTCCTCATATCTTGCCCTATGTATTTCTTCTATCTTACTGTTTCCTGAGTTTTATTCTTTTTAATAAATTCATCATCTGTAAAATGTTTTTCTGAGTTCCATGAGCCACTCTAGCAGATTAATAGAACAGAGTAGGGATTGTGGGAACCTCTGACTGATAGCCAGCTAGATAGGATAGATAAGAATCTCAACTTGCAGTTGGAATCATGAGTTACCCCTTATTTTGGGGGGAGAGTTATAGGAACCTCCAATCTGTGGCCAGTCAGAAACACAGGTGACAATCTGGGTTTGCTACTGGTGTTTAAATGATGGGGAGAAATTTTGTAGGACTGGACTCTTAAACTGTTTAATCAGATGCTGTGGAGAGGGTGTCATAATTGTGTAAATCTAGAATACCCAACGGGTATCTCAGACACTTTGCTTCCACCTGAGAACGGGAGAAAAGATCCTTCCGTACACATGGGAATTTGGCATCAAAATAACTCTTTATATTAGGGATCTATCAATGTGAAGAATTAACACTAAACTGGGTTAAATTTAGTTGAAATAGGAAATTATCAGGGATTATAAAAGAGAGTTCATAATTATATAAGAGAGCTCTAAGCTGACAGAAGAACAAGGAAACAGGCAAAGAAAACATTTTAAAAAGAAAGAAAAAAGTTTTTTTTATGAAATCCAGAGAACAGAATCAATTCAATAGCATCATGTCAAATATCAATCCAACAATGAATGATCTCCAGTTTTATTTTCATTTTTCAAAAAATGAAAGAACACATGACTGGCCTAACTTGATTGCACACACACAAGGCAAGGGGCAGGCAGGAAAATCCGACCAACAACATTACTAACATATTACAGTGGAAATGAGATAATTCGTCAAAGGTAAACATAAGTGGTATCACAAATAGTCTGCAATTATGATAGAAGGCCAGAATTTTAAAAGCTCTATATTTTTCTGTAGAACTTTTATTCTGCTGCCACCACTACCTGCAATACTCTTTCTTTCTTTTACTAAGTCAATCTGTACTTCTTGCTTCTGATTTTAGCACAAATATATGCCCTCCAAGAAACCCTTCACACGTCAGGTCCAGCAGTTTTACATTCACTAGGTAGAGTATATTGTCCCTAAATAACAATGATCAGAGAGTATTTAGCAATTTAAAATTGCTAAATTTACATGATTATTTACATGATTATTTTATGAAGGTTAATGAACACATCCCCTTTGCTCAAATATTATCCTCAGTGCTAAACATAGTGCCTCTCACTAAGTGGACATTCGACATACAATAGCTGAACAAACGAGTATATTGTTGCTATTTGATATCATGAAGGTGAACGAATTTGTTAAATCCTTTGTATAGAATAAGAACAATAAGTTACAGTGATCAATGCAGTGGTGAAAGAACAGAAGACAAATAGATCAATAAGAAAGAATAAAAAGCCCAGAAATAGTCAACCAATAATTGACAAAGGAGCAAAGCAATACAATGGAACAAAGATTGTCTTGTCAGCAATGGTAGTGGAACAACTAGGAATCCATATGCTAAAAGATGAATCTACATTCATAGCACATACCTTTCACAAATGTTAATTCCAAATGCATCACTGACTAAATAGAAAACACCAAACTATAAAACTTCTAGAAGATAAAATAGGAGAAAACCTAAATGAACCTGGTTGGTGATGACTGTTTAGATATAACAAGGAAGTCACTATCCAAGTAAGAATTGATAGGTCAGACTTCATTAAAATGAAAATGTTCTGCTCTGCAAAAGATATCAAAATAAGAAAGGCTGAAATGTTTTATCAGATATGGGAGCTCTAGCATGATAACTTCCACAAAGCAGTAAGGTTTCATTTATGACTCAACCCAAATGCATATAATCACAACATGAATTTATTTGGGAAGGATCCATGTTATAACAATATAAGCATACAAATCAATTGGCAAAAAAAAGAGTGGAAGGAGGTAAGAAACATCTTGGCAAGGTTTGGAAAACTGGCACACAGTGAGCTGGCCCAGTCTGCAAAGCTCCTGGAGTCCATGTAGAGGGAATTAAGCTTCCCAGGATAAGAGTGCCCAGTCCTGCACAAGGCTTCAGGGCTATGGGAATGAAGTTCCTATGACTCAAAATTGCTGTCTATAATTTTTATCACTTTTCAGAGACATATCAGAGATAATCATATATTATGTATTAATTTACATCTAAATGGGGTCTCTCAGCACAGCTATGTCTTCATCTGTCCTTGCCAATCATATGTTTATCAGTGTCCTGATAAGCAAGCAGTTGCTTTTTAATTGATAACTTTAAGTTCTATCTTTTTTTTTTAAATAATAAATTTTATTTTTATATTCCCCCATACAATTGCAAACCCCCCATTCTGACCCTAATCCCTCCCCTCCCGGACCCCACCCCCCAAAAAGTGTCTCTGTTTCATAGTTTTTTGTTGATTTTGATTTTCACTTTCTTATAGTTATTCATTTTCCTGGTCCCTTATTTAAGTTTTCTAGATTCCTGCTATGAGTGAGACCATCCGGTATTTTTCTTTTTCTTTTTGGCTTATTTCGCTGAGCATGATCCCTTCCAGCGCCATCCATGTTGCTGCAAATTGCATGTGTTTATCTTTTTTGAATGCTGAGTAATATTCCATGGTATATATGTACCACATCTTCTTGATCTAGTCATCTATTTTTGGGCATTTGGGCTGTTTCCAAAGCTTAGCTATTGTAAACAGTGCTGCTATAAACATAGGGGTGCAGGTGCTCTTTGGAATGGATGTTTCTTTGTCCTTTGGGTAAATACCTAGGAGTGGAATTGCTGGATCATATGGAAGCTCTATGTTTAGTAGGTCCAGAAATCTCCACACAGCTCTCCATAGTGGTTGGACCAGTTTGCACTCCCACCAACAGTGTAGAAGAGTTCCTTTTTCTCCACAACCTTGCCAACATTTGCTGTTGCTAGTTTTTTTAATATGTGCCATTCTCACTGGTGTAAGATGGTATCTCATGGTAGTTTTGATTTGCATTTCCCTGATGACAAGTGATGTTGAACATTTTTTCATATGCCTGTTGGCCATTTGCATTTCCTCTTCAGAGAAGTTTCTTTTTAGCTCTTCTGCCCATTTTTTGACTGGATTATTTTCTTTGTTGTTGCTGAGTTTCATCAGCTCTTTGCAGATTAATGGCACCCACCTTTCTATCATTCAGGGTCATTACAATATCAATACTTACAAACACAGAGAATGAGAGAAAACATTTGCAAAATGCAGACCTAGTAATGGTCTGTTTTCCAAAAGGACTTGTAAATTCAACATCAATAACACAAACATTCCCATTAAAAATGGGATAATGGGCCTCTCCTAATGGCGCAGCGGTTGAGCCCTGGGCTGCGAAGCTGTCTGCACGCAGCCTCTGCAGCACCAGTTCTATCCCCGGCCACCAGCGAGGGTCCCACATGGCGTGCAGACCTCTCCTGCCGCCCGCTGCTCCCCTCAGCAGTGTATTTCGTCCTTCTGCCTGCTCTGTTCCCCACTCTGGCTCTGGTGAATTCTCTCACCCTCCTGCGCTTCTGACTGTACCCAGTGCTTGTATAAATAAATAAATAAATCTTTAAAAAAAAAAGTGATCAAGAATTATTAAAAAAAAAAAAAAAGGGTCAATGATCTTAAAGAGACACTTCACCCAAAAAAATAACAGATGCCAATTAAGCATTTGAAATCATGCTCTAGGACACAATAAGATATTTTTCGGCACTATAAACCCTGAGCTATCAAATCATGAAAAGATATGGAGAACTTAAGAGTATATTACTAAGTAAAAAATGCAATTATGAAAAGGTTACAAACTATAAGATTCCAACTATATAACATTCTGGATAAAATAAAACCACAGAGAAAGTAAAAAACATCAGAGGTTTTGGGTATTAGGGAGGAGTGAAGAGAGGATACTTAGGGCAGTAAAAATATTTAGTAAAATGCTATCATGGATACATGTCATTATACATTTCTTCAAACTTCTAGAACATACAATGTCAAGATTAAATTCTAACATAATCTATGGACATAAAATGATAATGAGGTGCCCATGTATGCTCATCCGTTGTGGCAAAGGCACCATTCTGGAGGAGGGTGTTGTAGTGAGTATATGACCGTGTGGGGCAGGGAGTATATGAGAAAACTCTAAAGGTTCCTCTCAAGATTACTGATACTGAGGGCTGGCTTAAGTTTCCCTCAGCCAATAAAAGGAAACAATATGAAGAGAAGAAAAGTAGTTTAATTTGTCAACAAACTGAGGAGCGCAGCAGACTCCTGTCTGAAAGACCACTGTCCAAGGGTGGGTATGTCCTTCTGATGCAGGCATATGGAGATTTCAGGTGGGCACCAGCTTGCTTTGTTAACACCTAATGTTTAACATCCTTAGATGTTTAACTTCCTTATTATCCTCTTAGGAATGCCCTTCCTTTTCCTTAGAATGCAAGAAGACAAACTTGCTAAATGCAACAGACAGGAATGCTTATCTGATGGGGCAGGAAAAGAGACCTGTCCTATTTCACTGCATCATTACTGTAAATCTAAAACTCCTCTACTAAAACAAAGTCTCTTAAAAAAAATTAAACATAGCACAGGAACATTTCAGGGATGAAAAGTAAGAACTCAAAAGAACTCTGAGGTTAACAGAAGGGCACAAGATTTTGGCGAATCCCAGAAGCCACTAGAAAGAGTGTGTCAAGGAGTAAACAGTAAACAACACAGAGCAAAAGTAAACTAGAATTGATAAAAAAAAAAAAAAACTTGGATTTTTCAGAAAGAAGGTTACGAGTGATCTTTGGAGTTTCAGAGAATTAATGGAGAAGGTGAGAACTTCAAATAATAAACTGTTCCTAGCTTGGCTTGGAAAAATTCATGGCTTACAGAGCATCAGCTAAATAGGAATAGGAGTTCCAAGGAGTTCTTCTGTTTGTGTTCCACAGTTATGTTATGCTGCTGCAGTAGCTGAAGAGAAACAAAGTTGAATAAGTTTAAAAAAAAGTTAAAATTGAAGGACAATTTGAACTCATGGGTGGGGAGTGAGTTGATTGAGAGAAGGTAGTGAAAATCTGAATCATTACCTGTAGATAGCAAGGAGATTCTCCACTTTAAGGAAGAGGCATAGGAAATGGTTGTGGTTGCAAATAAGACTAGAGGTTTAGAATTAGGAATGTGAGAGAGGTTTGGTTTATTTGGCTTAGGAAGAGAAGAACATCTGGCTTTTTATGTGATCCAGGCACAAAAGCATGAGGAACTGAGAAGGTCTCATTAGCAAGAGAAAGGAATGTGTCAGGAGAAATCACCTGTAAAGTAAAATGGCAGGCAGTACTGACTCCTGACTTCATGATTCTTGAAGAATTGTCTTATTATCTTCTCTTTTAAGGAAAAAACAAAAAAAAAATTATAAACCCATAACTGATACAAGGCCTTGAGAGGAGTTTGTGTGTGTAATGTACATTAGAGTTTAAACTTCTTGAATTTGACATGGAATAAGACTGTCTAGTCTGCAGGTTTTTGTTTGCTTGTTTGTTTTTAAAGAGAGACTGTTCTAATTGTGCTTTGAGAAAATGGGTTGTAACTGAAACATAAAAATTTGGGAATGAACAAAGAAAATAAAGCAAGAGAAATGAAAATAAAACACATGAAAGAACATGTCTATCTTTTCCTCCCAAATAAGCCCAATTAGTAACATAATGAATTCCTTGGTTGCTAAAGGCAAATGAACATTTTTACTTTTTTCCAAAATATAATAAAAAATAGTCATGCCCTATTTAAAATAATCAAATATTGCATATAAATACTTTATGATTTTTCATTTGCCTAGAGCCTTACCACAAACTGAATGTTTAATAAAAGTCGTTAAGATGAACTTCAAAATGATGCAGAATGAATATGCATGTGATGTCAATTTTTTCTTAATTATTTTATACAGAAATAAACTTGTTTCAGAGTAATACAGCTTTTTTCACTAAAATTTTTGTTGGGATAATTTTAAATTCACAGATAGTTTTGAGAAACAGTACAAAGAAATTCCTACTATGCTTTGCCCAATTTACCCCCAATGGTAAGAAAACTTATTGCAATATTATAGTGTAATGTCAACCAAGATGTTATATCAATCAAGATGTTGATATCAATAGAATACTGTGATCTTAGATTCCCTCCCTTTTCTTGAAGGCATTGGATATGTGTTTGAGTTTTATCAATTTTATCATGTGTAGGTTCATCCATCCACCATTACAGTCAAGACACTGAAATTTTTTTTTTAAAGATTTATTGTTTTATTTATACAAGAACTGGGGTACAGGCCAAATGTGCAGGAGGGTGAGAAGATTCACCAGAGACAGAGTGGGGAACAGAACAGGCAGACTGACAAAGTACACTGCTGAGGGGAACAGCGGGCGAGACAGGAGAGGTCTGCCGCGCCATGTGGGGCCCTCACCCGCTGGCCAAGATCGAACCCGTGCTGCAGAGGCTGTAGACAGCTTCACAGCACAGCGCTCAACCGCCTGTGCTACCAGAGGAGGCTCAATACTGAAACATTTCTAATCTAGATACATGAGGTACTTTTAAAGTAAAGTTATATAGAATTTAATAATCTTCCATTTAGGAACATAGATAAGAATAGATATCCCTACTGATTTTATTAAACAATCAACTCATAAACAGGTGAGTTAAAGTTTTGTGAATTTAAACTGTAGGGATATCTGAAGCAGCATCACACTTGACGTCTTCATTTTTTTTTTCTCATGTAATGAAATTTAACCATTAATTAGTGTCATACAAATCAGGAGTGAGAAAAATCAGCTTCTAATATATTCCAATAAGTCAGAGGTTAGAATAAAATTAATAGGTTATGACACTAATCCAATAGACATTGTACATGAATAAATTTTTGGTTACAAACAGTTCCAAAGGTTCCTTTCTTTTACCTTAGAAACAAACAAAAATTTATGTATAAGGTATTGCCTTCATTTTTATATGGAAAAGAAAAGATTTGTCCTTGGAAAACATTTATGTAAAGTACATTACTTAAAGTACAATGTTTCAAGTTTCTCAGTATTTAAAATATATCCTTTATAAATATGTGAATAGTTCTATCATATTTAAATAGAGAAATACAAAGTTTGCTATTGACAAATATATTTATAGGAGGTGAGTGTTTAAAAGTATAATTATCATGTAACAGACTTTAGAATATGTGCTATATAAATATCTGTGTGTGTATATATATATATCTATATGTATATAGTTTTATTTTGTACTTCCTTTTTAAAGGAGCTTCTTTAAATGAGAGTTGCTGTTAGCATTTGCAGTGTTTTCTTTGGATTTATTATGGAAAAACATCCTAGGGAAGGAGGTAATGGGAGGAAAGAGAAGAAAAGCAGAGTATATTTACCACAGGATCTTCCACAAGAAAACTTTCCATTAACAGCAGCTGGACTTGCATTTTGTAAATCAACCCCCTTACTTCCCTTTTCTAGGTCCAGGGCATAGGATTTAGCATAATTCATCTTCGACGATATTGGTTTGGGAAATATGTTCCTCCCTGAGGCTGATGTACCCCGTGGAAGCTGAAATGTCATTCCTGGCTAGATTAATTTTGGCTCCAGTTCATAGTCTTCGATGGAGAACTCGGTGTCTCAACTTAGGGCAAATATTTCTGTGGATTGTGTTAAGGTATGTCCATGTTCCTATTCAGAGTCAGACACCATTGGAAATTAGCTAGAGGCTTGTACTTGATTACCCAAAATATGAAACAAATAAATGAGTGAATGCATAAATATGAGGAAAAACTGAGAATGATAATTGTGTGTCTAAAGAGTAGACTGAAGACATTGAAACAAATGAATTTGATAATTGTAAGTGGTTTTTGTAGGCTAATGTCCCAGTTTTCTAGAAAAACACAGAAAAGTATGGGTAAAGGCACATTATTTCTACAACTTACTCTCAAAGGGTTCAGGAAAAAAAAGCAATATATGTGCATTTCTGAAGAGCAAAATAATAATATAAGCTGGGATATGTTAGTCATAAGAGAAATTTTCATATAATCCCTAGCAATTTTCTACTCTTTGTGTACTATTATAACATATATCGTATTTATGCATAATTTTATCCCTCTCACATCTCTCCAAAGGCAGTGATTGTAATATCTAATCTCATCTATAGAACATTCACCACATGCCTGGCTGTGAATATTTAGTGTGAATTTTTTATTCAGTTTTTACATAAGCCATGTTGACTTAAGTACCTTGAAGAAAATGAAGTTAAAGAGGGTTTAGGAACTGGTCCAATTTCATAAGGATAATAAATGTTACTAACAGAATTTGAACCAGGGATTTTAATTCCAGAACTTTTGCTTTTCACAGCTTTACTTCACTCCTAACTTCTGTACAAACATATTTTATGGAAAGCTTAAGGACATTTAATATTACTACTAAAGTCAGAAGTGATTTAGGTATTAGGCATATTCAATGTGAGAACTACAACACTGTATATCTAGATGTCACCTAAAATCTGAGTACAAACTTAAATTTTAAATGATTTCATCTCAATTCTTGAAAACAATAATTGTTCATGTTTATTAAAAAATATATTTTTGGCCCAGCAGAATGCATCATATTTCAACATGTAGCAATTTTCTTAACTAAGCATATTTTCCATAGACAGCATGAAAAAATTTATCAATTAATATATTTAGAATGTAATTTAATAAATATTGATGTAGATGTCACTTACAAATCTTGTAACTTTTAAACACATTCATTCACGGACCTCCCTGTGGTGCAAGTGGTTCAGCACTGCACTATGAAGCAATCCTGCAGCCTCTTCAGCACAAAGTTCAATCCCTGGCGCGCCAGGGAGCTACCCACATGGTGCAGCGGACCTCTCCTGTCCTGCCCACTGTTCCCCTCAGCAGTGTATTTCAGTCAGTCTGCCTGTTCTGTTCCCCACTCTGTCTCTGGTGAATCCTCTCACACACACCCCACATCTCTGGCCTGTACCCCAACTCTTGTATGCATAAATAAATAAATCTTTAAAAAAAGTCTTTTTTTAAACGCATGCAACATCCAATTGGATAAAAATGTCCCTTTGTATAGAATGTCATTACCTATTCATGAATCTAATCATGTCTTTCCTAACATTTCCTACCAAAGATAATATGCACTTTCTTACCCTCCAGCTTTCAATGTTTTATTCAAGATGACTGAGTTAGACTCAATGTTCCCATCTCTTAACTCTGCCTCTGGAGAATCTGTCTATTTCCACTGCAGTTCTCTTTGTGTCACCATATTATAGAGAGTTCAATGAATCACATAAAAATACTACCAGTTTTCATTTGTTGCATGCCTACTAGTTTTGGAGCTCAGTTAAAACTTTAAATTCACTCTTAAAATGCCACAGTGCATTTAATTAACAGTGCCTTGCTGGTGCAGAGGTTTATATATATATATATATATATATATATATATATACACACACTAGAGTTAATCATGGTTTTATTGTTTATAAAAAGTTCATTATGAAAGGGTGTTTAATGGTTATCTGCTAGCATTTTTAAATGGCATAGTGGTAATCAGCCCTCAAAGGACTGTGTCTACCTAAGGTTAGCTGAAAAACACAGCAGCCTAATTAGCATCCCAAATCACCACCCAGCCATCTGTTATCTCTAGGCAAAGCAGAAGAAAATGTAAATGTCTAGGAAATAAGAACTTTGTATGAGAAAGAAGTCCAGATTTTAAAATTTTTTCTTCCATAGCATTTGCAGTGGTACTGATGCTCCTGATGATGAAAACAACATTTTTTTTTTTCTGATCCTCTTCTATTGTTGAAAAGTGCATATGAGAAGAGGTGTCAGAGATAGGAGAGCCATGGAATTATAGAATCATAACATGCACATATCACTTCAGTTTGCTTTAAACATCAAAAATAGAATGCAAAGTAGGTGGTGGACAAACAAAATCTCACTTCCTAGAGCTACCTAGCTTACCCCTCATGCTGATATACACTCATTAGAACTGACACATTTTTAAATAGGTGACATAGATTGTGAATAGATTTGAAAATTACATGGCTTTAATCTTACCAGTAGCACTATATATATGACATATCATATATATACATATGTGTGTGTGTATTTCATGCACAATTCAGCTTATAACAAAACAACCTTTGTTTTGATACAAAAAATGTGAATGGTGGTGTAATAGTCTGGCCTTTTGAAAAAAAATAGTTCTTTCTTTTTTTAAAAAAAGAGCATAGCATTGCTTTTCTTTGTTCTATAGAGTTATCCTGATATCAAAAACAAACCTAAACCTTTATTCTTTTACTGTGTACGCTAATGAGGTACTGAAAATGTAAGAGGCAGAATGCAAAATATTTTATAATGACAAAAAGACAATATAACTTAAATCTCTCTCACCATTTCTATTTTCCTATTCTACCAAGACAGCTACTCTGAGCACCAAAACAATTTAAAAAATCACAAGTAATACACCTCAAGAAGTACTATCATCTTATTTTAAAAAGTGGGCAATTTCAATTCCAATATTTTCAGTTACGCCACAAACATAAACCAATCAATCAGTTTTCCAAGAAATTATATTCAAATGTCCCCTGGAAATCATATTATATAATTGTTGCTATGTAACTTGGAAAGAGCTTATTCTTATGTATTGTATAGCAATGATACCTGATAATAAATTAAAGTGAAAGAACCAAATGTGATATTTATACTCCAAGTTTTATTTTTTTTTAAAGATTTATTTATTTATTTATACAAGATCCAGGCCACAGGCCAGATGTGCAGGAGGGTGAGAGGACTCACCAGAGACAGAGCAGGGAACAGAACAGGAAGACTGATGAAATACACTGCTGAAGGGAGCAGTGGGCGAGACAGGAGAGAGCCGCCTCGCCACGTGGGATTCTTGCCGGCTTGCTGGGATCAAACTTGCGCTGCAGAGGCTGCAGAAAGCGTCACAGTGTGGCACTCAACCGCCTGCGCCACCAGGAAGGCCCCATACTTCAAGTTTTAATATTAAACTGACAAAATATTTTATTTTCTTATGTTACTCAGTTTGATTGTTCTAGGATAGTATTCTGCAATAGCCACAATGTAATAACACTGAAATATACTTTATATTTTGGTTAACTTATTCAAAAAATTATCATTGATTACCTACTATATGTTAAGCAACATCTTATAGATCAGAAATGCATAATTAGTAGACAATCATAGCCCCATAATGTGGCATCTACTGTGAGAGAAATAGCAATCAAATCATAACAAATGGAAGGAACAACATCAAACAGAACAAAGAAATCTATGTAGATATAGGACAATGTGACCTAGCATAAGGTATGGTTCCAAGATACCTCTGAAAGAATGTTTGATGTGAAGCATAGAAGAACTTGATTGCACAAGGAAAGGAGAAAAGATACCTAAGAATATGAACCTCTCACGTATCTCAGTGTTACAAGAAAATGTGACATGTATAAGGCATTAAGAGCAGACCAGGGGAAGGCAATGTAAGTTATACAACAGGATGCTTAAAAGGTAGCCAACAGGCAGTCCAGCCAGGACTTTGGTGTCAGTCCTACAGTACTGGTAGGCCACTATAAATGGCTAATTGGCCAGGAAGTTAGGAAGTCAGATTCATGTTTTGTAAAGAATTCTGTGGCTATAATGTGGGGAGGATACTCAGTGATGGTAATAAATATACTTAGGGGCTGCTGTGTTAGCTTACAAAGAGATAATAACTTTGCAGTTAGTTGAGAGCGGTAGATAATGAACTGAGTGGATGAAGTTGAGAGATTTCCAGTACTTAGTAAAATGTCACCTGCTTTGCAATCCTCTTGATTATATAACCTTGTAGAGACTTTTGTTCTTTATTTGTAAAATCACAAATACTCATCATTCACTTAAATATGAAGGATGAATAGGCTTGATCAGTGAAATGTGATAGATGACCTTACAGGTTTATCTCATTTCCTTCCAGAACTATTGTGTTGATCATTGGTGTCCTTTTTCAATGTTTCTAATTTTCTGTATTTCACATGGCATTGCACAGCCTTTCCTGACCTATGGAAACTAGACATGGGTATGTGAACTGTAGTGACTAATGACAAGCCTGGAGAAGGAGGGTTATTGTAAAGGTAGGACTGGACACAGTGCAGGTTCTCTGATCCCATGCAGACCGGGTAAAGGAGGAGTCAGAGTCCTCAGTGGTTTTTTGCAGGTCTTTTATTGGGGTTCACCAGGCATATGGCAGGCAGGGGTGCTGGCTGGGGGCCTGAGAGGCTGGCAGGCCTCCCAGCCCCCAGCAAGTCTTCACTCTATCTGGGCTCTCTGGCATTCTCTGCTTCTGCTTCGGTCTTCTCTTTCGGCTTCTGCTGCTTCTCTGCTTCTGCTGGCATCTCCGTGACGCTGTCCTTAAAAAGCACAGTCTCAGCACAGGTGAATCCCATCTTCCTATGCCCACACCCTATTCCAGGTGCCCGCCATCAGGCATGCATTCAGGACCGCAAGATTCCATCATCTATCCTGATGGCGGGAGGGCAGAAAAGCCTGACCTTTTTCCTTACCCTACAGTTATGTAAATCTTCATGTGTGTAAGAATTAAAGAAGAGATGAGGGGTTCCAGACAAATCCCAAAACCTAGCAAGTGAAACTCCATTTGATCTTTTCTTTCTTTTTATTGAAGAAAATATTTTTTTCTCTATAAAGGCAATTTATTCAGTTTTTCAGCAATTCAGGGGCTGAGTACATTGCACAGTCGGAAAAGAACATTTCCACTCAATTTGATATGCACCTTTTAGAGCAGAGCAGTCCTCACCTGTCTACTTAAATCAAATTACAATCCTTTACATGGATCACTTAATGCCCTTAACATCCATTAAGATCAATTTGATTTTAAAGCTGGAGAAGAATCTCTGGTGGTTTCATGCTTTGCCCTCTGGGTCCATAGGGGCAGCAATAGCCTCCCTCAGGGCTCTTCATAGTGGTCCTGCCAGGTGCCTCCTGCTCTTTTCAAGGTCCCCACCCTCTCAAAATGAGACTGAAGCAAACTTGCCCACCGAGCCTATGATGGGACTGGCAGTTCTGATGAGATCTAAATCTCCTTCCGGGTCATTCTTTTTGCTTGAAGGGTAATTAATGCATGTTGTCAAACTTCTTTCTGTTCTATTTTCTGAGTTTTCTGTATTTCATACAGGCTGTGTTTCTGCCTGTATAATGGTATAATCCCATCTCTATTCCTATTCTCTATTCGGTTCTACTCACACAGCTGATTAAATTTCCAGGTCACACTCAGATTAATCTTATCAAATGGTTGTTCATCTAGATCCTTAGTAATTTTTCAGAACAAGTGTTTGTTGGGGCATCATCAAAAGGTTAAAAATTAGGCCCCCAGTCTTACCCCAACATTACATCATTGCAGTTTTTTTTTTTAAACAGGTTAAGAAATTTCCAAATTTCCTATTTTAATTCCTTTTGCCCAACAATTCCTTCAATATATCTCTCTCCTCTCATGTTTTACTAATAAGGCACAGGAAAAAACCAAGTTGCTCCTTCAACACATTGCTTTAGCTGCCACTTCCGTTATCTTTTGTGATAAAAGACTTAAGTGGAGTGGATCAGAAACATGATTTGGGTACTAGAATATCATCTTTTCATATTATCTGTTACAAAAAAGAAATGAGAACATTACTTCTACCATAAAATAAATTACGAATGGAATAATGAATTTAAGTAACATACCAAACAATGAAATAAATAAAATGGTTGTTATAATTTAGCTGCAGAAATACCCCTCCGAAATTAGAGTCAATTGAAGAATGGATGGATATTTAGAAAAACATAAAATTAGTTAGGAAAAAAATGAAATAATATCTATTCATGATACCAGTAGATATTGGACATGGTTTTCTACCAAGATATCTTGCCTTAGATACTAAAGAAATAATGATGAAAGTTATAGTCCTGATGTTACTGCATAAACTAAAGGTTACAGATGTGGAAATAGTCATGTCTGATATTATGGGATGAAAGAAAGAGAGCTCAACCTTTTGTTAACATTTCAGGAGGCCATTAAACAGCAAAGTATATTTATTTGGATCAAGTAAATATAATTTGGAGTACACTGATTCAGGTAGAAACCTAAAATATTGCACCAAGGAGGGACAAATACAGAGATTTTTATGGGGGAAAAAGACGAGGCTGAGTAAGTAGAGTGTTAACAAGCTTAAAGTATTGTACCACATCTTCTTGATCCAGTCATCTATTTTTGGGCATTTGGGTTGTTTCCACAGCTTAGCTATTGTAAATAGTGCTGCTATAAACATGGGTGTGCAGGTGCCCTTTGGAATTAAAGTTTCTGTGTCATCTGGGTAAATACCTAGGAGTGGAATTGCTGGATACATATACACAATGGAATATTACTCAGCAATCAAAAAGGAAACACATGGAGTTTGCAGCAACATGGATGGAACTGGAAGGGATCATGCTCAGCGAAATAAGTCAGAAAGAAAAAGAAAAATACCGGATGATCTCACTCATAGCAGGAATTTAGAAAACCTAATTAAGGGACCAGGAAGACTAATTAATACAAAGTAAAAATCAAAATCATCAAGCATCTATAGGGCCTCCCGGGTGGCGCAGTGGTTGAGCGCTGTGCTGAGAAGCTGCCCGCAGCCTCTGCAGCGCCGGTTCCATCCCTGCCCCCTGGCGAGGGTCCCACATGGCGGGCAGACCTCTCCTGATGTGCCCTGCTCCCCTCAGCAGTGTACTTTGTCACTCTGCCTGTTCTACTCTTTGCTCTGGCTCTGGTGAATTCTCTCACCCTCCCCTGCCTCTGACTGTACCCAGTGCTTGTATGAATAAATAAATCTTAAAAAATAAAACAAAACAAAAACAAACAAGCAACTCTAAACCAGAGACACAGTACAGCGGTGGGTTTAAGGGGAGGGGAAGAAAAAAGAATTAGGGTCAAAATAAGGGGGGTGGTGCAATTGTATGGGTAATATAATCAAAATGAAAATGCATACATTGTGCAAAAATGAAAAAATGATGTAAGAATTATATAAAATAAAATATTTTCAAAAACAAGCATAAAGTATTGTTGGCTATATACATCTGGTTACTAATTCAATTCTGGGGCAAAAATTCTATAATAATCAGTTATCTGATAATAATGACTTCTCAGTTATTTGCTTAATGGTGATATCTTAAAATATCTTCAAACAACACAGGTTTTTTTTGCTCAGTCCAAAGGTCTTTAACTCAACTCAATTGATAGTGGTAATGCAGTTTCTTTGTAAAGGTTGCCTGGCTCCAATTAAAAAAAAATAGGTCCACAAATGTCAACATTACACCCTATCTATAACTGAATTTCAGAGATACTTCTTATTGTTCATAGTTTGGAAGCAATAAATTGTTATGAATCATATTTAGCACACAAATTTCATAGTTCACATCCAAAGTGCTACTTTCCAAACAGAAATGACATTTCCAGTTCTTCAAACTACATTGACTCATGTTGCCCACTTGAGGATTAGGTTAGTGGTTCACGTACACACATCTCTCTATACATAAAGTCTTGGGTTTTATACGCCTGCCCAGTGAGCCCCAAACAAGCCTCTTGTCACCATGACAGGGGCACTAGAGGTCAAATGAAATCCTGTAAACTGAGAAGGAGCTATTGTTTAAATGTAAAGAATGCAAATTACTTTGAGTTGAGAGTGGTGAGGACTGGAGGTTGAGAATATTTTGTTCTTGCCTGATACCTTTAATCTCCCCTACTCTAAGTAGAGCTCATCACTTCTTAAGCCTTTGCTGTTTTCTAATTGCAGAAGCAATCATTTTCCTGGGTGTCATTTAGGTATAAGTTTATCCTTGAACATGTCCTCTCTATGTGAGAATCTCACCTTCACTATGAGAGAAAAGATGAAGTCATCTTTTTGTCTCTTTCTCCCATATCCTTGGCAACCGATGCCCCTCTACAAAGGACTTACACTCCTTTCTAGTCAATGACAGGGTATGTAAGATCATCCTAGCTCTCCCAGACACTTGGTTTAATTGTTTTTCCCTTTCTAACCCAGAAGAACCCAGAGGGGTTATGTGTCCCCTGCTCCCCAACATTAGTAGAGATCACTTTATTATAAGGTTACTTTTGTTAGTTTAGTAACTTAATAATTGTTTTCCTTTTCACTAATTATTCTTATCTTTTTAACCTAAAGCATGTCAACATTTGACTTATCTTGTGTCTTTTTTTTTCTTTTAATAAGAATTCTTAGACAGTCCATGGAAATAAGAAAGGGTTTGATTTACTTTTTTAAGGTAACCTCAAGAAAGCTACTAAGTATACTCCTTTTATTATTAAACTATATATTTAATCCTACATAATATACTGGTAATTGGTGATAAGGTGATTTTATTGTTGTTATTAACATTCCTTCATTCCCAGTTTGCCTTCTTAATGGAGAAAATGTAACATAATGAAGTGAACTTTGTCAGCACATAAAGAGAAAACATTTGAATCTTCACTTTCACTTTTCCCATAAAATATAAATTAAAAATACGTGTAACTATCGTGTTATGTCCTCAGAAGAATGATGTTATGTAAACCCAAATAAGTGATTCTGTTATTATTTAGCATTATTTGCCCATTTTATAAAAACAATCCATATCTTTGCTTCCCATGATATGCTTTTCATGATTTCTCTTGCTATTCCTCCAACTAATGGCTACAGTTGGCAGATATTATAATGTATTTGTGTATGTTACAAATCATTCTTGAGGGAAATTTTTTGGCATCGCTGTTTTCCAAACAATTCCAAACATGTAATGTGTTTCATATTGTAATACCCTAGACATATTAACCTGTATTTGTACAAGTTAATATAATTTTATTCAGTTTGCCCATAGTTTTAGATTCTCGGCTTCCAGAAAAAGAACTCCCAATGAAATAGCATTGGCACCATTTTTAAATAGCTAACAAAAAACTCAAAAAAATTCTAAGTATCAAACACAAAGACTTAACTGAGAATACTTTCCAATGGAATACAAATACATCTATCAATTCATTTAGCTTATTTCCTATGATAATTTTTACCCATATACACTGACATCATGAAACAATACTAAATGTAAACATGAAAAAACCTTTCATCTTTGGGGTAACTATTAAACTATTTCATGTTGAAATGTTCTTCATATAAGGCTGTATTGTTTTTATAAGCTATTCTAATTGCTCTTTCTTTTTATTTATTTATTTATTTTTGAAGATTTATTTATTTATACAAGCACTGGTTACAGTCAGGAGAGCGGGAGGGTGAAAGAATTCACCAGAGCCAGAGCAGGGAACGGAACAGGCAGACTGACAAAACACACTGCTGAGAGACGAGAGGCGCGGCGGGCAGCAGGAGAGGTCTATCATGCCATGTGGGACCCTCCTGGGGGCCAAGGATCGAACCGGCACTGCAGAGACTGCGGGCAGCTTCGCAGCCCAGCGCTCCACCGCTGCGCCACCAGAGGAGGCCCTGCTCTTTCTTTTTAAATTTAATTTTGTGGTTATATTTTTGCTTCTCCATATGTGCACATGTTCCACATGCCCTCCCCCCAAATCCCATGCCAATACCCCCTCAACCTCCCTCCCCATTTGCTTCTCCCTCTCCCCTGTCCCTCTGGTAATCAGTAAACTCTCTAAGCCCAAAATTTGTTCCTGCTGTTTTTTGCCTGGGTAAGTTTTTTGGTTATCTGTATCCCACAGATAAGTAAATCCATCTGATATCTGTCTTTCCCTATCTGACTTATTTCAATAAATATAATCAAATCAAGGTCCATCCATTTTGTCCCAAAAGACACTAATTCATTTTTTTAATTTAATAGCTATGTAGTATTCTGTTGAGCATATATTCCACAATTACTTTATCCATTCATCTGTTGATTCCATGACTTGGCAAATGTGAATAGTGCTATGAACACAGGGGTACATGAGTCTTTTTGTATAAAGAGTTTTCATATTTTGGGATATGAATTTGGGTCTTCTGAAAATTTCTGACCAATTATTGTGGCTAGAGATATTATCTACCTTGACTACCTTTAGTTTTCCAAGGGTCTGAGAAGCAATTATGTGAGTCAGCAAATATTATTACGTATCCATTACATGATAACAGAAATACAGCAGTGGAAAATAAACATCATCAACAACAAAAAAATAAAGCCTTAACGTTCCATTAACTCTCTTTTTACCGAAACCTGTATGATTTGGCATGCTACAAAACAAAAAAAGAGAATGAATATTATAGATATTCCACAAATATTTGTCAATTTACTTTACACTGTGTTAATCCAACTTAATGAAAAATAAATCCAACACAAGTTTTAGCAGTATCATCAAACATATTTGTTTTTAATTTCTTAATGAGAGTAAAAAATAAAATAAGGATTATGTCTTTTGGGGCAAACATTTCCTGAGAATTATATACAATTTGTTATGCTCTAATTAAATTTGTAATATTAATCAACAATAATAATACAGCAAACTTTGATAATGTAATTTTTAATATGTATGTTTTCAGCTATAAGTAATTTCTATAAATCAACTACTTTTGTGAACTATAATTTTTATAAATTGATTTATATATTGGCTGCTTCCTCTGTACATCAATTTAGTAGTTTATTTGATTCTAAATAACTACTTTTCTCCTCTTTGTTGGCTAATGAGCCCTTTCTAATATTTATTTTTTCTTGTTGAGCAAGTAGTTATTAGTAATGCCACCAAAAGTGTCTTCCAAAATATAAGTCATGAGACTTCCTGTCTGTGTGAATAAGTACAAATTCTTGATTAACCCAAAGAATAACTCTGATGGGTTTCATCATTCAGGCCTAACTTTGGAAGAATCTTCTAACATCTTGTGATATTGCTAAATAATAATACATTTTTTTCACTCTCTCTCTGATGCAGTTTAGATGTGAAAAAAAAAATAGCTTTTATCAAGGTTAAAACTTTAACAATAGGACCTCGCTGGTGGCGCAAGGGGTTAAGACGCAACCTATGAGGTTATCCCCAGCCACTGCATCTCAAGTTCGATCTCCAGCCAGGGAGCTACCCTTGTGGCACAGCAGACCTCTCCTGATTCATCTGCTGCTTCCCTCAGCATTGTATGTCAGTCAATCTGTTTGTTCTGTTCCCCACTCTGTCTCTGGTGAATCCCCTCACCCCCCCACACACACCTCTAGCCTATACCCCAGTTCTAGTATGCATAAATAAATAAATCTTTAAAAAAATTAACAATAACTTATTTACCAGTCATTGTTTGCTCTCACCACATTTTTATCATTTTTTTTCTTTTAATAAGTCTCTCATAACCTAAGACTAAAACAGGTTTTGGTGCTGCTTTCTTGATGCTTATTTTCCCAACATCAGGGACTTAGGATCCAACGTTGCTCTCTTTATTATCTCCTTTTACATACTGGTATAACTGAATTCTAGTAAGTCATCCTTCCCTTTTTTTTTAACAGCATTTTTACCTGGAAACCAAATATAAAGGCAAAAAGATGAAACTGTAATGATTACTAGTCATGGGGAGACCTTTGCTGAGTATAGGTTGTCATCAGACATTTGCTGGCCCTCCTGATGCAGCCTTACTCTTCTTTCCTTTATTAAACTTTGACTGACATTTAATAATGCCAAGATCATGACAATTTTGTGCAGCAAAAGGTAGCAACTGTTCTGTGGATTGAATGCACTACTCTCATTTTAATACTTATTTGTAACTTTTATTTAGATTTAGAAATTTTACCATAATAAAGTAACAAAGATTGGCGAGTTGATGCCCAAGGACATCCAGTGACTGGTAAAACCACATGTTAATTCCAGTACTTGAATCTGAAATATCAATGTGCATTTACCACAACATGGCTTCTCTTCTCGCACATCGCCCATAACATAAAATCTTTCCAACAAGTCAAAACTTTTCTACCTTACTTAGGTGATTTAGCTTTAATATCTTTAGTATTTTATAGAATAAATAAAATGATGATTATAATATATTCATTTCATAATGCTGAAATGAGCTTGAGGGTGCTTGAAAATAAGTTTTGTTCAAAGAGTTTCTGCTTTACAAACCTAAAACTCCATCATTTTTAAATGTCCAAATTCTTTGACTGATACTTAGAATACCTTAACAGTTATAAAGTTGGAAACAATTATGGTTGTATAAATAAAAACTCTTCTCATGCTTCAGTTAATTTTAATAACTATAATTCATAATAAGTGCAATATGGCATGGGATTCTAATAATGTAGATTCATGCTCTCTTGCCTGGGAACATTAAAAGGCCAAGAGGCAGTGGGGAGGGGGGCATTTATTAAAACTGAACCTAAAATTAGTATATGAATCGGTTTATATACATTAAAATGCTGCATATTAGAAGATATATCGACCACTGGTCTTTTATCTAAGAGAGGAAAATGTGACTTGAGTCAGTCTTTTAAACTGGGAAAGAAAAAAAAAATGCACCCCAATTTCAGGTAACAATAAATGAGTTCAGGTCCTAGTTTTTTTTAAAGATTCATTTATTTATGCATACAAGAACTGGGGTACAGGCCAGAGGTGTCTGGTATTCACCAGAGACAGAGTGGGGAGCAGAACAGGTGGATCCACTGACATACACTGCTGAGGGGAGCAATGGACAAGACAGGAGAGGTCTGCCGTACCATGTGGGTTGCTCTGCAGCCGGCAGGGATAGAACCAGCACTGCAGAGGCTGCAGATAGCTTCAGAGCACTGCGCTCAACCGCCTGTGCCACCAGGGAAGCCCATCAAGTCCTAGTTTTCTTAGCAATTCCTTAAATTTCTGAATCCCTGTTTCCTTAACAGTAAATTAATTTTGCATGCTTTACCTATTGCATAGTATTATATTAAGAATGAAATAGAGAGCATGCCTCCATGATTTCTTAGGTAAAAACACCATATAAATATAATTACTATCTATTATGTTCTCTGAAATAATTTATCCAAATGTAAAAATAGATATAAAATTCAGGCTACATTTGAAATCTACACAAATAAACTTTAAAATCATTCCTCAAAGAAAGGAGCATTATCATCAGAGAAATTATGAAATATTTAGAACTGAAAGATATGAAAGTGATTATTTTTTCCCCAAATCTTGTGAGTTTCAGCTTAAAAGTAGTTAGAGGCAATATATATCCTATGACACATAAAAGCTATATATTGAGACAGGATGTCCTTTTATAAAGTGGTTTAAATTCAGTGAAGTAAGACAAACTGTCAGAAGAGAAGCAAGAATCAGAAACAGCATAATTTATTTAGTCACTCAACAAGTATTTTCTGGATAGCTAATAAGTGTCAGGCTCTATTCTAGAAATCTATTTACAACGGTTTTAAAAAAGATAAATATCTTAGAGCTTTGTTTTAGTAAGGAAGATTGCTAACAAAATTAAAAAGCAAACAATTAGTACATTAAAATGTAATGAGTTATATGACAAAAATGCTAGTCAGTGAAGGGTGACAAAGTTTGCTAGAGAATGGAGATTGTAATTTATTTAAATGAATGCAATGAGAAAGTTCATCTCCCTCTCAAGTCAATCATTCTGAAAAACACAAAATAATTCCTGGTTTATTTTTCCATCAAAATTCAAAGGTATATATTTAATTTCCTATTTGTTGTTTCCACTCAAATTTCTAGTTTATAGCTCAAATTTAAAAGTTCAAAATCTACCCTGAACTAACACCAAATTCTACAACCCGTTGCCACAAAACTGCTTGATCCACTGTTTTCTTCATCAGTGAATGGCAACCCTAGTCTTCTACCTACCTAGAAAAATAATTAAGAAATTAAAAAAAAAATCCTGCAGAAATCCTTGATTTCCTGTTTTTCTAACAAAGGACATCCAATCTACCTTCCAAAATAATCTTTCAGGAACAAAGTCAGAAATATCAAAACACTTGTTATGAACATTTAAGCTGCATATATATATTTTCAACTTTTTATATTTTGTTTCTTCCTTTTTAAATTTTATGTTTAAAAAATTATATCCATAATTTATATATATATGTATGTGTATGTATATATATGACTCTGTGTTTGTGTGTGTGTGTGTGTGTCTGTCTGTTTCAGGTGATGTTGGAATAACAGGAAGTCAACTTGCTATCCACCCTATAAACTGGAAAGCAGACAAATAAAGGAAACAGTGGTTTTCAAACACTGGATGTGACAGTACAAGATAGTGGCCCTTGAAAGATGGAAAAGTAAGTCAGTCCTAGAAGTGGCCAGTTTACTGTCCAGAATAATTCCTAATACATAACACAGAGTAAAATCATCTAAGAAAGTAAACAATGCTTTCTTTTCAAAATTGTAGATAGGGAGATGCCCATTATCATAGCTGATATTCTACAATGGAATTTAGGACTTTGTGGATACATTTTTTTAAACATAAAATTTAAAAAATAAGAAAACAAAATGCAAAAAGTAAGTCAAGAAATATAAAATGGGGGGAAATATGGCAAAATAAGATAATTTCTTTAAACCACCATGACTCATCACAAATAATAGTTCAAAAACGTCTCATTAATCATACATCATATCTATTAACTACTCTAACAAAATATATGCAAGTCTTTATATAAAAATTAAACTTACTGAAATATTTAAAAGGAAAACCCAATTTAAAAGATGCAATGTTAATGGACATAAGGACTCAATATTTTAGAGTTAATTAATTTTTTTTAAAGATTTATTTATTTATGCATACAAGAACTGGGGCATAGGCCAGAGATGTGAGAGCGGGTGAGAGGATTCACCAGAGACAGAGTGGGGAACAGAACAGGCAGATTGACTGAAATACACTGCTGAGGGGAGCAGCAGACGAGACAGGAGAGGCACGCCCTCGCTATGTGGGTTACTCCCTGGTTGGCAGGGGATCGAACTCGTGCTGCAGAGGCTGTGGATTTCTTCATAGTGCAGTGCTTAACCCCTGGGCCACCAGGGAGGCCCCAGAGTTAGTTAATTCTTAATTCTCCATCAATTTCAATACCACCCTCAAGATGATACTGAAATTTACAAAAAGAAAAATTCATTAGTAGGAAAAGATGTAAGGGAAATCAAATTAATTTTCCAAATAGAATTATGAGAGGAGTAGCCGAAATAAATATTTTAAAACTATAATTAAAATAGTGAAGTTTTGCAGTAAAATGTAGAAAGAAGGAAAAGCATTGGGATTTTCAAACTGGATCCATGCATATATAGAACTTGAAACAGAAAAGGAGCACATTCCAAATCATTAGGGGAATCCATTAATTATTTTTGAAATTATTCCTAGACAGATGACCACCCATTTGGGAGGAAAAAACAATAAAGGGCACTGTTTCCCACTACACACACACACACACACACACACACACACACACATATACACAATGTAAACATATTCTGAATAAAGATTAAATGCAAAAAAACAAAAATTAGAAGAAAATATCTTTATGTCAGTAGGATAAGAAAAATCACTTCAAATCAAGGAATTCAGAAATTTAAAAAACTAACAAATTTGACAGCAATTAAAAATATGTAAGCTTGATATGACTAAGAAAATCATAATCAAAGGGTAAACTTAAATTTGTATCTATGAATATGCAAATGCATATATGTCAAAGTGGCTTATCATTTGGATTTGGACTGAATATATAAAAACATAATAGAAAAAATAAATAATTCAAAACATAAACACAATTTACAGAAAAGGAAACCAGACTGGCAATAAACAAAAGAACATTTGCTCAACACAGCAGAAAAATGCAAGTTAAAACATGGTCATTTTATTCCAAGCCTATCAGATTGTCAGCAATCAAAAGTTGCATGAATATCAAGTGTGTAGGCACTGCTGAGTGAGATCTAAAATTGGAAAGCAATTTGGTGATATCTGGCATAGCTGATGATGCACATGTCATATGACCCAGCCATGCTAATTCTAAATATAAAAGCTTGAATACATATATGAGACAGGAAAAAATGATGTCCATTTAACCATTATAGTAGTGCAATGTTTTAGTGTTATCATTTTATGAGTGGATAAAGAAAATATGGTATATAGCATATTTTAGTTCAGCAAGTAAGACGAATGAATATAGTCTTAATGAATTAACATGAAAATACATTAAAATGCTGAGTGAAAAGCAGGAAATGTGCAATATGAGGGCACTGCTGATTATTTCAAAATATACTGCTTGTGAAGATTTACATATATAAGTTACTAAAATTTGTGTGGAAAATAATGCACATGACCTTAGTGGCTAGTTATCTCCAGGGAGGAAGAAAGGTAAAGGGAATCCAGGTGAGATGCCATGGTGGGGCTTCAAGCTCTATTATTAAATTCTATTTCTTTAAATCCAAAGATCCAAGACAACCCTAGCAAACAGGTTCAATTTAAATACTTTTCTGGTATTTTTAAAATAGGACACCATTTAAGCAATGAGTCACCAAATAACTATGGTGTCTTCCCCAAACATGTAGTTCATGCTTTAGCCTTTGCAAAATCATTATAGTATATTTGTTCATTTACTATATTTGTTCTATTTTAATTTATGTGTTTGACATTCTCTCATCTACTTTTATTTTTATTTATTTTTTTAAAGATCTATTTATTTATGCATACAAGAGCTGGGGTACAGGCCAGAGATGCAGGTGGATGGTGAGACGATTCACCAGAGACAGAGTGGGGAACAGAACAGGCCGACTGACTGAAATACACTGCTGAAGGGAGCACTGGGTGAGACAGGAGAGGTCTGCCTCCCCATGTGGGTAGCTCCCTGGCTGGCTGGGGATTGAACTTGTGCTGCAGAGGCTGTGGATTGCTTCATAGTGTGGTGCTTAACCCCTTGCGCCACGAGGAAGGTCCCCATCTACTTTTATAAACAAGAGGGAAAAGGAGGTATAGATTGATTCTCATTCATCTTTGTATCATATCTAATTTAAATATGATCAAATGATGGAATTTGCATACTTTAATATACTGGTGATAAAGCATTTTAACACATCAGTGACTTAGAATTTTAATAACTTATCAATAATATATTGTCTCTTACAAACACACGTACACAGTTCAAGAATAAATGCACACATACATCTGCATGTGTGTGAATATTACATAGATATGTGTATGTATCACATATGTAAATACACTTATCCAAATGTAAGAATTTTCAATTAAATGTCTAATCAAAAAATGAAGAGAATTCTCACTGTCATTTTAGGAAAGCTAATTGAAAATAAAGTATGCCATCAATTAAAATATTTCCCTAATTCTGTTTGTTACATGTTAAAAAAAAGTTTTATATCATTTTTTTTCAGTCTTCTGAATTTAAAGGAACCTAGGGCATGTTTTTACTATATCATATGTATCATATCTTTCTGCATTCTTTCAATGAAGTGCAAGATTGTTCTGGTTAGGAACATTTCAAAGAGTAAATTTTCACAGATTTCTAGCCTCCTAGAAATAAAACAAACATTGGAAAAATGACAAAATAGTAAGAAATACAGCAATATCTATTTTGTGTGTTTTTTCAAGGTGGGCTGAGACTACTCAATAATAATTCCTTAACATTTCCTAAGGCAGGGCCTCCCCCGTGGCGCAGCGGTTGAGCGCTGGGTTGCGAAGCTGCCCGCAGCCTCTGCAGCGCTGGTTCGATCCCCGGCTGCTCCCCGGCCACCAGAGGAGGGTCCCACATGGCGCGCAGACCCCCCCTGCCGCCCGCTGCTCCCCTCAGCAGTGTACTTCGGTCCTTCTGCCTGCTCTGCTCCCCACTCTGGCTCTGGTGAATTCTCTCACCCTCCCGCGCTTCTGACTGTACCCAGTGCTTGTATAAATACAAATAAATAAAAAATATTAAAAAAAAAAAAACATTTCCTAAGGCAATTGCTTCCATCTTTTTGGGAAAAAAATCAAATAAAGAAATGTAATTTTAATAAAAATATGCAAGGATAAATTCAAGGATGGAAACAGTCATAATTGCTGCATTAAAATCACTGATGAGTACTCTTAAACTCATTTTTGGATGACAGAAATGTACAATTGAAAAGCTATACTATTTTTTTTTTAATGCAACAAGGAAAGAATTTATTGAAACACTGACATAATGAAACCAAAATAATGAGTAATATTTCTATCATTTATAATAATAGTGGCATTACTAATAATGATGATAGCAACTAATTTTTTATGTTTAATATATTTTATTTTATATAATTCTTACATCATTTTTCATTTTTGCACAATGTATACATTTTCATTTTGGTTATAATCCCCATACAATTGCAACCCCCCCTTATTTTGACCCTAATCCTTCCTCTCCATCCCCACCCCCCCAAGTGTGTCTCTGGTTTATAGTTGCTTGTTGATTTTGATTTTTCCTTTATTATAATTAGTCTTATTTCCTGGTCCCTTATTTGGGTTATCTAAATTCCTGCTTTGAGTGAGATCATCTGGTATTTTTCTTTTTCTTTCTAGCTTATTTTGCTGAACAAGATCCCTTCCAGCTCCATCCATGTTGCTGCAAATTGCGTGAGTTTATCTTTTTTGATTGCTGAGTAATGTTCCATTGTGTATATATACCACATCTTCTTGATCCAGTCATCTATTTTTGGGCATTTGGGTTGTTTCCATAGCTTAGCTATTGTAAATAGTGCTGGTATAAACATAAGGGTGCAGGTGCCCTTCGGAATTAATGTTTCTGTGTCCTTTGGGTAAATACCTAGGAGTGGAATTGCTGGATCATATGGAAGCTCTATCATTAGTAGGTTGAGGAATCTCAACACAGCTTTCCATAGTGGTTGGACCATTTTGCACTCCCACCAGCAGTACAGGAGAGTTCTTTTTTCTCCACATCCTCGCCAACATTTGTTGTTGCTAGATTTTTTAATATGTGCCATTTTCACTGGTGTAAGATGGTATCTCATTGTAGTTTTGATTTGCATTTCCCTGGTTACAAGTGTTGTTGAACATTTTTTCATATGCCTGTTGGCTGTTTGCATTTCCTCTTTGGAGAAGTTTAAGCTGTACTATTTAAATAGTGAATAGTGGATCATTGATGATTAATTTCCCTACTTATCTAACCAGAATTCCCATGTTTAATTCTCTATTTTCATGCATCTTTGTAAGCCAATTATCCCCCACCTAGATTGAAAGCTCTTTGATGATGGTGTCTGATGCCTATGAATGGCCAGCAGAGCCCTAGTGATACCAGTTATAGAATGAAAAGTTGCTACCTAAAGGGTCACCCTGCACTAGGCTGGCTAGGTACCAACAGATTGGCATTTCCAAACAAACCACAACAATGATTCATGAAATTTTCATTCTCAAAAGATAGCTTTTTTTTTTGGGGGGGGAAGGAAATATAATAATGTTACATTATCCAAAAGTTAGACTTTAATATGTTTCCAATTTAAAATCGCAAACAATGAATTAAGAGAAATTATAATAGCTTATCCAAATTGAGGGAGAACATTTTCAATTAAATGCACTGATTTTCAATGTTTTTCTATATTTAAAAGCAATACAATTTTTTCTTTATATATTTAGTTTTATGCAGTTGCTTAAAACTGTACTGGAAATTGTTCCTTACATTACTCTATCAGTTTCCCAGCAAAATAAATGATAAATAGTAAACATTTATCATATGTTGACCAAGTGGTTAAAATTAATGGTTTTAACCAAGTGGTTAATCATTAAATGATTATTTAATATAAAATCTCTAATGCTAGTTTTGTTTCTTTATAAAATTGTATAGAAAGTTAATATTCTCCCATTTACATGGCAGTTCTGAATTAAACTATTGAATTACTAATCCAACTGGAAAATTATTTTTTTTAAGTTATCTAATTTGCACTGATGGGCCTAGTTTTTATGAGGTAAAACTGTATTGCATTATTTTTATGAACTTCCTGGATTCTTTTAAACCTATTTTAATAGGTTTGCTTTTAAATTGATTCTTGTACACTTTGGTACTTATAGAATCCAATGCATTAGGGTACTAGTTATTTCCCATAATATAGTTATCATTTTCCAAATATAATTTATTTAAAAGATCATATAGCTGCTTGGTAAAATGTTACATCTCAAAATTTATGATATACTAGAAAATATTTGGAATTTTTACCAGTATACACCACTATTTATTTGAAAGAGAGGGAAATAACATTTCCACAAACATCCTCTGTAATCAACTTCATTTTGAAAAGATTTGATAGTTTAGGGGCATTTTCTGAAAGAAAAAAATGAGGTTTGATTGGTGAATTGTGATAATAAAATAGTGTCAGTAAATAATTCTTAAATATCATTTTAAAGCTTTGAAATTTATCTTTTGAAACTGCCTTTCTTAGTCCTCAAAATAACCTAGGGGACTAGATAAGTGGGAAATTTAGGGTAGAAAAAAGAAAAAAAAGAATACTCTGAATAGCTGGGCCAGAGTTTTTTTCGGAAGTGAATTAAAAAAAAAAAAAGAAAAAAAAAGAAGAAGAAGTTGGAGCTAACTTTAAGTAAGCACATTGGCAGGGCCCCTGCCTTCCAAATGGCCTTCTAGAGACCATGAAGGATTTGTAATGGAGATGGCTGAAGTGTTGCTATTACTGTCCAGGATTCTATTCCTTACTGTGATGATTGCTGAATAATTTTTTGCTCCTCAGTGGGCCCACAGTAGTATGCGTTGGTCCATATCCAAGTCCTTAGGCTTAAGATACCAGAGAATTTATTCATACTTGGCATTTCACCATCTGCTCTCGTGCTTCTTGGCTTGGTTTGTCCATAATGACAAACTTTTCAGTATGAAATTGCAGAGTTTGCCAATGATTTCCTTGATCTGTTTCTTAATCTCAGAATAATTTCTAGGGGCTAGAAACTGAGCATTGTTTATGCTATTTTACTGCAAAAGGACATAACTTTAAATTTTAATGTCACCTATAATATCCTTATTAAGTATTTCTTGAATGAATCTTTTCCTTAATGGTTGTAAAAGCAGCAGCAATTTCATAGTAATCATTCTGAAGTTTACATACTGGCAAGGATCCAGATGAAACCTGAATATCAACATAGTAACTGAATGCTTTCAAAATTTATCTGGTTCTATCTCCTAAATATGTGACTGACTCATAATTTTAACTGTTGATTTACTCATTTATTTAGTTTTTCTACTAATATATAATATCTTTATATACTGAAAACTATGCAATGACTGAAAAGACATTCATTCTACAGCAATGCTTGCATTTAATTTACTAATTGGACTATAAATACAGCAATAATTCTAATATTTGTAGTGACTATCAAAGAATACATGTGCTTATCAGTACTGTGAACTCAAAATTGACTTTCTCTTTGAAATAAGATAGAGCGAATAGCCCTTGATGGAACTTTTCATCTTTCCATTCAAATGTAATAACACCTTATATCTTGGACTCTGAAATCATTCACTCTTTGTTCATGTTAGCATATACAAGAAAGATCTCACCTTAATCAAAGTTGCATTGATGTGCCTTTTTTTCTATATATATTTAATCTTACGGTTTCAGCTCTTCTTGTTGACATCATGTGGTAAACAAAATGAGTATGGAAAACATCAGGCAAAAATTTTAAAAGGTGGCATAGAACCAAAGGCACGTTAGAAGTGGGATTTACTTTTTATAACATCTAATTCAACACTTCCACTACCGCCTCTTTTCACAAAGAAGGAAACTAAGGTTCACATGGTATGGTGTCTGCAGAGGAGGTGATGAGATCACCCTTGGTACCAGCGGGTGGTGGCATACAAGGGTAAAGGAACTGTCATCACCCCCATTTCTCTGGGGTGCTATATATTTGAGGTAAACTTTGAGAAGGAAAAGTCCATGTGTTCTTAGTTATTAGAAGTGAAGCATGAATAATAGTCAGATCCCTGATTCATCCTGAGATTGATGAGAATGTGTGATCCTATATCAAGTCGTCAGCTCCGTCCTGGCAGTGAAAAAATATGCTCAGCTAATAGGAACGATCTTCACTAGGCTTGCTCCTCAAAGCAGGACTCAGCTTCAGGGCTTATGACATCCCATAAATACTATACCTGGAACTCTTTAGTGTCATCATGTCACCCAAAACAAGTGTGGGGTGATAGGGTAGGGGTGTTGTAGGGGATGACTGAATACCCTGATGGAGAGAAACAGGCACCGATTTTTTTTTAATTTTAATTTTATTTTTATATTCCCCATACAATTATAACCCCCTTATTTTTACCCCAAGCCCTCCTTTCCCCATCCCCCACCCCCCATAGAGTGTCTCTTGTTCATAGTTATTTGTTGATTTTGATATTTTCTTTCTTATAGTTATTCTTTTTCCTGGTCCCTTATTTAAGTTTTCTAGATTCCTGCTATGAGTGAGACCATCTGGTATTTTTCTTTTTCTTTCTGGCTTATTTCGCTGAGCATGATCCCTTCCAGCGCCATCCATGTTGCTGCAAATTGCATGTGTTTATCTTTTTTGAATGCTGAGTAATATTCCATGGTGTATATGGACCACATCTTCTTGATCCAATCATCTATTTTTGGGCATCTGGGTTGTTTCCAAAGCTTAGCTATTGTAAATAGTGCTGCTATAAACATAGGGGTGCAGGTGCTCTTTGGAATTGATGCTTCTGTGTCCTTTGGGTAAATACCTAGGAGTGGACTTGCTGGATCATATGGAAGCTCTATGTTTAGTAGGTCCAGAAATCTCCACACAGCTCTCCATGGTGGTTGGACCAGTTTGCACTCCCACCAACAGTGCAGGAGAGTTCCTTTTTCTCCACATCCTCGCCAACATTTGTTGTTGCTAGTTTTTTTAATATGTGCCATTCTCACTGGTGTGAGATGGTATACAAGTCCCAATCTGTCTTTAAAAAGTGCCACATAGCATAGTTGACCACAGATACCCAGACAACAGATGGAAATCAGAGAATTTTGAAGTTTGCATTTCCAGTAACCAAACCACAAATAGTCAGGTACCAATTTGGGTGCCTCTTGTTTATGGTACCGGGAGTTTGATAGTCCAGGTGGACCTTTTTTAAGATACTGTAATGCAGGTAAGGGGTATAAACTTGCCTGTGATTAAGGACCGTACTTGAGTGTGACACATATAATAGATACCTGCTTTGATATTTCAGAATATTCACTTACACATTTTCTTTTCTTTATTTCCTTAGAACTTCCTTCCTTCACTCCTTTTCTCCTTTCTTCCCTTCTTCTGTCAGTATATGAGAGTGAATGAGGATGTTCAGAAAATAAAACTTTTTCCAACTTTTTGTAAGTACTGGATGTAGTAGTTCTGAGAATATAAAAACTACAGTAAAGCTAAATTTATTTTACACCTACAAATTGAACAGGTAAATTAAAGGACCAAGAAGCACTGACCCAGGCAGGGAGGAAGGAGATAAATGTTAATTTCTACCTAAAATAGGTAATTGACTTTGGAAGGGTGCACAAAATGAAATATTTTATAAGGCTTTACTGCAAAAATATTTCACAGATGATTTATTTTAGAATTAGCACAGAAGAAAAAAGAACAAATTGACAACCCAAGGGGAAGGAAAGAAAAGAAAGACAAAATAAGGCTGCCATTCAGAAATCAAAGTTGAACTGAATTATCAACCATTTTAAATTCATTATAGGTTTCAGGTTGTTTCAAAGATCAAATGTGTTTTCCTTTTACAAAGAAAGATATGAAGATGATTAGATGACAGTGTGTGACAGTCTGTGAAACTAAATAAGGAAGTGTTTCTCAGAGGCTACATTCCAAGATGAATGACTTTAAGATGATATACTGATATAGATAGATACAGACATGTAAGTATATATGGACTCAAAAAGAAACATGAAATGAATCTTTAAGCATTGAGCTTCAGCCCTCTAATTTCAATAAAAGGAAAACAAAATTCTATCCCTATTTTTGGCATTTACCCATAAATTGGAAGGTTTCTTAAAGCAGATTAGTAGGTTTTCAGTCAGATTGAAAAGAAAGCTCCTTGAAAAAAACAAAAACAAATGTCCACGCAAAATCAAGTACATAAATTTTTGTAGCAATGCTATTTATAATAGTCACAAAAATGGATACAACCCAAATACCCATCAACTAATGAATAAACAAAATGCGGTATATCAAATACAGAAAATAAACAAAAAACTCCTCAGAAATATTGTCTTTCTTTTGTTCCAAGTTAATGCTTTTAAATGTTTAATGTTTTGTGTCTCAAGGTAAAATACTGAATCTATATGTATACACACACACAGACACAGACACACACAGATGGGGGGAGGGGGGGAGAGAGAGAGAGAGAGAGAGAAGACTGACAAAGAGACCACTTTCAACAAATAGGAAGATTGGATTAACATTTATTTTGCATATGTTTCATATTATTTATACATCTTATACTCAAGGGGCATTTTTCACTTGAATCCACTAGGTGGCATTACAAACTGTACTGTTTTAATAATTCATTTATTAAACACTTAATAAAAATGTGTAATAAAGCACCTGTTCATAATTTCAAATAAAAAAAAAAAAAAGAAAAGAAAGCTCCTTTACTTATGCCATTTTGAGTGGGTTTTAATCCGGAAGCAGTTTCAAATTGATGACATCTCAAAATTTATGGACTTGAATGCAGGAATCATCATGTAAACATTTATATTCCTTTGTGTGCATGTGTGTCTTAATATTTAGTAAAAAAAAAGAATCTATCATAATGAAGGTGTTCTCATTTAATTGTGTCCATTTACAATCTCCGATACACACGTGAAAAGTAAAACAATAATTATGCATGTGTAGTGTCCATTAGCAAGGGGACTTGGGACCTTTTTTTCTTTTTTTTTAAATTTTATTTTTATATTACCCATACAATTACAACCCCCTTATTTTGACTCCAATCCCTCCTTTCCCCGCACCCCCCAAAAGTGTCTCTCATTCATAGTTGTTTGTTGATTTTGATTTTTTCTTTCTTACAGCTATTCTTTTTCCTGGTCCCTTATTTAGGTTTTCTAGATTCCTGCTATGAGTGAGACCATCCAGTATTTTTCTTTTTCTTTCTAGACATGGGACTTTTATATCACTATAATCAGATAGTTCAAATAGAAAAACAGTAAAGTTAATTCTATAAAGATTTGATTTTTCTTAACCAATTTATGGAAACAAGTTTTCTGAAGTTAAATCATTCAATGGTGATATAATTGATATTATGTGAATGTTTCTAATTTAATTTAAAATGTCAGTATTGAAGATGAATTTATGTGGTTTTTCTATAATATTATGAATACATAATTTGGTGGTCTTTATTTTCATGGAACTTTTATTATTAATTTTAAAAATAATGGGTCAGAAATTTACTTAGAATTGGCTATTAGATATATATATATATAGTACATGGATTTACTATCTAATGTGAGATATTTTATTAATCTAAACAAAGCTGAAATTTAGAAAATTTGTAATTTTTACATATCATTACAAGACAATCTAGAAAATTATGATTACTCTCACGCCAAAGTACAAATTTACTTGACAAGTTTTCTTTATTTGCAATTCCATGATTAAACAGATTTTTTAAATGCTACAATCTTTGAAGAACTACTGGCTTTCTCTTTAAAAAAAAAAAAGGTAGCAATCATTTACAACACTATTACAATCTGATTTAGGGGTATAGGTTCAGATCTTTTCAGATATATCATACTACACCCAGCACCAAATCACCCATAATCATCCACTGTAATACACTGGGCACTCGCTCTCCCCTTCTGGTAGTCTCTATATGTAATCAGATTTTGGTTTAGTTCTGCCTGTTGTTTTGTTTTGTTTCTTTATATTCCACATATAAGTGAAATCCTCAATTATTTGTCTTTTAGCTCTGACTTATTTTGATTAGCATAATCCCCTTCAGTTACATCCACATTGTTGCAAATGGCAAGATTTCATCATCTTTTTTTTTTTTTACAATTGTTTGTGTGTGTATATATATATACACCACATTTAAAAAAAATATTTATTTTATTTATACAATAGCTGGGGTGCAGGCCAGAGGTACAGGAGGGTGAGAGGATTCACCAGAGACAGAGCGGGGAGTAGAACAGGCAGATGGACCAAAAGCACTGCTGAGGGGTGCTGCGTTTAACCTCCTGCACCACCAAGGAGGCCCCTATACCAAATCTTTCTATTAGTAGCAATAAATCAGTACTGTGATGTGGTAGGCTACAAAAACATTATACAAAAATCTGCTGTGTGCCTGTATTCAAATAATGAACTAGAAATCAAGAAAACGATCCCATTTATAATTGTATCAAAAATATTTAAATACCTACCCAAAGGACACAGAAACATCAATTCCAAAGAGCACCTGCACCCCTATGTTTATAGCAGCACTGTTTACAATAGCTAAGCTTTGGAAACAACCCAAATGCCCAAAAATAGATGACTGGATCAAGAAGATGTGGTACATATACACCATGGAATATTACTCAGCATTCAAAAAAGATAAACACGTGCAATTTGCAGCAACATGGATGGCGCTGGAAGGGATCATGCTCAGCGAAATAAGCCAGAAAGAAAAAGAAAAATACCGGATGGCCTCACTCATAGCAGGAATCTAGAAAACTTAAATAAGGGACCAGGAAAATGAATAACTATAAGAAAGTGAAAATCAAAATCAACAAACAACTATGAACCAGAGACACTCTATGGGTGGTAGGGGGCGGGGAGGGGAGGGATTGGGGTCAAAATAAGGGGATTGCAATTGTATGGGGAATATAAAAATAAAATTTATTAAAAAAATTTAAATACCTAGGGATAAACTCAACAAAAAAATGGAAAAAATCTGTTCAACAAAAATTGTAAGACAAAAACCATAAGAAAAAGAAGAAGACACAAAGAAATGGAAAGCTATTCCTTGCTCATTAATGGAGTAATTAATATTGTTAAAATGGCCATCTTACCCCAAGCAATATAAAGATTCAATGCAATCCATATCAAAGTCTTAAAGTAATTCTTCAAAGAAAGAAGAATTACTGAAACATATATAAAAAAACAAAAGACCCTAAACAGTCAAAGCAATCCTGATAAGAACAGAGATTATCACAATCCTAGACTTCCCACTATAATGAAGCCTTAGCAATCAAAACAGTAAGGTGTTGATACAAAATATACACACAAACTAATGCAATAAAATCAATAGCCTAGAAATAAACCCATAGATATATGAATAGTTAATTTACAACAAAAGAGACAACAGTGCACAACAGAAAAAGGAAAGACTCTAAGACAAATAATGTTGGGAAAACTGGACAGCCGCCTACAAAAGAACAAAACTAGAACACTGTCTCACACCATAACAAAAATGAACTCAAAATGGACTAAAGACCCTGATATAAGACATGAAACCATAAACTACAAAGAAAAAAAGTGGGCATTAAATTGAACAACATTGGATTCAATGATGTCAATGGAAGGGGAAACAAAAGCAAACAAATGGAACTAAATTAAACTCAAAAGCTTCTGCACAGCCAAAGAAACTCTCATCAAAACAAAAAGACACCCTACCAAGTGGGAGAATATATTTAAATAACTAACTTCTAAATCAACAATGTTAGTCCACTAAATGTTGGTTTTATTTCATTTTAATCATTTATAAATCCTTAATCTTCCTTAATCAATGAAAGAAGACTCTAAAACTTCCATTTTGAAGCTTTCAGTGTATTGTAATATTTGCAAATAATGCTTGCACATAAGAATATACTGAATCTTATTTTTAAAGCAAGGATAAAAATGAATTAATTAATGACAAAAGCACAACCACTTTACAAGATTCAAATTTGAGGTTCTATGACTTAGTTTTTTTTAAAAGATTGATTTATTTATGCATACAAGAACTGGGGTACAGGCTAGAGGTGTGTTGGGTGAGAGGATTCACTAGAGACAGAGTGGGGAACACAACAGGCAGATTGACTGAAATACTCTGCTGAGGGGAGCAGTGGGAGAGACAGGAGAGGTCTGCTGTGCCATGTGGGTAGCTCCCTGGCTGGGGATCAAATTCATGCTGCAGAGGCTGCGGACAGCTTCACAGGTTGCAACTTAACCCCTTGTGCCACCAGGGAGGCCCCTCTATGACTTAGTTTTAATATTGCAACCTATGGCGGGATGAACCCCTGTTTTTAGATACATTTAGAGCTTGAACATAAAGGAAGTTTAGAAAACCTATGATTTTTCAGTACCTTTATCTTTATAACATTTAAAAGAGTCATTTAATGAGAGAAAGTATTTTAACTATTTTGTATGCAATCTATATTTGGAAAATACTTGGGTTGAAATGTTCATACAATGTGACGCTAAATATAGAAATAAAATATTTCCCATTTAGCAGAGTTTGCTTACTAGAGAGAAAAACTCATCTCATCTCAATTAAAATATTATGTTATTACAAGAATAATTAGTGAAGTGTGTCAATAATCTCAAATTGATTAACCATAAAACAAAACATTGAAGAATATTGCTGGAAATGTTTTCCAAAAAAATCTACATGTCCATGTTGAAAATAAAAAAAAAAATTCTTCAGAAAAATATTAGTAAATACTAGCACTAGAGAAGGTATGTTCAAGAAACTATTAAAGACACTGATACGTTTAAAGGGTACTATTTCTGGCTAGGTTCAGAAAATCAATATAAACTTCTATTTTTTATGTTTTCTTTCAGGTACACAAATATGTGTTATTTTCATTTCTTTTTAAATAATATCACTCTTAAAAATGTTTTGAATTAAACTACCTTCCAAATCAATCAATATAGTGCCTCCCCTGGTGGTACAGGTGGTTGGGCATTGCGCTGTGAAGCTGTCCGCAGCCTCTGCAGAGCTGGTTTGATCACTGCCAGCCAGTGAGGGTCCCACATGGCATGGCAGACCTCTCCTGTCACGCCCGCTGCTCCCCTCAGCAGTGTATTTCATCAGTCTGCCTGTTCTGTTCCCCGTTCTGTCACTGGGGAATCTGTACCCCGGTTCTTGTATAAATGAATAAATAAATCTTAAAAAAAAAATCAATCAATATATTCTACCTGTATCTAATAATATACAGTATCAAAAATTTGTTAAGTGATTAGACTCATGGTCAGTGCTCTTCACACAGGAATAAAAGTTGATCAATATAACAAAATCAGTTTGCTAGCCTCTCACTTTTATTCTTTCTCTTATACATCCAGCATTACAGTATTCCAATAAATCAAAATCACATTGTGAAAAATTACTTCATTCACACCTAACTTTTCAGATATTAAGCATTCCTAATTTAATATTTCTTTTCAAACACAATTAAAAAAAAAAAACTGTAAGACTTGTTGCCAAATAATGATAACAGTGAGTACTTCAAGATCATGGCCACAGGCCATTGTCGTAAAGAAAACTGATCTCTGTGGCACAAGTTGCAGGCAAAACCAGCTCTTTCCTGTTGCCTGAGCAGCGAGGCCTGCAGGCATTGTAGGCATGGCCAACCCCAGCACTTACAGTGTGAGGGCCAGCTGGCGCAGGCTGCTCTAAATGCAGAAGGGCCGGTATTCCAGTGCTTGCTCCCCCGGTGTGAGCAGCCCAGCTGGGGATCACGCAGCTGGCAGCAGGCAGACAGCAATGGAAGGTTCCCCCACATGCTACCCCAGGGCATGCAGCCCTACTGGGCCTGCATTGGCAAGGTTGCCCTGCCAAAGGAAGCTTCAGCAGAAGAGGCAAGCCCCAAGCCACAAGGACCCTGGTTTAGGACTGTTAGGAGGAGCATTGGGCTTTGCTGGCCAGATCCACTGCTACCACTATGTAGAGCTGCTGGCAAAGAGGTCTTTGGCATGCAGGGCTAGAAGTGGGGTGGACTCCAACTGGGGACCCATACTGCAGTAACCGGGACCCATGTTCCAGTGCTATTGGCCCTCCTCCCCACCACTTCCTCACCACACACACTTCATATACTATTACATCTAAATCCGCTTAAAGGGGCATCAGGTGCAGTGTGCCTCTGGTCCCACTGAGGTTGGCCCTAGCTATGGCTCCTAGGAGCTCACCAGCCCCTGAACTTGCCCTGATCTCAGAGCAAGTGGAGTCTTTGCAGGTGCTGGGCTTTTCCAATTTGTATTTGGTGTCTGGATCTTAAATGTGCCAATCAGGTTCAAGCTCACTGGAGTCTTCAGGTTTAAGCTCAACGTCATTTGTGGTGTTGAGTGAATTACTCTGATTGAAAAATGAAAGTGAGTAGATTGGTGCTAAGTCCACCAAGAAGCTGCTTAGGACTAAAATTGAGGGGTAGGGGATCTTGAAAGAGGATATAAGGCAGAGCAAGAGTCAGGTTGACTTATTCTGCTCCAGACCTCCTCCAAAGGACTGTCTTGCAGTACCAAAATGTCTCCATGTAAAGTTTTAAAACTTTTCCAGTTTCAGAATACTATGCTCAAGAAAGCATGTTCAAGCTTCTATTTCCTAGTATATATGAATATTTTTAACATTGTGTGATATATAACACATTTTGGAGTTCTTTTTAGGGTAAGATAAGTATGATTACAGTGAAAGTTATCTGTAATCTTTTGAAATGAATACAATTCTGTAACTGTATAATGTATAATAATAACAATTATTTTTCAAACCATTTGATCTTTTAGATCATTACATCAATCTTGGTAAACTGAGGACTGATTGAATCTGTCTATTAAATGCCTAAAATATGTTCCTTTATGTTTCTATATGTTCTAGGTACATCTGCTTAGTTAAGAAGGGACAATCTCAAAAGCTCAGTTCCTGAAAGCACATGACATTGATTGGCCATAAAAACGTCAGTCAATAAAAAGTCTTAGTGAAAAAGCTTGATGCAACATAGCCCCCCGTCTCATCTACTGGAGATAATAATCAAGTTAGAGAAATTATAGGTGTTGATTTCTACCCTTTTTTGAAAAAATGGATTATAGGTCATCCTATTGCTAATCAGGCCCATGTTTGCTGTGAGAAATATAGTCAGAGTTTGGGAAAGCTAGAGTAAAATGTTTATTCATTATGTTACTGACAATATTAATTTGGATGAGATAGTTGACACCTTGGAGAATAGAATAAAATTTAACTTGACAAATTGAAGTATAGGAGAATGTCAACAAGACATGTTTTTGTATGGAAGTTAAAGGAAGCTAATTTACCCAAGAGGAAAACAAGCTATACAAAAAGAAGAGAAGGTAATATTTGCAGAGATGTGTCCTATGCTCTTGTATAAAATACATATATATATGTAGCCATATATACATATGCATATATACATATATTTATAATAATATAATATTGTATGGTGTTTTAAATGTGTTATAAACAACACAATTTTATAGTTAATATTTACAGTTCATGATTAAAAATAAAATTTAGCAAATTTCTACTAAACTTAAGCCTAAATGGATACATCAACCACCTTTTGATTAATTCGTCCACACTTGCATGTTTACAGGCTTATATTTAATCAGTAAATATTTAAGAGGTGAAACATTTTCCTTTATGCAAGAGGACTACAGAAAAGGAATAGGTAAATCTAAGTCATTTACTTTTCCACCAGATTCCAATATGAGCTTGATTATAAGAAGAGATTAAGCTGAAATTTGGAAAAACTTATTCCTGCTCTGACAGTGATTTACAAGGGGATCTGACAAAGAATTACAAGTACTCCCTTATACCTGGTATTGTCCCAATACTTTTATATACTGTGTGTGTGTGTTTGTGTGTGTGTGTAGGGGGGGGTCCCTCATAACCTCCATCCCATTATTTGATTATGGCCACTTTATTATAGATAAAATAATTGAGACCTAGAGATACTATGTTACTTGCCTAGATCTAGAATTACCAGGTTTATCAAATGAAAATACAAAATACCCAGTTAAATTAGAATGTCATATATAGCATAGTAGTTTTTTTTTAGCATATGAATATCCTGTACCATATTTGAGATAGTCTTAAACAATGATCCATTGATGATATGAAATTCAAATTTGACTGTCCCAGCTATTTCAAGCAACTGCCTCTTGATGACACCAATACAATAGTCATCTCAGGACTTGAAATCAGATTTGTAGGATCTGTATACATCTTGTCCTCATAACTTTATGATATCTAGGTAGAGGGGAAAAAAGGCAGCTTGATTGTTTCTTTGCACTATTAAATCTCAGAATCTTTTTCTACATATTTGATTTGATGTATTCCAGAATCAAATGCTGAAATCTACTATTCTGGTTCTCCATGTAAAGGTTCTTGTGGACTCAATAGAGTAACTCATCCCAAGCACATGAAGCATGTAGTCATCTCTGTTTCTGCAGCTGTCTTTATTATTCCCTCTATGTTAAAAGCTTCCAAATATTTCTGGCATTTCTCCTAACTCAACACTGTGCTAACTAGTGCTTACTGAAATTTGCATTTTACAAGCCTCTCAACTTCTACCAATCACATATTCTGAGCCAGTGGTTTTTCAAGCTGCTTTACAGAAAGTACTTTCCTTGAAATAAAACATTGCATTTGTAAAAACATGAAAATCTACTTTGGGTAAGAGAAAACAACAAAATATATCTGACACATTCTATTTTCACCAAATGTTTTAGAATAAAAATTTAACAAATGAAAGTCTACTTATTTATTTCACTGGTGTTAATCTTGACTCAAGAATAAATTGTCAAAGATTAAATGTTTGGTGCCCCCTCCCTTAGTCCATACTACAAAGATAAAATCCACAGGGACATAGGAATTTCAGATTTTCAGGAAACCAATAAAATGAAGTCAAAAATTTCCTTTGGAAATTTTTTTTTTCTAGGAGATGTAAATAAAGATTTTAATAGAAAACTAAAAACCCTAAATGCTTTGGAAGCAAACTATTAGGACTATATGACTTTTTTTTTTTTTTAACCCTGGCAAGAGCAATGAATAAGATGCACTTAGTGAAAGTTGGCAATTATTGAAAATCCTCTTGTGTACACAGCACTAGACTATATGCTTAGAAATATTCCTGCTGAGGATACTTGCTTAAAAAAAAAAAAGATTAAAATAACCCACCAAATTGTATAAAGGTATAGCATATAGTATATTTCTATGTATAACTTCCCAAAACAAATATTATATTTATACTTAAGTAATAATGTGGTAAAGTTATAAAATAAAAGTTATAGTGAGATAGAAAAGTGCTATGCATTTTAAGGAGATAAGAAAAAATATGAAATTCCTGAAGAGACTGCAAGCAGAATGAATAAAACTATTCAGAAATTTTTCAGGGAAGTAGTAAGTTTAGATATGAACCTTGAAAATAGGGAAAGCCATGGACAGGGAGGCAGAATGGACATCCAATACATCCCAGTTAAGTGAGGAGGGCAAATATATTTACTTTGCCAATTTCAAATGTGTGAAAGACAGTATTCATGGGAATTATGGAAGGAACTATTTGGTATTTGCTAAAGAGAAAGTGCTGTAGACAACCGAGATGGTAAAAATCATTTTCTTTGTCCAAAAGAAATTCATTCAAATGTACAAAAGAAATATTAGGTTAGAGTATAGGAAAAAGTGGTGTACTGAGCAGGGTAGTCAGTACTAAAGTGGTAATTATTAAATGATGGTATATTTAAATTGACCATGGTTGGTCGGCACATTTACACTATGGATATGGAACAACACTACAAGTCAGGGTTTTGTTTTTGCCTTTCTAGGGAGGTGAGTTAACATCACACAAATTATTGTAATAATTTGAGATTACTTTCCCAGTAAGGCTATAGAAAATATTTTTATGTGCTTTATAAAAGAGAGTTAAAAGTATCTTCTTCATAAATTAATAGGTCAAGTGTCAAAACAGCTTCTCAGTAAATTGTACCTGTGCTAATCAGTTTCTGAGAGAAATTTTCTCTTTGATTTATGATATACCTCAGTTTTAATGATAACACTAAAAAAAACCCCAACGCTTCCCTATTTCTCAGGAAAAATAAAGCTAGTATCTCTTTAATGAAGAGGAAGCTCTCTAATGAAGAAAATGTGGGACAGTGGGGGAAAAAAAGCAAATCTACCTGAAAAGATACTCTATTTAAAAAAAATGCATAATTTTTCTTTTGTCACATATTTAATTGTTGATCTGTGTGAAAACTTTGAAGTTCAAAATTTATGTTTGCTTGTGCTGGTGCTTTGAATGTTAATTATGTAAATATGTTTGATTAAATTAGGAATAATTGGGTGACAAAGCACACTGTGTCAGGATTTTAAAATGTATTTGAAATTGGATCTCTCAAGGTTTGAGATAAATAAAAACACAGGTCATGAAATGGCTTGTCACTGATAAAGCATTTACACAGTGCTGCTTCCTCAGTATTCACTTGCTTGAATAAATATCCTAAATGAATATACCATTTAAAGCAAAATATTGCATTTGCTAAAATAAATACATGATCAAATGTGCACAGCTACAGATGGCTACGGCTCTTAGAGAAATAAATAGGGCTCAGTCTAAAATGAATGTAAGACATTGAAAGAAGCATAAAACAGTTTTACAGAACATGATAAAATGAATACTATGCTATTTAAAACTGATTGACAGGTAATGAACTATAAAATCTATACTGAAATAAAAATGACACAGAGAAAGAATAGCACATGGCCTTATCCCTACAGTCTTAGGGTTGAAAAATGGCAAATTTTCTAAACCACCAGCTCACAAAAATTAAGCAAATTAAAAACTGATGAAAAATCTATGTGCTCTGATTGAATTAGCCAGTTGCTAAGAAAGAAGTGCAAAGCAATTTAACTTTGTGGCATTAGAATGATATTCCTACTCATATTAGAGCGAATTGGCATTTGAAAATAAGATGTTTCCTGTATATTTGTATGTTTATTTTTGCACCCTTATGTTTCTAGATAACTCTTCATTTGCCAGAGGATGTAAACATATGTTAGATATTTATATTCTGCATCTTAGTCTATCAGTCTACTCATCTAAACCATCTAGTGCTAGTTTATAATTTTACAGTCAAATTGTATAGTTATAACTAGTAAACACTGGGTTTTATTGCTAGTTTAATATAATTATTATGCATAAAATTTACAGAATAATCACGGGAAGGATGTCTGTGTACCTACTTTAACTTCATACCTTTTTTCCTTGCCTAAAGGATCTGATAGAAAAAAAACTTTCCAGGCTCTCATGGCAGCAGAATAGAAGTCTACATCTTACCTCTTACACTAAAATAGAAACTAAAACTGGTTATAAAAATAAAATAAAAAGCATTGTGTTCTTATAGGAATATCCTGCAAATCTGTTTCAGGAGAACTATACACACCTATGTTTAGTAATCATTTATTGAGAGCCTCCTGTTTGTCAGGTTCCATTCTAGAAATTGTGCATACATTAAAATGCTTTAAGTTTCACACTGGACTCCAATAAAATATAGCATGCTTTTGTTCTCTATGCAGTAATGACAGAGCTAGGGCTCAGAGACATTAAAGAGGTTTTCCCAATTTGCATAGACCCTAAGTGACCAATTTGAAGTTTTAAACCCAGTAGTAACCTGTTCCCCAAACATGTTTTCTTAACCAGCAACAAACAAGAATTTTTTGATATGTATATATTATAGTTGTACCTAAAAATTTCAGATGGCAGTTTATTATATGAGTTCTACTAAATATCAATGTTTTGGCCTAAGGCCTACATCATCAGATACACAGCTAACACTGGCTGGTAATCCTTTAACATAAAGAAGGAATTAGAGCCAGGAATCTTATCAAAGCGCAACCTTCAAATAAACTCACTGTGGAAAAAGAAGAATGTTTTCACAATGATTATGCAGATTGGGAAACCCCCAAATGAATCTTGAAAAAAACTAAATTGACTTTGATCTTATTTCTGCTTCAGTTACATTAAATCATTATTTTTTTTCATTTTTGGTCATTATAATCTAAATTTCCTCCTATTGTTTACACATTAGAAATCTAGAGGTCCACCGTAATATAAAGAACAGCTATGACTGTCCTGAAAACCTGTATTTAAATATTTTGGTTTCAAGAGGGACTGTTATCTTCTGAAAAACTGTGTACATATTTGTACATGCGATGTTTGTTTGCAAGGGAAATCTGGTTTTTTTAGACCACTAAACCAATGGTTTTGAGTGTGTCCCTCAGTTCCTCCACATTAAAAACTCTAGAGCTGTCAAGATGTCATGGATTAAGAAAAAGGGGGAGAGGCTAAAAAGCTAGATTGAATAAGGAGCAAGAAAACATTCGGGAGGGAGATGACCAGATTTGAATCTGGGTTATTGTCACTTATAACCTGCACAAATTTGGACAATTTTTCTTGACTTCTCTCTACTTAGGTTTATTCTCAGTATATTTGGGAGAAATAATGGTGTATCATTTATTGGGGACTTTGTATAAGAATAAAAAAAGTTAACCTACATGAACCTGCGGAAATACAGAATTTCACATTGTATCCACTATCTTTAGTCAGTTACTCTGTAAACACTGGGGAGGCCTATTAATTTATTATTCTAAAACTCATTATTATTTTGTGTTTAAATTGGTAAAAATAATGAATATGCTAGGCATCTGTGACAGAGTGAAAACCCAAATTTTGGTGGTTTAAGAAAACATTTATATTGCTATTTCAAGTGGGGTCAAGAAGAAGAAAGAAACTTATCTCTGCTCCACAGGACATCACCTGTGGAGTTGGTGACTTGGGCTAAACGCATCTGAAGTCTCCCCTCCCCCAGTGTCTTAATAGTGATTGTTATTTTGAATCTCGATTCAGCTCTCAACCAAAACTCCTGCTTGTAGCATCGCCTTGTGATTACCTGGCTTCCTCACACAGACTGTAATGCAAGAAGAGCATTCAGAGAAAACCAGGCAGATGCTTGTGACCTGACTTCAGAATCACAGACTGTCAGATCTATTAGAGTCACAAGCATACCCAGCTTCAAGCAGCGGGAACACAGACCCCACTCTTCAGTGAGATGTGTGTCAATGTCACAATGTAAGAACAGCATGTAATATGCCAACTATTATTGCAACAATTTTTGAAAAAATAAATTCTTTCACAGCTATCTAACACATCAGGCTGTTGCCAGAATAAAATGGAACAATGGATCTGAAAAAGTGCTGCAATATTTTAATTCAGTATTCAAATATAATTGGATATGACTATACAAATAAAAAGTATTACCGAAAAATCTGTATGTTATCATTATCATTCAGAGTATAAAAAAAAGTTCTATCTCTAGCAATGCTACATTTGAAAATTTCACTATAATGTTGAATTTCTCCTTATTGCAGTTGAAAAATATTGAAAAAGTATAAAATGAACATAAAAGTTGGTGGACTAAAGAATGTCAAGAATATTTACAGTTTAAAGATAAGGCTATGTTTAAAAATATTTATTGTTTACACCTTACATTGATAATCAATGGGTTTTTTTTTATTATTTATTTATACAAGCACTGGGTACAATCAGAAGCACAGGAGGGTGAGAGAATTCACCAGAGCCAGAGCAGGGAGCAGAGCAGGCAGACTGACGAAGTACACTGCTGAGGGGAGCAGCGGGCAGCAGGAGAGGTTTGCGTGCCATGTGGGACCCTCGCCGGCGGCCTGGGATCGAACCGGCACTGCAGAGGCTGTGGACAGCTTCGCAGCCCAGTGTTCAACCACCTCACCACCAGGGAGGCCTAATAATCAATGTTTTTAAGGTTAGAAATACTTTAAGTATCTGAGAACATAATAGCAATAACAAAATGTTTGATTGCCATGATGGAAGAACAGAGACAGAAGGAGAATATTTCCCTAAACTGTATGAAATTAACTTTCAAATTACTCCCAGCACAATTATTCCTTAAGAAAAAGACAAAATAAAAATTAGCCAGAACTGAGTTCAGTCTGAAGGATTTTGAAAAGATATATTGGGCCTCCCTAGCGGCCAAGGTGTTCGAGCTCAGCTATCACTGCTGGGGCTGGATTTAATCCCAGACCTTGGGGCTGACCCACATATGGCCAGCCAGCAGACTTCTCCTCTCTCAACCGCTGTGCCCCTCAGCAGTGTATTTCAGTGAATACGCCTCTTCTGCTCCCCACTCTGTCTCTGGTGGTTCCTCTCAACCCCTCATCTCTCCGCCACCCCCACCAGCAACTTTGTTCTTCTATGCAAAAATAAAAAAATGAAAAGATATATTTTGGGAGGAAGAAAAAGGATCCAAGATGGAACATCTGTGGCATAAGACAAAAAGGTAGTAAAGATGCTAGAAAATATGTTGGTAAATCTAGGTGTTTTTTTTTTAAAGATTGATTTATTTATGCATACAAGAACCGGGGTACAGCCCAGATGTGTGGGAGGGGGAGAAGATTCACCAGAGACAGACTGGGGAATAGAACAGGCAGACTGATTGAAATGCACTGCTAAGGGAAGCAACAGGTGAGAAAGGAGAGGTCTGCCATGCCATGTGGGTATCTCACTAGCTGGCCAGACTCAAACCCACACTGCAGAGGCTGTGGACAGCTTCCCAGAGCTGTGCTCAACCACCTGTGCCACCAGGGAGGCCCCAAATCTAGGTTTTGTTGTTGTAGTTGTTGTTTTAATCTACGAGTAAATACTAACATTATACCTAATCTATGGTTAAAAACAACAGAATTAAAATATTTGACTACAGCAGCACAATTGTATAGCTTTTTTAGAAGGTTATAATTTTTTAGACAGAAATTGACAAACTTATTAGGTAAAGAGTCAAACAGGAAATGTTTTGGGCTTTGCAGTCCAAGATGGAAAATAGAGGATATTATGTAGATATGTTACATAACATGAGAAAAAAACATTTCCACAATTGTTATTCTAAATTCAAAATGCAATAATGATTGACAACTGTGTATATAGGGTATGTGTGTATGTATATGTGTATGTGTTTATACAACAGAGGAGAGAGGGTGGAAGAAAGAGGATGAGAGAGAGGAGGGAGGAAGGCAGAAATATAGATCTATTACTGAGAAAAATGAAAATTTGGGGGAGAGGATAACATTTTGCATAATTAGAGCTCAAAGTTCGTGCTATCATCAAAACTGACTGCAAATGTGCATCTGCTAATGCTGATCTGTAATGAGATTTTACATATTTCATGTTTGAAAATATCTTTTCACACAGATAGGTAGTGCCAAATACTGATATCAACATCTGAACCACTTGGAAACTTACTTTGGTTACAGCTTCATTTTCATTTTGCTGTGGTGAAATATTCCATTTTAAATACTCTAATATTTATGACTGTTACATTCCTGAGGTTGTAGATATTGTGCTGGGTGCTTAGAATTATAATCTTCATGCATATTATATTGGGTTAGCACAGCTATAATGTCATTGAATAATAAACACAATGCATTGATGTCTGATTTGATAACAAATCATCCACACTATACTGTGTCTAAATAGTAAGACACTACAATTTCACTTTTTTTATTTTTCTGTTTTGACAAAATAGACATGCACTGGCATTAAAAAAATGTTTTAAGTCCTGGTGTAATGATACAAGTCGCAATTATAAAAGTGGCATTTTGGGACTTACTAAGTGCATCAGTGAAATTTGAATATCATATTTTTTCCTATTACACAAAATTTTACTCTTCTTTGCTCTTTTTATTTAATATGTAAAAATCATTCTTAGGTGGCAGGTTGTATACAAAAAATGTCAAAAAAATTCAGAATAAATTAAAAAAACAAGTCAGTGAAATAAATAAATCTGTTCCTAAGCAAAATTAACGGAAATCAACTAACTCCCCATTTAAAAGTAAATATATTAAGAATATTTAGATTGCACTTTAAAAATTCTAATTATTGTTTTACCTATTAGAAAAACAATAAAAATACAAACAGTTCTAGAGAAAAAAAATTCTGAAGTCTGTATAATATTTACCTCTAAATAAGACGATAATGGAACACTGAAAATAAAGGAACCCATAACCCAAATGCAAATTGAAACAAAAAAAAGAGGTATCATTACCTATCTGCTACAATGACTAAAATACAAAACACTGACAGGACTAAATGCTATGAAGATGTTGAGCAACAGGAAACTTCATTTATAGCTAAAAGGTATGAGTCACCCTGGAAGATAGTTTGGTAGTTTCTTATAAAACTAAACACATTGGGCCTCCCTGGTGTCGCAAGGATTAAGGACACAGAGCTATCAAGCTATCACCAGCCACTGCAACATGGGTTCAATCCCTGGCCAAGGAACTACACACATGGCACAACAGGCCCCTCCTGTCTCATCCACTGCTCCCCTCAGCAGTGTATTTCAGTACATCCGCCTGCTCTGCTCCCCACTCTGTCTCGAGTGAATCCTCTCATGCCCCATACATCTGGCCTACACCCCAGTTCTTGTATGCACAAATAAGTAAATCTTTAAAAAAAAAACTAAACACATTTCTATGATATGACTCAATGACTGTGCTGCTTGGCATTTTATTCAGATGAACTGGAATTTTATTTCTAATGCAAAAGATTATGTAGACACACACACATACGATATGTAGATAGATGTTATAGCAGTTTCATTAATAGTTGCCAAAAGGGGAAGCAATCGATTGCTGCAAAAGGTGTATGAATACGCTGCTGTACATCCAGACAATGGAATATTTTTCAGTGCCAGTAGGTAATGAGTTATTGAGTCATGAAAAGACATGCAGGAAACTTAAATGCATAAAATAAGTCAATCTAAAAAAGCTACTATGAAATCATACTGCATGATGTCAACTATATGATATACTGAAAGGCAAAACTATGGAGACAGTAAAAACACAAATGGTTGCGGAAGCTTGAGTGGAGGAGGGAATGAATAAGTACCACAGTGTAATTTTATGGGAATGAAGCCATTTCCACATGATACTATAACAATAGCTACTTGTCATTTGACATCTGTCCAAACCCATAATATGCAAACAATCAAGAGCAAGCCTCAGTGTAAACAATGGACTTTGAGTGATTATGATGTGTCGATATAGGTTCATTGATTATAGCAAATAGACCACTTAAGCTTGGGATGTTACAGTGGAGGAGGCTGTATACGTATGTGACAAGAGGTCTGTGGGAACTCTACTTTCTGCTTAATTTTGCTATGAACCTGAAACTTGTTTTTAAAAATATAAACTCTATAAAGGAAACAGTTTTTGTGAACACAATGAAAAATTTCATTGTATAAGCACATCATATCAAGACATAACAGTTAAAGTAATAAGGAAAATGTATCCTGATAATTATGGCTTTATCCCAGAAACATAACTTTGTTTTCAAACTAGAAAATCAATGAGAGATTAAATTATATAATGTATTAAAAGAGAAAAAAAATCGGCCTCTGCTGGTGGCACAGGCGATTGAGCGCCGTGCTGTGAAGCTGTCTGTAGCCTCTGCGGCACAAGTTCAATCCTGGCCAGCTGGTGAGATACCCACATGGCAGAGCAGACCTCTTCTTTCTTGCCCGCTGCTCCCCTCAGCAGTGTGTTTCAGTCAATCTGCCTGTTCTTTTCCCCGCTCTGTCTCTGGTGAATCCTCTCACCCTCCCACACATCAAGCCTGTACCCTGGTTCTTGTATAAATAAATAAATATTTTAAAAGAGACAGAGAAAAAAAATCATTATTATCTAATAGATACAGAAAGCATGCTTATAAAATTCAGCATTTATTTATGATTTTTTTCCTTTTAAAAAAGTAATAAAAGTAGAAATAGACTAAATCACCTAAATTAAAACAATGATTAAAAATTGTTTCACCTCTTTCAAACAAGCAAGAGTTTATAAAGTCTCATAATATTACTGTTGTTTGAATAATTGAATATTTTATAAAATGATAGTCATAGAATAAAAGATTAATCATTCATTTTTCCTCTTCTTGTCAAGTGAAAAAATGTTACTGAAGGCTCTGAGTTTGGGGATCACTTGCTATGTATTATTCCTGAGACATAACTAACCTTAAAGATCTGATAGCTACAATGATTGGAAGACAAAAGTAAATAATATGAAATATCTATGTATTCGCTGACAGAAATATATAAAAAGTACTACACAAACAAAAGGAGGGAAATTGAAAAAAAAAAAAAAAAGCACCTAAAGGTAGACCAAAGGGTGTATAGAGAAGGTATGTCTTCAGATCCGGCTGGAGATGAAGCCAGACTGATAGATGGTAATCACTTGCTCCAGAGCAAGGTTGAAGATTAACGCATAAAGATCCACATTTGAGGATCTTTAAGAAGTTAAGTACTGCAGGATTAAGAGGGTGTTAATAATAGAGAAAGTAGAGATAAAGGTAGAGGATAAGACCAAGCTAGATCATAATGTAACCTACTTGTCAAAATTGGATATCAGACAATTTTAAGTATACTATTGTTCATTTTGTAAGTTTCTTACAAGAGACCCAGGACTATAATCTAAAAGCTTAATAAACGACAGCTAATGAGTCACTCTTGATAAATGAAATGTTAGCATTAATAAATTATTAGTTTTTGAATGACATCTTTCTGAATGATAGTCAATAAGATATATACAGTCTCATATGTGGTGTATGTATGTCTGTAGTCCATAGAATTCCTCAGGTTTTTTATAACTTATGGAGGACTCCCTTCCTTCTTACATTATATAACTTTGCCCAGTTTTGAAGTAATAAACTTTTCTCTAGAGAGTTGCTTTTGGAAAGCAAAGCCTTTAACTTGTTCACAATAGTACAGTTAGACTTTCAATTGCAGTTGGTGCTCAATGAATATTTATTGACCAAATTAATGTAAAAAAAAAAAACACTTCAGGGCCTCCCTGGTGATCCAAGGGGTTAAGATGCAGCACTATGAAGCTATCCGCAGCCACTGAAACACTAATTTGATCCCCAGCCAGGAAGCTACCCACATGGCACAACAGATCTCTCCTATCTCACTTGCAGTGTACCCCTCAGCAGTGTACTTCAGTAAATCTGCCTGTTCTATTCCCCACTCTGTCTCTGGTGAATCATCTTATCCCCCACACCTCTGGCCTATACCCCAGTTCTTGTATGCATAAATAAATAAATCTTTAAAAAAAACACTTCAGATATATGTGGGTTCAAATCTTGGCTGTTCAACCAAGTCTACCTTAGAATGAATAACTCCTCTTTTGGTTTTGGTTTCTTTATAAAGTAGAAGATTTATAATTTCTATCTCCTAGGAGTGGTGAAAATATTTAACATAATGAATGTCATGAAATCCTAGTATGGTACCTGGCAGCTAGGAGGCATTTAATTAATGGAACTTACTATTAATATTTATTATTATCAGTTATTCAAGCTCCCTACTCCATTACTCTTGCTGATGTCCAAATCTATGGAAGTTAGTCTTTATGTACCCACAAATAGAGGCACATTTCTCACATCTTGTCAGAAAAGGTGTGATACAATTCTAGCCAAAGGCATAAGATTAGTTTGCTGTAGTTTGCTATTAATTTGATTTTTAGGATCCTTTGCTTGCACCCCCTCTGAGAAGGTCATTAGCAATACTGCATCAGTTGCTATAGGCATCATAAGGAAAGACGTAAGTTTTCATTTTGGTTCCAATTACATCCTTCCCTTTGCTCATCCCCAACCTGCATTAAAAAGGCATTTACCCTTAAAGAACTTTGCAATAGTCTACTCCCTTGCTATCCCGATAGGAAAGTGAATTTGCTATATCATGGAGCTAAATTATAGTATGACAGTCCAAAATAGTAAGCTTAGTTCATTGAACAGTGAGAAATACCAACCCTGGAGAAAGGTAATGTAGAGCTAATGCATATGCTACATAGTGTCCCAATAGAATATTCCTGTTAAGAAGAAATAATTAGATGAGTAAATTAGATTTTAAGCACTGATCTACCTATATACCCCAAAGAATATGTAATTAGAAATTAAAGCTGTCAGCCAGATATTATTATGTCATTGGAGAAATTTCTATCAGAAATCAATAGTATTGCCAAAATGTTAACTGTCTACAACCATTTAAAACTCCTAAGAGATTTCAAAGTATAGCTAAGGTTGATTGAGCAAGCCAGTTTAGATAAACATATCAGATAAATAATGTTATATATATTGAAAATAGCTGCTATACTCCAGTTTTGTTTTTTGTTTTTTTTTTTTAAGATTTATTTATTTATTTATACAAGCACTGGGTACAGTCAGAAGCCAGAGGGTGAGAGAATTCACCAGAGAAAGAGCAGGGAACAGAACAGGCAGACCAATGAAATACACTGCTAAGGAGAGCAGTGGGCATGGCAGGAGAGGTCTGCTGCACCATGTGGGACCCTTGCCAGCGGCTGGGGATCAAACCGGTGCTGCAGAAGCTGTGGGCAGTTTTGCAGCCCAGCGCTCAACTGCTGTGCCACCAGGGGAGGCCCTATACTCCTGATTTTAGATTAACTTGCAATTTAAAAACCATGATGGGAGAAGGATGTTACAAAGTGTTACATTCAAAAAAAAAATTCTTCTCTTTAAAAAATAATTGATAGTCACATGATGATGATATTCCACTAGGTGATAAAGGCAAACAGGTTATGTCTTTTCTTCTCAAAAGCTGTATCTTCAATACTGCCAGATTGGGGTGAGGACTTCCACATAGGAATTTGGGAGAGACAATTCATTCCATAGCACAGGGACATTCAAAATGACCCACTGAACAGAAATAGCTTTATTTCAGAAACTGACATACAAGAAAAGATGACTGAGGAAATATGCACATTTATAAATTAGTTTTACTTAAGGTAAGGTTAAATTACATGCAAACTGTGCTCTTTATTTTCATGTTCACTTCTAAAATATATTCCTTTTTTTTTTCTTTTGTCCCTTCCATGACCATAAAGCATAGATTAATTCTTAAACTCTGCACCACTGGGATATAGACCTGTATGGACATTTTCACAGGTGCTTTGGATGAATCTATAGCACTACATTTGCATAAAGAAAGTAAGAGTCTCATGGGGTGGGGTTAACACTCTAAAAGGAGAAGAGGACATGGGTCATAAAGTCTTATTTTGGGGGCCAGAGGGCAGAATTATCAATTAGCCGAAGCACCCATAAATTTATGTTTGCAGTCTATGATGTATTTCATGAAAATTATCTGAAGATGCTAAGACAAATAAGCATCCATTTTCTTTACATTTTAAAATACTTGACTATAAAATTTTGACTCCATGAGTACTCCAGAGTACTGTAATGGCAGCATCAGGGCTCAGTATATATATATATATATATATATATATATATATATATATATATATATATATATTTTTTTTTTTTAAAGATTTGATTTATTTATTTATTTATACAAGCATTGGGTACAGTCAGAAGCACGGGAGGGTGAGAGAATTCACCAGAGCTAGAGCGGGGAACAGAACAGGCAGACTGACGAAATACACTGCTGAGGGGAGCAGTGGGAGCGACAGGAGTGGTCTGCCACGCCATGTGGGACCCTCGCCAGCCCGCCAGCCGGGGATCAAACCGGTGCTGCAGAGGCTGTAGGCAGCTTCGCAGTCCAGTGCTCAACAGCTGCACCACCAGGGGAGGCCCAGGGCTCAGTATATTGTAGGAGTCAGCAGTTATCCAGAGAAAGTAGAAGAAACCATGATAATGTTTGTAAAAGATGATTGCTGGTATATTCTCTAATGACATCTAGAGGAAACAGAAAGTGTTGCTGGCACAGGAACCAGCATAGTTTAGAAGACATCCTGGTATCAGCAGGAATGATTTCAGAGGAAGAGGAATAAAATCACAGATGCCAGTGGTAAATGACTTAAGATGTCTGTAGTTGGAAAATGTCACAGTTTTCTGGGGACAAAGTACTTATTAATGTGACCCTTTACATGCTCCAAAATTCCTCATTTTGGTGATTAACTGTATGGTAACCAGCTGCAGAAGTAAAGGAATTTGGAGGAAGTTAAAATAGGTGAGTTGGCAAGAAAAGGACAAAAGTATGACATAAATTGTGATTGATGAAGTAATTGCATCATGTAATATATTTAGGGCACTAACAGATTTCAAGCACTCAGTCATGTTATTGGCTAATTATAAGTTCTGTTAACAGTGACAAATGTAAAAACAGAATAGAAATGTTTATGGTTGCATGATTACATTGTGTATGTGCCTGAGCTAATATTCTTTCCTATAAAACATTCAGTTCTAGTATATTTCTCTTCTAAACACATTAAGAAATGCACTGGATCTCTTTAGGGGAGTAAACAATGCCAGTAACTCGAGTCAGTCTTAACTTAAGAAGAGGTCTTTTTAGCAATTGCACGAGTTAACTTTGGAAAAGTTAGTTAAGAACTTAAATTGATTCTAGAAAAAGTTAGGGAGGATTTCAGACACACCAGATAAAATGAAAATTAGTAGAGTCCCTTGATTAATTCAGATAGGTGACAGCAACCTAGGGCCCAAGATGATTTTAGTTCTGTGATGAATTAAGAATACACACTATACTGTGTCTGGAAATTCTCCCTACTACAAATGAGGTTTCACTAGAATCAGAATTGTACTTGGCAACTGCCATTATTATTTGGAATTATAATTTTTCAGTAAAACCATAAAAGTAGAATACATTTATACTATTAAGTCTTATCAGGGTTTCTGCTCGCAGCATTACAAAAATTTTGAACTGGTAAATTTGATTTTATAGTTGGAGGCTGTTCTTTTGATTGCAGGAGTTTTAACAATATTCTTGGTCTCTATTCACAAGATGCCAGTAACATGTCCCCACTGTCCCTCTTCCCCCAATAACTTTGGACACTGCCAAATTTCCCCAGGGCAGGGGCAAATGAAGAGAAGGGAAACATTGTCCCAGGCTGAGAACCACAAGCTTAGATAGAATAACTATCAGTTTCTAGAAATGGGACTCCATGTACATATGTTCATGGAATCAAAATTTAGAAATCTTACATACAACCTCGCTTGTGTAGACACAGCTTCACTGTCTGGGCTTAAAGCCAGAATGAAAATTAAGTATCTCCCAATTCCCTAAGACAATCAAGAAACACATTTTTCTACCTCCCTTCCCTCTACCCTGACACCATTTCTTTTGGACAATTAAACTACAGTACTTTAGGCTCCTTAGAGGAAAGCTGCTGTGTAAATGCAAAGTAATAACGGACAGTGGCCAAGTAAAATGAAAGAAACTATACTAAAAAGCTAACTGTCTAAATTGAGAAGTTGATGCTCATGAATGAATATTCATGGACATGTTTTCCTACTAATACACTGAAGTAATACCAGACTTCTGCTAGCAGATTAATTTGAACTCAAAGAGACATATTTTTAAAGCTAGAGACATTGATCTTACAATGATGATCTATAACAATAGCTGCATTTCTACCATAGAAAGTGAATGATATAGTAATTTTAAAATGATGAATGCTGATGGTGTGGCTAGAGGCATGTTTATTAATTAGATTTGTTCTAATAGAATTTTTCCCCTAAGGGTCTGGTAGTAGGCGGAAAACTTATAATACATAAGAAATGGTTGTTCTTACTATTACTTTTATCACAGAAAACACAATCGCTGACTATTCTTCAGCACCATCATAAATATTCAAATACTAATATCTTGAAGCCCAGTGGGAATTTGAGAGTTAGGTGAAGAAATGCACATTGTTGAATGGAAAGTTTCATTAATTCCAAGGAGAAAGAAAAATGTGGTTATGTCTCCCTAGAAAAGACTAATCCTATTTAATTAGTTGTTGAATTGTAGTCTTGAATTCACTGTGAAAGGTAATGGGATAAGTAGTTAATTACACTATAAATTTATCTAGTTAATTTATTTGATAATCTAGCTGAATTGAACAGCTGATTTAAGGCTAATGCCTCAATCCTGATAAAATTTAATAATAAATAACTCATTTGGAATGGAGGGCCAAGTAGGCTGATATGTATTTCTCTTGTTTTCACTGGACTCTGATCCCCCTCATTCATATGTTCTTTTTCCCAGTCACTGAACAAATCTGACCTAATTACATGCTGGACTCTTCCTCATTTATCCATTTACTCAGGCTAATCTTTAAGCTCAGAAGACTGTATCCTGTATTTAATAGCCTTTTGCTCAATTTATTTTTAAAATTCAACTCCCTAGATTTTACTTCTATGAAATCTCACCTTTCTAATTCCTTTAGTAAATTTCGTTTCTACTTCAGTGATTTGTTCCCACCTCTTGTCGATAACACACCTCATTCTAAATTTACCAATTTATTTATTTGCCGCCACGAGAACATGAGCTTTTTAAGGTCAGGGCACACTCTTTCTCAATGACATTTACTACTGAACACAGAAAACTTACAGAGCAAATGTCATGTAGGTGTTTGTTGAATGAATGAATGTAAATTTCTTCACAGTTTAAAATCACTTTTATAGTAGATAATATAATATTATTTACTTGTTTCCTTTCCCTGCTGGAACAATAAACTCTGTGTTTCTTTCCTTCAAGATTTATTTTGTTTATTTATACATACAAGAGCTGGGGTGTAGTCCAGATGTGTGGGGGTGGAGGGTGGTGAGAGGATTCACCAGAGACAGAGTGGGGAGCAGAACAGGCAGATGGACTGAAATACACTGCTGAGGGGAGCAGCGGTTGAGACAGGAGAGGTCTGCTGCACCATGTGGGTTAGCTCCCTGGCCGGGGATCGAACTCATGCTGCAGTGGCTGGTGATAGCTTCATAGTGCTGAGAATTAACCCCTTGCACCACCAGGGAGGCCCCTAACTCTATGTTTCTTAAGGAGCACTGCCTTGTCTGTTTTATTTCATTCGTATTCCCCATCATACCTAGCAGTTAGCCAATAAATATTTAGTAAAGTAAGAATTACATTTCTGTCCTTTGAAAACCCTGTGGACACAGTAGTTCATTTACAAATAAGCTAAAGTTTTAACCACAGAAATCACAGCAATAATACATACAATGCCTGATCCAATACTAGGTTATTTTGCAAATTATTTGTCCAAACACTAATTCAGGGATTTAGAGTGAGGTTTAATCATGGGTCTTCTGGAAGTTAATGGCTACAAAAATTGCACTGTAGCTTGATGTGCATTATTATTTTTAAGACATTTGTGAAGGAAAGGCAAGAGAATATGTTTAGGTTGAAGAAAAAATATTCTTTGACCCAGATATACTGTGGGTATTTGAGAAGAAAAGTAGCTAATACATTAGCAGCCTTTGGAGAGTGAAAGAGCTTCCTGATGGTGTAAGTTCTTGAATGGAAGGGAGGGAATTAGTACAAAAATGCAGGTAATATTTTGTATCTGGAAACGAAGATGTTGATGTTTCATTTAAAACAATTGTTTTCCATGGTGTTCTGTTCATCTTAGGATAAGCCCAAAGTTCTTTAAAAAATGCCACGTCCTCCCATTATTAATTTCTTTACCTCCTCACTCTATCTTGTCCCAAACTCTGGCCATCTTACTTTATTTTAGTTCTTTTATGTCTACAGAAGCTTCACACATGCTGTTTTCTTTGCCTGTAATTGACTCCCTCATCTCCCTTTCCTCTGATATTTGGTCTTGCCTTAGATGACACACCTTTAAGGAAAATGGTCCTATCTCCTACACTAGGTAAAAAGGTAGCAAATTATAGATGCTCTATGAATTATTATATTAAATCAATATCTACCTTGTTCACTAGACTGTAATTCCTTGCTGTCAGGGCAAAGACTGTAGTCTTGGCCAGTACAACTCCAACTCCCAACAATGTTAGGTCTCAACCTCAGGAGTATTCCCAATAAAATTTTAAACTGACCCCTGTATATGGAGGGTATGGAAAAAAAACAAAGAAAAAATGTGGGACACAATTTTAATAACTAAGGAAAATGACCTAAGAGGCTTTATCGTGGGGAGCTACAAGATGAGATATTTTCCATACTCACCAGTTAAATCTTCAAAGTTTATATAAAGGTCTTAAGTAGGTTCAATCATATGCACTGTCCAGGTGGTCTTAACACCACATTTTATCGAAGTTATTTGTCCTTTGACAGCTTCTTGGAGCCAAGAAGGGAAGCAGAGCACACCTTCCAAGAACAGGAGAGAGGACAAGAGTCTGAGTGGCCCAGGTCCAGAGTCACATTCTTTTGAGTGCCCTCCCAGGAAATAAAATGTTTGGCTCAAATTTTTGTTGAATAGATGAATAAATGCTATTGCTGGATGAGCATGGAACATTAATATAGAGCTATTGACAGGGAAGAATGCAGGTATATTTCATATTAGATATTTTTTTCTTTCATGAATAAATAGTCACAGTTGTATATTTTCAGGAGAAGGAGACTATAGTACCAGGAAAAGTTGGAGAATTCAAGTAGGAAAAAAATGAAGATTCAATCAAAACCTATAAAGTAGGCAATAATGCATAAAAACCCTGAGCTCACCAAATGCAGCTCCCCAAATTATTCTTTGCTACTCTGGTCAATGTCATATGGAAGTGTGACCAGTGTGTTAAAGGAGAAAGTTGACATTTCCCCAATCATTTCTTTCTTAACTTCATTCCAGGGAAGGTATGATTGGTTTTAAAACAGTTGCTGATACTTTCCATAGCACTTACTATCTCAAGTTCATCTAAATCAACTGACAGATTGTCATAAGAAATCATACACACAATTTTAAGGCACTAAAATGCTAATATTTAATTTATAGAAAACATGAAACAATAAATATATTCACATTAATTTGTAGATCCTGCAATTACTCGAGCTTTAATTATCTAAATTGTAGGAAGGAAAAGTACACATAAAACAAAATATTTTGTTTTATTTTGATATCTTTTTTTGATATTTTATCTCCACAGGATAATAAAGGATTAAATATGTTGAAGAACAGTGGATTACCCATATTAGCTGATTCATGTATTTACATTTTCTAGTATGTCACTCATACAAGGTTTCTAGAAATAAGCATTAGTATAATTTTATTTGTATTAAAAAATTTGAGTTGTTGCTAACTATAAGATTGTACCAATTACAGTTAGTGAAATAACAGACTTTTTTTATTCATTTTGGCACATTAGGTTTTTCCAACAGATTTTAGAGCTGTCGCAAATGACCTATAGGATATTAGTTATAGTTCTCCTTATACAATTCTATATTATTTCACCTCAACTGATTTGTGAGACAGGGCTATAACCCAGTCATGCTACATTCCTAGGTGGTAAATTTTTATAAAATAGAGACATGATTAGAAAGCAGTTTGGTGCTTTTTAAGAAACATGAATATTTTATTAGTAGTATACATTTTCTTTCGAGAATGTGTTGTAAAATGAGTCAGTATAATGCTGCAAATGTTCAGGATGCTCTCTTGTGAATACAGTAGCCTTTGTAGCCTCAGTATTCAAAAGATTATTATACCATTCACACCTTTTTACATTTGTTCCTTCTTTAAAAAAAAAACTTATTAATTAATTAATGATTTCATAGAAGAACTGTGGTGTAGGCCAGAAGTGTGGGGGAAGAGAGGATTCACCAGTGACAGAGAGGGGAGTAAAAGGGGTAGATTTACTGAATTACACTAAGGGGAGCAGCAGGCTAGAAGGCGAGAAGGAGAGGTCTGCTGCACTATATGTGGGTAGCTCCCTGGCCACGATTTGAACTCAGGCCATAGTAGCGATAGTACTAAGACTTAACCTCTAGGCCATAAGAGAGACTCTGTTCCTTCTTCACTCCTTCATTTCATTCCTTTTTTCCTATCAAGTTCTTCAAAAAGACAAAGATTTACATTCTTCTTCATACTTTTTTATGTAATTAATTTATTTTTAATTGAGGTAACAGTGGGATATACCCATCAGGTATTTCTTCCATCAGGTAGTTCGTCCACTAAGAACTTGCCCATACTCCACCACCACAGACCACTTTTTTTGTAAGTAATGCCAGGGCATAGAAAGATGAAACAGCCAGCTTTAATTCCTACCTAAATGATTTTATTGGGAGAGCAAATCTGAACTAAGATTCTTTTTCTCACTCAGAGTGTTATTCAAGGCATTTAAAAGGATGGGCATTTAAAACTGATGTCCCAGATGAACTTTTCACACACTACATTTGGAGAATCACTAACAAATGATTCAACATTCTTTTAGATAAAAGCAATTCTAAGTGCAAATGTGTGTCTAATATGGAAAATATGAGTCCAACAGCCCATTTAAAAAAAAATCCTTCAAAATTATATATTATTTTGCCTTGCTGATGGGAAACCTGTGAATATTATCAACAACAACAAAAAACTGTGCACACACACAAACACATGTACATACACAGCTACCAGGGTATACGCCATAATTAGAAAAATGCCAGAAGAGTTAAAAGTATGACAACATTTATATTGTTGATATACAATATTAACAGTATAATCTGTACAAATTCAGAGTACACACATTTTTCTATCTTAAGTCATAAAATCCAAAATCAATCTAATGAGTCATTTTACTCCCATTTTACAGATAAACCAACATTAGTATTGAGCTTAATTATATCCCATTTCCTATCCCAATATCCTCACACATGATAGACACATGTTTTTATTATCACTGTTGTTTGCGTTCCCCAAATTCTGCGGCATTTAAGTGGAAAGCTGGATAGAAAGCAGGTTTGTTTTCTCTTTCCTACTTAACTTAGGTATTTTCCTCTATCCCCTATTGTCTTGTAAATAGAATGAGGCTTCTAACTTTCATAAAATAATCACTGGACTGCAATCAAAGAGTGACAATAAACATTTCTACATTTAAAGACCTTCAGGATTATAAAATAGGAGGTTAAAGAAGAAATTAAGTCCTAAAAGAAACAAGGAATCTTTTCTTAAATTATGGGTTTAAGATAAAAATTTCTTCATTTCCAAATCTACCACTCTTTTCCCAACTGCTTTTAATTGTAAACTTACCTGAGCTATGCTAAAAATAGAAACCCATCCAATTAAAAAAAGAACCATGTTTCCTTGTTTGTTTAGTTTTGTTTTTTCTTTTTTCTTTTGCCCTTAAGAATTTATCTTATTATCTCACAAACATATAGTACATGCATAATTATGCTTGCTGAATTTCTTCCAAAATTTCTAGTTGTTTTATTGTAGGTATGTTTGGAAAATAGATAGGACTTGATTTGAAAAAAGTGGGTGATATAATTTCTGCATCTATGTGTTATACTAATATGGTTGTTTCAAAAAACATTTTACAATAAGATGTGATTTCACATTAACTTCCATATGATTGTTCATTTATGACCAATTCTTAAACAAGATGGTGAAGAGGCAGAGTAATCTATCATTTCAGATTCCAGACACTGAAAGAATTCCACTTAGTAACTGCACCTGTAAAGTCATGATATTGCACATTGCAGGCATTTACTGGGAAAGAGAAACTAATATTTAGCTTTAGTGTCAAGTGAACACTGGCTCTCTTAATACCTCAGCAATTCTTGGCATATATGTTTGGGGGATAAATGCAGGAAAAAGTCTGTTTTGCAGATGGTAGCCAGATGAGACAATATTACCCTCGGGAAAATGAATGGTGCTGGTGTGATGAATGGATTGTATGCAAAACATGTAAAATGTACAGGTCACAGAAGGTATTTGTAAATGGCATATTGTTAAGATGGATCAATTTCCACTAGATGCTGAACAAACAAGGAACTAAGTTCATGTAAATGACTATCAGAAATAAACTGATTGCCAAACTAACAGTTTAAGCTTCAAAGTCCTTGTTTTCTCCAGACCCCTAAGAAAGGCTCTATCAATATTTACATGATCGTATATTTTGTAAAAATTTGCCAAAGTATTTTAGGCTCTTCATTTTAATGACAAACCCCTTTGCCATACTGTACAGACTTTAGTCATGCTCAACTTGTACTTTCCTATGGAAACAATTCATGAAATTGTTAATTATGGCTACTAATTTCAATTGTTTCAGAGGAAGGCACATGCACTTCATATCCCTATAAGATATGAGCTCTTTTCTCTTTGCAACTTTGCAGGGTTTCCTTCGCAACTATAGAGCTTTTGGAAAATATCACACAGATGAAGTGAATGTTGCACTTGGCATTCATCATGTGCATCAGGCAAGGACCATCAAAAGCTTTTGCTATTTGTTCTCCCTTATCAGTGGTGGGTTTCTTTCTAAGGCGGAGTCTGGCTAATAAAAGTTATCTCATTCTCAAAACTAAAGAACTCAAGGAAAATAAGTGAAAAAACAATTCATCTACTGAAATGCTTTTAGATAGCAGAATCATCTTAAAAATATACACATATGTATATATAAAAATATTTTTAGAACTAGCACAGCTATGAAATATTCAGATTCAAGGAAATTCATACTTCTTTTTTTTTACAGATTTATTTATTTTTATACAAGAACTGGGGTACAGGCCAGAGGCATAGGAGGATGAGAGGATTCACCAAAGACAGAGCAGGAAGCAGAACAAGCAGACTGACTGAAATACAGTGCTGAGGGGAGCAGCGGGCGAGACCGGAAAGGTCTGCTGCACCATGTGGGTCTCTCCCTAGCCAGCTGGGAATCAAACCCATGCCGCAGAAGCTGTGGACAGCTTCACAGAGCTGCACTCAACCCTCTGCACCACCGGGGAGGCCAGAAATTCGTACTTCTATTAAAACAATGTATTAGTGGAATTTTAAGGTCAATTATTTGTTCCACTTTAATTGCTGTCTTTTAGACATTTAACAAGGAACAAAAATAGATTTGGGAGGCTCAGTAGAGAAGGATCATTTTCAGATTTTAAAATGTGGTGAAATGCTTCACATTAATTTACTATGGATACAAAGATAATATATTTTCCTGAGAAAGTAAGAATATCACTGAGTCCAGTGCCTAAGCTTCCTGAACGGAGAGGAAGAATTGATCCAAGGTTGACCGACAAAAAGCTGCGCTGTTTAAAATGGTGCATGTTTTCATAGGCAGCCAGCCTGAAATCCAGGCATGATGTAAGAATGACTTTCCTTAATTTGAAATAACTTTCAGTCAGTTTATAACAGCAGTTTAATTGGTCCTTTCTTTATTGATTTTTCTAGGCTTTGCTACCTTTTCTAAATCCTCAGAGCCAAATATCAAGACTAAATTTAACTAATCCTACTGTTTGACCTCTTTTAATTATGCCCTTCTCTCCCAAGTTAATCTCTTCTATTTAAATCAAATTATTGAGCAAAAAAAAAAAAATGTCATCTTTGTTAGGTGTTTTAATTATTTAAGTTGTTTACTAATTTCAACCTTGCTAACAACACTCAATGGGCAACAGATGGGATTAGCAGAGTGGCTATTATGAATTGTTCTTCAGCAAAGTGTGCCACAATCTCTGCCAGTTCTAGAGACTGGCATACATCTACAAACAATATCTACAAAGTCCCTGCTTAAATCCTTTTGCCTAGAAACCATGATGGATTTTTTTTTCAATTTTTATAAACATGAAAGGAAATGGTCATCAACTCGCCAAACAATGTAAGAAAAGTAACAGAAGCTCACAATGAGGTCACTGTTTTGACCATGAGAAAAGCTATTGAAGGGTCTGAGCAGTAGCTGTTTTCTCCTACCCAGGCACCATCCTCCACACATGCAAAAAAAAAAAAAAAAAAAAAAAAGCAGAACAAAGGATAAAATAAAACTGCAAATAAAATAAAATAAAAAGGGTAAGATAAAATTGCAAAGGCAAATAAAATTGCCTATTTTTAGGGCAAGAAATATTTTACAGGGCCATTTCAGAAATCCCCAGGTGACTTTTTTCAAAATCATCATGTTTTAATTTAAGAAGTATAAATCATTTGTAAGAATATGGGAAGTAAATTTTATCAGCCACAAGGAAACTAAAAATAGTGGTTACTCTGTCTCAAGAAAGCTTCTTTTTGATGGTAATTCAAAGTGGAATGAGAGCCTGTGCTACAACCATGAAACTCAAAATGAGGCAGGAGAGTCAGACAGTGAAAATTGGTGTTTTAGGAGTACACAAAGTAATATGGGAAGCAGAGCTAAATAAGCCAGTACACACAGCTGTTTGACTGTTTTGTTTGGGGGATTTATATTATTAGTGTCTTTCATAAATAAGCGCATATTGTACTTTGAAATTCTCTAAATATTTATTGGAAATTGGAACTACAACCCAAGGATTAACTTTCTCCTCCTACTCTCCACTGCTTCTTTCTCCAAACCCCATACTCCACCAATGCTATGAAGAAATGCAATCATTTTTCTCAGACTTTTACAGAATCTAGAAGAAAATACCATGACGGATTAGTAAGATTTAGCAGTTCCTTTAGGAACTGAACTTAAACAGAATGAAAAAATAGCCAAAAATTAATCATTCATGGATATAACTACATAATATAAAGGAAAGTCTCAGATTGAACACAGGTGATTAGGTGCCACTCATCATAAATTAATTATGAAACTGTCCTTGAGAATTTTATTTTGAGATGTTAATCGAAATAATATTGCATTATAACATTGTAGGGTAAATAGTTTTCAGACTTTTCTGCTCTCCCACCATTAGGATTGCTCTGCCTGATAGGGCACCTGCAGTTGTTACATTGTTGTGTTGTATACGTCTGTGGGCCATGGGAGGGGTATTGAGACAGTCACCAAGAGAAGCAGAGGCAGGAAACCAGCAGAAAAGAGAAGGGGAGAAACAAAGCTAGAAGAGAGAAGCCCAGAGTGAAGACTTGCCAGGAACTAGGAGGCCTGCTGGCTTCCTGTCCCCCTGGCTCCCCTGCCTGCCATGTACCTGGTTGCTGCACTACATGTAAAGCTCAATAAAAGCCTCAGAAACCCACCGAGGACTCCAGAACTTCTCCTTTTCCCTTGTCTGCTGGGATCATAGACATTCTGCTCCGTCCCATCCTGCCCCTACAAACATTTATACAAGTTCTAGGTGCTCATTTTGAGAATATATTTTGCTTAAAAATCAGTTCTAAAACCATTCATTACACAGTAAGCTCTGCACTTTCTAGTATAAAAGCTAACTTATTCAAATATTTTGATTTAGAATTTCTATGGATATTCTGATATCTCAATTTCCTAAGGTTAATTTTCATAACACCAATTTTACACTGGAATCATCTGAAGAGCTTTAAAAATAGCTGTGCCAGACAAACTTAATTCAAAGATTTTGGGATATGGTATATCGGTTATTTAGCTTTTTAGAACAAACCATCTTAAATGCGTGTACTTAAAACCACAAGAATTTACTTTCTTACTGTGATCCTATTTGGCCTAGACTCAGTTGGGCAATTTTTCTTCTGGAAAGCAAGGTATCAAGAAGTCAGAGTTGCCAAGAAATATATTATTCCAATAGATGCCACAGCAGATAGAGAATCCAAGACCAAAGGAAAAAGTGTGGAAAAATGTAAACTGGGACTGAAACAGAGAGAACAAGGATATTTAAAGTAGCTGTTAAATTAGCCTACCGGAATTAAAATTTAGAGTGTAATGAACAATTTAAATTCATTATAGGACAATAGAGCAATATGGAAACTTGGATTTCTAATTATCTCAAATTATCTAAGAGGCTGTTCGTTCCCACACAAGTAAACACATGCATGTGTACGCACGTGCGCACATACACACACACACACACACATTAAAACAACAGGCTAAATGTTTTAATATTAACATAGATTGTTTTTCTAAGACTACAATGATAATGATTAACTTTATGAAACATCAATTTCAAAATCTTGGGCCATGCCAATCTTTGTAGAGAAGCTCACATTTAATAGCATACAATTGCAAACAATTACATTTTGATGTTAGTTGTTTCCCTATTTCAATCTCTATTTTTTTCACTTGAATAGTACCACCATAGTTTGTTTCTGGGATTCATTACATTAACAAAATATCTAGCTCTTTCTTAATTAGGTTTATAAGAGACTAAAAGTAATTGCATAAGTTGAATTTCATAAATATAGAATTTCAATAATATTTGGTAGGTAATCTTTTCTGTTCTAAGAACAACAAATTATACTTATTATGAAATACATATTTCTAGGCACTATCAAATTATATCTTATATCAAGAATACCATGATTCTATTTGATCAAATGCATTTTGTATCATAGCTTGAATAAACTAAAATATTAGCAATAAGTTAGTAATTTTGACAGTTCTTTTTCTTTGTAACAAATGGCTTTATTATAAAAGAGTCCACAAAAATATAGGCATTCTCTTGTGGCTATCTCTTATACACACAAAAAATCAAATATGTATAAAATAATTATTAATATTTAAAATTGAGAAAAAGAATTATACACTTTCAATGTGACAGTATCTGTAATAGTGGAAAAGAAATAAAGAAACAAAGGGAAGACTCGTGTTTTTCCTCTTACTTTGGGAAAGTTAGCAAAATTGTATTTTATCAAGCAAATTAAAAATGACTATGCCTTTTTATTCAAGGTATTTTTAACAAGGAAATTTTTCTTTCATGAGGTTCCTTCAATGCTAAAATATACTTAAAAATTAATCCATACTGTAAAAATTAATCTCATTGAGCAAGAAGATAGGAGCTGATAATTTATGGGATTCACTGCAATTTTTTTAAAAATAATTTTAAAACCTGTATTGTAAGATTCTCAGTCCCTATATATGAGATGCTATGTTTCAGAGGCTCCAGTATCATATGTATGATGATCAACAAATGAGAAATCTATTTTTAAAGGAGCTGAATAGCAGTTATCCAACAAAGTAACACTGCTGCTTCAGAAGACTATATTAAACATATGTATTGTACAGGTTCGTTTTATTTAACAATAGCTTTCTTATATATATTTCAAGATCCCTAAATAATAATTCTCTCTTTTATTCCAGTGTATTATATGGCATAAAACTAAAGAGAACAATGATAATGAAGAGCTGTAATGAAGGAAATAGCATGTTTGCTTAATGAAGGGACACAAATCAAAGTAGTATTCTCCTGAATACTCACTGCTCTTTGCAATCAAGGGCACAGGGAAGTTTTCAAAGAAGTGTTTATTAGGTTGTAATAGTCATTTGAGTATTAATATACAAATTGCACCTCTGGAAAGGTTAGCCAGATGACTGTTTCTGATATTTTCCCAGAAGACTTTATTATAAAGGAAGAAAGAACACACCTTAAGAAGCAGCAGACCAAAAAAAGCAACAACAAACCAATACTTTTAACTTCATCAAGCATGAAACAAATTTAGAGGAACTGAAAGTTTTTATGAAACTATACCTTGGAGAAAAATGTAAAGGAAGTGAATGTTTTAAAGGAAGGTTGTTCACTGCTTATTTTGGGTTCATTGTAGAGATCCCAGAACATACATATTAGAGAATATATAGAATTTTTTTTATATAGAGAAACTTTTAATGACTATTTCAAAACTATGTTTTGGAAAAGGCAGTGTAATTGAGAAAATGAGGAAACTAGAGAAAAATGAGGTAACATAAGGAAGAGCAAATACATATATGTATATTATATATATATATATATATAAATTGACCAATATACCAATTGATTGCATTAATGCATCCAATTAATGGCTTGACTGTATCTATTAATCATTGCTCTGTAACTTGGTTATCCTCTCTTTAACTAATGCTTTGCTGGGTTTGTGGTTCTGTTTAGCCAACGTAATATGCTAGTATATAGAGTGAAAGTGATGGTGTACTAGTTTTGAGCTTGTGTGTTTCCATTTCTCTTCTTGAGACTCTCAATCTACCATAAGACCAAGCCCAGGGATGGATAGTTGCTGGAAAAAAGATTAAGTGAAACAAAAATGTTACCTCTGTTCAGGTCGTTTCTAGATCATTCAGAAACCAAACAACCTGCTAAATCACCGAAGTGGAAGAATAAATCTAGTCAAGTCGAGCAGGCTGGTTTAAACAGCTCACCCAGGGGCCTGCTGGTAGCACAAGGGGTTAAGATGCAGCACGGTGATGCTCTCCACAGCCACTGCAGCGAGAGAGCTCAATCCCTGGTCAGGGAGGTGGCCCACATGATGCAGCAGATTTCTCCTGACTCACCAGCTGCTTCCCTTAGCAGTGTATTTCAGTAGATCTGCCTGTTCTGTTCCCCTCTCTGTCTCTGGTGAATCCTCTCACCCTCCACATCTCTAGCCTGCACCCCAGCTCTTGTATGCATAAATAAATAAATCTTTAAAAAAATAAACAGCACTCAATTGGTTTCAGGTTTGTGAAAAGTAATACATAGTTTTTATTTTAATATACTAAGTTGGGGTGTTTTTTAACATTACAAAATTGTGGTAATTTATAAGATACAGCAAGTATGTAAATTATTATCCAAACCAAGAGCTTTGAGAAAGAAAGGGTCTCCTATCAGTATTACACTGGGAAAGCAAGTGTAAATTGGCAGTGCCCAAGTAAAACCAGACATATACTGGTCTTAGTTGTATAGGTTTTAGATCAGTCATTATCAAAAGTGTTTTTTGTAATGTATGTTTAGATTTTATTTATTGGAGTACCTCATTGATAGATAAAATATTTAGAAAAATGAAAAGAAAATAATAAGTATACTCAACTTTCAATTGTAAATAATAGAAACACAACTCAGAAGACTCACAAAATAAAGACATTTTAAATCCCCACATAAAGAGTTAAGGTTAGTTGGTTTATTGGTTCAACAGTATCACCAAAACAACAACTACACCTTCAAATCATATTTTTTTAATAATCTTTCCTACCTCAATAAACATTATTAACATCTGCCCATTTCCTCTTTTCTCTCTTTTGTATTCATCAGGAAATCCTGATGTCTTAACCTTTTTAAATACATATAGAATCTGACCATATTTTTCATTTTTTAAAAATTTTTAAAGATTTATTCATACATACAAGAACCAGGTACAGACCAGATGTGTGGGAGGGTGAGAGGATTCACCAGAGAGAGAGCGGGGAGCAGAACAGGCAGACAGACCAAAAGGACTGCTGAAGGGAGCAGTGGGCGAGACAGGAGAGGTCTGCTGTGCCATGTGGGTATCTCTGTGCCCCGCTGGGATCGAACCAGCACTGCAGAGGCTATGGACAGCTTCACAGTGCTGTGCTCAACCACCTCTGCCACGAAGGAGGCCCAAGAATCTGACCACATTTTACTAGATAGAGTTTACTAGATAGATTACTACCACCCTAACCTAAGGCACCATCTTGTTCTGTGGAATTGAATTATTGCAATCACTTCCTAATCAGTCTCTCTACTTTAAAACCCTTATGTCTCTAGAATCTAGTCTTAACCACAAGGTCATGTTTTGTTTTTTTTTTTATAAATTTTATTGTTATATTCCCCATACAATTGCAGCCCCCCCATTCTGACCCCAATCCCTCCCCTCCCGCCCCCGCCCCCCTAAAAGTGTCTCTGGTTCATAGTTTTTTGTTGATTTTGATTTTCACTTTCTTATAGTTATTCATTTTCCTGGTCCCTTATTTAAGTTTTCTAGATTCCTGCTATGAGTGAGACCATCCGGTATTTTTCTTTTTCTTTTTGGCTTATTTCGCTGAGCATGATCCCTTCCAGCGCCATCCATGTTGCTGCAAATAGCATGTGTTTATCTTTTTTGAATGCTGAGTAATATTCCATGGTATATATGTACCACATCTTCTTGATCCAGTCATCTATTTTTGGGCATTTGGGTTGTTTCCAAAGCTTAGCTATTGTAAACAGTGCTGCTATAAACATAGGGGTGCAGGTGTTCTTTGGAATTGATGTTTCTGTGTCCTTTGGGTAAATACCTAGGAGTGGAATTGCTGGATCATATGGAAGCTCTATGTTTAGTAGGTCCAGAAATCTCCACACAGCTTTCCATAGTGGTTGGACCAGTTTGCACTCCCACCAACAGTGCAGAAGAGTTCCTTTTTCTCCACACCCTCGCCAACATTTGTTGTTGCTAGTTTTTTTAATATGTGCCATTCTCACTGGTGTAAGATGGTATCTCATGGTAGTTTTGATTTGCACAAGGTCATGTTTTTATACTGGAAATCAGATCATATCACTTCTCTGCGGACAACACTTTGTTCTCTGCCCATTTCATTAAAAGTTGAAATGTTCTAATGATATCCTGTCAATTCCAATAGCTACCAGCTACAGGGAACTACTGAATACTTGATTTGTACCTGTTTCAAGCAACAATATATGTTAAGTTCTGTGTAAATAAATCGAATCTGGAATCTTAAGAAAAATAATACAAAATTTTTACTCAGAAATAAGGTAAAAAGTACACACTAGAAGAAAAGAGAAATAACAATACATTATAGTTCTTATGAAGTTGAAAAATACCACAAACATAAAACCTCTAATCTCTGGAGCAATAACATAATGTTAGAGGCACCATAATTCCTAACATTATATGGTCTCTGACCCTTTACCTTCACTCACAACTCTCAAAGTATCAGTTCCACAGGCAATATAAATCTTTTCTGATATTCATTCTTATATACTGGGATGCTAGCCATAACATAACCATAAATGGAAGTGACTGAGAATTCCATACATATAGTCTACTAAATCCATATTACATGTAATCATAATAAATGTATGCCCAATTCCACTTCTTTTTACCTGGTTTCTCAGAAATGCCAATGCACTTAGACACCAACCTTAAAAATTGTTCAATGCAGACTTATTTGAAGTTAAGACACAGTGACATTACTCAAATGGAACCAAAAGACATCTGATTGTATTGCAGCTTCCTAGTAAATAATATCCTGAGATCTTTGGATGAATAAAGTCCTCACCTCCTTCAAATCTGCTCAATATCACCTTCCCAACAAGGGTTACCCTTGGTCAGCATATTTATAATCGCTCTTATGTTCCTTCCAATGCTTTACTTTTACAGTAATGTAAACACCATGAGAACAGGCATAAAGGGCAGAGGAACAACTCAGTAAATGTGTATACAGTTTGTGAAGATGCCAGCAAGATACTTTATCTTTCTACTCTGCCAACCTCAGTCTTCAGACTTTTGTCTTCTGCTTGCAAGATGATGATGGAGATGAAATCTTTGCAAACCATCAGGTATTGAAGAAGAACATGGAAGTTCTCTTTCTTGGTTCTACTTTGCATCTATCTAACTCATTAACTTTTGCTTTAACATTGGAGATTTCACTATTTATGCTTCCTGTCATCAATCTTATTGCTATTTTTCTATCGCTGTATCTTAAAAACCTCTGAATGATTGTTCCTTCTTTTGTTTTTGTGGGTACATTTGGTAAGTTTATGAATTTTCCTCTGAGGTCTATTTAACCATCCCATACATTTTTATATGTCAGGTATCAGCTGCCAAAATTTTGAAGATTTTGCAATTTGTGACTGATTTTCTCTGTAGATTCTGAGTTGCTTAAGAGACATTTTTGGGTTTTGTCTTGATATATTTTATAAAAGAATAAGAATTATTTTATTATGAAGGATGTAGTTTTACAGCATTGTGATCAGAGATAGTAGTCAATTATTCCTATTTTTAGACAATATTGGGGCTTTTATGGCCTAGTACACAGGAGTTTATCACAAATACTCTATCTACAGTAATATTTTTAAAATATTGCTGCATTTCTTAATGAAAGATATAATCTATTCCAATAAGATCTATTAATTCCATGAAGTAAACCTACCTAAAACTAGATATCACTAAAGCAAATGAAAGTGTTAAAATTGGCATCATTGGAAAATTGGAATGTCCTAATGGCACTATAAATTAATCCATTTAATATCATATTATGAATAAAAATTTCTAAATTAAGAAATTTCTGCTATTTGTTACTTAGGAATACATGAAAGAAGAGAATAAATAAAATTTACATATTTAATATTTTACCATTCATTCATTTATTGAGAAAATAGAAATTTCTACTTATATCACATATACTGAAGAATATTGTTAAAACTGTCACTAAACTCATTCAACATGGAGAGTTAAATATTAAATTAGAGTGTATGCTAGTTTTGGTGTAAATGACACAGTGAAATTTTGGTCCAAAGAATAAATTGGAAAAGTTCTCATCAAAGGTTTCTATTCCTTTTTCCATAGAGTGAAAAATAAATTTTATATCATGGAAATATGTGAAATTGTCAAAAGTAATTTTATTAAAATTTCACAATAGTATTTTATAATAGTTCTATTTAAAAGTTTTCTCAAATAAAGCAATGGAAATTATTTCAGTAAGTCAAATTTTAGGATTCAAGTGGGAAACTAGAAAAATTCATTATTTTCTAAACTTAAACTTGATCTAAATTCTGTCTTTGTGATGTAGCCCTTTGTAAATACTACATATCTTATCCATTTCTTAAAAAGCAAAGCCAAAACAAAGAAGCTTTCTGATTTTTTTTTTCCTTTTACCTGCATATCATTCCAACTTTCTCTAAACTCCCACTGCTTTAAAATGTGATTTCAAGAGCTAGTAGATTTGTAGGCGGGACAAACTTCAAGGTTTTTGAATCTGAATATATTCTGATTATTTTTCTTTCTATAACAAAATTGCAAGGAAACTCTGCTGCTTATAAAACACTGCCATAAAAATGGAGCTGACTGGCTACAGCTTTATATACAGCTTGGCTTTCCCTGTGGGAGATGAATAATAATTGTTTTGTTTCCAGAGCATCACAGAGTAATATGAAATTTGCAGAGAATAATAAACAGAACCTAGGCTTAGCTTCTGTCTCTGAATCATCAGCCAGATCAAATGAGCACTGGATGTTGTACAAAGTGAATGTAATGTTAACTCTCTGCGGTTGAAGTGAAAATATTTCACCTGCTAGCATATTTCAAAATGACTGTTGAAAAGAGATACCTTACTTTGGTGGATGATACTTTACTCAATATGCATTACAGCAATGGCTGTTTGTCAACAGGATTTTCTGTGATATTTTCCTTTAAGTTTAATCTTTGGCTAAAGAGTATATTTGAATTTACATTTTCAGTGAGTTGTTATTGAAGTTTAAGTAGTTTGAGGAATCTTAAAAATATATTTGATCATTGACAGTGGAATGTTTCAAAATCTCCAATGTGTGAGTTGTGTATGTGTGTGACTGGGAGGTTGCTGAATATGTTTAGTTTCTAGGGTTGCATTTCAGTTAAGATTTCTGGGTCTGAAACAGGTTTGAAGCAGGGAGTAAGCTTTCCCTCTCTCTGTGACCTTGTAAAATTGCTGCATATTGAAAATAATGATGATAATAAGTGACCCTGTATGATAGTGATGCTATGAAAATTAAATGAGGTAGCCTCAGCAACACTCCGTATACTGTACCAGATACATAATGCATGTTTAATAAATGATAGCTATTATTAATTAACTTAAACTTATAGTGAAAATATCCCCGACTAAAAAATGCTGAATTCTAGTAAAAACACTTTAGAGCACTGTATCCTTGAAAACACATGTAAGTTCTCTGAATCCATTTTAATATCTGTAAAATGAAGGTTTTCATAAATTCCTTGCAAATCAAATAAAACTAGCATAAAGGCAAAATAAGATAATATATATGATTATGCCATATAGTAAGACGGTCTTTTATTTAGGGCCTATTCATTTTATCATCTCCCTTCACATACAGATTTCCTCTAAAATGATAAAATTAGTGGATGTTTTCTACATAAGTCTATATTTGAAATAAATGGAAAATCAAATTGAAACTGCTAGCAATTGCATGCAGAATTTGCAATATACAAATATTTTTGTGGTTTGTCTTTTTTAGAGAATTGCTTTTCATGCTATTTTACCTCATTCTAAATAGTTAACTATCAACCATATATTCCAAATAGTTTAATTCTCCAACCATTTACTATAAGTGCCATATTTCTTTTATCCCTTTGGAATGCACTGGTTATAAAATTTAGCACAGAAAAAGAATGAAATTGAATGTACATCTAAAGTAAGCTATTTTGGTCATCATCTCTCCCAGGAACAACTTGATATAGATTTATAATCCATCTTTAAAATTGATGAACCTAAGGGATTGGAATGGAAATGAAATATTTAGGCACTCAAACTTTAACATGATTTAAATATCCAAGAAGAATTTAGAGGGCTAGCTTGGAGGAAATAAAGAAAAGGAAAATGGAGGAAATAATTGATTTTCTCTCTGATTTGTACTGCTGCAAAGAAACTCAAACTTTTGCATATTGGACCAAAATAAATATCACTGGCATATGAACTTCTATTTCCACTTGTTATTACTGGGAATATACAAGTCAATTCAGCTGAACGAATCTTTTTGTGTACCCCCAAATGCTCTAATTCCTTCCACACAGTCCACTGACTTTTTGTGTGAATTTAAAAGGTGATTGTCAGCTCTGCTATCTCCATGGAGATTAACAGTATGGGATTTGCAATGTGCTTTTAAAGTAGGATAAGGTGCCAGATTCAATGGTTCTTAGTTATAAAGTATGAACCAGTTTTGTCCCAAGCTATAAATATTTGGGGGTGAGAGCTATAGAAAACAAAAGGTGTATTAGAAAAAAAAAATACCTATCTTTTTTAAAATAAAGGATATTCACAATGTTATTTCACTGAACTTGAGAAATAGTTGACATTTTCCTATAGGTGGTTCTGATGGGGGTGATGTTGTTTCCACACATTGCGTGGAAGTTTGGTCCTGGTCAGTCTTTTTGAAGATGTTTGTAAAGTCAGTAACCTGAGAGTACAGAGATCATGGCTCCCTGTGAGTCAGTGGGCTCATGTATCTTCAGCCTAGGATGATATATAGATATAGAGATAGATATAGATATGGATATATATATATATATATATGGAAAGAGAGAAAGAGAGAGAGAGACCTTAATAAATAGATACTAGAGTGCCTTTAGAGATGTATAGTTATTTTACTTTTACATTATGGGTGACTTGATGCTAGGTACAGTGTGGCAACCTGTTTCTGAAAAGCTGTGAACTTACACATCTGAGTCACTCACAGTGTTGCAAACCAATGTTAGTCCAATAAAATAAGAACTAAAGAAACCATTAGCAATTCTCATATTTTGTGTGTATATACATATATTCATATATATATATATATATATTTAGATAGATATCTACTCTTAAAAGCAATGCATTTATAATGCAAATAGTTATAAAACTAACCTTGGATTTTATCTCAAGTGTTTTTAATCTTTTTCAAAAAAGGCTAACTCTAAATTACTTTCTTGATAGAGAGTGGATTAGGAGGGTACAGAAGATAGGGACACACTGTGACGTATCAGGAGAGAAAGTTCTAAAGTAAATCAGTCTCGGATTTTTGGGTAGTACAGAATCTTGAAATATTGCTTAAGTGATTTATCATACTATAATCTTCTCTTTTCCTTAGTACTTCCTTTAGTATTTTCTCCCATCTCTGGATCAGAAAGCAATCACTCATCTTTCCCATTTAAAAAAAAAAAAAAAGCTACTCAATCTGAATTTGTAAATGAATAGACTTCTCCAACGAATTGATCTTTCCTCAACAAACTCAAACTCAGTACTGGATACATGTGATGTATACTTCCATTTAATTCAGCATTATATTTGTGGTGGAATCCTGGTAATTATGATACTACTATTTAGTGGTAAGAAAAACCCAATGAAGGCAGTCTTAATAGCTATTCTAATTCATGTGGTCACATGGTCAATTGAACCATTCTAAACCAAAGTTGTACAAAACCATATCTCTATCCCAAGGAAGGGCTGTGGCTTTGCATTTAATTATAAGGGCAATTCTCTCGAAGGTAAAAAAGACAAAAATGTCAAAAGCCTCCAGATTTAATTTTTTTTCATTCTATTTTAGGTGATAGAGACTTCTTTTTGTGCTTCAAAACATTGAGTGTGAAGACAGTGCCACAAGTTTTACTGTATTTAATTTAGCTTTCCCTAAGCCTAAAATGGAGAGAGCATTAATAAATACTGAACTCCCTGTCTCAGATCTGCCTGGAACAGATTTTAATAAATTACATTTTATGCTGCAATTCAAGCATTCAGCTGCCACAGTTATGATTAATAGAGCAGCATTTTTATAAAAGAACAACAGTTCTAAAAGAGAAGAATTTTGTTACACAATACTATCACATCAATATTAAAAAGAAGTGCAATATTATTGCAGTAAAATAACCAAAAAGAAAAAGTAAAATTTTATTATTAAATACATTATTTTGTTGTTAATTCAACTCTCTATCAGAATTTAAACTATAACAGCAATAATTCACATCACATTTGAAAAATAATTAGTGAAAAAAAGAAGTGAAATCACTATTGGTTTGCTTTAAGGGAATATTGATAAAAATTCATTTAAAATGCAAGATTCTAAATTATAGTCTATACTTTGATGTTTTAAACAAACAGGCATGCAACACCATCAAAGCAACCAGAAATTCAAAAATTCTTAATAATGGGGCTCAGAAGATGGGAAATAGACAAGATCCTTGAGTCAAAGTTAACTTCAGGGACACTGAGTATAAGTATCTCTTACTCAGCATTCAAAAAAGATAAACACATGCAATTTGCAGCAACGTGGATGGCACTGGAAGGGATAATGCTCAGCGAAATAAGCCAAAAAGAGAAAGAAAAATACCGATGGTCTCACTCATAGCAGGAATCTAGAAAACTTAAATAAGGGACCAGGAAAATTAATAACTATAAGAAAGTGAAAATCAAAATCAACAAAAAACTATGAAACAGAGACACTTTTTGGGGGGTGGGGGGCGGGAGGGGAGGGATTGGGGTCAGAATGGGGGGGTTGCAATTGTATGGGGAATATAAAAATAAAATTTATTATTTAAAAAAAAAAAAGTATCACAGCAAGGAGGGGAATCAGAAACCATCAGAAAAGGTAGGAAACACTGAGAAACATCAGGGCAGGAAAGGTGCCCAGTGCACCAGGAGGGACAGCCGCCCTTTCTGCCCAGACTTCTGGGTTCTCCCTTGACTCCAAAGTGGGAGAGTGAGTGCTTCTGGGCAAGATCATAACCTGTTCAAATGTTCAACAAAGGGCACCTAAGTGGCCAGTAACTGGGTTCAGCATTAGGAAGAAACACTCATTTCTTTCCAAAAAACATCTCTGGGTTCCCAGGATTATTGTGCCCATCATGTGGACCTGGAGAAGCTGCCCACCTCTCCCTCGTATGTGCCCTCCAGCTAGTGTGCAGTGTGCAAAGGAAGAAGGTGTGAGTGGCCACACTAAAGTCAGTCTTCCCAGTGGGTTTTTGCATCTGCATTAGAGAGTCAGGAAGGCACAGACCTGGAACAGGTACAATTTTTGAGGGTGTGTCCTTACACACTGGGAGAGATCAGGATCTCCAAGCATTATCATAGTTTTGTCAGTAGGGTCTGCTAGACCACAGGCCTTGCAGTACCCACCCAAGGCATGAGTACCCACCCACCTCTCCCCACTGTGCAACCTCCAGTCTACACACAGAATGTACAGAAAGAAACCTTGAGTAGTCACAGTGAATACAGTCCTCCCAGTGGGTTCTTTGTGTCCATCTTGGGGGGTGAGTGGAAACACCTGCCTGATATGGGTGTGAATTTTGGTGTTCACTTCTCTGCACACTGGGTGAGTGCAGGACCTCCAGGCCTACTGCTCATAGCCCCATCTGCACAGAATGTCTGAGGAGCCTTAGGAAAGCTCCTGAATTCACCCCTTGGCCTCTGTGCTCACATTGTCATCAGAAACTAGGAGTAATGAGGGTGAGCACAGTTTGCAAACAAAGGGCATCTTGGTTGCTGGTGGCCTGTGAGAGAGTCAGAGATGAAACCCACCTCCCCTCAGCATCTCTGGCAGGAGGCCCCTGAAGATCACAACTTACTACTGCTAGAGAGTGCAGAACTCTTGGGGAGATAATATGATACAGCAAAATGGATAGACGAAAACAAAAACAAAAATGCAACACACGGCAACTTTAGAGTTCAGGGGTATATGATACCATAAGGAAGGAACAATTCTCCTACACGCAACCACAAAGATATGGAAGATCTTACCTTTTTAATAGACAAAGAGGTGAAAACTGCCATAATAAAGGAATTTAAAGAAGTGGAAGAAAATGCAGGGGGAAATTAGTATCATGAGAAATACAATTATAAGTAAAATGGCCATTAAAATATTTTGATTCAAGCAGGGTATTAAACTCTCCTTAGCACAATCCAACTCCTCTTATGAAAATGTCTTCAAGTTGGCCTGTATCGTGACATGATTATCATATGAAGGAGAACTGAGTGTACCTAGCAAAGGTCCTCGAAGAACAGGTAGACCCCCAGGTAATCCCCTGCTTGTTATCAGCTTATTGTACACATTTGAAGAAGCCCAGTCAAGATTAACTTTGCCTGGTTCAAAGCAGCAAATAGCTCACCCATAGACTCATGATAAGTAATTAACATTGTTTGAAATAACTAAATATTTGAGGTGTTTTGATAATCAATCAAATCAAATTCACAGAGTTCTATGAATGATAAAGGATTAGTTTAGAAGTATAAAAATTAACAAAAATTAATGATTAAACCAAAGTAGCATTTAAAAGCCTGCTGCACAAAATTGAGATGAAAATTACTTTCATAAAAGGAAAGAGCTGACTCCTTTGTAATGACATAAAAAATATCATCTAGGTGAAAGGACATATAGAACACTGACCTGAGGAATACAAACAACAATTAAAAAACTATGAAATGCTCTTGGCATATGAGATTCATAATTTTTTTCTCTAACATGAAAAGGTCCCATGAACACATTTCTACAATATACCACTAGGACAACCTTCAACAACAATAACATTTTGTTAAAAACTTCTAACAAATACAGCTCTTCATTGCTCAGTGGCAAGTGTAACAATCCAAACTAAAACCCCACATCAACATGAATGTCTTTCCATTCACCCTATTTAACTCAGTGATGCTCGTCCCTGAATGCATTTAGTAGTTAGAAGAGATCATTTACTACAAACACTATTTTTTCCTTTCTTTACATTTTTTACACTCTTCAGAAACAAAGACCTGCAGAATCTCAGGGGAAGAGGGAGTTGAAATGTGCATGAATTTTGGGTCATTCGATGGAGCCTCATCCTTGGTAAGAGCTGTGTAGTCTCCTCATGATGCTGCTTATCCAATGAAAATATTAATTTTAGGGATAATAACATATGAAACCAACCAACCATCTACAGAAGGGAGACTCATTCCCCAAAGCAAATTGTTTATCGATATCTATTTGAATTTGTATATTAAAAATCTAGTGAAGGGCCTCCCCTGGTGGCACAGGCGGTTGAGCGCCACTCTGTGAAGCTGTCTGCAGCTTCTGCAGTGCCAGTTCGATCCCGGCCAGCCAGGGAGGGTCCCACATGGTGTGGAAGACCTCTCCTGTCTCGCCAGCTGCTCCCCTCAGCAGTATTTAGTCAGTCTGCCTGTTCTGTTTCCCGCTCTGTCTCTAGTGAATCCTCTCACCCTTCCACGCATCTGGCCTATATCCCGGTTCTTGTATAAAGAAAATAAAATAAACCTTTAAAAATAAATAAATAAAAATCTAGTGAAGTTTAAGACTAATGTGAAATACAGTAAATTAATCAAGTCTTCAACCACTCTAGGTTTGACTGTTAGAAATGTTTGATGGGAATGAAAATAAAAACCAAGTTGGGAAGGAAATTACATATTTCATCATCATTAAGAGACTTCATTCATTAAAAAGAGTGCCATATCTTCCCTCCAAAAGAATTTTTTCTTTTTTCGCTTAGTTTTGTTTTTTATTAATGTTTTTGGAAGCAGAGACAAGATTCCACAAGGAGGAAGGAGGTAAGTTTCCTAGCCTGAATATTTTGTTAAGGTTCTAAGACCACAAATTTGGCAATATACGAGATGGATGCTCAAATACTTACCCAGGAAAATAGAGTTTGACTGTTCCACTTTCAATGGACTCAGTGGAAAGAGAAATTAGTCACTTTGATTGAAATTTGAGTCACCATCAAGAGGACCTAGAGTTGACAGTTACCATGAGAAGAAACTTTTCAAAAAATTGATGCATAGGAGTTTTATTTTGTGATACTACTTTATTTTGTGATACATGATGCAAACTCTTTCTCCTCTCACTCCACATTATCTCTAAACATCTATTTCTTATAAATACTTATGCAGGTAAAGTTCATTTGGGACAGAGAAGCACTATAATTCTATGAAAATGAGCAATTATTCATGATTACTTATAATTACATGGCATTTATAAAGCATTTAACACAACTATCCAACAGAAGAATTATTGTTCTTATGATTTCTGAACTTACAAGATTAAAAACAACAACAACAACAGAAACTCAACAGGGTGAAATGACTTGATTGAATAACAGAAACAAGGATTAAAAACTTGAATTAAATCTAAATCCCACAGTTAATGTTTTTTGTGACTATGAAGTCAAGATATATTATTGCTATTCAAGTTAAAAGAAGAATTTGGAAATTGTTGAATGTCCTTCTTTTGGGGGGTGAAAAAGAAAGGTTAGCTAGTAAAGTTGAAATTTCTCTTGTATAAATATTCTAGTTGGAGAGGAAAAAGAAAAATAATTTTGAGAAGAAATCATGTTTTAACTCTATAGAGGGATGTATCAGCTGAAAAAGCACTGAACATTTCAGAAAATTATCAGGCTTGCTATTTGACATTTCAAGGAGACAAAAGGATTCAGCCAAGATAATACCTATACAGTGCATGACCTATATAAAATATCCATAACTCCAAGAGACAAGTTCAAAGAGACAACAAAAGAATGGAGAAGTCAGGGAAGCCAGACTAACAGTGGGAGTGAAAATAAATCTTTCTCTAAACCCAGTGAGAGAGAGGAATCGTAATGGAAAAAGGATATTGCTTATGAAATGAATGTGGTCATAGCCACAGCACACCAGAGAGAACAAAATCACAGGTTAACAAGTAAGAGGCACACATTTCAAGATTTTAGATATTTGTTGTCACTAGAGGCATATTCCAATTACTGGGGAAAAAAAGATTACATTTTATAGAATTTTGTATAAATAGACCCCAGGAAATATTTGCCAAAGGCACTGCCTGGGTATTGGTTGAAAAGAGACTACAGCCCAGGTGTGACAGAAGGGTCATTCCGGCTTTTGTGTTCAGCCAAGGCTTGAGGGCAAGGCAGGAAAGGGTCAGGTTTAAGGATAGAAAATATTTCAAATCGGAGTCACAGTGCTTAAAAGACAGGGACATGCCTTGAGCAACAAAGTGCTGTAAACACTGAAAATCTCAGTCATTTCCAAGATGAAAATTGTGGGAGGTGGGAGGGAAGAAAGGAGATGGCTTATGTGTGAAGTATACACAAACGCTCTCAGAATTCAGCAGATAGTTGCCAAGGCTGACTTGAAAAAGTCCTGTGGAAATATGATAATGATGTTGACAGAGAAAAATATGTGAATACATACTAACAGCCCAGGGAATTTTCATTTATATTTTGGTATGCCCTGTAGCATGCACCTTGTCAGCTGGCTGACCTGATTTATGCCTGAAACTTCCAGTCATGGAAGTGAATGAAGCTAATTGCTCCCCATCGGTAGTAAACTTGGAGCTGGTTCAGAATCTTCACTCTTCATGAGGCCTTCCTTGAATTTCCTGAATACCTTATATCAATCTCCTTTTGGCTCTTAATGCTGCCAACATTTTTTAGCATAGCATAAAAAAGCTACTGCCTAATAAGATGCAATTATGTATACTGGAGATCAGCAAGCTGTGACTTGTGACCCACACCTGTTTTTATATAGCCTGCATGTAAGAATGGTTTTTACATTATTAAATGGTTGGGGAGAAATATCAAAGGATGAATCATATTTTGCAACATGTAACATTTTGTAAAAATTCTATAAAATTCAATCTGCATGTCCTTGAATAAAATTTTTATTAGAACATACATGTTTATGTGTTGTCTGTGGTTATTTTCAATCCACAATGACAGAGGTAAATAGTTGCAATGAAAACTGTATGGCCTACAAAACCTAAATATGCACTAAATAAATGGGTATACTTTGAATGTCATAAATTTATTGGACTGTATTTATTTCATAAGAAATGCCCTTTTTTGTTGGATTCCTCTTTGCAACTGTGAATTATCTTCTTCATTAAACTGTGAACTTCCTGGAGAGAAGGCTTCTCTCTAGCACAGCTCTTTGCACATAGGAGGAATTTAATAAATGTACACTAAATTAATTACTAGCCCGAACAATAGGATGTAAAATTTAGTAACTACCTATTATATGTCAAATTTTGAATAAAGGGTAGCACTGGATAAGGCAGATTAACATGAAAAATACTGATGGTATTGTCACAATGTTTGAGGGGTTCACAAATATATTTGGGAAACAATATAAAATTATCACTATCATTTACATAATAATGCAAAGTTAATGATTTAAGTATCAGATACATGTGAGAGGCACTGACTCCAGTATAGCAATAGTAGATATTAATCATCACCATGGTAGTTAAAGTTCTTAAATGTTAATAGCGTGTTTGGTTAAATCCTAGGTCTGTGTCACCTTGATTAATCTTCACAATAAGTCCAGACATAAACATTCTTACCATTTTCATTTTGAGAATTATGAAGCAGTAACACTTTGAGGTCACATGGACTGAAGTGGAAATTGACTCCTGTATTTTTCTTTTTTTTTAAAGATTTATTTATTTATTTATACAAGCACTGGGTACAGTCAGAAGCATGGGAGGGTGAGAGAATTCACTAGAGCCAGAGCAGGGAGCAGAATAGGCAGAAGGACAGAAGTACACTGCTGAAGGGAACAGCGGGCGGCAGGAGAGGTCTGCGCGCCATGTGGGACCCTCGCAGGCAGCTGGGGATCAAACTGGTGCTGCAGAGGCTGTGGGCAGCTTTGCAACCCAGCGCTCAACCACTGCGCCACCGGGGAGGCCCTGACTCCTGTATTTTTCTTATTTGAAAAATATTTTCACAAAAAAAGTCTGGAACATGGCACATAACAAATATTTAATAAATCTCATTCACCTAGGAATATGAAAAAGTGATTAGACAATGGTGGAATTAAATATGGAATTGAGAAATCAGGAAGAGTTTCCTTAAAAGGAATGGGAATAATTTGTGTAGGTGAAAAGAAGAAAGTCATAAGCAGTGGGGAAGATAACCAAAACAGTTTGTTGTAAGAGATGTGATTTGACTGTAATACTTGATTTACATCATAATAGTATTTTACTTTTTAATTAACTGAGGAATCAAAGGAATAAAGTTGTATATATAATTTAAGAACAGAATATTTCTTCCTCAAGTTAACAAAGATTCCTTTATGAAATTTCTGTTTCAAAAATTTAAGAGTGGGGTGTATCCTATGCATTTTTCCCCAGAAATTATACAGACCATGAAAACAACAAAGGAGAAATTACTTTCTCTTTTCATCTATGACATTTAAAATAAAGAATATAAAAGTATTTTAAAAAATGGCACACTGGCATCATTAAAATCAACAGCAAGAGCTGCAGAATAAAATTGTGCAATCATGAAGCTGTTCAAGGTATTACAGAACCCAAGCATCTTTAATACAAAACATCCACAACATAGCTCAGAATGAACTGATGTGCTCAACTAGCTTAGTTTCCTTCATATTAAAAACAAAACCCATGGAGTTACTTTCTACTTCATGTCTTTATCTCATTAAAATTTACACTTCAAGGGACAAGGTGAAGAGAAAGGCAGTTATGATCATTGTAACTTCTCACCCATGGTGTATTACCTTCTTTATATTTCAGTGGGCAATCTAATTTCAAGATCTAAGAAAATTTACTTCCAACTATGTGAAAGACAAGATAATTCTACTTGGAAGTATTCACAACTGTGCAAGACACAGCCTGTAGAAAGCAGAAGAAGTGTAAGTGGCTATTTGCTAGTGTGATTTTAAGTACTTGAATCACAGAAACCATCAAGTGCCAAGAAGACAAATACCCACAAACTCAAAAAAAAAAAAAAAAAAAAAAAAAAAAAACACTTCCACCCACTGAGTGGTATAGCGATATGCTAAAGGTATACAGTAATTCCAGTTGTTTCATACCTATCGATATGTATTTTTCCCTCTGTCTCTTCTCTGTCCCATTTATGTTAGAATTATCAGCCATATAAATTTTCCATATGTATATAATTAAATTTGTTCTTTTTCTCTTATTAACCTGTCTGATGTTAATTTGTATGCTCACCCAGCATGAGAAGAACCCATTGAGGTGGAGGAATTTTCCTCTGTGCCCTGACAGTTACGACTACTTTATAATTTTTCTCAAAGGCTAATGCAGTATCTTGCAAATATCACACTGATTGATCTAATGAGTAATGTTTGTAAAATCTAACTTCACTGTTTTTTTTTTTCATAGAAGAACTGGGGTGAAGGCCAGAAGTAAGGGGTGAGCAGATTCACGAGAGACAGAGTGGGGAGCAGAACAGGCAGATCCCACTGAAATACACTGCTAAGGGGAGCAGCGGGTGATACAGGAGGGGTCTGCTGTGCCACATGTGGGTTGGCTCCCTGGTCAGGGAACAAACTCAGGTGATAGTGCTGAGACTTAATCCCTAGGCCACCAGGGAGGCCCCTACTGGGGTTTGTGATAAAGATAATTTAAAATTAGGGCCTCCCCGGTGGCGCAGCGGTTGAGCGCTGGGTTGCGAAGCTGCCTGCGGACTCTGCAGCGCCGGTTCGATCCCCGGCTGCTCCCCGGCCACCAGAGGAGGGTCCCACATGGCGCGCAGACCTCTCCTGCCGCCCGCTGCTCCCCTCAGCAGTGTACTTCGGTCCTTCTGCCTGTTCTGCTCCCTGCTCTGGCTCTGGTGAATTCTCTCACCCTCCCGCGCTTCTGACTGTACCCAGTGCATGTATAAACGAAACAAACGAGCAAATAAATAAATAAAACATGCCTCTATAAAAAAAAAAAAGAAAAAAAATTAAAAAAAAAAAAAAGATAATTTAAAATTATATTTTTAGGCAAACTTTCTATTTACTTTAGGTCATATATTAATATTTGAGTGGCACATATAAAGAAAATTATATATAGTTTAAGTTTCTTTGATAACCTGGCAACTTTTGGGCAACATGACATTACAAATGTAATTTTAATTTTGTTCCTGGATGCTTACTTTAATTAATTCATTTTGTTAACTTTGTTTTTTGCTTACAAAATGTCTTTTTGTTGACAGAAAAATACGCTGAAGTTATATGCATGCATTGCTATTCTCCACATTACTTCGCACCATTTATATACATTTCAATAATGACATATGTATAATAATTTGTGATTTTCCACCTATGTCTTTTACCTTATTTTTGCAAAGTAATGTAAGCCAATTTGAACATGATTAATTTCTCTGAACTTTTAGTGGCTAAAGTTGGCACTTAACAATGAAAACTAAGTCCATAGCAAGGGGTTTCTTCAACAAAAACTCACCAACAGATGTTACAGCCTGACAAATGTCTCCAAGGAACTTCTACCACATCAAATATTAATTAGCAAGCAGGCACCAATAAAACAGTCTTATAATTTTTTGATTTGTTCTTTTGCACTTTGTTCTTTTAGAAAGGCTAACAAATTTCTTGTATCAAAAGTTCATTCTAGGACTGAAGAGTATTCCAAATATTGCTGGACAACCTATAAATCAAGCTGATCAGGGCCCTCTGGTGGCGCAGTGGTTGAGCGCTGGGTTGGGGTTGCGAAGCTGCCGGCAGCCTCTGCAACGCAGGTTCGATCCCCGGCTGCTCCCCGGCCACCAGAGGAGGGTCCCACATGGTGCACAGACCTCTCTTGCCGCCCCCTGCTCCCCTCAGCCCCCTGCTCCCCTCAGCAGTGTGCTTCGGTTCTTCTGCCTGCTCTGCTCCCCGCTCTGGCTCTGGTGAATTCTCTCACCCTCCCGCGCTTCTGACTGTAAATAAATGAATTATAAATAAATAAACAAATCTTAAAAAAAAAAAAAAGCTAAGCTGATCAAAAATAACTACAGGAAGTGAAAACACCATCTTGACCGAATCTAAGAAAGGAATTAAAGGGTAGAGCTCAGAAATGAGAGACTATGTTGTTTGTGGTCTGAGCTCAAGATTTTTGAGGCAGATCTTTCAAGGTGTACAACTGATTGGTATTGGGCCAAGTGCATGATGGAATAGTTGAGGGTGGGTGAACATACATCTCTCTCTCTCTCTCTCTCTCTCTCTCTCTCTATATATATATATATATATATATATATATATATTTGAGAATCTTGATGCAAGTCTTGAGAAGCAAACTGCTGTTTCATAGGCAAGATGCTTGCCCAGGTAAGCAGGTTACTTTCACTAATAAATTAATCTGTAGAAATTTCCTGAAACAGACCTTAGAGTTACTTAACAGTTACAGTCTTAACTGTGTGTGTGTGTGTTTGTGTGTGTATGCTGGCACAACATATGCCATGTTGTTATACATATTGGCAGTGATGGTCTTAGTTTTCAAGGCAAATATAACACTTTCCTGGCTCGACCAGTTAACATTCACATCAGAACAATCTATGAAAACCTCTCTTTAAGTGAAAGGACAGAACAGTGAGTTTAATTCTAGACTCATGGCATTTTGGGGAGTTGCAGATTGCTGATTTATTTAAATCCATATTTTCCAAGAGGTAGCAGTGTTCAGCCCATGTGGCTAGTCAACTGCATATCTCGAACAACAACAACAAAAAAAACTCTCCAGCTAATTTCTATTAATAAATAATATCTATCCTAAATAACTTGCTGTTATTACCTTTGGAATGTGTATTCCCATTAAGTATTTAATTCTTTTCAAGAGCGAAGTAGATGTCTAATGTGAATTACTCAATTTGAACAATTTTTCCAAGAGTAGAATTAAGTTAATTTATAAATATATCTATTGATATAACTGAGTATTTTAAATTATTTACAGTAAACATGACACTTGCAACTGTACACAAGTGGGGTTGCAAGAGGTATATAACATTAAAAATATAAATATAGTGATGACATAGAAGAATAAATAGCTGCCTCAGCCACTATCTTAGAATAACCAGAAATCAACTATGACCCACATGAAAATCACATCTGCTCATTGTCCACATTGCTGGATTGACCCACACAACTTTTTCTTTGAGATGAATAGCTCTTTTCAAATTTTAATATGGACTTTTTAAGCATTTTGCCATAACTGAAATACAGAATTTAAGTAAATTCCAATTATATTGTTCCACATCAAAATTCCAAATCAAGATATACACATTGTACTTTTAGAATAACTACTTCTGTATAGAAGTTGTAAAGGATGAATTTTCAAAATATAAAATCTTTAAATAAATGTATTAGAAAAATAAAATCAATTAAACTAGTACAAAATTACAAGATTATAACTTGTTTTTTAATCTGTATTATATTTCATAAAAATGGAATTTTGCAAAGTATACACTGTTAAAAGGTATTTTACAGTTCCATTTTAAGATATTTTCTATGCCCATATTTTGTGAATAATCCCTATAGTTTACTTCTTGTTTTAGGGAAGTAGAAAGGTAATAATTTATTTTCTGTAATTAGTTTAATTCATACCTGCATTAACAATCAAATAATGTGTTAGTTGGGAAAAGCTTATTCTGTCATTCTCAGCTCTTGGGAATGTCACAATAGTTTCTAAGGAGAGTATCAATATTACTGCTTTAAAATTTTCAATTTGAGTTTTTTTTTAAGTCATTCTATGCTGAAGAAAAATGATGAGATTCTCTCAAGAAAATTCACTCTTTAAAAGAGTAATAAAGGAAGAAGAAAATGTCACCCTATCATTTTTTAAAGACAAATAACTTTGATCTCAGCGATTTAAATAGTATACTTTCATTTACAGGCCACCTGCAGTGTCACTATAGAAAATTTTTATGTAAACCCAGTCATTAATCTAAGTTAAACATCTTGCTATCCAAAGAACTATGATTATTTTCCAAGAATGTATTTTAATCACTGTGGGTGAACTTGAGTTTATAAGATATTATATATGCAATATATTTAACTGCAAAACAATATTGATTTGAATAAAATGTAAAAGGAGCATAATCAATTAAGTTAATTTAGTGACAGTAGAACATTTTCAGATTGAGATTGATGTTATCCAATTCTCCATGTCCAGACATGAGAGCTAATTCTAAGCAAATGCAATTCTTTTTTTGCAAAGTGGACTCACATATTTCAGAATCTGAGTAAGAGGCCAAACACAGTACCCCTGTAAAGGAGCTGGAGCACCCATGTGAATATGAGCCAGGATGCTCATATGAAATCATCTGAAAGTATCCATTAAGCTGAAGCCTGGATTGGGAAAGTTGAGCTGAAAGAATAGGAATGGTTTGGTTGACAGCTGTAACAGAGAAGCAGGTAGCAGAGCTCTTCAGCCAACATTTTTTTTGGGTTAACAGATAACAACAAAGAACAATTTTCCACCAGGTTTGCATCACTTCCCCTTTTACATACAATCCTCACCCTCAGCATCTTGTTGAAAGATTTTATTGGTAGCTCTGGTTTCCTGAGAAAGAAATTAGTATGGTTGTAGGCAATGATTTCGCACTTTTTAAAATGCATTATGAAATTACATATACTTGGGAGTAACAGTAAACCAGAAAAGCACCAAGTCCTATACTTTGCCTTTTTAAGTTTTTCTTTTCTTTTTTTTTTTTTTTAAGATTTATTTATTTATTTATACAAGCACTGGGTACAGTCAGAAGCGCGGGAGGGTGAGAGAATTCACCAGAGCCAGAGCGGGGAGCAGAGCAGGCAGAAAGACTGAAGTACACTGCTGAGGGGAGCAGCGGGCAGCAGGAGAGGTCTGCGTGCCGTGTGGGATCCTCCTCCGGTGGCCGGGGAGCAGCTGGGGATCGAACCGGCGCTGCGGAGGCTGCGGGCAGCTTCGCTAACCCAGCGCTCAACCGCTGCGCCACGGGGGAGGCCCATTAAGTTTTTCTATGAAGAACACACAAGGATTCTTGTTTTCAATATATGATGTCACCAGGAAACAAACTATTCTGAATTTATTAACCGTTTTTTTATTAGATAAGGCAAAGATGCTTAGATTATTTTATAATGATAAACTATTATATAATGCTAAAATATAAACTGTCTGTAGCATGGGGCATGGCCCTTAATTTCAAGGTTTAACCTGAAATCTGTGTCTATCATGTTGTTATAAAACTTTGAACAATCAATTCATGAGAATCTCAGTTTCTTTGTCTGAATATTGAGGGCATCAGAATTGATCTCAAGAGTAATTGAAAAGATTAAATGAGAAAAAATTCATAATTGTATTATAAAATAGTTTGATATCTGGTATCATATTTTATTATCAGTAAATATTTAGTTCTGTCAATGTGATATTAAACCCTGTTTCTAGTAACATTCTATGAACTTCCAAGAAACTTTGCTCTTTCTTTACCTTTATTCTTAGTAGTAATGCAGGAACCAAACTAAGATCCTGTACATATCTTATTTTTTTTTTCAAGCTAATAGCCTCCTAAATTTCTAAAATATTTGATTCATTCAAATATTACTCTTTGTGGCAATCTCTTTCTGATTTTTAACCCAGCTTCCTCTTTTCTGTACACAAAGCTGAATTAATTTTTCAGTATCCTTAGTAGGCAGGTGTGACAATACAGCTGATTTACTGTTAATGGAACTGTTACACACAGAATTCCGGCCAGACTCTCTCACAGGAGGTTCTTTGGGTTTTTCTCATTATGTTATCTTCTTGGAGAAGAAGAATCTACATTTTCAATATGGAAAGAATGCAAGATGAAGAGGTTTGAAAGAGGGCTGTCCTCTCAGACCTACCTTCTTGGATTTACATGACTGAAAAGTAAACTTCAATTGTGTTTAGTTTCTGATATTTTGGAGTGTGGCTATTGTAATAATTCTTATTACATAACTAAAATATCTCTCAAGGTGAGAAAATCTCATATGTATGTACACAATTTAAAAGCCAGAAAAAAATACAAAAGTGCCTAGTGTCTGGTAAATGTGTATAGTAGTCATTTAGAAAATAATTGGCATCCAAATAGCTTCTTTTTTTTTCTTACACATTAAAACTTTATTTTCATATGGGGTTTATCTAGCTTATAAGTGGACTTTTTCCCTCTATTACTTCTTTTTTTTTAAGATTTATTTATTTATTTATTTTATAATAAATTTTATTTTTATATTCCCCATACAATTGCAACCCCCCCATTCTGACCCCAGTCCCTCCCCTCCCGCCCCCCACCCCCCAAAAAGTGTCTCTGGTTCATAGTTTTTTGTTGATTTTGATTTTCACTTTCTTAAAGTTATTCATTTTCCTGGTCCCTTATTTAAGTTTTCTAGATTCCTGCTGTGAGTGAGACCATCCGGTATTTTTCTTTTTCTTTCTGGCTTATTTCACTGAACATGATCCCTTCCAGCACCATCCATGTTGCTGCAAATTGCATGTGTTTATCTTTTTTGAATGCTGAGTAATATTCCATGGTATATATGTACCACATCTTCTTGATCCAGTCATCTGTTTTTGGGCATTTGGGCTGTTTCCAAAGCTTAGCTATTGTAAATAGTATTACTTCTTAAGAGTAATTAGAAACTGATATGTAAATGACAGCTAAAGTAAAAATCATATCTTGCAAAGCATGAGACTTTCATTAAGCTTTATCCATGAAGGAAAAATGAATTTTTTTAAAATATGTATTTATTTATTTATACAAGCACTGGGTACAATCAGAAGCACGGGAGGGTGAGAGAATTCACCAGAGCCAGAGCGGGGCGCAGAACAGGCAGACTGACAAAGTACATTGCTGAGGGGACCAGCGGGCGCGGCAGGAGAGGTATGTGCACCATGTGGGACCCTCACTGGTGGCCAGGGATCGAACTGGTGCTGCAGAGGCTGTGGGCAGCTTTGCAGCCCAGCACTCAACCGCTGCGCCACTGGGGAGGCCCAGGAAAAATGAATTTATGAGAAGTATATGGGGCTTAGAATCAGCCAGACCTGGATTTAAATCCTAGTTCTAACATATTTTTTTCTCTTTTCATTATTGAATGAATTACTTACCAAGACTCAGCTATTCAGTCTATAAAATCGGAGTAATAGTAACTACATTAAAGAAATGCTGTGGAACTTAAATTATGTAATACATATAAATTATGTTTCTATATTGTTTTTATATATTCTATATTTATATATTCTATATTAAATATATTCTATATTTATATGTTCATGAAATATATGAATTATAAGAGGAGAGGAATTAGCATTTACTGAGTGTGCTTTATGTGTCAGTCACTGTGGCTAAGTGTCTTTAAAGATGGACATTTAATTTAACATCCCCTATAGTGCTTTACCAGTTGATCAACTTGAGTCCCCTCAGAAAAGCCTATCTTCACATGTTTCAGTTAAAAAGGAGTCTAATATAATAATTAAGACTTCACAGTGGTAGAAAAACCTGAAGCTTGAAGGGAGAAGGTCAAGAAGGCTATGGTAGGAATGGGAAAGCACTAACCTATTTCACTTCTTCCTATGGCTAGGAAAACCACAGATGGGGAACTCAAGTCTCAGAAATTCTACAACTAAGTGAAAGTTCAAAGAAATCTCTACAAAGCTACTTTGCCTGTTCAAACCCCCCCCCAATAAAGGTCCTTGTCTATGACCCATATATATTTCTCAATCTTAAATGAGTTCTCTTTGGCAAACTTTAAACTGGAACCACAACAAAGAGAGTTCTCGGAAAAGCAATTCCCAGTCTTAGTCAGAATTCTAACACCAATGCTGATGCTGACCTGTATATAGCATTTTCCCCTTAACACAGGAATGGAAGAGAAGAAGAAATTTTAGTAGAAAAAAAAAATGTGCCTGGCATTAACTATGTTCCAGGCACAATTCATAAAATTGTTATATTTACATTCACTTAATTGTCCCAAGCTCTCTTCCTGTTTTACATTTCAGATTATTAAGGGTAAACCAGTTGAAACAACTTGAACAAAATCTGGAGTTCCTAAATTGTATAACCAAGATTCAAGTCTTATTCTTTATGAAATCAGAGTTTGTGTTTCTTTCATTTTTATTTTTAATTCATTTTATTATTTATGACATAGTTACATGTAAATTGGCAGAACTGTTCCCATGACAGTCAGGATAGAAGCTTTAACCATTTTAACTTTGAATGGATATTTTTATTTCTTTATTTTTTTAAAGATTTATTTATTTATTTATACAAGCACTGGGTACAGTCAGAAGCACAGGAGGGTGAGAGAAGATACCAGAGCCAGAGCGGGGAGCAGCACAGACAGACTGACGAAATACACTGCTGAGGGGAGCAGCGGGCATGGCAGGAGAGGTCTGTCACGCTATGTGGGACTGTTGCCGGCAGCCAGAGATCGCACCGGTGCTGCAGAGGCTGCAGGCAGCTTCGCAGCCCAGCGCTCAGCTGCTGCGCCACCAGGGGAGGCCCATGAATGGATATTTTTCATTAATTCGTTTTTATTTATTTTTAATTGAGTTAATATTTGGAGACCCTCATCAGGTATTACTACTGTAGTGCACCCACCACCAACTCACCTTTTCTTTTTAATGTTATTTTATCTAGGTAGTATTGCTTTATAGCATTGTGTTGATTCAGAGGTATACAATGACCCTTTTTAGATGTATGTCACCAGTCACTCCCAACATCAAGGCACACATAATACCCCACCATAGCGTATTGGGCCCCCTTCAACCATAGCTCTCCACCCTCCCCATCTCTTCTGGTAGCCTTAATTTACCAACAGATTCTAGGTTTTATTATTGGTTTGATTTTGACTGACTCTGTTTTGTTTCTCTATACTCCACATATAAGTGAAACCCCTTCTGATTTGATCCCTTTCATTTCCACCCATGCTGTTGAAAATTTCATCCTTTTTTTTTAAAAACAATAATTGAGTAGTATTCTATTGTGTATATGTATCACTTTTTTTTTTTTTTTATACAAGCACTGGGTACAGTCAGAAGCGCGGGAGGGTGAGAGAATTCACCAGAGCCAGAGCGGGGAGCAGAGCAGGCAGAAGGACAGAAGTACACTGCTGAGGGGAGCAGCAGGTGGCAGGAGAGGTCTGTGTGCCATGTGGGACCCTCCTCCAGTGGCCGAGGAGCAGCCGGGGATCGAACTGGCACTGCAGAGGCTGCGGGCAGCTTCGCAACCCAGCGCTAAACCACTGCGCCACCGGGGAGGCCCTGTATCACATTCTTTTAGTCCACTCATCTGTCCTTGGGCACTTAGATTGTTTCCATACCTGATTATTGCAAAAAAGTGCATGGTTTGTAGCTCTTAAAAGGTAGAACCAGAAATCAAATTCTGATGTTTAATTACAAAATCTAGGCTATTGATACCTTCATCACTTCTATGATAGAAAACTTAGAGTTATTTCCTCTAGTATATTTGTTAAGATAGATGTTACAGAAATCTATAATTTTATAAAATTAATTTATACAAATGTTTAAAAATTTTGGTATATATGAGAGTCAGTCAGGTAAGTTTAAAAAATCAAATAAATAACTCCACTAAGATGCATACCTGGAACTTAGTTTGATTGTTGTAGACTAAATTATGTCACCTACCCCCAATTTATATTGAAGCCCTAACCTACGGTATGATTGTATTTGGATATAAAGTCTTTGAAGGGGCAATTAAGATGTGATGAAGGGCTATTATAAGACCCTAAGCCACTGTTACTGTTGTCTTTATAAGAAGAAGAGATAGTAGGAATGTAAGCTTACAGAGAAAAGGTCATAAGATCATATGAGGAATAAGAGTGACCATCTTCAAACCAAAAGAAGATACCAATTAAAGAGAAATTACATTTGCTGACACATGCATATCTTTGCTGTATTTGAGTCTTTTAAGTTTTATATATTTTCTATTTTGTTCTTGGACTTCTAGAAAAGTCCAAAGAGAAATAAATTTCTTTTATTTAAGCTACATAGTTGAATGTATTTTGTTATAGAAGTCCTAGTAGAATAATATGAGAATCTTAACATAGGTTGGACGAGAGGATATACATTGAGGTGATGGGAAGTACTTTTAATTTCACACAAAAGTATATTTCTTTCTTTAAGTAATATCATTAGCAGTCAGAATCCATTGTAGGTGATAGAAATCAGTCTATCTAGCTAAGAATAAAAGGATAGTCAAGAAAAATCTCAGCTAATATAATATTTAATTGTAAATGATTGAATGATTTACTCTAAGATCAGCTACAAGACTAGGATGTCTATTCTCAGAACTTTTATTTAATATATTGCTGGTTACATAGTGCAAATATGTAAGAAAGTGAAACAAAAACCAGTCTGATTACACAGGAAGAAGTGAAATTGTCCTTACTCATGAATGAAATGGTCTTTCTTGCCTTGTGGAAATCTGATGGAATCAACATAATAGTTACTACATTTCTCAGTGAGTTTAACAAATTTTCATGATAAAAGATAAAAAATTTAAGTATTACTCATTTTAATATACTAGTAGTGAACAGCTGGAAATCAGAATTAAATATAATATGATGCACAGTGACATGAAAATATGAAATATTTAGGGAAAAATCAGATCCTAGATTTGTCAATATGTATTCTACTTTCTTGAACATATGGAATATGGTGGTAGCAACTGTGTTAATGTCCTAGCCTACTAATTTTGCCATCTGTGCCAAATGGGGGACTGTTTTTGATTAACTATTGTCCTCATTATGAGACATATTTTCCTGTTTCTTTGCACACCTGGTGAATTTTTTACTTTGTTGTGTGCTTTGCACACCTGGTGAATTTTTTACTTTGTTGTGTGCTTGATATATTTACATTTAAACTTTTGTTTGATTCTAGATTGAGATTAAATTACTTGTAAACTGGGCCTCCCCGGTGGTGCAGCGGTTGAGCGCTGGGTTGCGAAGCTGCCCGCGGCCTCTGCGGCGCCGGTTCGATCCCCGGCTGCTCCCCGGCCACCGGAGGAGGGTCCCACATGGCTCGCAGACCTCTCCTGCCGCCCGCTGCTCCCCTCAGCAGTGTACTTCGGTCCTTCTGCCTGCTCTGCTCCCCGCTCTGGCTCTGGTGAATTCTCTCACCCTCCCGTGCTTCTGACTGTACCCAGTGCATGTATAAACAAAAAACAAACAAATAAATAAATAAAATAAAATAAAAAATTACTTGTAAACAGGTTTTACCTTTCAGTTCCTGATAGTTTCCTTAATGGAGACCAGGCTGAATTTAAAATCTGGGGTTAATTACTCCTCCATCTTTCATACACCTAACTGAGGTAAAACCCTTCTCAAAACTCTACCTACCCTATGCATTATAAGGCTTTCCATTCTGGTTAAAAGAAATTATTTCTGATTCTGTGTAATATTTAGGGATTTTTTTCCCAATCTTTTCCCCTTGGTTTTTTCACACTACCTCTTGCAGTTTCCTCATTATGTACTCATCACTACTCAGTTGGAGACTCAAGGGAACCCTCTGAAGATCTCAAGATGGAGTCACCTTGGTCTTCCAGACTCTTGGTTCCATCTCCCTAAGTTGCTACACTCTGCCTGAGATGCCTTCCTTGAGCAATGCAGAATCCCTCAAACACTTATTTGGGGAAGTTGAAAGTCTCAAATTATCTGTTTCCTATCTCTCAGGATTCATTCTTCTTTTAGAATGGTGTCTTGAAAATTTAGTAATAACATACTTTTCCTTTGATTTTTTAATTGTTGCAAAGTAGAAGATTAAATCTGGTTCCAGTTACCTATCTTGGCTAAAGATAGAAATATTAAAGGATTTTTGATGCTGCTAAAAAATAATTTATTCAACAGGGCATATATAGTCAAGAGGAACAAATCCTGAGACAAGGAATCTGAAAATATGGTCCTACTCTACTTTGCCCATTTAGAAGCTATAACCAGGGGGAATTCATTTAGTTTTTCTGGGCTTCAATGTTCTCATCTTTGGAATTAAAGTATTATTATCTGCCATTTCTGCTCTACACTGTTATTGTGAGGCTTCAGAGGCATGGTTAGATTTTTTTTTTTTTAAGATTTATTTATTCATTTACACAAGAACTGGGCACAGGCCAGATGCGTGGGAGGGTGAGAGGATTCACCAGAGACAGAGCGGGGAACAGAACAGGCAGACTGACGAAATACACTGCTGAGGGGAGCAGCGGGCGAGACAGGAGAGGTCTGCCGCACCATGTGGGACCCTCGCCAGTCGGCCGAGATCGAACAGGTGCTGCAGAGGCTGTGGGCAGCTTCACAGCACGGCACTCAACCGCCTGCACCACCAGAGGAGGCCTGGTTAGACATTTTAAAAGAAAATATTGTAGGCATTTCTATAGTAAGAAAACTGATCCTATAAATATTAGAATGTGCATTGGAAAGAAAATGAACTTCTGCTTCAGAATTATGAACTTAAAAATTGTTTCTGCTATTTATTAGGTACTTGACAACTTAATTAAACTCTCTGAATCTCATTTTCCTCTATTTAAAATGAAAATAACTGTACCCACATTGAAGAGTTATTATAGAAAGTTTAAAAAGAAAATATATACAACATTCATAGCAAAATACACATGACAGAATGTCAATAAATGTGCTAATTCTTGGATTGTATAATGGAGAGTGAAAACAAAAGAGAAGCAGCTGTGGAAAACATAGACAACTCTGCACACAGATGACACCTATTTGTGATACCTATTTGGACTTCTTTTTCTGAAAACTAGGTGTCAGAGCCACTATCAATATACATAGCATCTTTGTATAAATTATAAATTGAAGGCTCCTGTGAGAACAATTTATAAAAAAGATGTTTCTTGCATCAAGTGATACAGCCATTTAAGAGCAAAATATAAACTGGATTTCAACTTTTCACTTCCAGGGACAGATTTCTCTGTGCAGTGCACAAATTGTATAGCTTGATATGGACGCTCTGGTTGAAAGAGCTTCTGGTGTATATTCTCATTACACTGTCACCTGTATGGTTTCTTGCTCAGATTCTATGGTATCAAAAAAAAAAAAAAAAGGAATAATCTGAGAATAGGCTGCAGTTGACATTTGGTCCTGAGATATTTAGAAATGCACTTCTCCTGAACCCCAAAAAGAAGTTGTGGAGGAGAATGTATTATTATATTTGGGAGATGTTAGTAGCAAAATATATTTTTCCATGGAATCTACTCAAGTGCATGCTAAATAATGCAGAAATTCTAATTACATATTGGTTACCTAAAACAGGTATTTTCTTCTAAAAAAAGATATAAAGACATAAAACTTTTTTTTAGGACATGATCTCCTTCTTACTTTGGGAGAATTTAAAATGGTGGGGAGCCCTCAGATAAATTTGCTGCATTCAGATTGCAGTGAAATATAATGTTAAGCGTGGTGGTGAGATTTTTAAAAGTCAAGTAATTAGAGTTCTTGTTATGGAAGCCTAACTGTGTGGGATCTGTTTATTTGAAAAGAAGAGGTAACATAAATGAGAAGAAAGTAGTAGTAGGCTGCCAAAAGCTGACAGTATTCCAATCAGAAACTATCAGTATTTATGAAAAAGCAACAACACAAAAAAGTCATAAATCTGTCTTTCAGTGCTGTAAGGATTATGAATAAACATTCTGTTTTGCTGACATTTGTATGCAAACAGTAGTTTAAAAAAATTTCAGAATTATTTACAAAATATCTAAACCTACCTTTATTCATTTACTCACATATCCAAACACTTACTGAAAATTAACATATCATTCTTTAACTTTCTGCATCATTTCTGCACTCACCATCACATCTAATTTCTAAATAAGTGTTTATAAATAAAAATTCTTTAACAGGGCCTCCCCAGTGGCGCAGTGGCTGAGCGCTGGGTTGAGAAGCTGCCCGCAGCCTCTGCAGCGCCGGTTCTCTATCCCTGGCTGCTACCCAGGCAACCAGAGGAGGGTCCCACATGGCGCGCAGACCTCTCCTGCCGCCCGCTGCTCCCCTCAGCAGTGTACTTTGGTCCTTCTGCCTGCTCTGCTCCCCGCTCTGGCTCTGGTGAATTCTCTCACCCTCCCGCACTTCTGACTGTACCCAGTGCTTGTATAAATGAATGAATGAATGAATGAATCTTAAAAAAAAAAATTCTTTAACATTTTTTTGTCATTGGCTCCTCATCATTTGAAATTATTTCCCAAATACCCATTAGAATTCCTTTTATTAATGTTAAGAGTGATGCAGAGGTTTCTAATTTCAATAGTTCTTCCCTCTACTCATTTAATCCAATTTCTCAATAGTATTCAAAAGAGTTGACCACGTCTTCCATATTTTAAAGTTATTTTTTCTTGAAAGCAGTTTTGGCTCCAACAAAACCAAAAGGGCGAAAATAGATTTCCTATATACTCCTGTACCCACACATGCAAGCATCCCCCATTATAAATAACTCATATCAATATGTTACATTTGTTACAACTGATGACCTATGTTGACACATCATTATCACTCAAGGTCCATAGTTTACATTAGAGTTAACTCTTGATGTTATACATACTATGGTTTTGGACAAATGTATAAAGATGAAACCAAGCAAACCTAGGAGGAAGGGGGATAACCCAGCTGGTGGTTCTTTACCTTGAGCTTATGAATATAGGGTACAAACCAAAAAAGGACACACATGGAGAAACAATAACAACAGAATTTATTCACAGGGAGTGAGGATATAGAGAACCAAAAGTGAAAAAAAAAAGAGTTCACAGGTCTGCAAATGCAATCTGTTCTATCCTAGATAGTGTCCATGTTGCAAGTCCAAGTCAAAAGTCACATGTGAAGGGCCTCCCTGGTGGTGCAGGGGGTTGAGCACCACACTGTGAAGCAATCCACAGCCTCTGCAGCACGAGTTCAATCCCTGGCTGGCCAGGGAGCAACCCACATGGCACAGCAAACCTTTCCTGGCTCACCCACTGCTCCCCTCAGCAGTGTACTTCAGTCGATCTGCCTGTTCTGTTCCCCACTCTATCTCTGGTGAGTCCTTTCACCCCCTGCATCTCTGGCCTGTACTCCAGCTCTTGTATGCATGGATCGGTAAATCTTAAAAAAAAAAAAAAAAAAGTCACATGTGGAAGATGGTGGCTGAGCAAAGACAGGAAGGCAAATGGAAACCCAGCTGCATGTTGAAGATGGTGGCTGGCTTTCTGTTCCTGCTGTACATGTGCAGGAAAACCTGGCAGTCCACCAATCAGAACTGGTGAGCCCAGGGAAGAGGTGCATGGATGTTGTCTGCACACTGATCAGCAATTTTGAGTTGTTGGTAGGACCAAAAGATGGTGGAATTAGAAGTATTAGAATAAGTAGTTGGAATGATAAAAGGTATTATTCAGAATCAGAGAAACAGGTAAGCAAATTAATAGCATGGACTTCAATTAAGTCAAATGTTTAAAGAAGGATAACGTTTGAACATCCCTTAGCAAGTGAACCAAACATTACTGTCTATTCATGACATGCCTCCAATGAGCATTGCTCAGATAGCATAACAGACCTGAATAATGTAACCTTATGTATTTATTAGCAAAGTGAGCTTTAAACTGAGTGTTTTTACTTGTGTTAGTTATTTACTAGCTCAATAACTAAATAATCTTCATTGAAGACTGTTTAAACTTTCTTGGTCATAATTGCCTCACCTCTAAATGTGAACAGTGGCATCAACCTTAAAGGTTGTTTAGAGGGTGCTTAGAAGAAATTGCTAAAAATATGTGGTTTCAAAAATAAAATATTAGCAAATATAAATAATTATAAAAGTACTAATATCATTCTACTATTTAGTATTTTGTTGTGGTTTCAGGAAGCAGAATGAAGAAGACAAGAAGTTATGGTATGATAAATGACAATTCAATCTATGGATGAACACTTGAACAGCTAGAATTATCCTGACTGAAAAACAAGTCTACTTTTTTTTTTCCTCCAGTCTATAGGTTCCATCAAGAAGGCAGGATTTTGTCTATTTTGTCAAGAGGGCAACATGCACTCAGTTTCATTGACATCTAAATTACTACTATCATCTCAATGTCTGTGTAACCTAAAATCCATATATTGAAGGTGATGGTATTAGGGGGGTAGGATTTTTAGGAGTTGATTAGGGTCTTAATTCTCAGGAAGGGAGTAATGTCTTTGTAAAAGAGTTATCAGAGTGCTTATTTAACCTTTCTGTTTCCTGATGACACAGTCAGAAACTGCCCTTAATGGCAAATCCACTGTCACCCTACACCAAATCTGACAGCACCTTGATCTTGCCTTCTCAATCTCTAAAACTGTAACAAATGAATTTCTATTGTTTTTCATCTAGCAATTTATGATATTGTTGTTATAACAATCCAAATGAACTAAGCTCAGGCTGTATTAAGATGTAGTTTTCCTTTTCATTCTGTAACTGATGCAAAGGTAAGTTATGCTAATGTTTGAGATGCTGAATTACTGATGGTTATGGCCATGTACAATTCAGAGGACTAAATAGTCAGTGGAAAACCATGAGCAAAGGTATAGACTTGAGACTTGGCAATGAAACGAGACTTAGAAATTATGTCTTCTGTTCCAGCAGCTATATATAATAAAAGAGAGATTCTTTTATACTATATACAAACTCACATTGCAATAGGATCTTACCTGCCTAGCTGGAATCTAGCCCAGGACTAAATTAAAATTATACTATTACAATAAGGCAGATTGATCATTACCTCTGACAGTAAGGGGATATTTCCAACCAGGAACCATTCTTAATAATGCAGCACAATACACTTCTCACCCCTGGTTGATATATCTATCTGAAGATCATCTTTATGTAACCTGACAGAACATTTTCCTCATATGAATATTGTCTGAATTGAAAATGACAGTTTTTTATAACCCCCCTCATTTTTCTATCTTTCTATGTTTCTGAAAAAAAAATCATTTCTTTATTAACTCACTTACTTTGAAAGCTAGAGTCTTATTCATTGACTTTGATTGCATTTCCACTTCCACATTAATTCCATCTAGGGCATAAAGTGATAAAGTATTGATGCAAATGTCACCAAAAAAAAATAATAATCTTGAGTTTGTACTGATTGTACTAAAGTAGAATGCAAATCCAAAACACGATCCTTTGCTATTTTGCACTTTTCCTCATTTCCCAGGAGTCAGTTATTTTATTTGTCCAGGTAACTTTCACTCTCCTGATTACCATTTAGAAAATGACACACACAAAAAAAATACATGGATATGATATGAATCTTCCAATTTAAAAATCAACTCTCTGAATGTGAACATTTCTGTTAATCAACTACTTGCCTCCCCAAACATCTCAAATGCTTGAAACAACTATTTTCTCTGAATTTGTTGATTATAATATTAGGTAACAATAAAAGAAGGCAAATAGACATGAGACACATATTAGAGGATATTAGAGGATATTTGACTTGCAAAATTGTTAAGTTTCAATTTTTCTGTCTTTTATATTCATATTTCCATGATCTCATCTTTTATGCATTCCCTTTTTTTTTTTTTTCCCCCTGCTATAGGAGGCTTTTTCCTCTCAATGTATCCTGTAATCCCCAGCCAGGTCAATCTTTCGAAAACATTATTATAACATTATAATTTACAGACTAAAATGAAGATGCCTTACTCACATATCTACAGGACAAATTCCAAGCTCCTCAAGGTGCAACTCAAGAGTCTGGCTAATCTAACTAGTCCTACCTTTCCAGAGCTAAAAGTCCGCTCTTCTGTGCTTCAAATCCTGGCTCAAGCCAAACAGATTTATTCACCACCTCTGTGTCTTTGCTAAAAACAGCTACTCCCCTTTCTATGAAAGTGCCAAAATAATTATTCCCCATCAATCTTCAAATCTAACACTGCTTTCAAATTTTAGTAATTTTTCTGCTATAAGTCTCTATAAGTGGGCCTCCCCTGGTGGTGCAGTGGTTGAGCGCTGGGCTGCGAAGCTGCCCACAGCCTCAGCAGCACGGGTTCGATCCCCAGCCACAGGCGAGGGTCCCACATGGTGCAGCAGACCTCTCCTGCCTCGCCCGCTGCTCCCCTCAGCAGTGTATTTTGTCAGTCTGCCTGTTCTGTTCCCCGCTCTGTCTCTGGTGAATTCTCTCACCCTCCCATGCTTCTGACTGTACCCAGTGCTTGTATAAATAAATAAATAAATAAATAAATAAATAAATAAATAAATAAATAAATAAATAAATCTTTTAAAAAAAGTCTCTATAAGTGAAAATCATAAAGTTTCCCATTCTTTGAAGATACCCTAGTACCACACATAAAAGCAAGCTGGTCATCACAACTAGTGGTTTTATTATGACAATTCTTATTCTTTTCATATTTTCACTAACAACTTATCTAACCAAACAAGTTTATTTGCTTTTTATAGTCTTCCTATGTTTCTATCCAGGTAAGAGATACTATCAATAGATCATTGCCTTTGTTTTTGTTTTGCCTGATATAGAAGATTAAGTCAAACAGTCACACAAGTATAAGGAATGTACCTGTATTTTTATTTTCTTCTACTCCTTCTAGAACTCGACACATAGTAGACATTCAATATATATCTTCTGAATTAAAATTGTACTGAATCCATAAAACAACATAAAATTGATGCCATAAGATTTTATAGGGATTATACAATAAGGATCAAACATAACATTATAATCAAAATTTACTTAAAAGTAAAGTTATTAATGAAGGATCTTTTATCTTTTATGATTTGTTATAAACAGAACCTAAGTATGCTACGAATTCTTACACACACACAAAAAAAAGTTGTTTTAAAAAAAGACAAGAAATTAGAACTTTTCTGATAACCTAACAGACATTTGATGAGATTTCATATATTTGAATAGAGGTGTTAACTCCAGATTCTACATTTAACAAATATTTACTGCCTACCGCCACTGTGTCTGATTCAGGAAAGATAAAGTTAGAAAAATATTCTCCCATCAAATAATTTAAAGAGGAAGTTGACTAAGGAACACATAACTGCATTGCAATATGATGGGGTTTATGATACAGAAATCACAGATGCTGTGAGAACATTTATCTCATGCTGGATTACACACAAAATTTCTCATGGGCAGTCATATGTAAATTGGATTTTAAAGGATTAGTAAATGTTAAACTCACTTAAAACAAACAAACAATACAGAGCTTGTGAGAGGCTTGAAATAAGTAAGGCTGTGTTATAGAAGCATAGGCACATTCATGGAATAACTGATATTTCAGTATAACTGGGGTGTGATTATATCAAGTTTTGAGGTGGAGAAGAGTGGGGAGATGGGTTGTGGAGAGATCATTTATACATTTTTAGATTTCATGCTATAATAAAAGGGGAATCTATTATACGTTTTTAAGCAAGAAGTGAAACAATTGAGTTTATGCTTAAGGGAGATTGCCAGCAACAAAGTATTGGTCAGATTGCGGAACACAGAACAAAAGGCTAGTATAGCAGAGTTTTGAGATTGTTGCAGACATCCAGGTAGAAATCCTGAAAGCCTTAGCCAAGTTGTGACAGTGAGGATGAAAAAGGAGGCTAAAGTTTTCAAGACATTAAATAGAATCAATAAGATTCAGTGACAGATACTGCAATGGGTTAAGAGATAGGAAAGAATTAAAGATAATGCTTGAGTTTCTGTCTTGGAAGATCTTTTAGATTGTGGAAATAACCATCTGCAAGGAATAAAGAATGAGAAGTCATCCAGATGGTTATGAATTCTTGTGTTCAAAATAACCAGAATACTATTGTTACAGTGATCATAAGGAAAATAGCGTATTTTTTTTCTTTTTATGATAGTTATAATGAAATTTAAGTCCCTGCAAAGATAAGCATTACCTAATAGTATTTAATGACATTTAAGACTAGAATGTTAAAAAAAAAAGTTTATGTAGAAGGTCCAATCTAGTTATTGTACTAAATTTCAAATGTTACAAATCTTTATCCTCTTCAGAGTTTTATTGCTAGAAACTCTTGATAATACAATTTGCTTCAATAACAACTCAATGAAATCTTTCTCAAGGGGATTACTGTTTAACTCAATGCCTGCCTATTCATGTAGAATAATAGTAAAAGGGCTGAAGGGGAGGCATTGAGAGAAAAGAGAATTTCTTTCCTTGGTATGTCAATTTAAATCCTTCCTTGCTTTAGATTTACTCACATTATTGCCCTCCTTTACAGACTGCTGATTAGTGATTCTGCTATCTTCCACTCCATTGGCTTTAAAGACCTTCCTTTTTTCCTCTTTAACATAAGTAACATGGAAAATGACAATATGTGTTTTGCATATTCAATTTTAGCTATGACCATTTTTGCACCATTCACAAAACACAGCAATACGCTCAGTTCAAACTTCTACTCCACTTAAGTGCTCGGATTTTCTAAATCACAGTTGCCATTGCCTGGTAACCATTTGTTCTTTATCTTGCCTTGTTCTTGTTTTTTTTTTTTTTTTTTTTTTTTTTTTTTTTTAAGCATAAGCCCCTCTTTCTTGTTCTGCTGATTTTTTTCCTGCAGACTAGCCTACAGAAAACCAGGTGAAATTGTCTAAGAACAAGATGGAGGTAGAAGTAAGAGATGGGTTAAAACATTATGGTAAAAAGCATGCCTGCCAGCGCCATGACAGATCCAATTAAGAATATACTCAGAAGGTAAAAAGGGGTGTAAATGCAGTTTCTGAATGACCTCCCCCCTCTGCTATTTCTCAAAAATCCTGCTGAGGCAGATTTTAGTTTCTCCTTACTTAGCACTTTCTTTTAGGAGTCTAGCCTCTTCCCAGTTGAGGGAGAAGACCTTTGAAGCAGAGTTCCCATCTCTATACCCTGACCAACAAATGAACCCTCTGCTGCATGAATCTCTGTTTTAAGTCATTTGAAGGACTGGTACAGATGTTAGGAAAAAGAACTATCAATAAATTTGTTGGGTACAACACATTCACTAACTTGTATTAAGCCAAGTAAAATTTTTGATGTAAAAATGGTGTGACCTTCAGGCCTCTCTGGTGGTGCAGAAGTTAAGGACACAGTGCTATTATCGAGCTATCGCCAGTCACTACAACATGATTCCATCCCCGGCCAGGGAGATAATCCACATGGTGCAGTAGACCTCTCCTGGCTCACCCGCTGCTTCCCTCAGCAATGCATTTCAGTAGATCTGCCTGTTCTGTTCCCCACTCTGCCTCTGGTGAATCCTCTCACCCCCATATCTATAGCCTACACTCCAGTTCTTATATGCATAAATTAATCTTTAAAAAAATAAACAATCATGGTGTGAGTGAAACCTATCATAGGGGATGACAGGTACCTTTGTGGTGGATGTGTTGTGGAAAAATACATCTGAAGAGTTGTGATTCTGTAACTCTGATTTGTATATAGTATTGTAAACCAGTATTGCCTCAACAAAAATAATTTTAAAATACAGAATAGCCTAAAATTAATAAGATCAATTTATATTCACATTTGTTTAAAAATTGATATAATTCTTCTTTAAAAAAGTAGCAATAACAATTTACTCATAATATTTGAAATGAAGCCAAATTACCTTTTTATTTAAGAAGTATTTTAGAAGTGTGGTTTAATCATTTTTCCAAGACTTTAAGATGATGATTCTTTTTTTTTTCTAGAAGGAAATTTAGTTGTATCAGTTTCTTTTCATAAAGAAAAAAATATTATCAACACATTTAAATAATCTGGAAGTTCATCTAGAATAATATGGAGCAAATGAAAAATAAATGCACATGTTCAATCAACACATTCGTTTTCTAGAATACAATTAGAAAGAATTCAGATATGCTTTGACCAGAAGGAAATTAAATACTATCATAGACATACCTATAAAGTTTTTGTTTGTTTGTTTTCTATAAATGCTATGCTAGCCTTTGCCCAGTCATGAAAGGTTGAACAGTATGGCCATTAAAAAGAGAATAGAATATTTAAAATGAGTAAATTTTCACAAAGGTGTTTGTAAGTCAAAGTACTGTTGCTGGGAGAACATGATTACTAATAAATGTAATCACAATCAGTTGAGAAAAAGCCTGAGTAAGAAGAAAGCTGAATGGTAGTCTTCTGAGTATTTCTAAAATGACCATAAGTTTAATATGTTATAGGGCTTCTGGGTACTGATTGCTGAATTGATGACAGCTTTTTTGATAGGCCAATTTCTTTATGTCCTATTTTAACTCGCAAATATAAACCATAACTCCTACACTGTTACATTTGCTATGATCTGAATGAATCTTCCTGTGTAATTTCCACTAATCATTTTTATTCCCCCATCTGTGCAAAAGATTACTTGATATTACCAACTCACCATCTGCACATTTATGGAAAGACTGCATAGTGCCTGCTTATGTGAAACCAGCCATAGCACTTCCCATCACAAGCCGGATTCACCAGAAGAGCCTATATAAATATTTTTAGATGTTTCTTCTCATATTAAATAAAGATACATGAGATGACTAATATAACATAATCAACTCCTATAATATAAGCATCAGCCACAATATTTCACTGCTGTAGTTTTATTCTTCGTGGGAGGGAAGAGGTTTAAAAAATTTATGCACGAAATAGGAAATGTTTTTAAAGCAAAACTGTGCAAAATTGACAGTTTTGCCTCACAATATTTTCTTGGAAGATAAAAAGGCAATTTCTGCCAATTTTGTAAAAGTGCCCCACTTTCTTTGCCTCAGTTGTTATCCCCGAAGCACCTCATATCTTATCCAGTAGACTTAGATGCTGTTCCCTGGGGAGAAAAGAAAGAACTAATCTCTCCATTTCATATTCACTGTACCATGCTCTAGTTTTCTGAAATTGTCGAGAAGAGTTGTGAAAGAAGGAATAGTATTTTTTTCCCTCCTGTTTCCACCAACCCCCCTGTTTCCTCACAAAAGAACCCACTCCTACAAACCAGTGAAAACATTCTTCATCAGAGTTTGATGCTTTGTATCTTTCTTCACAACAAGTTTTGTATCTTTTAAAATATTTGAACATACTTGACAACCAAAATCACATATTTTACTAATTTTCAAACATATTTTAGTCTCCAAAATTGTCTTTAATGGGATTTACTCAACAAGCTGCATATTTTAACAATCAGCTGGTGTGCTTCCTTGATTGTGCTGCATATTTGAATACTTAAGGTTTTATATATTTTTTTTGATTGAAACTCATACTTTAATGAGCCACACAAATTATGTCTTTGCAGAAAAGGTCTGTATTTAAATGGAAGAATGTCTCCTTGCATCCTTGTGTGCATGCTGTGTGTGTGTGTGTGTGTGTGTTTGGGGAGAGGTTTTGCTGGTGTCTGGGTGATTGTGGTGAGAGACTAGACTAAGGAAAATGCATTAGCTTTGAAAGAAAGATGAGCACCATTTCTAATTCTATGTTCAGGTTTCAGCTGAACATGATTTTTTTTTTCCATTAAAAAAAAAGTCTGAAATCCCATTTCTTTGAGATGTTCCATTTAAAAAATACCTGAAATGCCGATTTTTGACAAACATTAATATTTTAGTTAGCAATCATTTCTGAGTGGATGTAGGTGAAGTGTGGTGAATAAACTCCCCAATGCCTGGGTTTTATAAAGATGTTCTGAACTCAGGAAACAGTTTCATTTTTCTTTCACAAAGCTTCGATGCCATGCAGTACTGATGATTCTCACTTCCCTATCCCTCGTCACCAACATGGTCAGAAACAAAAGTTTAACATTTGCTTTCAGGCAATGAAAAGTCTAGTTAAATTAAATAAACATATTTATCTCATATTCAATGTAAGATTCCTCTGTGTTGCCCAGACCAGACAATAGCAGTTAAAAAAAAAAAAGTAAACATGATCTTTTCTTATGATCTCTTTCCTCCTCCCTCAGCTACTATTAGAAATTTAAAAAAAGGGGGGGGGGATGTGCCTCCCTGATGGCACAGGGGTTAAAAACAGCACTATCAAGATAGCACCAGCCACTGCAGCACAAGTTCGATCCCCGGCCAGCCAGTAGTGAGCAACCCACATGGCGCAGCAGACCTCTCCTGCCTTGCCCACTGCTTCCCCTCAGCAGTGTATTTCAGTAAATCTGCCTGTTCTGCTCCCAGCTCTCTCCGGTGAATACTCTCACCCCCTGCACCAATGGTTCACACCCCAGTTCTTGTATGCATAAATAAATAAATATTCTAAAGAATGGGCTACTGATCTCTTTTTTGAGACAATGGAGGTATTGCTATTAAGGTAGTATTGCATTATAACATTATATAAGGTTTAGTTATGCATCACCGAAAATCATCATGTGTGTACACCACATTAAATTCACCAGGAAAAGTCCTATTCTATCTGTCTCCATAAAATTATCACATAAAAACCATTTTTCTTCCACCATCTCTTCTGGTAAGCATTAACAGGCTTAATTGCCCAAAATTTTATTTTTATGTTATTTAGCTCATCTGTTTTCATATATGACCTATGAATAAAATCATACAATATTTGTCTTTCTTTTTTTACTAAGCATAATATTCTCTGGGCCCACCTATGTTGTAGCAACTGGCAGGATTTCATTTTTTTTATATCTGAATAATATTCCACAGTGTATATATACCACATATTCATTATCTCTCTCAGTCAATGGGCAATTAGGTTGTTTCCAGTTCTTGGCAAATGTAAATAATGCTGCATAAACAGGACTGTGTGTGTGTGTGTGTGTGTGTGTGTATCTTCAAGCTAGTGTTTTATTATTTGGAGAGTAAATACCCAGAAGTTGGATAACTGGATCACATGGAATTTCTTTCTTTTTTTTTCAGTAATCTCCATGCTGGTTTCCCTAATGGCTGCACAAATTTGCAAACCCACCAACAGATCTAGTCTCTCCACAACCTCTTCTGCAAAAGTCTCTTAAACATTTCAATGCCATTTTTCTCTTCTCTTCTCTTCTCTCTCTCTCTCTCTCTCTCTCTCTCTCTCTCTCTCTCTCTCTCTCTCTCTCTCTCTCTCCTCCCTCTCTCTCTCTCTGTGTGTGTGTGTGTTTATTTGTGGATTCTTTGCATTTATTGCCCTACTGCTGAGCTGGTTGGCACATGCCCCTCATGGACTCTTTCAAAGGAAGTCAATTTCAGGACTTTTCAAGACAGCTTTAACCCAACATAAAATAAAGCCAGACATATTCTTTGTGTCTTAGCACCACCATGAAGTAGAAAAGAAGCTTCTAATAGCCTTTTGCTTTCCACAACTGTTAAAGGGAATACCCATTTTAAAACTTCTGTAGGAGAGATCCTGCTTCCATGAACTCCAAAGCCAAGGGCATACTCATTTTTCTATCATGAAATCTTCAAACTCCTGCTCCACAATGAGTAGTAAAACATTTCAGGTACCGACAATATCTCTGCAGAGTATCAATAGGGTCCAATTACCCTAATTGCGGCCTAGGGAAAGATAGGGGAATTCCAAGTACTCTATTCATTCACATTTGTTTCTTGGATCTTCATCCCTGATAAACACCTACCTCATGTAGGATTTTGGATGGCCATTCCTGGGACAGTTTAGCTACTCTTCATCCTGTGAGTATGTCTAGATTCCCTTTAAAGGGAGTTCTTAAAACCTATTACCATAGTTTTGAAATTGAATTCTTAGAATTCCAGAATTCTAAGAAGATAATGATAACAACAAAATAATACTAGGGGAAATTAATACCCCACTTAACAACAATGGACAGATCAGCATGACAAAGAATAAACAAATGATAGCCTTAAATGAAGAGGTAGACTAAAGATTTCTAACAGACAGAACACTCCACCCAAAACTGCTGCAAACACATTTTTTTTCAAGTGCACATGGAACATTTTTTTGTTGTTGTTGGTTTTTATTATTTTTTTAATATATTTCTTACATCATTTTTTTCATTTTTGCACTATGTATGCATTTTCATCTTGGTTATATTCCCCATACAATTGCACCCCCCTTGTTTTGAACCCAATCCCTCCCCTCCCCCCGCCCCAGTAGTGTGTCTCTGGTTTATATGGAACATTTTCAAAATGGACCATATCTTAGGATTCAAGTCAATTGTAAATAAAACTACAAAGTTTCATATTATACCTAGTATCCTCACTAACCAAAATGCCATAGTTAGAAATCAACCATGGGCCTCCCCCGTGGCAGCAGTTGAGTGCTGGGTTGTGAAGCTACCCGCAGCCTCTGCAATGCCAGTTCGGTCCCCGGCCTCTGGCGAGGGTCCCACATGGCGCACAGACCTCTCAAGCCACCGCTGCTCCTCTCAGCAGTGTACTTCATCAGTCTGCCTGCTCTGCTCTGCTCTCCGCTCTGCCTCTGGTGAATTCTCTCACCCTCCCGCGGTTCTGACTATACCCAGTGCTTGTATAAATAAATAAAGTAAAATCTTTTAAAAAAAATCAACCATAAGGAGAAACAGGAAAAAAATATGAATAAACAAAATTAAACAACATGCTATTTAATAGCTATTAGATAAAAGAGGAAATTAAAAACTACCTTGAGATAAATGAAAATGATAAAAGTTACCAGAATCCATGGGATGCAGCAAAAGCAGTCTTAAGGGGTAAGATACCGTAATACAGGCCCACATTAAGGTGTAAAAAAGTTTCCAAATTAAACAACCTAATCTACACCTAACACAACTCAAAAAAGAGGAACTAACAAGACCTAAAGTTAGTAGAATGAAGAGCAGAAATAAAGTAGACACTGAAAAGACTACAGTAAAATATCAATAGAACTAAGACTTTGTCCTTTGAGAAAATAAACAAGATAAGGATCTCCATTATCAAAACTGCTATTTAAGTTATAATTGGATATTTTGGACAGATTTATCAGCTAAAAACAGGGAATAAAAAGGAAATTATCTTTATTCACAGATGACAGGATTGATAACATTAAACATCATCAGCACAAAATCAATTTATCACATTTTTCAGTCAAGACTGTTAGTTTAACTTGAATAAAAATGTGAAATAGAATATTTGTTCAGAAGCAATTATGTTGAGGAAATAAGGCAAATTAACAACATACTTGTCACTTTTGGGGATGTTTCTCAGAAAGCAAAATTTTGATTTTTTTAAAAACTATTTAAATATTGACTTGACTGGGTTAAAGATGAGGTTATATTCCTATATCCAGTATGGAAACGGCATGTCATCTAAGTTATATAATAATAAAAATAATCTCCAACTCTTAGGAACTATTCTGAAACATTGAAACAGATATTGAGGTACAATCCTTTGAACTCCAAAGAAGAGATCCTTACTACAAATATCATTTATAATGATCTTCTTCACCTCATAATACGGTGATAGGTAAAACATTATTTCTTATGTTGCTAGTCATTAATATTTTTAAAGAAAAACAATAACAAACATCTTTTAAAGCCAGACACTTCATGGTGACAGGAAACTAGCTGTAGAGAAAGTACAGTCCCTGTTATTAACAGGGACTGTCTGTATATTACAGTATCTGTTTTTGACTACCCAGAATTCAGTCCCTCTCCTTTTTACAGGATTTTTTTTTTAAACATTTATTTATTTATTTATACAGGAACCGAGTATAGGCCAGATGTGCAGGAGGGTGAGAGGATTAACCAGAGACAGACTGGGTAACAGAACAGGCAGACTGATGAAATACACTGCTGAGGGGAGCAGCGGGCGTGACAGGAGAGGTCGGCCGTGCCTTGTGGGACCCTCGCCCGCCAGCCGGCCGGGATCGAACCTGCGACGCAGAGGCTGTGGATAGCTTCATAGAGCTGCGCTCAACCGCCTGCACCACCAGGGGAGGCCCTTTTTAGGGGATTTTTAAGTCAGAAATTGTGAAGGATTTGAGATTTTACTCTACTGGCAAGATAAATTACTCTGCCACTGTTCTATGTATGCTAGAAGAAAAACATAAAACCACTGGGTCACATAGAAAAAGGCAGTTTATAAAAATGACAGTAGCCAGAAAACCAACTTAGTGCTGGTTAACTGAGCACCATTCCCCACACAACAACATGATTCGGGCCAAGAGTTGGATGCACACACAGTGGAAATGTATTACAAGAGAGGAAAATCAGAGATTAGGAAGTCTTTGCTTTTATGTAGGTGCTGCTGACAAACTGAACATCCTTTCCTCTAAAGAAAGAGATGTAATTTTTATTATCCTAGTATGTAAGCACATCTTCTGAGGGAAAGAAATGAGACAGCTCTATCTTTACTGTACTGGAATATAAATAAAATTAAATAAATTGACAGTTAATGCTTAGTTATTAGTAATGTGAGATATTCCAGGACAACTGAATCTTAATCAAGAGAAGGATCCCTTATTCTTCTATGAGGGTTGAGCATATTAAGTAGAAGTGAACACACATTTGCCCCCACTTTGTATACAGTGTCTTCTTTAGAAAATACTTATTTACAAAATACTTATGACTCAAGCTAATTGAAATAAATCTTTACTGAAATTGAGAGGCCTCCCCCACCCTCCTCACTCTTTCTTCTTTTAATACACACAATGACAAGTTCAATGCACATTCTTCAAGAGTATAATTATAGCTAAATCAAAAACAATTTATGGAATATTCAATACAGGCTAGACACATATGGTAAAGAGATGAATTGGGCATGGTTCCACCCCAAAATGGAGTCCAACAATAAACAGGGGAGGGGAGCTTGCAGGCATGTAAATAACAATGGTGCCAACTGTAAGGAGGCAGTAGAGTAAAGTTACTATGAATACTAGTTCTGGAGAAAGACTCCTCTTGGCTTCTGTCATTCCAGTATTGGCAAATTTTTTTTTTAAGATTTATTTATTTATGCACACAAGAACTGGGGTACAGGCCAGAGGTGGGGGGTAGCAAAGATTCACCAGAGATGGAACAGAGATCAGAACAGGCAGACTGACTGAAATACACCGCTGAGGGGAGCAGCGGGTGAGTCAGGAGAGGTCTGCTGTGCCACATAGGTAGCTCCCTGGCTGGGGCTCGAACTCACGCTGCAATGGCTGCAGTGAGTTTCATAGGTTGTGTCTTAACCCTTTGCACAACCAGGGAGGCCCTATTGGCAAATTATTTTAGTTTTCTCTAGCTCTGCTACTTCCTCTGTAATAACAAACTTTTAGTATGATTTAATTCAAGAAAAGTACTTGGAATAATATGTGTACTAATAATAACACAGTAGGCATTTTAGCTATTATTAGCATTATTATGCTAAATGATAAATGTGGCTATATCTGAATTGCTTAAATTATGGTTGAGAAAGTATTGTCAACCTACTGTTTCTTTTAATTTTCTTCATAATAGTTATTACTATTTGAAATTATCACCTACATATGTAAATATTCATATTTATTGAACACTCCTGTCCATACATATATTTACTTATCTGTATAGAGCCCTCTCTCTACAGTTTAATTTAGAAGACAATTCAGGCCTTGTTTATTTTATTTTTCTAGTATTCCAACTCCTAGAAAATTATCTTGCACAAAGTAGGAATCCAAGTAAATATCATACAATCAAATCTGTTTAGAGTAATCAGTTAAAGCAAAATATCCTTAGGGATTCTTAAACATACGTGCAACTGATAAAGCAAAATGGGTTCTTGGTCATTTTTGACTGGAGTTTAAGTTGGAAAGCTACAATACCAATTTGCAAAAATGCCTGGCATGCCAAGGTAAGGAATTCAGATTTTTATCTTAACACAGGATATCATCAGGTTCTTCAACAAGAGAACTATTTCCAAATATTTTCTTTATTAAAAAAAATAAAAACCTAGGTCAGTAATATTGAGAAAGTATTGGATGGAGATAGAAGAGTATAGACTCATGCATATTATGTAGAAAGTTGAAACTTCAGGTAAGAGGTGGTGAACACCTGCTTTAGGTCTCATGGGAAGAATTAAAATATTTATAGACATGAACGTCAAGATGGGTGAGTAATTCATTTTTGGGTATAAAGTTAGGTAATGTCAACAAAGCTGGTATTTCAGGTAGCAGTTTGAATACACTGCGTGACTCACTCACACAGACTCAACTACTGGTAATTGTCAACAGAATTCCTAATGATTCTCTAAGGAACTGTTAATCTAAACAGGAGTTAAAGTGAATCCTTCTAGATAAGTCAGTGAACCAATTTATACAAGACTAAGGCTGCTGTTTCCACAAAGAACTAAAGAAACAGAAACAAACTGGTATTTTGCTTAAATGTGTAAACGCTTAAAGGTGTAAATGAACTTATCACACACAGCCAGCTGGCTGCACATATTATTTCTATAATTAAAGAAAATGTTGTTCTATACCACAAAGATTAATAGAGGATCAAACCCAAGTCTATAAAAAATTATATTAAGGAAAAAAATAAAAGATAGGCTTCAACAAGAACTTTCAGTAAAAGATTAAAACTCCTTTCTTTATAGAGCTGAAACACTGAATGATAAAAATGCATATGCCAATATAATTAAATGTAACAATGGACTAAAAGAATTCTTTTTTCAGAAGGAAACCACGATGATTCAGACCAAAGAATCACATCACAGGGATAGTTTAAACTGTGGTCTCATCTGGTAAAGGAAATAATACAGAAAGCCACAGAAATTAAGAAAGGATCATGTGATCCCCCCCCCCACCCCGGGTCTACGTGGGAAACAATTTTATAGGAACAAAATAGAAAGGTAGTTGGAAGTAATTCTAAAGACTAAAGTTATTTGATGTTAGAGATTCAGTTACAGGTCCTGAAGAACCTACACAATCGCATGTAAAGAAAGTCATAATTTGTTCAGAGCCTCAGGAAATTCTGAAGAGTAAACAACAGATTTTTTTCCCAAAGGACATAACACATTTGGGGAATGGCTTTGTATTTTAAAGGTTTTGTCAGCTATGTAATGAGAAGTGTTCTGTATGTTAGCGGATACTGTGGCTCATTGCTCGTTTTTTATACGATTTCTCTAGCCTGTCCCATTTAGGTACATTGATTTATATGCTACAAGAAAAAAGGTAAAAAAAAAAAAAACAGTGACAATTTTTCTCCTTTTGGTATAGAAGTACTTTACTGAAATCTCTGAAATACATTTCTATAATTATCTCTCGAAACAATAGAGGCCCGAACAACTGGTCCAGATTGAGGGCATGGCCAGGGCCTGTCGTGGCATGAAGGAGGGGACATGGGAATTGTGCACAAGCACAATCTTTGCATGTGGGAATCCTCTGCAAGATTGAGTGCTCTGTTGCTATTCACAAGCTCTTTTGATGTGCTAAAATAAATACAAAAGGTCAGGTTGTTGTGTGTGTATTATAAGAAGCCTAAGTGATATGCTTCATGCCACAGAGCATGAATGTGCCCATGGATGGTTTTCTTTTAATTATATAGTACTTTCTGATATGTAAAAAAGAAATGTGCCACTTCCTTCACACTTACTTGAATTCACTCTCAGATATGAATCATTAAAGCACATGGAAACATAGATCTTTTAGAATAGAAGAAAGAAGAAATAAAGGTAAATGAGTAAGTATCAAAGGCTAGCCCCAGGAAGGACAGTTATTTTTAAATTCACAAAACAGTCACATTAATGGGTCATCGGGTTATTAGAATATGACAGCCAAAGTTCTTGGTACACCTGTCATTCTGACTATGTTTACTGGAAAAGAAATAGTCAACCAAAGAGAAAAGGATAGAGAGAGGAAGTGCTGAGATTCATGCCAAGACAAAATGGAGATCTGTTCAAATAATATTATTGTGAGTCTGTCTCTCCCATTCTATTATTATTATAAATATAAATACTACTATTACGTGAATATTGTTGGCTGTGATTGCATTCTGTTGCTTTGTTTTCAAGAACAATTCTAATATGATCAGATTTCAGTGGTGCTTCTAATTTAAAATATCAGAAGAGAAATAATAGCATAAGTTGGTTAGGAGAAAGTAGCTTGAGTCACTATTGTTTAAAAGTCTAGCCATGCAACTTACTAGTTAAATGAACTTGAACAAGCAACATAACACTCTGATCTTTAATTTCTTTATGTGTAAAATGATAATAATAGTAGTAGTATCAAAAATCACATAGTTGTTGAGGGAATTAAATGATATCTCCATATGAACATTTAGAATAGTGTTTGCTACAAAGAAACACTCCATTAAAGTTATGTAAAAAAAAAAACAACATAAGAATAACTAGTTTCTTGCAGCATCAATATTAAAAGGGCCCTGGCTGGTTCTATTTGTGAAATGTTTTCATCTATGGACCAATAGCTGTGCCCCAAGGAATGAGAGACAGAACATAGGGTGGGAAGTACAAGGTATCTTCTCTGACAAAATCACTGGAATTACAATAAATGGAGTAATTCCCAGAAACTGAATAGGGGGGGGGAAACAAAACAGATATATTCTAGCTACAAATTTGTCTTTATTAAATTGTCCGAGAAATGTGGGTATATAGATTAGGACCAGTTAACACAGGTAAAGGGGAAGCAAAAACATGTGTTGACATGTCCCCAGTCAGGTTCTCTTTCTACTCACCTGCTTCTGGGACTTCTTTTTATTCAAATGCATTCTCTCCCCATCCCTAGTAGCCCTTTGTATCCCAACATCTTAGAACTAGTTATGACTTCAGTATGTGAGTATTACTATGTGTGCTCTAGTCCTTTCACTGGCCAGCATCTTCTTAGGATTCGACTGTGTGATTTTTTTTTTAAGGATATTGCATTTTTTTTTAAAAGATTTGTTTATTTATACAAGAACTGGGGTACAGGCCAGATGTGTGGGAGGGTGAGAGGCTACACCGGAGACAGAGTGGGGAGCAGAAGAGGCAGACTGACAAAATACACTGCTGAGGGGAGCAGCAGGTGCGATAGGAGAGGTCTGCTGCACCATGTGGAAATCTCCCCTGCTGGCCAGGAATTGAACCAGCACTGCAGAGGCTGCGGACAGCTTCACAGTGCACCAACAGGGAGGCCCCAACTGTGTGATTTACAGTATTAAACACACTATTGACTTCCACCGGAAAATTTATGAATTTGCTTGAAATAAAATCACACCAATGACTGTGATTTTCAGATAGAACATTGGTTGAGTAAATAAATTATTTAAACTGGTACATAAGGAATTACCACAACTATGGGAAAAAATAATGCCCTCATGTCTGCCTTGTGAGAAGCAGGGTTACTCATTTCTGCGTAAGTCAACCTCCAAAAATATGCCATAACTTTATCACAAGTCTTCTGTCCATTATGACTTAACCATAATATTTTAAGTATATATTAGCACAGGACTTAACAGTGCTATAAAACTGGCAAATCTCCACTATAAAAAAAAAATGGAGCACAAAGTGAGCTAAGCAGATCTAACAATATGTTTGCCCTTTAGGGATGTGTTCAGCTCATCTTCCTAGTTTCTAATGCTCTCAAAGGCTCAGCCTGACTAATTCATACTCAGAACAAATTGCACAACACTCCAAGACTGACACTTCCAAAGTTCATTCATTCTGTAGTTGCTTGACATTAGAAAAGGGCAACTTTTGAAAAACGAATAAAATAGATTTTCTCACTCTGCTGGTCATGTCTCAAAAAAAATCTGAGCAGGTTTTTTGAAATTTAATTTTTAAAATAATCCATCATTCAACATTCACCATTTCAACATTAAGAATAACAGCAATATTTTATGAAAATATAAATATCTGAAGTTTTTAAATAATATTAAAATTGTGCATTCTACAAGGATAGTGACTGTCTCGTCTATCATTAAAATACAGATCCTAGCCTAATACTTTTCTCTTAATACTGTATTTTGAACAAGTGGTCAACTTAATGCAAAAGAAAAAAAATACTATGGAATATGAACACTGCATGATAGTGAAATGCAGTTATCTGCACAGGCAGATAACCCCATGCTATTAATTCATGACAAATCTTATTCCTGGCATTGGATCAATTACATTTAAATTATTAACGTAAGACATCAACAATAGTCAAATAACATTCAAGCATTTACACTAGTACATTTTCTTGCAGATATTACCTTAACGTTTATCTCTGACTTACTAGGGCAACTTCATTATGAAGTGAGCAATAACCTAATTCAAATCCATGTTATGAAGAAGAGATTTATTTAACAATGTCAACATGACTCTTGGAATCCAGATTGATTCTAACAGCCAGATGTCTCAATTTTGGGCCTAAAGTAATGCATTTAGACTTTATTTCTCCCTTCATCTCTGATGTCTCCTATGGTCAATTCCCCTTATTCTAAAAATATATTTTCAGCTTTTATTCTAAAAGAAGAATACTTTTGATCATTTCTCAATCCTGACCAACCAAGGTATTAGGGATTCTGGATAAGGTGATTGTCCTAGTTTTTGAGACACATGCCTAGGTGAGGAGGCAAGAGAAAGATCATGTAGTTAACAGAAATACCAGGGTACTGGAAGGGTTGCTACATTGGTTACATACTTGACATAAATTCTTTGCATCTCTCAGTTTGCACATCATTTGCAATTTGGTGAGACTTTTCAGTTCTTCCTATCAAGGGTGGAGACTGTTTCCCTAAGTTCTGAATCCAGGATGGCATTGTTACTGGTCAATAGATATCTGCTTCTCTCTTTCTTACCATGGGAATAAACACTAAGTAGGCTGATGGTGAATTAGAGACCACAAGTAATGATCTGTCCCAGCAAAGCAGTGATCTGTCACAGGTAAGGTTGCCCTAGATCAGCAACAACCCAGACAACCCTCCAATTAACTACAAATGTGCAAGTGATCCCTGATGAGATCAATTAATAACTCATTCAGGCTAACTTTGGAAGGAGAAGTAGATATTGAACTAAATGAAGTGTTCAGTAGCTAACAAATAATAAATGGGTCCCAATGTTGATTGGAACTCTCTCTGAAAACAATTAAAATATTGGCCTGCAATGGACAGATAAATGACACCATACAATAGAGTTTTTTTCATAATTGCCCACAGTGAATATCATTAAAAATAATATTAATGAAATATCATGTTCTATTATGTCAATTAAATGGCATGGTCTTATTTTCCAAAACATGCAATTCTTTAAATAGGTCAGTAAAAGATCAAAGAATTCAGCATTGTAACAAAAAGGCTAATAGTGTTAAAAATGGATATAAACAATTTGTATACTTTTTACATTGTCAATCAATCCATAGTTTTGAACCTCCTTTTTTTGTGTTTGCATTTTGAAGCAAGATAAAGGAAGACATTAATGGATAAGTAACACAAAACATGCAAAGATAACTCTATAGGAATGACCTCATCAACTACTGTGACTCAAATGAAGCCAACACTATGGTGTGGAAAGTCAAAAAACACATTTTTTAAAATTTATTTTTATTTTATTTTTGCTTCTAGAAAAGCAGAGAGAATTATAACTTGAAATATAACATGTAGGTAGGCTAAACGGAAATTTGTAATGAGTAAGAAGAAACCAGAGAGTCATTTCTTGATATAATTTTCTCACAACGATATCACGTTACTCAAAGTCTCACTTAATATCTTCACAAATAGAACTTCTGAGATACCTCCAGAGAGTATCAATCCTCCTAAAGCTCTCCCTGTACTTTCTAAACTGCTGTAATAAAGATTAAGCAGGAATTACATAGAAGGTAAGTTTTTATACTAACTAGATCATGTTAAGAACAACTTTATGAGTTTAATCAAATCATATGCCTATTAGCGATATTTGTATGGAACAAGTCTATCATTTATAGTTGATTAAATGTTGTTTTTTAATTTTAAAATGAACATCAAGCCCCACAGTGAAAATAAAGCACTGAAAAAGATTACTGATATTAACACTGTGGCAACTTAATTCTGAACCTTAGCATGTCTCCTCCTGAAACAAAGTGAAAAGGGGGGAAAATCCATAAACTAATTTTCATATGAACTATGAAATATAAAACTCAAAAATTGCAATAGAAATTTAAGTTTTACCAAAAGAGTTCAGACCAGTAGAGCAATGCAGGAATTTCTTCAAGAATTTATACAAAGAGCCTAACCACAGAACTGGGAGAGTTGAGAACCTCAGCAGTGGCGAATCTGACACATGAAGTGGCAATTCACTCCCGAAAGGCAAATGCTCCATCATTAGTATGGCTTGATATAAGCACGCAGATTTTTCCACAGAAGCAGGAGTAGTAATAAAGGTATAGAGAGAAGATGAGGAACAATCACAGAGTGGAAAAAAAGGTCTGAAGCTACCAGAAGTTAGGGGATTCTACTGCACACATTCATTGGGGGCAGGGAGGTGGGCAGTGAGTGGAGGTCAGTAGCTGAGGAAGGAACTCTGGTAATGTAGGACAGATAAGGAAAAGCTTTTAACACCTGCTTAAGGTCAAAGAGGCAGCAAAAATATGACTGTACAGTTTGAGGTAGAGAGCACGTCATCTTACCAAGTGAGAAAGAACCTTTTTGTGAAAGTTAGAGATCTGGCCCTCCCTGGTGGCGCAAGGGTTAAAGATAGTGCGATCAAGCTATTGCCAGCCACTGCAGCAGGGAGCAACTCACATGGCACAGCAGACCTATCCTATCTCTCCCGCTGTTCCCCTCAGCAGTGTATTTCAGTCAGTCTGCCTGTTCTGTTCCCCACTCTGTCTCTGGTGAATCCTCTCAACCTCCCACACCTCTGGCCTGCACCCCAGTTCTTGTATGCACAAATAAATAAATCTTTTTAAAAAAAGCTAGAGATCTACTCCACCATCAGTCTTGCTTATGCCCCTTCCCTTCCAGGCAGGAGTCTCTTGCAAAGAGTTCAATTGCTGATCCATGAAATTTCCACTCACACAAATAGAGGTAACCAGAAAGAAACATTAAAATATTCAAAAAAGGATTCAAAAATGGCAGAGAGCAACAGAATTTTTCTACAAAAAAAAAAGTTCATCAAATACTGCCATCAAACACATAAACATTGTGAACTTTCTAGAACATATTAAAAATAGTTACAGTAATGTTGAACCAATCAGAATATGAAGGTAAGTTTCAAATCAAATATACAAGAACTTAAGCAAGACATCGTCAAACAATCCATAAAAATGAGAGAACTGACAGAATTCAAAATGAACTGAAAGTAAAAAAAAAACTACACAAATGATAAAAGGCTAAACAGATAGAAGTACCCATCTTTAATTTTTCTGATTGAAGTGGTTCCCTAAATTCCATATGTATTTGAGTCTATGTATGAGCTGGACTTCATATTTTCTTTTCTTTTTTTTTTCTGTTTATATACTCATGAATCAGTAACATACGGTATCAGTATTGGTTTTATACACCTTATAAAATATTATCTCATCATTATTTTTTGTAATGTTTTTCTTTTGTATCCTTATTGTCATTATTGGTTTATTATGATAATTAACATGCAGAAGAGGTCTCTGTGTGTGTATGTGTATGTGTGTTTGAAATGCGTGTACTGTCCAGGTGTGCAAGCCATTCACCTATGTTTCTCCCAGGATTTATAGCTTCATGATTTTTTATTTTTTGGCATTTGAATCATTGATCCATTTGAAATTTACAGTAGTATATCATATATATTATGGAGCAGTTTTATCACTTCTGAATTGATAACCAGTTTGAACATCATTAATTAAAAAACAACAACAACAATCTGAAAACAAGCAATCTGATACACTACTGGTGAAAGCACAAAATGAGATGGCCATTTTGGAAGAAAATTTGGCAACATCTGTCAAAAAATTTCAAATGCTTTTTCCCTTTGACCTAGTAATGCTACTCTTGTAGTTTATCCTGAAATTGTTCCTGTATCAAAAGGTAAGTTTATTTATTGTCCAATATAATCAAGATAATGTCTCCCACCCAGGCAAAGGGACTGGTTTGCTTGCAGCTTATGTGCAAGCACCATATTCATATGCTGCTTCACTCAGTGGAGATGTAGGCTGGGGGAAGTGCCACAAGAAAATGAGCATGTGCTGTATATTTCTATCACAGAAATGATAAACTATCCTTTGTCTCTAAGTCTGGAATCATATTTTTCCATCAGCATCCATAAAATGTTTAGATTTATATATCCAAATTTGTGATAGATAACTGAAGGTCATATAAAGCAAGCTTCTTGTTCCATGAAGTATTCCTAAATACTAACTTAATCGTGTGATAAATTAATGTTGTGATGTACATTTGCCTAAATGTGCATGTGTATACTGCATATGAAAGAGCTAGGGAACTTGAATTAGTACTATTAACTAGTTCTAACTAGTCAGGTTAGTTAGAACTACCCCTTAGAAAATATCCTTGTATGGCAAACTGGACTCCAGACTACATTTGAAGTACTTTAGAGGTGTTTTTAAATGACTTCCTCATAATTTGAAAATTAAAACATTAAAGATAAAAACAAAAGAAAAATCACCCATATCAGACAGATAATTACACTCAAATACATTTTTAAAAAGCAGTAATTAGCCTTTTGACCAAAGTTGCTATTAAGCGATAATTTATATTGAACCAGTCAATTGTCTTCAAAGTAACAGAAAAATATTTTATAAAACAGTAAACACAGAAAGATTTCTTTTATAAATGAGTGTGTACACAAACCTGAAAGAATGAAAAATTTAATTGTGATATCCTCTGAATGGTAATATGTCATATAATCTTAATTTATTTCCTTGTGCCTTTCCATACTTTCTGATCTTAAAAAAAAAAAGAAGCTAGCTTCATTTCAAACAGTTTGAAATATTAAGAGAAAATGTATCTATTTAATTCAATATTTTCCTTCTAAATTGGTTTCTGAGTATAGGCAAAATAAACATGTAGCAATAATGTCATATGCCCAAATTGTTTTTGTAGCAGCTTTTCTATAAATTTAATCCAAAAATAGAATAATAAAATTAATATTCTGTCTCTGCAGTAGTTGAAATATGAAAAGTAAAGTTTGTGAACATTGTGATAGAATAATCTAATACAATGACCTAAAGTTTGAGGTATTCCTTTATTTAAATATATTTTCTGAAATTGGTTTTATAGTTGCTTCAAAGGAATATAATTCATTAATTTAAGTCAAAGAATGCTACTTTTTGAAATTGTTATATTCAACAATTTTTAATCTCTTCTTACTTAGAGTAAGCAGATTTTTCTCTTTCTTTTTATAGTTCCCTTTTCCTAATCATACAATAGCTTTTGATAGCTAATAAAAATGTGAAGATGTTTATAGGGGAAGATGGTTTAATGTATTAATTCTGACACAGAGGGTCAAGGGGCTGAGAAAGATATATACATATATAAATATATATATATTTTAATTTGTTGAAGATACACTTGTGAGATTTTTTAATGAAAAACTGGACTGAATTCAGTGTACTAAAGACAGGTTTTCTTTCACTCCGTATTAAAACTGATTCACTAACTCACTGTCCTAATGACTGCCATCTCCAGTTATAAAGTTCTGTTTTATTGAATCATATAAGTAAGAACTCAATTCTTTTCACAATAAAGAAGAAAGAAAAAAAACCAAGAACTCTTCATTTCTTTCTTCACATAAAGAATGATTTCTCAGCCTTGGCACTACTGACAATTTGGTCCCCATCATTCCTTGTTACTGGGGTATTAGGGAGGGAAGAAGTATCCATTCAATGTAGGGCATCTTAGGTGCACGTGGCCTCTATCCTTGTCCAGTCATGGTTGTTAACAACATTTCCAAAAACACTGCCAAATTTTCCAAAGGCAAAATCACCCCCAGTTAAAAACCACTGATTTATTTTTTAATATTTTATTTTATATAATTCTTACATCATTTTTCATCTTTGCACAATGTATGCATTTTCATTTTGGTTATATTCCCCATACAATTGCACCTTCCCCTTATTTTGACTCTAGTCCTTCCTTTTCCCGCCCCATCCCCCCCTCACGTAGTGTGTCTCTGATTTATAGTTACTTGTTGATTTCGATTTTTACTTTGTATTGATTAGTCTTTTTCCTGGTCTCTTATTTAGGTTTTCTAAATTCCTGCTATGAGTGAGACCATCCGGTATTTTTCTTTTTCTTTCTGGCTTATTTCGCTGAGCATGATCCCTTCCAGCGCCATCCATGTTGCTGCAAACTGCATGTGTTTATCTTTTTTGAATGCTGAGTAATATTCCATGGTGTATATGTACCACATCTTCTTGATCCAGTCATCTATTTTTGGGCATTTGGGTTGTTTCCATAGCTTAGCTATTGTAAATAGTGCTGCTATAAACATAGGTGTGCAGGTGCTCTTTGGAATTGATGTTTCTGTGTCCTTTGGGTAAATACCTAGGAGTGGAATTGCTGGGTCATATGGAAGCCCTATGTTTAGTAGGTCAAGAAATCTCCACACAGCTCTCTATAGTAAAAAACCACTGATTTATTAATAGCTATGATCAGTTATGATTAATGGCAGAACAGGGGGCTGAAGTTGACTCATTAACCAAATGGTATGTTTTATGAAAATCTTAGTCTTGTTCAGATTCTTTGATTTTGATTACTTCATCTTATTAACATTATTTCCTCAACTTCTCTTACTCTTTTCAGTAGGTATATGAAAAGAGGTTGCTGTTCACTGAGAATAGAGCAATGGTATTTTTCCCAAAAGTATATTTGACACCAATAGAGTCAAGATTGACAGGAAGTTACCAGATACCTCCTTTCTGAAAACTCCAAAGGAAAGGATTCTCAGAAGTCAATCCTGGGGCACTTCAGAAAAATGATGTAATCAAATATTCCAGTTTTCCTGGAACAGTGGCTTGCTTATGTTTGCTGTTCCTGCATCATCATAGTAACAATTCTTGTCATTTTCAAAACTATCATAATTTAGGACACTTAAGTAGAAAATAGATTCCTTTGCTAGTGTCAGTTTACTACTTCAGAGAACGTAATGTTTCCTGACCTTCTGTTCTGAGTTATCCCAGAAGGACCTACTGAAATGAATTGCAGTTTTGTTTGGTATTTAAGCTCAAGTACTCTAGAATGAGAACACTATGCTAATAATATCAATTCTTAGCTATGATTCTTAGGGTTTCAGTTTCCTCATCTTTAAAGAGGGTCAATAATAACAGCTGCTTCCCCTTAACATAACCCACATAACATACTTAAATTGCATACAAAGTAGTAACAAAGAGAAAACACTTAGAGCATCCCCTGGCACAATACAATTACATTATTAGTTCATTATCTTCACCCTTGCCTTTTTGATTATAGACACTGAAAAAAAAAAGATGTGGGAAATCAGCACATGCTTTTCTTTAAAATCTGAAATAGTGCCTATTTCAACCTAGTCATTATACAAATCTTTTTTCTATCTGTTATTTCAATAAAATTTGAATCACATTGCACTCTGTCACTTATAAGCTGTTTTTGCATAATTAATGATTACATTTGTGTTTATATACTTTTCAATATTACATTGAGATGATTATTATTATGTCATATTTATTATTCCTGGAGAATTATTTTGACATTTATATGGTAAGGAATTGGGGGAATACCTTCAAATAGACTTCTAAGACAGCTCTAAATGGTTTTTACCTACTATATTCATCATTTTTGGCACTATCCCTCTGATATGGGTTTAGTGACTTACTTTTAACTTGTAAAATATGGAAAGATAAAGGGATTGTCACCTCCCTGATTAGGTCACTCAAGATTGTGGCTTCTGTCCTGCTAGCATTCTCTGCATTGTTTTCTCAGTTTTTACACTTGGAGCAAAGACTGTGAGACAAAGACCATGTTGGAAAGACCTGTGAGACAAAGACCAGAGACAGTCCAACAACTTTTGAATATTTGAGTAATACCAGCAACAAATTGAGCTTGGAAGTAGATCCTATCTCAGTGAAATTTTGAGCTAAGTATAGAAGATACTGATTACGGTCTGTAGGAGCCTAAGTCAGAGGCTCACATCCATGCTCAACTCAAATTATGAGAGAATAAAAATACTAAGTTTTAAGCCAAGTTTTTGATAGTGTTATGTGCATTAAAGGATAAATCTCTGAAAAAAAAGAAAATTGATTATCTATGTTCATAAGCTTTTATTTTTTTTTTTACCTAACAGTATATAAAATGCAGTATCTTCTGGCATATTCTCCATATTTCCTTTACCTTATTGACATCATTGTAACCTTGGCCATGTAACTCTCTGTATAAAACATTTCAAGAAATTTTGGGATGAAAGTAAACAGAAAGTAGATCAGTGGCAACAAGGGAAGATGGTTTCAGAAGAGGATAGAGAAGGGATTCATTTTAGACTAGAGGGGCAACACTTCATCTCTCTTTTCTCAGAAAGCAAGAAAGTGAGGTCAATATTCAAGCATGCTGATAAATTTGCTGACAAAAGTAAGTTGTGAGTAAATATATTCAGTCTGTATATTATCAATATGAAATGATTTGAATGTAATAAATATTACTTATATAGACACTGTTAAATCTTTTTCTGGTGAAACAAGAAATATTCTCAATAAATCTGTCTTAGTCTGAGAAAACACAAATATACCACTCATGGGCACCATTGTCTAAGTTTCATTTTGTAAAAATTTTTAACATGTGAGGAAATACAAGGAAATGTGTGCTTTCATCTGCCATCAAAAATAATTAAGTAGTGAAACTGAATCAGTACTGAATTTCCTGCCAAAGAGAGAGCTGAAATTGAACCTGAAGTTTTGAAGAGTTCCTTAGGTTTTAACCTAGCCTCAAATACAGCTATTTATTCAGGTTAGTATCAATTTGTGTTAGTCAATTATAAAGAAATTTGCTTCATCCTTGCCTTTGATCCCTGAGGGCAATGAAAAATACCTTCTAGTATATGAACTCAAGAGGATTTCCTCCTACTCTAATTCTTTAAGGCTGCTGGCTTCATGCCCAGATACCCCAAAATGCAGGTCAGCTGATAATATGGTCATGTTCTCATTTCCACAAAGGAGCAAATGATGCCCTTTTGTTGTGTACAAGCTTCCAGGGCATGTTAAAATCCATTCTAGGTAGAAGGAGACAAATGGAAATAGAACAGTTCATGACAAAATACATAATATACTGAAGAGGTTCCCCAGTGCCAGTGTATTTACCATGGCCATCAAATAAGGCATTATAGTCAGGGACCAGTAAAAGAGAGAAATGACAATGCACTGATTTGGTTCACATTTTTCATAGCAGTTTAGAGAATCATCCTTTATTATGATGATTATTGCAATTTCATAAGTCTTTCTAAGGGAAGTTTCCAGAAGGAAGAAGAAAGAAATGATTACACTCTCAAGAAGTCCCAGTCCATGACTGAAGGGAGACATTATCAACATTTGCCTGATCCTAAAGTATCTATTTAACCAAAGATTCTCTTTCAGAGATTCTACATTTTTAATGAACTAGAGACTGGTATTCTGCTGGGAAAGATCCCTGGTATCAGATTCAGTGTATCAGATAGCAAGAAATGAGGTGTCTAGGACTTCAGGGATGACTACCATATCAATTGCCTTTGTGTAAACCAAACTTTATTGGACGAATGTTTTATGTTTATATTTCGCTTAGATAATATATAAGTTCTTTCCCTCAAGGCTTTTCTTAATTGATATTTTCAGAGATTTATTTTAAAAATTATGATTACTAATATCAAATAGTATATTTCATAAATGATGTTGTTTGCATGCAGTGGTCAGTTTGTCTTTATTTCAACTCCATTATAAGCAACATGTAAGCTATTAGAGATTTTCATTTCTATTTTCTGATATCTTAAATCATACAAATTTAGAAACAAATTAGTTTATCCTGGTTGTTAAAGCAGGCATATACTTGATGAAAAAACTAACCAACAAACATTCTGAAGTAATCCCACCCCTTTCCCAAGAGGATTAAAGCAAATTGCTCATCAATCTGTTTTTGCACTCAATAAGAATAGATGTCAATATGTCCAACTTGAAATCACAACCACGAATTCTTTAATCTTTGGGATCAATTTGTGCAAAGATGATAAAAAGTTTTCAGAGGCACAGGGGGATGCTCCAGTCTAGCAGAAAGTATCACTCAAAGATACAACCCAATTACTCATCAGCAGAAAGAGATGCAATCCCAGGACTGGACTATTATTTCAGATCCAATTTCTAGTTATCTCTTGAATATCTTTTCTGTCACAAAAAAATATGTTGGCAAATTCACAATATTGATCCAATGCTCAAAGATGTTTTTCAGAATCTCCCTCCATGAAAAAAAGAATATAAAAGCTCTATGAAATTGGACAACGGTATTCTCCACCTGATAAAGTTTAGTCTGTAAACATTATTGCTCACAGATGAGATTTGATGTTATATAATGCTACAATGCACAGCTATGTCTTTTTCATAGACGCATGTTTAAACTTGTGAAACCAATATAAAATCTATCTTTTAAAAAAACGTATGGATAGGGAAAAAAGTTCTCAAGCACAATCTCTTCTTTGCTAAGCCCCTATTTGATCTTTTGCCATTCATTTCTTACCATTACCATGCAAATTCACTATTCAGTATGCCCAGGAAAATTATTTTATACAAAAACAAATCTTCTCTCTGTATACGACACAATATGGTTTCATTAAATGTTTGTTATGGATCAAGAACTGGGGATATGTACACATAGCTAAATGTCAACAAAGTTTAAAAGCCTACAAAGCTTGACTGTTTTCTATTGTCTATTCACTCTTTAGTTTTACATATGCAATTACAATTCCAAACCGAACCAACTTCTGCAGTTTGGTTTCACTTTATTTTACTTCATGCTCTCAATTCCCTATTTACACCAAATTTCTCCTTTTACCTCTATGCCCTTCTATATCACTGTGGTTTTATTCACGATACACTCCCCTCCTGGATCCTGGCATAATGTCTTCTCATCCTGTCAAACATCTACCTACTTCAGGACCATGGACAAAGTCACCAATAAAATATTTCCAATAAAATATTTCCTAAATCTCTTAGAGATATTCAACCCCTCCTCTAAATTCTTTAAGTGTTTTGTTCTTTCTTTGTTCATATTACCTTAAAGTCACAGCATGAAGTTATAGCTTTACAGAAAATAAGGGATGAAAATTTAAAAAATCATCTTTATTTTAATGTCACAAAAGGATAATATGAAATAAATCTATTGCTGCTCATTAAATAAGTAATATGCTAGCATTAAGAAATGTGATTGTATTGTCTTTTCTAAGTAAAGCAGATGGAGTGGGGGAAAGAGTTTACTTAGTGATAATACTGAATAAAAAAATCATGTACTAAAAGTAAAAATGAGAAAAATCCTCTTTGTACAGATAAAATATATAAGTATATATATATATATATATATATATATATATATATATATATATATTAAGTTATTTTTCCAGGACACTGAAATCCCTAGTACTCAGAGAAACTAATATTAGCATATCAAAGAGGTATAGAGCTGTTTTTTCAATTACACTAGAGCATTCAAAAAATGAAGTCACTTTTGTGGGCAAAATCACAAGAAAGGAATACATTAAAATAAGTTAGGAGAAAATCAGAAAGCAGGTAAAATTCAAGGACACATATATGGAAATACAAATCTAACAAGGTTTGATTTATATTAACATACTTGATTAAATTAAACCCTCTCCCTAATCTGCATTAAAAAAAAACACTTAAAACAGTAAAATGACAGAATTCATAAGCACTTCAGTACAGAAAGTAGTAGAGTTTGATATGCAGTTTTGGGTGGTGTGTCAGCTTCACTGAGCTACAGCCCCCAGTTATTCAATCAAACTCTAATGTAAGTGTTGGTATTCTGGATGTGATTAAAGTCAAGAAGTAATTGACTTTAAGCAAGGGGATTGTTTAAAGTAATCTGGGAGGTCCTGATTCAAACAAGTGAAAGATTTTAAGAAAAAACTAAGATACTTCAAAAAAGAAGAAATCTTGCTTCTGGATAGCAGCTGGAACTCATGCCCAAGAATTCCAGTTTTCCCTTCCCAAGGCTTGTCTTAGGGATCTCAAAAAAAAAAATATATATATATATAATATATATATACACTATATATAAAATATATATACACTATATATGTATATATATATACACTTGTAGTTATGTTTCTATTATACTACTAGTTATGTTACGTTTTTTTGTTTGACTCTTGACTGATAAGTGAAGTTCAATATTTCTTACATCATATTTATAATCTCTTTCAGTTAATACATGGCCATTTAGTCAAAACAAGTAATTTAGTGTAGAGCACAGACAGAGCTGACAGATTGGGTTAGACAAGTTAGTGTGTAGATAGTGGGTCCAATTTGTCAGAAATTCCTGTTGACTCTGTATTAAAAATATTTCCAGAATCTGGCCAATTATCATGCTCAGATTTTGAATGTATTTTCTACAAAGAATTAACAGGATATTCAGATTTTAAAATTCATTCAGCAACCAATATTTATTGGGTTCTAGTTTATGCAAAGTACTTCCCAAGATCTGGCATGTAGCAGTGAAAATATCATCCCTTAAATATGACTATCTCAAGTATTTGAGAACCATTCAAAATTTTCCCACCCACTGAGAATGATACTCTAGTTCTTTAAAAATCAGTAACCAGAAACTTTGTTACCTGGTCCTTGCTTGCTTTTCCTCAAACATGCCCCTCTTAATCTGTCTCTTTGCACCCTTACCCAATTCACCATTCACAATGAATTTTTTGTTTTCCTTCTGGGGGTTGTCCATCTTCCTTCCTCAATGGTTATGCTTGCTTATGCCTCAACTTCTTTGCCCCACCCATTTCCATGTGTTTTTTATGATTCATCTTAGCTATTACCAATTCTGAGAAACAGTCTCTGTCTGCTTATGCTTAATAGGATATCACTTTTGTGTCTCCTTGAGCAAGTTGTGCACCCATGCACAGCATTCATCTTAAAGTTATTATTGTCTTATTTGATTTTCCTCCTCTGCTTGACCCCATAGTAATTAAGAATCTAATATGGCAACATCATCAAATATTAATTAATGAATAACTGATGAATACCAAAGACATATTAGGTTCTTGGTATGGATTTTGGAAATGCTTCAGTATTAATAAAAGATTTGAAACCATGTATATATACACAATGGAATACTATTGAGCAATCATAAAAGATACATGACAATCAAAAAAGACAATGCCATTCACAGCAACATGGATGGAGATAGAAAGAATTATGCTTAGTGAAATAAGTCAGAAGGAAAAAAATATTGGATGGGTTTCACTTATAGGAAGAATATAGGGAAACCAAATAAGACATCAGAGAAAAAAATAATAGCAATATAAAACACAACAAAATGAAACAAAAACAAACAGGCAATTATAAACCAGAGACTTCCAGCAGGGGAGGAGGAGGGACAGGGATCAGAGGGAGGGAGGAAGGAGCACAGAGGACTGTAGTGATGGTCCATGGGTGAACTGGTAGAGGAAATTCTATGGAAACTACACCTGAGGGGAAAAAAAGCAAACATTGTTTAAAACTTAACAATGATGCAAAATATATATAAATTAATTAATTTTTAAAAATAGATAAAATAAAGATGTGAAACCATGTTCACACATGGTTTCTTCTATCCAAACTAACTACAATGATCTTCCTTCAATTGTTCTAACAAGTCAAGTTCTTTTATTCCTAAGGATCTTCACATATTGTACCTTCTGCTTAAAACACTCTTCTTCATCTGAAAACACCTTCATGGTTCAGATAATATCTTTGTTCTCACTTATTCAGAGGGATCTTCTAAGACTACGAAATGTGAATTAGAATACTTGTTTAACCATCTTTGAAAGATCTGCAATTATCCTTTAATCTATTTAGCAGTTAAGCTAATGACCATTGCTTATTCGCTTTCTTTCCTTTAGTCAGTAACCTCTATTTAGTAGAAGTCAGATTTTTGTTTGGTTTAACTTTTCAATTGAGGGATAGAATTCTGAAAAATAAAACCATTAGTGATTATTGGAAGGGAAATAGGAAGGCAGTGGATTATTCAGATAAAAGGGGGCAATTATATGATGAAGGATAGAATTAGACTTTTAGTGATACACTTTATGTGATACATATGCAGAAGTTAATTTTTAATGATGAATAACTAAAACTTATGTGATGTTATAATTCAATTTTGCTTCAATTAAACAAAAAAGAGTTAACTGACTTCTATCATTACTCTCAAAAGAAAAGTTAAGTACTGATATAAGTGTGGAACTTGATGTATTCTTACACAAAAAACACATGTATGGCCAACTTCGATATTAATAGTTGATTACTAGCACTTTGGGAGTGCTAGTAATTCTTCATTTAGTGTCATCCCTTTCCTACAAGGTCTAACTTTTATCCTGAGTTTAACAGCATTTAACAGCATTTTTTTTTTCCTTACATACCTGGAACATAGAATATGTTATCCTGCTGTTGGTCCAATTCTTTCAGTATTATTTTTATGAGATTCATCCACACTTCTGCATGTAATTGTTAGTCGTGTATGTCCATTAAATAGAATATTCTATTATACAAATATACCGTGACTTATTTATCCAATCTAACAAATTTAGGTTAATTTCAGATTTTGGCCATTATCAGTATTGTTTCTGTGAACTTTCTTGCACATAACTTTTTGTTAAAATATGCATGGATTTCTTTTAGGCATGTAACTAGAATGGAAATAGTAGGCCATAAAGTGCTTGTGTTCAGCAACATTTAATACTGCTTAACAGTTTTTGTTTGTAGTGATTGTAAGTGATTGTACCAGTTTTCACTCTCAGTTGCAGTCATTCCAAACTGATAAAGATAGCCAAATGCCTTATATGTTTATAGGAATTTGTGTTTCCTTTTTAATAATTATTTATTCATGTTTCGCCATTTTCCATTGGGTTACATGGAAATTTTCTTATTGCAGAAATGTTCATCAGTTATAAATATTGTGGGTATTTATCAGTTTTGTGTGATTCCTTTGCATGCCATTAATGGTGTTTTATGATGTGCAAATTTCTTTCAATTTAATAGATATATCAATTTAATATAACTATATCTTTTAAATATACCATCTTTTCCTAGATGGTATATTCGTGTGTGCATATGTGTGTGTGTGTTTGTGTGTGTGTATGTTAGACCTGAAACCTATTTGGAATTGATTTTTGTACTTTTTGTAAGATAAGCACTATAGCATTAGCTTTTCAATTCACATGTAGTCTCAGCACCCAACAATAGATTTTGAATAAATATTTCTTGAATGACTGACAGCATTAAATGAATGAATGAAGTCACAGGTTTAGATTAATACTAAAATGTAAGATACAAAAAATAAATATATGTGTGTAGCAGACATTATAGGTACTTGAAAATTCCATTTCAAACTATTTTATTTCCTGTGATATAAAATTAAAATCTTAATAGCCTAGTTTTCATTGCAGCCAGAGATAGCCATGTGACACTTTTCTGGCCAACAAGATATAGCAGAAGTCAACTGTGGCATTCCTTACAGTTTCTCCTGTCACTTTTCTGCAATAAGCACACAATGCCTAAGGTACCTATGGTACTAAGTGCACCTAAGGTTAAATAACCATGTTGTTATCATGAGTATACAAGAATGACTATATAAAAACAATAAGAAAAATGTGTTCAAAATATTTTTTAAAATATCGAAGCAAAAATATACTAAAAGTCTGGTACTCAATAATATTAATAAACATCTATACCAGTCATATCCCTGAGCTTTTGTTGTATGTTATAAATAAACTACATTTGTGTTGTTTAATGACACACATGTGGTCTTACTTTTCTTATTTGTAATCAAATGCATTCCTAATTGGAGGAATCTAATGGATCAACTAAATTTTAGTTTGAGAATGTCTTTGGTTTTGGAGGATCACTTTCTCAACCACCATAAGTGAGACATCAGATATATTTTCCCTCTTAGAAAGCCTACTCACATAAGTCAGAAAGTCCTATTCTGAACCCCTAATCTATAGCCTGCTGGCTCTTTCTCTCCTGAGAAATTTCTCTTAATAATATTCACTGATCTTTTGGCTTCTCTCTACCAAAACATAAAACTTTCTTCACTGACAAGTATTTTGGACAGAGACATAGTAATGTATGAAAGGTATCTGACACAAAGTCGGTGTTCAGTATATAACATATCCCTTCACTTTTAATTATAGTAAATTTATAGAATATGCATCAGAAATAAACAACAAACAAGCATGCAAGCAAGACTAGTAGTTTTTTTTTTTTTTTTAATGTCTTTGAAATGCATTTTGTACAAAGGCAGCCCCCTTAGAAGCCATGTTTTGGCACGCAAATGACATATTTGAAGTTCAATTAAAACATCTTTTGGTTCTTTCTGGTGGTGTAGGGGTTATCAGAGCTATCAAGCTATCACCAGACACTGAGGCATGAGTCATGAGTATGATCCCCAGCCAGGGAGTTAACCCACATGGCACAGCAGACCTCTCCTGTCTCTTGTCTCACCCTCTGTTTCCCTGTGCATTGTATTTCAGTATATCTACCTGTTCTGGTCCCCACTCTGGTAAATCCTCTCACCCCCAGCACCTCTGCCCTAGACCCAATTTCTTGTATGTATAAATAAATAAAAATAAATTTTAAAAAATCTTTCATATGGCAGAAAAAGGGTAGGGGATATTTTCTGATATTTACAATGTTAAATGTCAATGTTAAGTTTATAATTACAAATTTCTATACAAATTTAATAGATTATCATGGCTTAAATAAAAATTTATGAAGCATCCAAAGATATACAAGTTACTATCAGTGGCATGAGTACCAAGAAAACAACAATTTGTTGGGAAGATGTTTTATTTGCCCCTATGTCTAGATTCTTATAGAAAATGTTTCTTTAGACTATCTTCATACTGTTACTCAAGAAGGTAATAAGCATAATTTCAAAATGTATAACCTTTTATCTGTAATTTATGTATGTGGTAATACATTAATAAAAGCAAATTTATCTTTTATTCACAACAGAATATTGAATGGTATCTTAAATTGGTTTATACTAATAGGATATTACATTGATTGAAATAGTTGATGTGTTTTCAAACAAGACAGACAAGTTAAGCAACAAAGAAGAGTGATTTTTTAAAAAACTGAAATGTACTTGAAATTGATAAAGCACCAATTTTAAATGGCATACAAAGCATTAAGAAGATTAAGGAAAAAAAGCAAAGAAATCAGTAAACCTTTAGCCAACCTTTTAAAAATTTCATTAGGCTTAGAAATGTTCCCGAGGAAAGAAAAATAATAGATCTTTCTGATTCTTGTTGTTGTTATTTGGGAATAAATCAAGAAATTATATCCTAATCAATTGAAGATGTGCATTTCAGAAAATCATTGGGCTGTAAGAGAGCAAATACTGGCAAATCTTATTACTACACAACTCAGTTACTTCAACATTGAGAAGAGAAAGCCCTGCCAAATTTCAGTAGTTCTTAGAAAATATTACCACAATCATGCACAAGGGGATTCTGAAGCTGTTAGAAGTGTCATCATTAGTTTTCTACAGAAAATTCTGTCAGAAACTTTGAAAATGATAAATAAAATAAAAACAAAAGCTCAGAATAGCCTATCAAATAGTCTAACAAATTTATTTCATCCTCTTTGCAAAAAGTGACCTGTAGTATCTCTAGGAAGAGCAAGTGAATAATAATACCTTAGGTTTAACAGGCAGTACTATTAAAGAAAATTCTCATTGTAATCTTACTTGAGTCTTTTGGTAACTTTGTGAAATAAACAGGAAATTAACATGCCTCACTTTACAAATAAAAAGGCATACTCCAATATATCCAGGAAAATATGATTTGGGACTGGAACTTAGTGCTACATTAAATTATGGAAATTAATTATAGCAGGGATGAGTCAGTTTTGCAAATCTGTCTGTGCAATGTATTTCAGGTAAGCAGAAAAATCCAGAGACAACTCATATTATAAAGGAATAAATCATGGTCTGAAGCTATTTGTGACTGTTGTAACTTACCTGCCATTGCACTGTATATTTCTGAATTTTATATTGTGTCACCAAATGCTAATCAATTTGCAAATAAAATTTGTAGATGTAGAAATAGCTACATCTATACAAACTTCTAATAGCTGTAATTATTCAAAAGAATATTAAACAACATAATTACTTAAAAACATGGAATAAGATACAATTTCTACAAAAATCTTAGTAATAGATCAGCAAACGGGAACACTCACACAATAACTGAATATTGTGAACATCTTGATACACACGAGAACTTTAGCTCCTGAAGGTGTAAAAGAATGAGAACTATGCAGGGAAAGAGGAAGAGAAAGGAGTGAAGAAAGGGAGAAAGGAAGGAAGGGGAATATAAATGAGTTTCCTCTATAAATATCTAACCATAAACTCTAATCCCACATGTCACCAAGAAGTTCAAGCACAAAATTTAGTTCCACTTAGTTTCCCTTTGGAAACAAAACATGTTAAAATATTAAGCCAATAATTTAAATTATTTTTACATATAAAGTTCCCAGGAAAATGAGTTTTCGATGACAACAAAAATATTTCAAATGACAAATGATCCAGAATAATAGTAAACAGAAAACAAGTTTGGAATCAAACTCAAAGATGAAGATAGTAATGCTATCAAATAAATAATATGGAAAGTAAGAATGTTAAAATGTTTCAAATACTAAAAGTCCACAGAATACGGCTTCCCTGGTGGCTCAAGGGGTTGAGACACAATCTATGAAGCTATCCACAGCCATTGCAGCACAAGTTCAATCCCTGGGCAGGGAGCAACCCACATGGCGCAGCAGACCTCTCCTGACTCCCCTGCCTGTTCTGCTCCCCACTCTGTCTCTGGTGAATCCTCTCCCCACCACACACACACACACACCTCTGGCCTGTAACTCCATTCTTATATGCATAAATAAATAAATCTTTAAAAAAAAGTACATGAATATATACTGAGTAGGCAACATGCTTATTATAATTAACTAAAAAGGCTGAATGACAAAGCACTGTACCGTCATCACATTAGATTTAAAAATACATAACCTAAAAATAGATAGATAGATAGATAGATAGATAGATAGATAGATAGATAGATAGATAGATAGACAGATAGATAAAAATACATAGTCTACTTGTGGGAGATTACTGGTGGTAGGTTTGGTATAGCATACATTTACAGAGGCCTGAGCCTATGCCCATAAATGTATAGAATGTTGTAAATCAACATTTACTTAATAAACACACATTTTTATTAAGGATATAAAATACATAGAAATTTAAATTGGTAACCTGGCAGATTATCTAAATAGACATAGATGAAGAGAAAATTAGAAACTAGATATAGTTTGCCTGAAAATGACCTATAATAAAAGGCAAAGGCATGGAAAATATGAAAGAGTTGAAACACAAAAGAAAGGATAACATGGTTTTATATATGTCACAATTTAATTCAATATGAGGTGATAGGGAGAAATGGGGGCATAGTAAAGAAAATAATGCTAGAGCAAGTTCCAAAATTCATGAAAGAGAGCCATGTTTAGATACAAGTGAACAGTTCACAAGAAGGATAAATTAAAAGACACCAACTTACATACACTGTAATAAGTATGCTGAATCAAAAAAAAATAAATAAACCCCCCAAAAATAAGAGAACATGTCTAAAGCAATCAGAAAGAAACAATTTTAAAAAGAAAAGCAGTAGTACTGACTTCTCAAAAGCAAGAAGTGAACAGAAAAGACAACAGAGTAATATCTTCACAGTGCTATTGGGGAATAAGTTCATATTTCTTTATAGTCAGAGAAAGTATCTCTAGTATGAAGAATATTAATTTACTTCCCTTCGATGACTTACAAAATAAGTTAGGAGGAAGACAAATACTGGATGATTTTACTTGTATGTGGAACATAGAAAAACAACACAAAACAAAGGTTCAGAGAGTTTCAAACCAATAACAAACTCTAGCAATCTGGATGTAAGAGAGTTGGATGGAAGGAGGGGAGCAAGATGTGGAGGGGGTTCAGTAGACTATGGAGGAGGACTATGGTTCCTTGGTGGTTGGTGGGGTGTGGTAACACCTCTAAGAGGTGTTTGGCTATACCTCTGGATCATACACAGTTTTGTGAACCAATGCTCTATCAATTGGGGGAAAAAAGGAATTTCTAAAGGACACAATTCAGGAAGGAGGAAAATTATACAAGGTGTTTGTTTAAAAAGCAAGAAAATGTTGAAAAATATTTAGATAAGTAATTTGTGGACTTAAAGAATAATAAAATAGTGGAATGCTTTGTAATAGTCGCACAGATATAGATAGGGGAAGCCACTGAAATTAAAGCATTCTAATGTTCTTGAAATTTTTATGAGGCATAGAAAGATACGTGATTAACTTTAGTCTTTTGAAAGTTAAATGAGCATGTAACCACTAAATGAATATAAATAGTTCATATAACTCCCCATCTGCTTGGGGACAAAATGAAATGAGGTAAGATAACAAAACAAAGCAAAACAAAACCAATCAATTGAAGTAAAGCAAGAAATAGCAATAATTTAATAGAAACATACAAATAAGTGGCAGAAGTGGAACCAAATATATTAACATATTTACATCAATATTTCTATGTAATAAATATAAATAGCTTAAGTTATTCAGTTAAAAGTTAAAAATGGTCACATTGGACTCATTTCCATCATATAAACTATAAGGCCATCAATGGTTGATAACATAAGGATAGAAAAGACGTGGCAGGAAAATAACAACCCCCCAAAAAAGTAATATAAATTAAGATAAAACACACACACACAAACACACGCTCACACACATGCCACTATATAATACATAAGGATTAATTTCACCTGAATAAAATTCTTAACTTATTTTTACCTAACTTTAAGCCTTATCAAACAAAAAGTAAGAGGACTCAACAGTCAAATAGACAAATCTAATTTCTATTTGGTGAATGAAGGAGCATTTTTTTTCCCTCATTAAGAATATCTAATCAAATAGCCAAAGCTCTCCTGAAAAAAAAAAAAGAAGGGAATGGAGGCATCACACTCCCAGACTTCAAACTATACTACAAAGCCATAATCATCAAAACTGCATGGTATTGGAACAAGAACAGACACACAGAGCAATGGAATTGAACAGAAAATCCAGAAATAAACCCACAGATTTATGGTCAATTAATCTTTGACAAAGGAGCAAAGAATATGCATTGGAGCAAAGAAAGTTTATTCAAAATGGTGCTGGGAAAACTGGGTCGCTACATGCAAAAGAATGAAGCTTGACTACGACCTAACACCATGCACAAAAACCAACTCAAAATGAATTAAAGAACTAGACATAAGACCTGAAACCATAAAATACATAGAAGGAAATATAGGCAAAACACTACATGATATGCACATCAAAGACATCTTGACAGACACATCACCCAAAGCAGTGATAGTGAAGGCAAAGATAAACAGCTGGGACTACATCAACTTAAAGAGCTTCTGCACAGCAAAAGAGACAATAACAAAAAAAAAAGAGAAACCCCATCAACTGGGAGAACATTTTTACACACAACACCAATGATAAAGGACTGATCAAAAAAATCTACAAAGACCTGATGAGCTCAACAAAAACAAAGAAAATAATCCAGTCAAAAAATGGGCAGAAGAGCTAAAAAGAAACTTCTCTGAAGAGGAAATGCAAATGGCCAACAGGTTTATGAAAAAATGTTCAACATCACTTGTAATCAGGGAAATGCAAATCAAAAGTACAATGAGATACCATCTCACACCAGTGAGAATGCACATATTAAAAAAAATAGCAATAACAAATGTTGGGGAGGTTGTGGAGAAAAAGGAACTCTCCTGCACTGTTGGTGGGAGTGCAAACTGGTCCAACCACTATGGAGAGCTGTGTGGAGATTTCTTGACCTACTAAACATAGAACTTCCATATGATCCAGCAATTCCACTCCTAGGTATTTACCCAAAGGACACAGAAACAGTAATTCCAAAGAGCACCTGCACCCCTATGTTTATAGCAGCACTATTTACAATAGCTAAGCTTTGGAAACAACCCAAATACCCAAAAATAGATGACTGGATCAAGAAGATGTGGTACATATACACCATGGAATATTACTCAGCATTCAAAAAAGATAAACACATGCAATTTGCAGCAACATGGATGGCGCTGGAAGGGATCATGCTCAGCGAAATAAGCCAAAAAGAAAAAGAAAAATACCGGATGGTCTCACTCATAGCAGGAATCTAGAAAACTTCAATAAGGGACGAGGAAAAAGAATAACTATAAGAAAGAAAATATCAAAATCAACAAACAACTATGAACCAGAGATACTCTGTGGGGGTTTGGGGGTGGGGAAAGGAGGGTTTGGGGTCAAAATAAGGGGGTTGTAATTGTATGGGGAATATAAAAATAAAATTTAAATAATTAAAAAATAAAAAAGAATAATCATTTAATAATTGCATTATCTAAATTAATAGATAAACCTCAAAATTGCAGAGGTTCTTAGTTGGGAAAACTCCTCCTCACATAGTGATTTGGGGATACAGACTTCTTCCATCTTGCACTGTCACTATTTTCTAGGGCAGTGTTTCTCAAACAGAAGCAATTTTGCCCCTGTGGGAAATTTAGTAATATCTAGGGACATGTTTGTCTGTCCCTACTGGGTGCTACTATGGGCAACCAGCCTATAAAGGTCAGAGATGATGCTACACATCCTGTGTCCCTCAACAAAGAATGATCTGGGCTGAGGTTCAGAAATCACACTTTTTAATCTTGGTCTCCTGCCTGGGTCTCCTGCCTCTGGCCAGCAGATGGAGAGATTGTGAGACTTCTATTGGGGAGATCTCTGGATCAGGTCTAGATGCTGCACTTCTGCCTAGGGTCCAGAACACCCACAAATAAATGAACAAAAGAAAAGCAAAAGAAAAAACGGACAAAAGCCATAAAAATGTATCTCCCTGGTGGCACAGGGGTTAAGTCTCAGCACTATCAAGCTATTGCCAGCCACTGCAGTTTGATCCCCGGCCAGGGAGCTGACCCACATGGCGCAGCAGACCTCTCCTGTCTTGCCTGCTGCTCCCCTCTGCAGTGTATTTCAGTTGATCCACCTCTTCTGCTCCCCATTCTGTCTCCAATGAATCCTCTCACCCCCTACACCTCTGGTCTATACCCAGTTTGTATATGCATAAATAAATAAAATAAATCTTTAAAAAAATGTATCAGTTAAAAGTGGTCAACATACACACACATATATATACACCATCTCATTAGTAAGCAGAGAAATGAAAATGTTTTGTGATCCTTTATCTATATTATTAAGTATTAACCAATACAATCTATCAATGTGCACTTTGGTTTCAGAAAAATCACAAATCTATTTAAAAACACAATAATTTTTTACTTTAAATATGTAAAACCTTTTGTTCATGTTTATCAACCCAGAATGAAATCCTTTTAGGGTAACGGTTATATTAAAAGCCAGGGAAAGTTTTTTAGAGACTTAATTTTGTTCAGAGCAATTTTGGATTTACAACTAAAATAAAAGAGTTGCACAGAGATTTCCCATATGCATCTTGCCCCCACACAAGCTTTGCCACCAGATTCGATGTCAAGAACAAGGATAATGGGGCTTTTAAAAAAGAACTTTTTTACCACCGATAAGCCTCACTGACACATAATCACTCAGAAGCCATAGCTTATCTTAGAGTTCACACTTATTGCACATTTTGGCTGGGACAAATGTATAATGACATAGCCATTGTTATAACACATGTACAATATTTACACTGCCCTGTAAATCTTTTACACTCTGCCTAGGTTATAGAATATCTAAGTGTTGGATGCTTAATAGAAAACTTCAGAAAGGTTGCAGTGATGCATATTGAAGTAGCAAGGAATGGTAAAATCTTGACCCACATATTTATTAATGTTGACTCCAGACAATATGATTTCCAATTACCTAGTGGTAAACAAAGAATGTAAAATTTTAAATTAATCTTATAGAATTGTTCTGATTTAAAAATAATAATAAATAAGGAAAAGTGCACATGTGATGAATTAATATTGCTAGTGTGACAGATGTTGTTAATGTGATGGCTGGGACAGGGACAGAGAAAAGTAAAACCATGTTGAAAATCTCATGACAAAACCTGTTACCTTCCAACGAAATACAGAGCTCAAGAGTTCAAATATAGGGCCTCCCGGTTGGCGCAGCGGTTGAGCGCTGGGTTGCAAAGCTGCCCGCAGCCTCTGCAATGCCGGTTCGATCCCCGGCTGCTCTCCGGCCACAGGAGGAGGGTCCCACATGGCGCGCAGACCTCTCCTGCCGCCTGCTGCTTCCCCGAGCAGTGTACTTAGGTCCTTCTGCCTGCTCTGCTCCCCGCTCTGGCTCTGGTGAATTCTCTCACCCTCCTGCGCTTCTGACTATACACAGTGCTTGCATAAATAAGTAAATAAATATAAATCTTTTTAAAAAAGAGTTCAAATATACTTCAAAATATTAAAAGAAAAACACAAGGAGGTGAGAAAAATATGAATTTCTAGTCACTTGTGCAGTGGATGAGTTTTAAAATGTTACTAACTTTAACAAAAGTCCTGACACAGAATCATGAATAGGAAGCAAAGAGGGAAATATAAAATGAGATTATAAAAGTCAGAACAAAGTGAATGTAATAAATATGAATATGTAAGCTCCCTTATTTAAAAGGAATCATAATGAATCTAAAATGTATAATAATAATTCATTTTTCCCAACCTTGTTTCCCAATTTTCACATCAAACATTTTTGAAAGATAGATTTTAAGGTTGATTCTTTTTTTTAATATAAAAAGAAAGGGGTGATGGGGGAGGAAAGTGGATCTAGAAAGGGGAGAAAAGAACATTCCATCAGCAAGAAAGAGAATAAAAGGAACAGGGCAGTAAACTCGCCCCTACCCAGAACCTGAGATTTATAAGCAATGTACCATAAAGTGGAAGAAGGTTTTGAAGCACGTGGTTTCCTAATTTATTTGATGACCTGAGGATTACTCAATTTTCTTTTGGAAAAGCATTTATGAGGCAACATATCTCTCCGAATCTCTTTCTATCACTCTTCTGGATCAGCAGAACTTCCTTCAAAGTCTGAGTTCTAAGGGACCTTGGTAAATTATGTTTTATAGACCTGTAGTTCTTAACACTCACTCTCATGTTTTTATCTTTCTTAGGAAGAGGAAAAAAGATGGATATAACAAATTGTGACTGTGAGCTATTTTTCTCATGAAAGCTATGCCAAGATATGTGTATACTTTTCTCAGAAAGATAAATTTCATATAATTACAGTAAATGGAGCATGCAGTGCTTGCAAAGTTCCAGTGAGAAATCTTGGTTCAGAAATCCCATCAGCTTGCTTTTACTGCTCAAACTGAAGTACAGGGATGCACCTGACTATTAAACCTGTTTTAATTAGCTAATGGAGTTATAATTGGATGCACCCTAGGACAGGTTATAAAATATCTAGAACATTCCTTCCCTTTGAGAAAATAATCCATTTTCAGACAAAACCATCTCTCTACTGCTCCATAAAAATGTGGAGGATGATTAGCTGAGTTTTGAAAGAGTCCATTGTATAAAAGAGTTAAAACGAATGTTGCTAAGAAACAAAAATCATGGAATACTGTTTTAGGAAGAAAATATTCCTGAGATTTGATGGAGCTACAGGACAGTGCACTCAAAATGAAATAGTGCTTAAAAAAATGAAATGGAGAGAGACTCAGCTTCCTCTAAGGCTGCATGTCCCTGTCCATTCTCTTCTTGTAGTGGTACCATTACCTTTGTTTTGTTATAGAGAATTCACTGGAAATGAAAAGCCTCTTGATGTTACTTCTAGAATTTTGGGATTATCTAAGTGTCATGGAGAAGTAAATCAAAAATTCTGACAATGGGCTGCATTTATAATAGAAATGTAATAGAAAACAGAAAATGGCATAGAGGATTTTGTAGTCTCCATACATTTAAATATTCTCTGTTGATTTGGTGATCAAGATTAGTAAGAAGCATCTTCACTTTAGTTTTAAAGTGATGAAGAATCCTGATTCAAAAAGTGGGGGAAAACAATAAATTCCAATAAGCTTTATGTAGGTTGTATGGAAAATGAAGTATATGGAAATAAAAGAAAAGCAAGACTAAAATAAAATAGCCAATGTCCTGGCTAATAAGAATCCTCCTCTCTCTAAAGGAATAACTAAGAGGAGGCTAAACACAATAAAAATTAAAATTCTATGCATACTTACATCTTATGTTATCAGTTTCAACCATGAATAACTCTATTTAATATGTGTGAGTTAATCTTTCTGTTTTTACCGATAAGGACATGTAATTTCTGAAATAGGGCAGGGACCTTGAAACTGTGAGTTGAACAAATGTATAAACTAATTAGGCTGAAATTAGTGCTCTGAGGTTCAGAGTCTCCCACACTATTGTCATGTGGAAAAGTCACCTTCTAAATATACAATTAAAAATAATTAATTCCAACATGAAACTTTCATTGATAAAAGAGTGGAAATGCCTTTTTGAAACTTTATTTTGAAGGTTGAATGTGTGATTTGCCAGGAATAGTTATGTGTCTGTGTAAAGGAAAAAATTTTTAAAACATACTGATTCCAAGATGCGCTTCAATTTTGTAAAACCCAAAATGCTGTTAAGAATTAGACTGAATGTCAAAACATAAATCTGTTTGTTTGTTTTTTTCCCAAGAGAAACATTAACCTTTGAGTTCTCAGTTGGGACCTAAAATGTTTGTTGATAAAAGGAAAACATGGGAACAAATCTGAATTGACTAAGTTTATTCTGAATTGGTAGCATGCAAAAAGTCAGCTAAGTTAGCCCCAGCTAGGCATTAGAAAAAATTAACTTTATCAATTCAGATTGTTTTACTTACCTATAAAAGATGTGCTATCTTTGGAATTAACAAAAGATATATATTGTGCTATATTTTGAATTTTTCAATTAATTAAATTGAATTAACACAAATTCTTATTGTTTATATCTGAACCCATTTTACCACTTTGTAAAATGTATAAATTTAAATAAATCCCAAGGCAATTTCCCACATAATTTTTTATTACTTGTAAAAAAATTCAGTTTTTTTTTGATAATTAACAGACTGTGTTAAACAAGAAAAATTATAAACACTGAGTAATAAGGGATATAATGACTCTTTTAAATAATAATACTAAGAGTTATATCAGTGTTTTATTTATGGAAAAATAGTGACAAATGAGGACATTGCCAATCAAGGATAAAAATGCAGGTAAATAACCTAACATAAACTATCAAAATTAATAAGGAAAGATAAATTTATTTAATAATATGATAGAATATTTGTTGATTATTTGGGAAAGAATTTCATTTTACCTAAACCATGTATCAGGCAAAATGTGTGCTGAAAAGAATAAATTATTTGTAAAATATCAAAATATAAATTAAATATCTGAATGAGGACATTCAAATCCTAAAAACACAAGATATGCCATAAAATGTTAATGAGATTAAGTTATACATATGAAGTTAAAGGGAACATTAAATTTATTGGGGAGTACTAAGTATGAGGAGGAGACTTATAACATGAGGAGGGCAATGCCTTCCAGGTTAGTAGCAGATGTTAATAGAAGTCATGCATCAATTTGACTTAAAAGATAAGGATCATGAATGAGTGATAATTTAGTAAGGCAACTTGCTTCCTTACTGAACTCCCAAAAAGTCTATTAGTCTGTAGTTAATGAGCCCTGAGTTAGATTAGTTAGGGACCCATAGGCTGAACATGCAGACAATTGCATGTTTTTTTTCAAGAAAGGGTTAGGATTCTGAAGACACTTAGTAAATTTACATAACACCATGGCAAAACTACTGGTAATTTGATACCAGTTTTTCCCCTTTCTGTGAGATGCTCCATTCTGATGAACAATGATTTCAATACAAGTAGAGACCTGGGTACAAGTAAAATATTTTTCTGATTCCCATTTACTCTCTGCCCAAAGTAACTCTATACCACATTTAGATATTAACACATTGTTTCATGTTTTATTTTGTTTTTTAAGCACATTGTTACTAGCCTTTTATTTGCACGAACTAACTTCTATTGGGGTTAAAAATTTAAAAATTTAAATTTTAAAAATTAAATTCCCATCTGCCTAAATACATATTTGTGAAGAGATGCATAAAAAGATTTTATCACAATGAGCCTGTAGTCTTAATGTTAACTTCTGCAATGCTTCAAAGAGAGTGTTGAATATATTTGGACAAGTTTGAGATAGAGATTTTAAAGCCCATTGCATATTTATGCCAGAGACAACAATATCACCGAATGAAAAAACATAAACAGAGTTTGGAAGAACAAAGTTTATATAGTATTTATCCAAAAACGAATCATGAAAATCATGTTGATGTTTGTAAAAATGTTGTTCCTGGGATGGGAGGCAAATCTGCTTAGTCAGAACCTGTTGTCAGGTCAGAACTTCATATTTAAAAAATTTAACTGCATATTAAAAATTCTTTCATATACAGAAAGAATGAGAGACTATTACTCAGTTACAGGTTTTTTTTAAAATTTTTTTTTAATAGAGGCATGTTTTTATTTATTTATTTGTTTTGTTTGTTTGTTTATACATGCACTGGGTACAGTCAGAAGCGCGGGAGGGTGAGAGAATTCACCAGAGCCAGAGCGGGGAGCAGAGCAGGCAGAAGGACCGAAGTACACTGCTGAGGGGAGCAGCGGGCGGCAGGAGAGGTCTGCGCGCCATGTGGGACCCTCCTCCGGTGGCCGAGGAGCAGCTGGGGATCGAACCGGTGCCGCAGAGGCCGCGGGCAGCTTCGCAACCCAGTTCTCAACCGCTGCGCCACCGGGGAGGCCCTCAGTTACAGGTTTGGTAAAGGAGGAGGAACTTGCAATGAGGACTTTCAAAGAAGTAGTCAGAACATTGAAAGAAAGACCAGATATAAATCAGAAGAGAATCACTAATATCTTGACTCGAGGAATCAAATATAATAGAAATTAAGAAAATATGAAATTATGATACGTTGATATATTGAAATTCTAGAAAATCAAATACTAATGAATAGGAAATTGGGTTGACAGAGTACAATATCAAGTCAGAGATAGACTTTCTAACTTCCGGTCATGTTCTAATGTGGAAATCATTATATATACTATGGGAAAAAACTCATTTAACATCCTTTCTTGAATAATCACAGTACAGTCTTGTAGCTTATGAAACAATTCACCACAAAGAAGGAATAACTAGATTCAGTGATGAACCAGAAAATTCAATAGGCTCTCAAAGTCAAAATGTGTATCTCTTAGCTTTAAATAACCCTAGAAAATATTACAAATTAGCCACGCCCTACATTTGCCACACCTGAAATGGCAAATGACAGTTCCAAAAGATGAAGAGAAATTCAGAGAACAATCCTTAAATTTCCAAACAAGTTAGAGAAATTTTCTTAGAAAATAAATATTAAAGAGTTAAATGTATAACGTTGAGCCAAGCAAAGCTTAAAGGGAAATACAATAATTACTGGAAGTATATGGAAAAGATAAACATCACTGAAAGAAATGTTTGTAGCATGGTTCCAGGGATAAAACAAGGGCCCACGTGATTAATTATAGCATAATTGAGCAAAACCTAGAAAAAAATGAAATATTTTTGCAATGTAAAAAATTATTAAAAGCCTACAATTGCAATGATTTATAGGACTATTAAAGAACACAGGAAAGCTTTGCATGTCACAATTATTTTACTCCAACAAAAAAACTAGAAAAACTAACAAAACTTGAGTAGAAAATGTAGTTTTCTATTTTGTTAGTTCTGTAATAATTATTTTGTTACTATTTAGCAAAATCTAAAGTATTTTTTCTATAAGAGAAATATTTATATTCATGTTACAAATACATATTTGATGTAATAAATAGAAACCTGTGTAGGCAGACATTCTCTATTTGTAAATTTTTCAGTAATTTTTAAGGTTTGGTTTCTTAGTTTGAAAGTTGAAGCAAGATAGAAATGACAAAGGTAAAAGATAAACAGCATATTTCACAACTATAATTAGGGGGAAAAAGACTAATTACTGGCATACTTTCACACTTAAGGTTCATTTATCTAGGAGCTCAAATCATCTCGATTTTTAGAAGGGGCACACAATTTAAAAATACAAAAAAATGCCATCTCAGGTTTAGTAAAGCCTGTTTTGTATTCATTCTCATGCTTGAATTGCTATGACTACGTCAAAGGAATAGATATATTTAGGATGGAATGAAATTTCTTTATAATGTTTTTCATGGACTGAGCTATTTCTTAGAACAATTGGGAACCATTATATAGATATACACAGAGGTTTTATAGGCCTTTCGTTGAAACTTTAAAAATGTAATGTTACATAGGGGAGTGTGATATGCCATTTTTTTTGATAAAAGTTCTTTGCATTTTAATATTGTATAAGTATTATGCATAACTTGACTAGCTCACACTCAAGGCCATCACCTCTAAATAACTAATAAGATCTCTTTTTTGAAAAATAACAGTGCCATGCATTTGAGAATTTATAATCAGTTCAGTTTGAGGACTATATCTCTTTTAGCGTAAATTCCAGTATTATTACATTTTATAAGATAGTCTTTATTTAAGACTCTGTTGTGCCTCCATTCTTTTCAGTAATAACTGGTTTCAGTGAAGACTGTATTATGGTATATTATTAACCCATTTACTCTTGGACTTCCCTCCCACCTACCTTTCGTTCTGCCTCTTTAAGCTGTCAGTCCATTGTATTCAATGGACCATCAGAAAATACCTGGTTCTTTCAGCAGCACAGCAGGTGCGCATTTATGAAGCGTATCTGATATATTCAGCAACAGTCAACAGATTAATGTCACTGCTCACGATTCTTGTTAGTAGAAAAGGGGAAATACAGGGGCATAAAAATAAAGGTACTATTTCTTACACACACTTAAAGAACATTTTGGACATGCTGAAATAGTCTCTTCAGCTACCTTAATGACAGCAGGTATTGGCTTTTCCAGCTCTACTCCTTAGACCTATTTTTTTTTTAAAGATTTATTTATTATTTACTTATATAAGCACTGGGTACAGTCAGAAGCGCGGGAGGGTGAGAGAATTCATCAGAGCCAGAGTGGGGAACAGAACAGGCAGACTGATGAAATATACTGCTGAGGGGAGCAGCGGGGGGCAGGAGAGGTCTGTTGTGCCATGTGGGACCCTCGCCAGCGGCCGGGGATCAAACTGGCGCTCTAGAGGCTGTAGGCAGCTTCGCAGCCCAGCGCTCAACCGCTGCACCACCAGGGGAGGCCCTCCTTGGACCTGTTTTGGCTTTAGATAAATTAATCACTTATTCATTTTTCGTAAAGTCAAATGGACTGTGGGTAATGGCAATGATGAGAGAAATAAAATATTTAAATGATGCAAAAATCACTCTCACAGACTACTTATATGACCTTCTATAATTATAAAATGAAATAAAAAATTGACTATCTCCTCTTTCCTAGCTTATTAATTAAAACAGTAATGATAATAGTAATTATATGATTTTCAGGGAAAAAAAGATATCCAGTGAATGTATTGGATAGACTCTTAACTACTTTCCAATTTTTCTTCCCCTTTACTTTCCCATCTTTCATAGTAATAGTTTTTGAGTTATTTTTTTAAGTCTGGTGTTCTACTTCCCAGAACAAAGATTATGTTTCCCAAAATCCCTTTCAGTTTCATGTGGCATTGTGACTAATTTTTGACAAATGGGATGTCAGCAGAAAGGATATTGTATGTATGCTCTTTGCCTATAATTCTTCATCCTTACCTCCAATATACCACCTGGAACATTCAGTCTCTTAACTTATACAATGAGATCTAAAAGTCCTGGGGTATGCAATATGATTGGAAAGTAAGTAAGTCAATATATGATGATGAAATACAGATTTCTTACTGTCATAGAAGAAAGTTACAAATAAGCTACAAGGTTAGCATTAACTAAGCATTACATTTAAGAGTCAAATATATAAAATAAACTCATGTTTAGTTAATGTGTATACCCATGTACATGTATGCACATATTTGTGCACACAAATACAGGATACATAAAGAAATGCCTATAAATCTACTTATATACACAGGATAGTACATAGTTGACCCTTGAGCAACACAGGTTTGAACTGCATGGATCTACTTATATGTGCATATAGGCACCATATTCAAGGAACTACCAAAAAATAACTTTATGTAGATGAGTGCTTCTGAAGTAGTGCCAAATGATAAGGAAGAAGATATAGAGAAGCAATGTCAGAAAACAAATTGACAGCTCTCTTGAGAACTGTTCCAAATATTCAAAACTGCTTTGACTTACTATACAAAATAGGGGCTTCTATGATACAGGTACTAAAATAAAGCAAGTGGGAGGCTGATATGATCTAGAAACCATTTTAGAAAAATGAAAAAGCAAAAAAGTAAAGCAGAAATTACAATATAGTCCATGAAGTTAGACTGAACGTGCCTACCTCTCCTGTGTGGATTTTATTTTATTTTTTTAAAGATTTCATTATTTATACAAGAACTGGGGTACAGTCAGAGGCATGGGAGAGTGAGAGAATTCACAGAGACAGAGCGGGGAGCAGAACAGGCAGAATGACAAAATACACTGCTGAGGGGAGCGGCGGGCAAAACAGGGGAGGTCTGCTGAGCCATATGGGTAGCTCCCTGGCCGGCCAGGAGTCAAAGCCAAGCTGCAGAGGTTGTAGACAACTTCACAGCACGGTGCTCAACCCGCTGCGCCACGAGGGAAGCCCCTCCTGCATGGATTTTAGTCTGACCACTTGAATCAGAAGCTCAAGAACCACAACAAAGCAGCATTTTCTTGGCAAAACTGTGGACAACTCCAAGCATATTCTTTTCCACTGTGATCTCTTAGTCATATACTTTGACTTGCAGTAAATGAGTTTGACAACTCATTTTAAGGAGTCAGTAAAAAATAATTGAGGGTTTACATTTCCCTGTGGCTCTTTGATATTACATATTTTGTTTGGTTTTGAAGTGCTTATATTTTTGCTTTCCTATGTGCCATGTAAGTCTTTAGAAGGTATATGTTTGCTTCATTATCTATCCTACTACATTTTTTCTTTTAAACTCCCCCCAACACATATGCACACAATTAAAATCAAGGGCGTACCTTGCTCTACTTCTTCCAACGTTTTAACAAGTAAAGAATCTTGTTAGACATTTCAAACTTAGTTCTTTAATCGCTTAGTAGCATTAGGTTTTCAATTTAAAGCAATAACCCTGAGATAAGGGATTTAGCAAATTCTTACTACTTATTGAGAGAGTGAAGAAGGCAATTTCAGGCAAAGCCAAATATCTGATACTAAATCTCATTAGCCCCATATCAACTCTTCTTTGAAAACCCAAGTGCCATGCTGTTAGCAATAAACTGAGATTCTAATGCCTTCCAGAACTCCAAATTACAATATGTAAATCAAGTGTAAATAATTAAATGTACATATATTTAACCTGAATTACTTAGCAGACATGCTGTTCTCACCTCCTGCCTACTACCAAACCTTGTCAGTTGTTGGTAAAATACTAACATGATACTGAAGAAGAAGGAGAAACAAAGGTAGTAAGAACATTATAGCCCCTGCAGTGCTTAATCCATAAAGTAGGAAATGAAAACTGGTGAATTGGAGCAATGACATGGTTACACTGAACTACAGCAAAAGTCCCCTTAGGGGACTAGCAGGAAGTAAATTGGGTTCTATTTTGAGATGATGGTTCATTTACATTGTTGTAATTATTTAAATAATTAATTTCATAATGAAAGAAGCTTATAAAAGTCAAAGCCCCACTGAGCTGCAAATCCAAAATTCTTTCATGCTAAATCACAGCTGTTTATTCCCCATACTATATCAGTAAATTTATTTTGAAAAAATAAAAACAAACAAATTTAGGGAATAAGACTTAATCACACACAGCTTAGCAGATAGTTCATTATGAAGAGAATGTTTGACTTTTACAGTATGATAAAGGTTACCTTTGTAGACTTTTCTTCTAACCCAGAGTGTGTAGATACCTTTCTCCTAGCCAGGATAGCATGAAATGTTCATTCACATCCAGTTTAGGCAGCCAAGAACCCTGCAGGAAGTGTCAGGGAGATACGCAAGGTCAGGACCAAGGAGACTAAAGGAGCAAAAAGTTGCCAGAACGCAGTGAATCAGGTCAGGAAGGTATCTGGGAGTCTGTAATAAATGGGTCAAGATTAGTGTGAATCAGAGCATGTTAAATAAAACCTGTGGGTTAAACATCGCAAGTTCAAGAGAGACAGATAGCTTGAGCATCTTAGAAGTTTCTCAAAAACAGCAGGTCAGGGCCTCCCTGGTGGTGCAGTGGGTTGAGCGCAGCGCTATGAAGCTGTCTGCAGCCTCTGCGGCACAGGTTTGATTCCCGGCCAGCCAGGGAGATACCACATGGCACGGCAGACCTCTCCTGTCTTGCCCGCTGCTCCCCTCAGCAGTGTTTTTGGTTGTCTGCCTATTGTGCTCCCCACTCTGTCTCTGATGAATTCTCTTACCCTTCCAGGCCTTTGGACTGTACCACAGCTCTTGTGTAAATAAATAAATCTTTTTTTTTTTTTTTTAAAGCAGGTCAACAAATCCCAAGAAGGTTGGAGAGGAAAATTACAGATCAAAATGTGGAAATGGAAAATCAACTTGACTTCTTTGGCTGTATTCCCACCACCCCCCATGAGATGAAAAAATGAGTAATGCTAAAGTTGAGCACCTAATTGAGAGGTATAAAGAAAAGGAAAAAGTTTGGAAATTCAATAATTATACCACATAATTCTTTTCCTTGTCTCTCTTATACCCTTATCCATACATATATCCTTCCCTCCAATTACCTTTCATATTATTCCCTGTTTTCAAGAAACTCAGCATCTGGCCTGCCCTCAATTCTATGCATGTAGAATTTGCAAAATGGACTCTGTTTTACAACATTTAGTTACATAGACTCACTGTTCTTTTATATTCTCCAGGCTGGTGATCTTCAGTTCTATTCCATTTCACTCACTACCAATACTATTCTCTTCGATTGTCTCATTTCCTTCGCTACTCTATCACTTAAGTCTTAAAAACATGCTAATCTACTGCCAAGCCACACTGCCTATACTTCTCCTAACTTCAAAACCCCATCATTGTTCTTCAATCTCATGGTGATTAATAGACGTTTCATTTCTGTTTCCTCTTCAACTTGACTTTTTAGACATGTGAAATTTGGGAAGTTTCTAATATTATTCAATTTCCTTCCTAACAAATAGTTGTACATATTACTGCCTAAGGCAGAAATGATTATGAAAGAAGTATATACTATAAAATACTTGACATAGTGCCTATAAAAACACAGTATATATTTGTTGGTATGAGTATTAGTCTTTAGCTATGTTTTCGCACTTCAACTATGGTATTATACAACCTGGGCATTTTACTTTTGTTAACACTTTGTTCTTCCATCTCAATTCACTCTCTATGGCCAAGTTTATCCAAATATATTTTATCATCACTTTTTCCTATGTTTATTACAAATTACCATCTTTGATTTTCAGGATGTGCGCCATATATACTATTGGGCTAACATGGCATGAATGTATAACAAATCTCAGCTTCAGCATCCCCAAGTATGAATGCTTTGTCTCTTGCCCTTCACCCTTGGGTGTTTTCCTGTGGTTTCCCAAACTTGGTGAATGTTAAAATCAAAGATGCAACAACCAAGAAAAAAAAAATTAAGGATCCAAGTTTAAACATTCATTCTTCCTAAATTCCTATATGATTACTCATTTATTTCTTTCTATAGGTCTATATTGTACATAACTTGAAAAATATTTCATCTCTCAATCATCACTACCTCAGTGTTATCTCTTTTATTTCCTTTATGTGGAATGCTACAATAGCCTTTTTTTTTTTTTTTTTTTTTTAAAGATTTATTTATTTATACAAGATTGATTGATTGATTGATTGATACAAGCACTGGGTACAGTCAGAAGCGCGGGAGGGTGAGAGAATTCACCAGAGCCAGAGCGGGGAGCAGAGCAGGCAGAAGGACCGAAGGACACTGCTGAGGGGAGCAGCGGGTGGCAGGAGAGGTCTGCGCGCCATGCGGGACCCTCCTCCAGTGGCCGGGGAGCAGCCGGGGATTGAACCAGTGCTGCAGAGGCTACGGGCAGCTTCGCAACCCAGCGCTCAACCGCTGTGCCACCGGGGAGGCCCTACAATAGCCTTTTAATGGTTCTCCTTGACTCCAGAATTTCTTCCTTGAAACAAAACTAAATAAGTGAGGTGTACAGCTTTCATAATGTTCTTTATAAAATTGAAATTTTATAATTCCACTGCTCTCTTCAAATTATTCAGTGATTAACCATAGGCTCAAAGGGAAAAAAAAACACCCTAGTATATGCACATGTATTCAGTCCTTCTTCTTCTTCTTCTTGGTTTAGCATCATGCAATTGGGCCAGGACTTAAATCCACTTTATAACTCCATGGCATCAGATTAGTTACTTTATCTATCTAGTGTAATGATGTAATACTGCAATTCTCACTTATCCTTATTTGTAGATTTATTTATTTTTATGTTAGTGCAAGTAATGGGCACCCCAACACCCCAAAACTTTTATGCTTTAAAGAGGTCTGCCATCCATGCTCATAAAGGCAAAGCAGATGCTTAGTGTGAAAGAATATTAATGGAATTAGAATTAGAGAGGAGAAGAAAGGAAATACTTTCCCAATAAAATACCCCAAACTACCCATCCCCTTATGAGCAAATTCCCAGCCAAACTGAGCAAATTCCCACCTAAACAGGGGTGGTATGGCACAGGGCAACTGAAAAGTTGCCTAAGCCTAAGGCATATTCCCTTAGGGAACCATATAGGAAAGGAATTCTGAAGCAGGTCGCAGAAAGGTAGGACAAAGGGACATGCCACATGCTCTCATAGGAGAACAGCTGTCACTATTAGCCTCTCCATGCATCTCTCATCCATGCCTCTGTTCCATGTAACCTCCCCTGCAGTGCCAGGGTATAGGGAGTCCACCTGGCTTCCATGTGATACAATTTTACTCGGTCACTCAGCTCTGCCCCCTAGTTCCCAGTAACTAATCCTAGGGTTGAAGGTAAGTGGGAGCAGGGAACATGGTATCTTCCCTAATATTTAGTTGGGCTTTAAATTCTGGAATTCCGGGCCTCCCTGTGGCGCAAGGAGCTAAGACGCAACCTATGTAGCTATCCGCAGCCTCTGCAGCACGAGTTCAATCCCCAGCCAGGGAGCTAGCAGACCTCTCCTGACTCACCTGCAGCTTCCCTCAGCAGTGTATTTCAGTCAATCTGCCTGTTCTGTTCCCCACTCTGTCTGGTGAACCCTTGCACCCCCACACCTCTGGCCTGTACCCCAGTCTTGTATACATTAATAAATAAATATTTAAAAAACATTCGGGAATTCATTTTCTAGCCTATCTTCTCATATTTATTGAAAGTAATATCTGGTACTCATTCAGCACACAACAAATATTGAATGGAATTAGTAATGTCAATGTGTTAATTGCTTTACAACTATAATTTATTAGATTCTCCCAAGTCTTTTTAGTAGGCACTATAATCTCTTAATCCTAAAGGATCCTGGGAATTAGAGAAGATACCATCTTTGTCAATGTCACACATTCAGTTCATACAATAAGTATGATTCAAATTCAGAGTTGTCAGTCTCCAAATTATTTGCTCTTTCTACTTGTTTTTCTTTCTATTAGAGGAATAGCAGCTGCCACAGTTATGGACGCCTCCACTCCTATTTTTAATTAAAACCCTCAACTGTCATACAGGATAAAAATGTACAGCTAAATTTAACTTCCAATTGAGTACACATATGAGTCTTTCATGCCACTAGAATGTCTTTCTTCAAGCCTCAACAACTTTCTTTAAACACCTAACCACAATCTATATCTGCACATTAATAATTACTGGAAACATTTCCAAACAGGAAACTGATGGACATTAAGAGAATGAATGGCCAAAAATGACAACTAAATATATAAGATAAAATCATTATTTGTCCAGTTGCTAATGTGATGGATCTAAGAGTAAGAATATGCTTATAGCCAGTTGCTTTTATCAAAATTATGACTGAAAAAGAGATCAAGAAAACTTCAGAGGACGATAAATCCTAGATGCTGTCGCTTATATGTGGAATATAGAAGAAAAACAAGGGTCAGACAAAGACAAACTTTAGACTATGCATTGGAGCAAAGAAAGTTTGTTCAAAAATGGTGCTGGGAAAACTGGGTTGCTACATGCAAAAGAATGAAGCTTGACCACTACCTCACACCATACACAAAAATCAACTCAAAATGGATTAAAGAACTAGACATAAGACCTGAAACCATAAAATACATAGAAGGAAATATAGGCGAAACACTACGTGATTTGCATATCAAAGACATCTTTACAGACACATCACCCAAAGCAGTGATAGTGAAGGCAAAGATAAACAGCTGGGACTACATCAAATTAAAGAGCTTCTGCACAGCAAAAGAGACAATAACAAAAACAAAGAGAAACCCCACCAACTGGGAGAACATTTTTGCACCCAACACTAATGATAAAGGACTGATCACAAAAATCTGCAAAGAGCTGATGAGACTCAACAACAACAAAGAAAATAACCCAGTCAAAAAATGGGCAGAAGAGCTAAAAAGAAACTTCTCTGAAGAGGAAATGCAAATGGCCAACAGACATATGAAAAAATGTTCAACATCACTTGTAATAGGGAAATGCAAATCAAAACTACCATGAGATACCATCTTACACCAGTGAGAATGGCACATATTAAAAAAACTAGCAACAACAAATGTTGGCGAGGGTGTGGAGAAAAAGGAACTCTCCTGCACTGTTGGTGGGAATGCAAACTGGTCCAACCACTATGGAGAGCTGTGTGGATATTTCTGGACCTACTAAACATAGAGCTTCCATATGATCCAGCAATTCCACTCCTAGGTATTTACCCAAAGGACACAGAAACATCCATTCCAAAGAACACCTGCACCCCTATGTTTATAGCAGCACTATTTACAATAGCTAAGCTTTGGAAACAGCCCAAATGCCCAAAAATAGATGACTGGATCAAGAAGATGTGGTACATATATACCATGGAATATTACTCAGCATTAAAAAAGATAAACACATGCAATTTGCAGCAACATGGATGGTGCTGGAAGGGATCATGCTAAGCGAAATAAGCCAAAAAGAAAAAGAAAAATACTGGATGGTCTCACTCATAGCAGGAATCTAGAAAACTTAAATAAGGGATCAGGAAAATGAATAACTATAAGAAAGTGAAAATCAAAATCAACAAAAAACTATGAACCAGAGACACTTTTTGGGGGTGGGGGCTGGGAGGGGAGGGATTGGGGTCAGAATGGGGCATGTGCAGTTGTATGGGGGAATATAAAAATAAAATTTATTATTTAATAAAAAAAAAGACAAACATTAAAACGAACCCTTGAAAACTGACCATTGATCTTTAGCTTTCAGAGGGAGGTGGGGAGAAGAGAATAAACAAGGGAGTGGGAGGATGAATACAGGAGCTATGGTAAAGGACTATGGGTCGTTCCACTGTAGAAGGGCTATGGTGACTACAGCTGGGGGTGGGAGGAATCATATAATTTCAAAACATTAGCAAGGATGTAAAATAATGGTACTTCAATAACAATATAAAAAGCAAAACTTTATGCTAAGAAAAAATATTACTTTAATAGTCACTTCTGTGAATCCACCTAAACTAAGAAAGAGAATGGAATCAAACTCTGATTTTTTTATTGCTGTGACTATGTGACATAGACTGCCAAAATTCCTATCTTATTTATCTCTATATCCAGGTAAGTGAGAAAATTGTACCTTGCCAACTGTAAAGTAAGATATGGCCGTATGACTTGCTCCTAGCAATTAAATATGAGTGGATTGATGTTGTATGCTTAGGCATGGTATTTAATTGCTTTTGTTCAGTTTTCCAGGTACATCTTCCCTGACCCCATGAATAGATATGAATATACATAATGAGTCACCCCAAGGATAACCATACTTCTGGATATCATAATGAGGCTCACACTGAATAACAAAAAGTCAAAACTAAATCTCTTAGATTTGATTTATATTTTTGTTTTCTTTTTTGTTGCCATAATATAAATTGTGTCAGTATCCTAACTGATATAGAATGTATTTATATTTATAACATCAATTTTTCTTTAAAAAACTCAACTAATTGAAAATACTCTATAAATAAAGGTGACATAGTTCATCAGCTATTCACTTCAAAGAGTAGGTCAAGTTGCTTTTGGGAAAAAGATCCTTAACTTTGTTTCAGATAGTAGAGTCCCCAAAGAAGCAAAGAGAAAACAATTAAGTGAAATAATCTTCAATACTGGAATTGTCATCAAATAATTAGATTAACTTTAGGATGCATGCCACCATAGTAGGTGTCATGGGATTTTCAAAGCTTAAAATTAATCTCCTTTGAACTCCATTTGACTCAAAGCAACCTTAATTACAATAGCATTTCCCAAGACTAAATCTCCTAATGTTATTCCAGACCAAGCTGGTTATTAAAAGATTTCCAAGATGTTTATTGATATGCATATGGTATGATCATTTAAAATGCTCTTATATTAAATGGAAAATGAGAAAATATAACACAATTTACTAGAAGACATTCAATTGGTTTTGTTTGCTTGTTTGTTTTTGTCTTTTGGTGATTAATGGTGGGTTTGGTGGGTTTTATGTTTGTAATATCTTTCCCATGAAGTGCAATATATGAATAATGGGTTTAAATGAGTTCCATTTAAATTTTGAGGTACCCAGAAATATACAGAAGAATAGCTGCCTGGAATCAATTTTTCATCAGTTTGTTCTGGAAAGAAATCTGCATTAATCTACATGTTGATTATAAAAATCAATGGAAAAGTTGATCTTCTAATACTTTTTTAAGAATTAATGGGATTAAATCTGTAGACTGAGGAGCATTTTATTTCACTTTTTCTCAAGAAGCAATTGATGTCATTGTGTTCTGGAATAATATGGATAACAGTCTGAAGAAATACTTTACCTTCTTTCACCAATGCCATGGTTATTTCAGTTTGATAAGGCAAGTTGTCTTTTCATTCATTCCAAAATAGCTTATCTTGGATATGTTATGTGCCAAGCAGAGATGAAGAACTAGGAAGTAGGTGATGTACAAAACAAGATAAGAGTTTCTGCTTTGTAGCTATTTTCACAGTAGTGTGGAAGATTGACATTTAATCAATCACACAAAGAAAGTGAAATGTGAAATGGCTAAATGATCCATAAAGGCAAGATATAGAGTATTATGAAAGCATATAGTAAAAAAAATTGACTCAGTTAGGGACATTAGAAAATCATTTGTTTTTGTCTGTGACACACAAACTCATTAGGAGTTAATTAACCAAAGTGTATGCATGTGTATATGTTCACATGTGTGTATACATGTGAGATCTCCAGGAAGAGGAGATGAAATGGGTAAATGACTTGTTTTTATGAGGGAGTTCAGCAATAATAGGCTACTGGAGTACAGCAATACAGCTGCCTGGAATGGGAGGTGGTAGAGAAATGTTACTCATAGAGAGACAATAAGGATAAACAGAGGGCAGACACCATACAACTTATTAAATTTAAGATATTTTGATTCTTGATCTTTTTGAACCAAAATCTCCATGCTATTTTCAGTCACACCTATTCAATTTCCCAGAGGAAAAATCTCCTGTTTAACAGCATATGGTTCAGGGCCTCCCAGGTGGCGCAGAGGCTGAGCGCTGGGTTGCAAAGCTGCCCATAGCCTCTGCAGCGCCGGTTCGATTCCCGGCTGCTCCCTGGCCACCGGCAGAGGGTCCCACATGGCGCGTAGACCTCTCCTGCCGCCCGCTGCTCCCCTCAGCAGTGTACTTCGGTCCTTCTGCCTGCTCTGCTCCCCGCCCTGGCTCTGGTGAATTCTCTCACCCTCCCGCGCCTCTGACTGTACCCAGTGCTTGTATGTATAAATAAATAAATAAATCTTTAAGGAAAAAAAAAAAAAACAGCATATGGTTCAACATGCTGTCCTAAATATCATATGATGCTATATGTAGTCATAAATGATAAAAGAAACTCACAGGAGGGGAGAAGAAATAGAGGAAAATCTATAAATAGGCAGTTATAATTGTTGGTAGTGACAATTCTAACTACAAATGGCTATGTATTATTTATTAGTAATAAATAATTGAAATGCATTGAACACTTAATCTATTACACAGCTTGACATATCTAATTTCTAAGACACTCATTACCTGGGTAGGTAGATAGCACTATCCATGTGAATTTACCAATGGGCAAACTGAGACCCAGGCAGGGGAGGTAGTTACGTAAAGTTGCAAAGTTAAAAATCCATGCAGCCTACCATTATCCATATTGAGCCTATGTGTTGAAAGAGTTACTGTGAAAGAGAATAAGAGCAAGCTGCCTATGAAATATCAACTGTTTTCCATGTGCATATAATCCCTAAAATTATATTTAAAGGGATATCACGCAGCTTCAAGGTTAACTATATTCCAGCTTTAAAAATAGCTTTCTACTTTGTTGAATTCTTCCAAATAAAGAAGGAAAACTGCTCTCCAATTTCCTGAAGTGCTGATTCACATTATAATAATTAAAAAATGTTAATAATATGATATGAATGTAACATAATTTCAAATCTGTAAAGTTAAGTCCCGTTATGTCAAACACAATAAATGTCATTAAGTATATGTTAAAAATGTTAAGTCTTTATAGAAACTCAGATACCTCAAATTCAAATTAAGAATATTAAAATGGAAATTTTTCATAATATCCAAATTACTTTTCATTTAGAAACAATCTTTTAGAATACTTTTAGATTTACAGACAAATTGAACATATAGTGCAGAGTCCCCATTTATACGACTTACAATTTCCCCTAGTAGCATATTAGTATGATACAATTGTTAAAATGAATGCACCAATATTAACACCATATTAATAGCTGAAATCTTTGCTTATTTTTTTCTTAATATCTATATATCCCAAGATTCCATCCAACCTACTGTGATACATTTAGTTATCATGTCTCCTTACCCTCTTTGTAGCTATGACATTTTCTCAGATGTTTCTTATTTTTAATAACCTTGATATTTTTGAGGCGTATAAGTGAAATACACTGGAAAAGATGCAGCTATGTTAGGATGTGCTTGATTTTCTTCATGACATAGGTTTTTAAGAAGATCACAGGGATAAAATGCCTTTTTATCATATCATATCAAAGGTATGATTTATGACTTCTGATGTTGATCTTAAAGTCCAGAATAACCAGGCAAGAAAATTATATAAAGGAATCCACATGGGGAAATAAGTAAAGCTGCCACTATTTGCATATGTCCTCATAACATATACATAAGAAACTCTAAGACTCCACTAAAACAAAGCAAAACAAAACAACAAAAACCTGAGTAATTGAAACAATGACTCAGTTGAGCAAAGTCACAGGTTACAAAAATCAATATATAGAAGTCACTTGCAGTCTGTATGCAAACAATGACTTAGAAGAGGAAGAAATTATGAAAACAATCCCATTTACAATGACACCAAAGTGAATGAACTACCAAGGAGTAAACTTAACAAAGCAACAATGAAGCAGTGAAAACTACAAGATACTCCTAAATGAAACAGAAGACACAAAGAACTCAAAAGTTATTCTCTGCTCAAGGGTTGGAAAAATTAACATAGCTATAGTGACCATTATAACCAAAGCAATATACAGATTCAATGCAACCCCCAAAACTTCAATGGCATTCTTAAAAAAAAAGAGGAAATATTATTGAAATTAATGTGGAACCATCCTGACAAAATGAGGATGAACGGTGGTATCACATTCCAAGACCTCAAAGATATAACAACAAAAACAGACTCACAGACCAATGGAATAGAATGAAGAACACAGAAGTAAACCCACATTTGTATGACTAGTTAATCTAAGTCAAAAGAGACAAGAGTATGCATTGGATAAAAGAAACTCTCCTCAATAAATGGTGGTGGGAAAAGTGGACCACCAAATACAAAAGAATGAGTTTAGAGTGTAACATCATAGATAAAAATTAACTCAATATTAATCAAAACCATGGATGTATCAAAATCATATTAATCAAAACCATAAGACCTATATCCATAAACTACATGGCAGGAAACATAAGCAGAGCTCTCTATAATGTAGGTTTCAATGATGTCCTTGTGAACTTGTCTCCAACAGCAAGAGAAACAAAAGAGGCCCTCCCTGGTGGCACAGGGGTTAGTCTCAGCCCTATCAAGCTATTGCCAGCCACTGTGATGTGAGTTGATCCCCCGCCAGGGAGGTGACCCACATGGCACAGCAGATCTCTCCTGCCTCACCCGCTGCTCCTCTCAGCAGTGTATTTCAGGAGATCTAGCTGTTCTGTTCCACACTCTGTCTCTGGTGAATCCTCTCACCCCTCAACCCCTGCACCTCTGCCTATACTCCAGCTCCTGTATGCATAAATAGACAGATAGATAGATAGATAGATAGATAGATAGATAGATAGATAGATAGAACAGATAGATAAATAAATGTTTAAAAAAAAAGAAAGAGAAACAAAAGACTATATTAACAAGTATGACCACCTCCAGCCGAAAAACTTCTACACAGTGAAAAAACTATCACTGAAACAAAAAAACAACCTACTGAATGGTAGAAAATGTTGATACAACATACATTTGACAAGGGGCTAGAATCCAAGATTAACAGTCCTTATACAACTCAATAACAAGATAATGGCCTAATCAAAAACAAAAAAGGGGCTTCCCTGGTGGCACAGGCAGTTGAGCGCCACACTGTGAAGCTGTCCCCAGCCTCTGCAGTGATGGTTCGATCCCCGCCAGCCTCGGAGCAATCCACATGGCGAGCAGACCTCTCCTGTCTTGCCCACTGCTCCCCTCAGCAGTGTATTTTGTCAGCCTGCTTGTTCTGTTACCCGCTTTGTCTCTGGTGAATCCTCTCACCCTCCCACACATCTGGCCTGTACCCTGGTTCTTGTATAAATAAAAATAAATCTTAAAAAAAGGGATAAGAAACAAAAAAATGGTCAGATAAAACCAAACGAGTAACAAACCTTAGATATCTGACTCTAGAACTGAGGTTACCAGCAAAGGAGTCAGAGGTGGGACAGCAAAGTGTGGAGGGTCACAATGGACTATGGTGGAGGTCATTCATGCCTTTGTGGTGGGTGTGGTTTGCTCACATACACCTGAAGGGTGTGAGCCTACACATCTAAGTCATATACAATGTTGTAAATCAATGTTACCTCAGTAAAATTAAGTTAAAATTAAAATCCAATCACTTAATTTCAATTATATTTGTTCCAAAACCATCTTTGAAAAACTAGTTTAATATTAAACAGTATGTAATCTATTTGAGGCTTTAGCTCTTATCAAAACCTGGAATAGTAAATAATAAGATAAAATCAAGTAAAATTAAAATAAAAGATTTAAAAGAGAACAAACAGAATACATGTATAGCAGCATCAGAATTATTAACCTACGCCTTCATCAAAACAACTTTAGCATGTAGAATATCGTACTGATGTTCAATTTATTTTGCCCTTAATAATTTCCAATGTTTCTTAAGTCAGCATGTCTCCCCCTCCCTATACAGAAGCTTTTTAATACATTGTTAACACAATTAAGTTATCTCATCAGAATCTATGTTTCCAAGGATCCTCCAACCTCCTAAAAACATTTTAACAATTATGTACACATTAGGTTTACTCTTTGTGTTATAAAGGTCTTTGGTTTTGAACAAATGCATACTATATCTATGACCACATTAAAATATACAGACAATCTTACCACATCATTTTTATTTAATAATTTCACATAAGAAAAAATTTTTTTCTAAATGTCTATCAGTGTCCTGAAAAGCAGCATCAATAAAAATTTTGTTAGATGATAATAATTGAAAAACAATGCTACATTTATTATTGATATTATTACTACTAAAATTATTTATTAGTATTAATGCATATTATATGTATGAGTTAATCAAAAGACTGGGCCCTTGAAGTAAACTTTTGGACAATGATAGCAGGAAACTTACCAGTTTTGAGTGTTCTAATCAATTGTGTTATAAATCAAAGTTAATCACAACTACAAGGAACAACTTGTATATGTTTTGTTGTCCTGGAAACAATTCTCTCACATATTGTTTGAAATCACTATAGAATCTGTTTGTAGCTTGGGGATATTTTGAATATGATTTTTGTTTGTACAATAGTTTTATTACTTTTGAGTAAGTCTTTGTGCTGACCATGCATTCATGAGACTCTTTGAAAAGTATTTTGCTTTGCAAGCAACTGAAGAAACAAATAGCACTTATTTTTATCAGATCAATATAATAAATAATGAAATAACTGATTTGTAAAATAGTTTGGAGGAAAAACAATCAAAATGAGATCTCTAAATTTTAACAGACAATTAAATAAACACAAGCAATTCCATAACTCAGAATTCAGGTTTTCATAAGTCTTGGGAGTTCAGGTGAAAAATAAACAAAAATCTATTTTACTTTAAAATTTTTATTGGCACTCAGAGAAAGTCTCTTCCACAATATCAACACATTTCTGTGTAAGTCACAGTGTTTACTTTTGTTTCTTTGTGCCATAGATTTTAACCTTGAAAATGCCGGGAGTTTATACTATTTTCACATTAAATTTAGTTGTTTAACAATGAATGATTCTAAATGCTGATATCTTTGCAGTTCAAAAATACTTATTTATCCATAAAAAAATGAATTAAATTACTTAATATAAGGCTCATTTTCTGGATAACTTTTTTTTTTTTTTTATAGAGGCATGCTTTATTTATTTAGTTTGTTTGTTTGTTTGTTTTATACATGCACTGGGTACAGTCAGAAGCGCGGGAGGGTGAGAGAATTCACCAGAGCCAGAGCGGGGAGCAGAGCAGGCAGAAGGACCGAAGTACACTGCTGAGGGGAGCAGCGGGCGGCAGGAGAGGTCTGCGCACCATGTGGGACCCTCCTCCGGTGGCCGGGGAGCAGCCGGGGATCGAACCGGCGCCGCAGAGGCCGCGGGCAGCTTCGCAACCCAGCGCTCAACCACTGCGCCACCGGGGAGGCCCCAAGGCTCATTTTCTAACAGAAAAAAAACAAGAATGGCCTATGGAAGCTATCAATTACTCCATCAATAGATGAGTTGATCAAGCAAATATTTTACTATCACATACTGAAATCATACTATGTGGTCAGGATATAGAAAATAGCAAGATTAAAAACCAGTCCTTATATAAATACTTCCTAATAAATACTGAGTGACACTGGTAAAGAGGTAGGTAAAATATGTGGATTAACATATTAGAGATGAATTGAAGAACTATGTGTCATAAAATGGAACAAAATAGATAAAGAAATTTTATTTAAAATGTCTACATATATGTAAAGTGCATTGTGGGAAACAGGGCAATTCAAGTACATGGAGTAAAGGAACTGGAAAACCTAAATGTTATCATTATGAAGGTAGAAGATGAAAGAGGGGATGCAGTTATTTATTTCACTGAAGTCTAGAAAAATGTTTGTTCATCTATATAAATAATAGCATTGAGAAAGGATAGAAATAAGGATTGACACTGAGTGATTTTTTAAAAGGAAACTTGTTACTTATGGTGGCAGAACAATGATAGACAAATAGCAATAGGAAATAGGATACATTCTTTAGAAATATCCTCTTGTGATAGAAGATGGAATCCTTTTCTTGTGAATTTAAGAACTGTATTTTGAGAGCAAAGTAAAATTTCAGTAGTAAAATGAAGAATATTTTTTGAAATAAAAACAGGGTATGTTGAAAGCATTTATTCATAATGGAAAGGAAGCTAAAAACAGGTGTTGAAGGGAGAAGCTTTCAAGTAGACGAGGAGGGGAAAACTGTCAGAAAGATCCTAGAATGGTAATCAGGAACAAATAAAAATATTGGGCATAAAAACTCATTTTATAATCTCAGATGCCTTATACAAATGCAAATGAGTAAATTATACAAGGGATTAAAAAGCAGTAGAAGTATTCTGTATTTTATTGGCCAGTAGGTACCTCATGTCACTTACTTCTCCCTGCTTCACTACATTTTAACCATGCTGACATGTTGCTTCTCCTGAATCACACTCCAAACTCCTACTGTTCTCAAGTCATTGCAGTTGCTCTCTCCATCTGCTTCTCTTATGTCCTGATTCATGTACATGAATGATATCTTCTAATCTTATTCAAATATCATCTACTCACTGTGATGAGGTACAAGAGATAACAGATCGAACAAGAACTGTTGTCTAGCACAAAGTAAATAGGTAATCAGATATAGGTGATAGTATAGGTAGGAATTGAGAGGAAACATTCACCTCTCATTAAATAAAAAAACAGGAACATATTTGTTTAAATAACCAGTAAACTCATACTTATTGGATAAGTGAACAGATTGGGGCCTCCCTCGTGGTGCAAGGGGTTAAGATGCAGCACTATGGGGCGATCTGCTGCCACTGCAGCACGAGTTCGATCCCCAGCCAGGGAGCTACCCACATGGCGCAGGAGACTGCTCCTGTCTCACCTGCTGCTCCCCTCACAGTATATTTCCATCAATCCACCTGTTCAGTTCCCCAATCTGTCTCTGGTGAATCCTCTCAACCCCCATACGTCTGGCCTGTACCCCAATTCTTGTATGCATAAATAAATAAATATTTTAAAAATTGCATATTATCCAAAGGCAAGGGAAGGTGTCATCTGCTCTGCATACTAATGGATGAATTTATGCTAGAAGCAAGTGACAAACTGACAATGGACAGGATGTAAGAAGATTTAAAACAGTGAGAACATGGCCCATCAAAAGAACTACTTTGATGACTGGACAATAGTGAGTGTGGAACTATGTTTATATCTAATGGGTAATCTGAATAATAACTATTTCTGGCAAATTATGGACCACTTCTGCCCAAAAGTAAGCATTCTGAAAATCAAGTTTCTCTAGCTTCACTTTTGTCCCTCTGGTGTCTATTCTCCATTCACCAACTGTAGTAATCTTTTAAAAACATAGGTTATATATTAAGCTTCCTCTACAATAGCAGCTTTCTAGTGATTATTTTCTTTGCTCATAAGTCTCTTCCCTTGAAAATTTACCTCACTGTTGAAATGCTAAGGTCTTTAGAAAGAGTTGAACTGACCTTATGTAAAATATTTCCTGTATTCTCATCAATATCACTTAATTACCAGCTTCTGTTTACATACCACCTCAATACGAACATTATAAGAGTAGAAAACATGTCTTTCTTTTTAATCAGTACTATATTCTCAATATATATAACAATGTCTAACACATAATAGATACTAAGTCCATCTATATGAATGAACTAATAATCACTCACATTTTATTAAATAAAAATAGGAACATATTTGTTTAAATAACTAATATACTTATTGGATAAGTGAACAGATTAGGGTGGAGATATAAGCAAGAGTTATGTATATATTTAGCGATTTTTTTATTTTAGGCCAAGAGTTTTATCTTCTATCTTGAGGAAATTGATCACCAAAACACTTTTATACAGAAGTTAGACTTGATCATATTTCAGTTACCAAAAGGTTACCCTGGGTATAGGGTAGAAAGTTAACTAAAGGGTTCAAATTGAAGTTAGGGTACCCAGGTAAAATGGTTGAGGCAACAATAAAGAACAGAGAGTGGTAGTGGAAATGTAAAAGGCAATCATATCCTAGAGACATTTTACATACAACTTAGTGATTGACTAGTTGGAGGTGGGGTAGATACTGAACCAGAGGAAGGAAGCCATAATTCACCTAAGTACTTGTACTATGATCCTTCTAAGATCCAGAAAAGAAGAGACATTAGTTAATTAGGGGAAATATGGGATTTTGAGTCACAATGCTATCAAGTATCTCAGAAGGCAACAGTGCAAGAGTTTGGGAGAGAAAATCCAGAGTAGACATATATATTGAGTGCCATTAATATAGTGCAGACAAACGAAGCCATTGCAACTGATGTCCTACACCAAGGAGAGTGGGTAAAGGGACAAAAGAATAAGAAGCCAATATTTGCAATAACTTGGGCATTGAAAGCACTGGTAAAGAACAATAAGCTCACAAAAGAGACTGAAAGAAAAGAAGAATGAAAATCAAATGAGAGAATTCTAAGCAAGATGGAGGAGTCATAAGTATCAAAAGAAGTAGAAAACAGAGGCCAAAATATTTAAATTGATTTTAGCAGCAAAGAGACCACCATGGAGAGTGAATAGAACACAGATTTCTATAACTATAGGTGCCGCAGGAGGTCTTGTTGCTCCAGCCAGATAGGATACTGACAAGCAGCTAAGAAAAAAGGCCTCACACCATGGGGCTGAAGATCTGGCATCCCTTTGCTTTTTGTTCTTGGTCATAGAGAGAGAAAAATTTATCAGAAAGTATATTAGGCAATAAATTATATGTATCAGCATATTGTAAGTAAATAGCATAGAAAATTGTTTGCTTAAAAATTAGTTGTTGGGCAGTTTGGCCCACTTGACAATGGGAGATGGTTTGTTGAACAAGCCTGACAAGCATTACAATTCAATAATTACAGTGGGTCCTTCTTTTGCCTTCTCTTGAAGTTTCTTGGGAAAGTTTTTAAATGAAGCTATTTGAGTTAAGGAGTTTCTATGTAAAGGAAGTTCTGATAGCTGAGTAGCAGCTGGCCCCTGGTGTGAAGGCCATGAGAATAAGAAAAGTTCTTTCTTTACTTAGGCTTTAGCTGATGGGAATGTTCCTGTGGCTATCAATTGTGTTGGGCTATTGTTTAGCTGAAACAATGAATTTTAGTATAAGACTTAGTTTTTTATTAACCTTGAGGGTTGCCTTCTTGCTGAGAGCACGGAAAAGGAGATGCACTAATTGTTTCTGCTTTGTTTCTATGAACTTGATAATATAATCTCAATGCTTGCAAAAAATGTATAAATAAAGAACCTGCTGAGCCTTTCGGCAGAAGATACTAACACTTCACAAAGTGTCGGTGTCTCCTCATTCCCTTCCCCTGAGTCCCTAAGTTTCAGATCATTCGTATTCGCCAACGCCATCTCATTCTTTCAGGAACCCTGATACGACATTTTGCCAAAGGCTGGTCCCCGGCATATAGGGATGTGAAGAATAGAAGGTGAAAGCCTTGTTTTAGGAACTTAATTATGAAAAGGAAGACAGAAGCAAGATCCTAGACAAGTAGTAATTTCGGATAGAAAGAAAGTATTTTATGGTGGAAGGTACTCGTGGATTTCAGAAGAAAGACTGAAGGGATTCAAAAAGCAAAGATGGAAGGCAAGAAAGTGTAAGATACCAACAAGACTTCAAGTAATGTACTGAAATCTACACTGCAAGTAAGGTGGTGGATCTAAGAGATAGAAGACGTGAAAGGGGTCAAATTCAATCAAAGTGATTGAATAAAACCTGAGAAATAATATGACAGTAATTTGTTCTGCTTAAGAGTAATTGACATTCTATGTAGTCCCAGCTGTTTATCTTTGCCTTCACTATCACTGCTTTGGGTGATGTGTCTGTTAAAATGTCTTTGATGTGCAAATCACATAGTGTTTCACCTATATTTCCTTCTATGTATTTTATGGTTTCAGGTCTTATGTCTAGTTCTTTAATCCATTTTGAGTTGATTTTTGTGTATGGTGTGAGGTAGTAGTCAAGCTTCATTCTTTTGCGTGTAGTGACCCAGTTTTCCCAGCACCATTTATTGAACAAACTTTCTTTGTTCCAATGCATAGTCTTTGCTCCTTTGTCAAATATTAGTTGACCATAAATCTGTGGGTTTATTTCTGGATTTTCTATTCGATTCCATTGGTCTGTATGTCTGTTCTTGTTTCAATACCATGCAGTTTTGATGATTATGGCTTTATAGTAGAGTTTGAAGCTTCTGCACAGCAAAAGAGACAATAACAAAAACAAAAAGAAACCCCACCAACTGGGAGAACATTTTTGCACACAACACTAATGATAAAGGACTGATCACAAAAATCTGCAAAGAGCTGATGAGCTCAACAACAACAAAGAAAATAATCCAATCAAAAAATGGGCAGAAAAGCTAAAAAGAAACTTCTCTGAAGAGGAAATGTGAATGGCCAACAGGCATATGAAAAAATGTTCAACATCACTTGCAATCAGGGAAATGCAAATCAAAACTACCATGAGAGACCATCTTACACCAGTGAGAATGGCATATATTAAAAAAACTAGCAACAAAAAATGTTGGCGAGGTTGTGGAGAAAAAGGAACTCTCCTGCACTGTTGGTGGGAGTGCAAACTGGTCCAACCACTATGGAGAGCTGTGTGGATATTTCTGGACCTACTAAACATAGAGCTTCCATATGATCCAGCAATTCCACTCCTAGGTATTTACCCAAAGGACACAGAAACATCCATTCCAAAGAGCACCTGCACCCCTATGTTCATAGCAGCACTATTTACAATAGCTAAGCTTTGGAAACAGCCCAAATGCCCAAAAATAGATGACTGGATCAAGAAGATGTGGTACATATATACCATGGAATATTACTCAGCATTCAAAAAAGATAAACACATGCAATTTGCAGCAATATGGATGGTGCTGGAAGGGATCATGCTCAGCGAAATAAGCCAAAAAGAAAAAGAAAAATACCGGATGGTCTCACTCATAGCAGGAATCTAGAAAACTTAAATAAGGGACCAGGAAAATGAATAACTATGAGAAAGTGAAAATCAAAATCAACAAAAAACTATGAACCAGAGACACTTTTTGGGGGGTGGGGGGCAGAAGGAGAGGGATTGGGGTCAGAATGGGGGGGTTGCAATTGTATGGGGAATATAAAAATAAAATTTATTATTAAAAAAAGAGTAATCAACATTCTAGAATAAAGTATAGTGGTTGGGAAAATGATAATTATTTGAGTGGGTACTTGTCTAACTTCAAACTTTGCCCCTGAACACAGTGGGGCATTTCTTCATCTTTACTTGATATTAGAAGCACTATGGCAAACCTATTGTGCTATACCTGAGACTAATAGGTGTCTGAAAAGTATTATAATTCTACTTAGCATTACACAGTTTCTACTTATCAAGCTGCTCCCTGGGATCCAAAGTGCTGATGGCAGCTCAAAATTCTTTGACATTCCCAAACTCATAGAAAAATATTTTGTATTCTTACTTGTATTTCTACTTTGGCAGAGTTCCCAGTCCCTGCATCTGCCTTTATTCTAGCAAAGTCTATTTCCAACTGGGAGTCTCAGAGTTTCAACACATGATGCCCTTGCTATGTCAGGAAAAATATAAAGAACTTGTCTTATTTAAAAAAGGAAAAAAAAATGATCTTGACTATAGACATAAGAAAGCATATATCACTTAAATTGTAAATCACAGATTTGAATTAGTTGACACTCCTTAATCCCCACTCTACCTCCAGCCTAAATTAAACCCAGAAAATGGGAAAGGAAGGATATTTAGAATAGAAATTAGATATTATTTCTTTAAAAAAATGGTAATTCATTCAACTTTTTACTTAATATTCATAAATTATGTTGTGTGTGATTGTTATGTGTATATATATTGGTGAATGCATGCACACATAAATGTGCACATATAGGATATGCCAATATTATAGAAAGTATGATGTATACTATTATTAGTATATACTTACATGTATTGGTTTAAATTGTAACATTGGGCATCCCTGGTGGCACAGGCGGTTGAGCGCCACACTGTGAAGTTGTCTGCAGCCTCTGCAGCACGGGTGCAATCCCGACCGGCCAGGGAGAAACCCACATGGTGCAGCAGACCTCTCCTGTCTCACCTGCTGCTCCCCTCAGCAGTGTATTTCAGTCAGTCTGCCTGTTCTGTTCCTCACTCTGTCTGGTTCTTGTATAAATAAATTGTAGCATTATTTTCATTCTTCTATCCATCTATCATCTTGGTAATAGTGCAACTGAATATATAATTCATGTTTCTTACTTGCAAGAAACAGAAACTATTTGTTTAATTACCAACCAAGTGGAAAGGAATATATTAGAAGGGTACTGTGTAGCTTATGGAATATCAAGAAGGAAAACACCTACAATTATGCCAAAGAGCTTGTTCTAAAGATACTAATACTTTAGTCAGTAGACACACACAGTGCCAGTTATACCACCAGTCATTGGCACTACAGTGCCTGTTTGATTTCTAAGTCTACTGCCTTAGGAAACAGACAGATTGACAACTGCTCCCCCCTTTAAAGGATGTGATATAGTAGCACTGTCTCTGTTGTTTGTATCACAAGTTTATTTCTAAGGTGTGCTAGCAAATGCATCAGTCAGGAAAGCACCACACACTAATAAAAGGACTAGGAGACTGGAGATCCCCTTTGTAGAACCTAGTTTATTTCAGAACTTAGTTAACTGAGAATTAAAGTGTCAAAAATAAAGAAGATGTGGTATGTACACACAGTGGAATATTACTAATCTGTCAAAAAGATAAATGCATGACATTTGTGGCATCATGGGTAGAGCTAGAAAGTATAATGCTAGGTTACATAAGTCAGAAAGGAGAAGATAAATCCTGGATGTTGTCACTAATATGTGGAATATAAAGTTACTAAATTGAGAGTCAGATAAAGACAAGTTTAAAAACTGACCCCTGACAGCTGACTACAGAACTGAAGCACCAAGTGGGAGAGAGGGTTTGGAGGATGGATAAGAACAAAGAGGGAAGGAATAACAATGGACTATGGGGGGTGGACTCTGGCTGATTTGGTGGTGTTGGCTCCACAGTGGTAATATAGGATAGGAGTAACCACATATTACCTCAGTCGAAAATTCATTAATTTCAAAAACAAATTAAGAAATAAAGTCTCATGAAGTTAGACAAATAATGTATTAGATAATAAAAGTGAAGATTCAAACATTGGAAGTAGCCTGAACATATCTTCTTACTCTGTAAGTGTTATTCTGCCAAAAACAAACTTGAATCTAATTTTTTTTTTGTGGGACCCTTGCCGGTGGCCAGGGATCGAACTGGCGCTGCAGAGACTGCGGGCAGCCTCGCAACCCAGCGCTCAACTGCTGCGCCACCAGGGGCGGCCCTGAATGTAATTTTTATAGCCAGAAACTGTTCAATCATTTGTACCAAGGAAATAACTATTCTTGACAGGAAGGTCTTCTGGCACTAAATTGTCCAAATTGTCCATCAAAAGATGACGGTTCTAGTGGAAGGTAATGCAGTATAAAATCTCCATCAGAAGAGATGCAAACACTGTACATACATTGTTAAATCTTTTTTTAGATTAAAAAAAAAAACTTAGTGACTTACACCTTCAGGCAAAGTAGAGTTTTGCATACAAAATGGAACATGTGAAGATGGCTTATTAGCGTGCCCTCCAGACTAGGGGGTGGTGGGACAGATACTTTTACATGTTTACAAGCATGTGAAAAGATATTTAACACCATTATAGCCATCATTAGTCTTATATTAACATTTGAAATAATAAAGTTAGATTATCTAAAATATATTTAAGCAGAAACTAATTCAGTGGAAAGAGAAGCTTAGAATTGGAGGTAACTGGGAATTTCAGATATCATGGGAAGGAACTGAATTTTCAGAGGGTACAGAAAGGAGGGGTTTGAATGAATTTTGTCTTATTTTCTATATCTTAAAGTTAGTGCAATACATCTTTGAACTAGGTTGTATGTTTACAGACATAGAAAAAAATAGTATAAGAATGATTAGCTGTAATTAGATCTAAAGGATGTAATTATGATTGATATGTATTATCTTATTTGTACTCCTCTATATATTCTATATTTATCATAATGAAATCACACCAATTTTAAAATTTAAAATGATTGGAAACATGCCTATGGAAATATGCTCCAAATTGAGAAAAATTACTGAATTACCATTAGCATTTTGAAGACTAAAGTTGGTGATTCTAGTCCTTTAAAATATGTATGAACACACTTTAAAAACCTGAGGGCAATTTGATTTTCTAACTAGTCAGAAGATATAAAGAAATTAGTATCATCCAAACACTTCCACTAATTACTTTTCATTTTATTAATAATAAGAGCTTTTGAGATTGATAGAATGCAAAGGTGAAGGGTGCAATCAATTTCAGAAGATATTTATCAAGAATGCATTGCAAAGCAATTAAGATTACTATTTAAATCAGAACAGTTCAAAAAAAAATCAGTGCAGTTCATCTCCTTGGAATAAAGGGACACATTGGAAATGCAAAGGCCACACCCAACTGGTAGGTGTTCTTAAAGCAAATCAGAAGCAGAACATATGGAAGAGTGAATGCTTAAATGTGCAATCAGCTAAGAGGGAAATAACTAATAAAGAAAGCACCAGGACCATTTTTAAATCAAATTTTGCATACATTTTTAAAATGCAGTTCATCAAAAAAACATTATTTGAGTTGTTCTTTGATGTCATTATTTTGATATATTAAAGGAGCACACTAAGTCAAATTGTGGAAAAGCAGGCAAGACTAGCTCATGGGTATGTGACCTAAACAGCTGTATAGTACCCTGAATTTAGCAGTTTTCATAATTGGTCTAATGCCCTGATGCAGCTTTCATAAAATCCTTAGTATTTTTTACACAAGAAGCCTCATATTTTTATTTTGCCCTGGGTCCTAAATTATCTAGCCCATCCAGACAGTCAGAAAAAACTGAGTTGAAGAGACAAGAGATTCAGGGATTCAGAAAAGAATATATGCAAAGATCATGAAGGGTTTTATGATGTGGCTTCATAAACATAAAAATAACTCCATATTTCTGGGGTGTGAGGGAAAATTGCACATGTCAAGGTAGTGCAATGGAGGCAAAGTATAAATCAAGTGTCTTATAAGCCCAATTCTGGATTTTGTTTAAGTTCAAGTCTTCTAGGAAGCAGATACCAAGGCAGAATTTGAAGTGCAAGAGATTCATTTGAAAAAATGCCTGTAAAAATTTATAGTAGTAAGGAAAAGCCTTTGGACCATGATGCATCACTGACACTTTCAGTAAGGAAGGGTAGTATAGGAAGAGTTAAAGATTGTAGCACAACATTTTATATAGGCTGAAGGAGCCCCAGAGAGTGGATTTCATGTCAGAGAAGTCCTGCACGGGGTATGAACGACCCAGTTTTAGCATCATGACTAAGCTCAATTATTAGTCAACAACAGCTTGGTGGAGAACCCTGAGGCAAAGATGAATGCTGTCAGTTAATGCCATGCCTCACAGGAGGTTCTGTCTTGAAAAGAGATCTGAGTGCAGAGTCAGAGGTTTGTACTTGGCCTTCCTTCCAGAGTACAATTAGGTGATTCCATCTATGCAAGCCAAGCATCCAGTATGGAGGCATGTAATTCCAATACACACTGAGGTACAAAATGAACCATTAGGGCCTTTCTGGTGGTACAAGGGGTGAAGCACAGCACTATGAAGTAATCCACAGCCTCTGTAGTATGAGTTCAATCCTGAGCCAGCCAGAGAGCTACCCACATGGTGTGGTAGACCTCTCCTGTCTTGCCCACTGCTCCCCTCAAGTGTATTTCAGTCAGTCTGCCTGTTCAGTTCCCCACTCTGTCTCTGGTGAATCCTCTCACCTCCCGCACCTCTCGTCTGTACCCCAGTTCTTGTATGCATAAATATTTTTTTTTAAAAATGAACCATTAGAAATCTGTTGACTCTGTGGATCCAATCAAAGCTGAATTTTAATTGCAAACTCATTTATTACCTGGCTGCCATGTTTAAATATAGCAGAAGACTATGCTAATTCTTTGTATCTTCTTGTATCATTGTCAACTAAGCCCTGAATTGAACTGTCCTCTAAATATTAGGATAGCAAACCTTTTTCAGTGTTCCATTGACTAAGGAAATTGCCATTGGTTCCACTGGACAAAGTACTGAGGGAATCTTTGTAAGACAGCCTTGCTATGGTGCTAAAGGGACTTATCAAAATCTAGGCGTCTTGTCTGTCAGTGGTACATAGATCTTAGTGTAGGGTCTAATGCGTAAACTAAAATGGGACTGTGAGTATATTCTGGGGCAACTGTCAAACTATTACTTTTATATTCTTGACTTCTTTCTTATTCTAGACACTAAACAGAATTTGGGGGGATTCTCCTTTTATTTGTCCCTAGGAATGCCATGTTCTATTGCCCTCCACTACTACAAATGGGCAAAAATCTCTGAACAATGCTTTGACAGTATAAGTGAATGTGAATATTGTTGACTTCTGCATTCTGGTGGGTAAGCTCTGCTATTGACATGTATTGCATTGGGGTTCCATCATTCCCATTGCTCCCCTTAATAAGCCAGGTTTTAGAGCAACCAATGAAGTTCGTGATGCTGCTAACTCTCTTACCAGCATATTTTTGGTGGCCTTAGTGAAAGTTGTGTCTTCTGGAATTTCTCATGGAACATAATCCATGGTGGCTCTTGTAGCCTCATACAATATAATTCTTTCAATGTACCCTTATTTTATTTGTTTTTTATTTTTTTTAAAGATTTATTTATTTATTTATATAGGCACTGGGTACAGTCAGAAGCGCGGGAGGGTGAGAGAATTCACCAGAGCCAGAGGGGAGAGCACAGCAGGCAGAATGACAAAGTACACTGCTGAGGGGAGCAGCGGGCGGCAGGAGAGGTCTGCGCGCCATGTGGGACCCTCGCCGGTGGCCGGGGATTGAACCCGTGCTGCAAGAGGCTGTGAGCAGCTTGGCAGCCAAGCGCTCAACCGCTGCACCACCAGGGAGGCCCTGTACCCTTATTTTAAAACCATTTTAACCTTTCCTCACCATCTGACATTTCAGCTGTGATATCTTATCTTTGCTCAGAGTTATGGTTCACTTTCTCCATTCTTCTGAGAGCTACATTCGACATGAACTTTGTTTATTGTGTGGGATATCTGCTAGGATATTGAAGCCCATACTACAAATAAGTGACCCTGAACTCAATTAGCTTTTATTCATGCCATCTTATGTTCTAGTTTACCTGAGAATGTGATGGCTTTATTAGCATGCAAACTGAGGGGTTCCCCAGGACTTCCAAACCTGCATGCTCCAAAGAGGTTCTGCCATCCACAACATAAAGACAAAAAAATGTCTTAGTGTGAAAGAACTTTAACAGCATAGTGTGCAGAGACAGAAGAGCAGAAAGGATAATAGTTTCCCATAAAACACCAAAAGTTATACATCCCCTCTTCGATAAATGCCCAAACAGTGTTGTCCCAAAACAGGACTATTTAGGTCTAAGAGCTTGCCACCAGTCTGAGGCAACTTTTTGTGGAGAACCACATAAAAGGGCTAGAAGGGGTTAGACAAGTCTAGGATGAAAGAAGCAAACTCAAAGTACAAATTAAGGTAAAGTCTGCCATTGTCAGCCTCCCCAGGGAACTTTCATCATACCTCTTCCAAGTTCTGTACACACCTCAACTCTGCATGCCTCCTTCCATGTCCCCCAAGTCCCTGGTGAAAGTCAAAACTCAGAAGCCAGTGGGGCTTCCTCACCTATTTCTCTGTTCCATGTGCCTCCTCCAAGTCTCTGCTAAGTCTTCTTCCAAGTTTTCTCCTAGTTTCCCCTTGTTATTCCACTCCACCCTTCATTAGGTGGGGCAGGGAAGCTGGATTCTCCCCTTTTTTTTTAATGAAGATCACACTGTTTCAATATCATTATTATATTTAGATTCTCTTTATTGATATCTGCTTCCTTCTCTGATGGTCATTTTGGATAATGTCCAAGTTTATCAGTCTAAGATCTTGGTCTTTCCCTTTTTCTTTCTCTCCCCCCTTACTCTTTCCTCCCAGCTCTGCCTTTTCCTTTCTCTCTCTATATATATACACTATTTATTCTCTCGCTTGTATAGTCCAACAAAGATTCATGGAATACATATGCTCTTTTCCCTAATAGTCTCTAAGAGTGCAGAAATAATTGGAGTGATCTATGAACTAAAAGTCATTTAATGCCTATATAGGTTTACTAAGTGGACATCAAATCCATTTACAACCATTGTGGGCATATATTAAATTCTCTAACAAACTCTCAAATTCTAATCTTTTATTTTTTGATAAGAAAGTAGGGAACTCACCTCTTTCCTTTGGGTGGTGGCAGACATGATAATCACACTAATGTGGCAACTATCTTTAAAAAAATCCTCCACTTCAAATGTTCTCCAATCTTCAACTCCAGACCTTTTCATAATATATATGTTTTTGAGGGCTTCTAAGAGTCATCTAAACCTATCTTTAATACTTAATTTTCAAATGTTAATATTGAGTTAGTATCTAACTTCGGGTTATCATATGCATTATATCTTGGTGTTTTAAGATACTTAAAATTTAACATCCAGAGACAATTACTGAGAGACTTTAGCACTTTCAGTTAGGTGACAGATTGCAGTGAATATGAGGTGAAAATGGAGAAATTAAAAGTAATATATTCTGTCAAGAGTTCTGATGGTTTCTTAAAGGAAATGGATACAGAATGTCTGGAGAGGTGATAGAGTTAGCCCCAGAGAGACTGCTTTTTTCTTTATTTTAAAATGTGGTTAATTCTGCATGCTAAAGAACTTTGTGAAGGAACAATTAAAAAGTAAATATGGATGATGAAGTGAGAAGTCCTTACAAATGTAGAAAAGTAGTGGTGGAGGGGTAAATTTTAAGAAGGAAAGGATAAGGAGCTTTCTGGAGTTAGGTAATATATATGAACTACCTTATGCATTCTTATTTCCTAGGGAAGCAACTGAATATAGAAATTTGCCTGCAGTGAGGACCCTTGGGTGTTTACATGCATTCATAGTATTTGGATTACAATGTAAAAACTCAGCTCTCATATGGTCTAATAGAAAACATCAGAGAAATCAGGATGTAAATTATGCCTGTACTTCATGGAAACAGTGTATCTTGAAGATATGAAGATTATGTTGCCTAAGCTCTTGAGCAGGGGGACTAGGGGGCTGGATCAAGGAGCCATGATTGGTATATAAGTGAACACATGCCAGCCTGGAACTCACTTGCTTCTTCCACCCACTTGTACCGTAGTACCCTTGGTTAGCAGGATGAATGGTATTTAATTGCATGTTGGCCAATTAATATTCTCCCTCTCCCTCTGTTTTCCCTTCTTTGTAAATAAACTATTTGTTTAAATTTTTTTTCTGCATGTTTACCTTTGGGTCCTGTCACACAGGTGAGGCCTCATATCCTGGTGACCTCTTTTCCCTTGGTGGGGGGGGTACCCTGTAATATTCTCAGTGGGAGCTCAAACAATTTTTAAGGAGAAAATGAACAAAGTACTACATAAGCCTACAAGCTATCTGTAGTCAGAAAACAAAAGAGGGTCATTTTAGCTAAAAACAACAGAAATCTATCTCAAGCAAAAAATAAACATAAAATTATATTGGTCCATAAAACTGCGATATTTTAGGACAAAGCAGAATTTAAGCACACAAGTAAAAAGAACATTATTTTCTTAAGGTGCTGGATAAAAAAACCCTGGTCAGAAAGCCAATAACCAACTTAGATTTCTAGTTAATTTATCTGAGATCATCTACTTTTTTTCTAGTCAGCTAGAGTCAGGGTAGGCTACACCTCTTTTAATAAGTGTGAATGAGTTCTTCATAGAAAAGAAAGTGTCTGTAAAATATAAAGAAGAAAGTGAATATTAGGCCACAACATTAAATGTCCACTTATGTCAAAATTGGGTGAGCAAACAAATACCTAAATAGGTAGCTGTCCTTCAACTCCCAAGGTCAATATCTCTGACCTTGAATATATTCAAGGACAGTTCTTTATCTGATCATGCTTTCATTTGTTTTACTATTTTTTAACAAATTATTGAGTCTGTATCATGCAACACACACTGGGCCTTGGTGTCAGAGCTCTTAGAGAGGCAGACACATATATGGGTGTTTATAAGTTCATAAGTTACTTTGACCTTTATGGAATAGCCTAATAAATAATTAGCTTTAATTAACTGATTGATAAAGTAATGACTAATTCATTTAAATAATGTATGAATATGTTATGCAAAAACTGATTTTTTTATAATTATGCTATATTACCAAGTCGAATGTCTGCTTGATTTTCACTGTGAATATTTGAACACATCTTTATGATATTTCTCTTTCTTCTTTAGCTCATTATAATGGGAAGGGGCAATTTTTAATTACTTGGAATTTTTGTTAGGTTAAAAATGGACACACGATGTAGATTTCTTATCATCAATTATTCTGCATTTCACTTTATTCCCTAAATTATCATTTGGTATTAGATGACTGCACAGTGACTCATTTTGGTATTCTATTGAAATTACCCTGTGAATGACTTATGAATATGAAATTGAGTAATTCACATATATTCAAGGAAGAAAATTTCTACACTGCATGAGGAATAGCAACAAGTAACAAATGTGAAAAGAAAATTTTGTACAAAAGGATATAAATTTTCAAAGGCACAAGAAAAACAACTTTCTAGTTTGCTATACAAAGGATTACTTCTAAATAATTAAAGAGTAACAATAGCTAATACTGCCATATGATATATAGGAAAGTTTTTTTAGGAGCATTTTTATCACAAGGAGAATTTTTTTCTTTTTTTTCTTTTCTTCTTTTGTATGAGAGGGTGGATATTAGTTGAACCTAGTGTAGTAATCATTTCACAATATGTAAATCAAACCATCAGATGGTGTGCCTTAACTTTATACAGTAATATACACCAAGTATTTTTCAACAAAACAGGAAAAAAATACTTGAACAGTATGCATTATATATTATTATTTAATAATTAATTTTACAGCTTTCCCTCCATTCTTACTATCTAATTGAAGTTAATTGTTCTCATGAGAGACGTTGGTGCAGCTGAACACCAGTCCTATTTGTATTTTCATTATTCTCTTCTTTAATATGTATGGGTCATGTCTGACAAAATGTTCTAATTTGTTTCTGATAAGTGAAGGATCACACATGGTCTTTGTATAACTCAAATATATGTAGCTTTTCTCTTCCTCAACATTACCTTTACTTTTCTATATATATCACTTCTGTTTTTATGGAATCTCTCTTGCTTATATAAACTATTTTTTTATCTTTTTTTTTTTTTTGTGTGTGTGTGTGGGACCCTCACTGGCAGCCGGGGAACGAATGGCGCTGCAGAGGCTGAAGGCAGCCTCGCAGCCCAGCGCTCAACCACTGCGCCACCAGGGGAGGCCCATTATTTTTTTATAGGATGATTTTTTTCCCTTATAGATTGGTACTCCACTGATATTCAGAGAACAATGACCAAAATAGAGCTACAGTGAAAATACTTGGAAATAATCATGATTTTAAATTTTAAGGTTGGTTGGGCCTCCCTGGTGGTGCAAGGGGTTAAGCACTGCACTGTGAGGCTATCTGCAGCCTCTGAAACACAAGTTCGATCCCCATCTGGCCAGGGAGCTACCTACCCACGTGGTGCAGCAGACCTCTTCTGTCTTGCCTGCTGTTCCCCTCAGCAGGGTATTTCAGTCACTCTGCCTGTTCTTTTCCCTACTCTGTCTCTGGTGAATCCTCTCACCCCTCCGCACCTCTTGCATGCGTAAATAAATCTTTAAAAAATTAAATTTGGGCCTCCTCTGGTGGTGCAGTGGTTGAGTGCTGGGCTGCAAGGCTGCCCACAGCGGCTGCAAGGCTGCCCACAGCCTCTGCAGCACTGGTTCGTTCCCTGGCCACCGGCGAGGGTCCCACAAAAATAAATAAATAAATAAACAAACAAATAAATAAATAAATAAATAAATTTAAGATTGTCTAAAGATCTAAGCATTATCGGGATCACAAACACTCCCCAAACTTGTTCAAGGATCAATTCCTGGTTCTTGAAATAAATATTAAAACAATCAAAACTAATCAATGTCTGGAATATCGCTATCCAGTAGGAATATGATGTGAGCCCCATTTTTAATTTAAATGTTCTAGTAGCCATATCAGCAAAGTAAAAGAATATAACCCATTTTAATAATACATTTTCTTTTATCCTTGATACCCCAAGTACTATTTCACCACTGCTAGATATTTTGGGCAGTGAGGCCAATGCCTAAAAAAAATTAAATCACCAACTATACCCAGGAAACATTTGCCAGAACCAATTAAGCCTGGGGAGAGCCAAGAAATGCCCAGAGAGAGTAAGGCAGTTGCCTGATCCAACCTGCTGCAGGGGCTGATCAAACTATAGCCCAGGAGCTCAGTACAAGGAGGAGTGACTTACACACTGCTGCCTGGACCATAAATCAGCACCTTGGGAGTGCCTGTGCAGTACACCCTAGGCAGAGATGGAGTGAGCAGACTCCTGTACCCCACTGAAGCTAGGGACCCTCACCTTCCCTCATAGTTGTTCTTTCTGGACCCTGCCAGCTCAGGACCTCTCCCTGAGTGCACTGTCATTCTGTCTCTAAATAAACTTTGTTTTTGCTTCTGTTAGAGATGTAGCTCTGAAATCTTTCATGGTCATAGTTAAGTACCAAGAACCCCAAAACCCAGAAACATTGATGAACCCCAAAATCCAAACAGCTCAACAGCTACATGTGGTTAATAGTATTGTATTGAAGATAAAAGAAGCTCATTATGGGAGTCATATCAGTTAGAAAGAGATGGAAAAGTAGTCATCTTAGACTAGGCTCAACAGGCCCCATGTAGCACAAAAGCAGAAAGAAATCTGGGGGTTTACTTCTGGTCTAATAGATCTTGCAGAGGGAAATAAATCTGATCAACAACATTGAAAACAACACTCCTATTCCATACTAAGTCCCAACCAATGAGAAAGCAAAAGGATGAATTAACCTACTTGTTGAGGAAAGAACAAGAGAGGTGGACCATACCTATATCTCCCTCTCTGAATTGACAAATCAAATGTGGAAAAGACATATTGTTAAATAGAGCTTGGGAATCGTATAATTAAGAATGGTTTATTGTGGTTCCTGAATTGAGCTGATACTGTCATTTAAAATAATTAAAGTTCTGTCTGGATATTCTAGTTTCTCAAAACTAAACTGAAAAGTCAGAGAGCCAGCCCACCTTTGCCTTCCAGATGAATGAAAAATCAAAAGGGGCTGGGCAAGGCAAAATAAAAATTGTCTTTGATCATATCCCTAAGTTCATCTAACACTGAAAATGGGAGTTATTTTAGTCTAAGTGATTTCAGTGAACTTAATGTTTGTGTGCAGAAATAAAGACAAAAGGAGACTGAAGGTCAGTGAAAAACTAGTAGAGATGGAATTTTTAAAAAATGAATTTCAACACTGGCAGAATTGAGATGAAAGCAAAGGAAATAAAGTGATGATCATGGAGGAGACTAACTTGAAGTCAAGTTTTGGGGGTGGTGCAGTAACTGGACATGATAAAGTCTTGGACGTGACATTTTGGTAGGCAAAGATGAAGCAGAGGAAATGATCATGAGAGGAAAGACACTATGGAACTAAGAGACCTGTTGCAAACTTGATAACCTAGACATATGTGAACAAAGAATAATGACATGAGGAATGCTGAAGAAAAATGATACGATCCTGGTGTAAAATGAATGAAGGAGAGCAGAGTTAGAAAGACCAATATGAAGAAAGGTAGAAGTTGATATGATATGTTTATATACTTTTGAAAAGCTAATTCTAATTTTGTGTTCAGGATTTTTTTTAATTGAGAAATGAACTAATGAATCCTGTATTCCATAGGACTACCATAACAAAGCACAACAAACTGAGCCACTTAAAACAACAGAATTTTCCCCCAAGCCTCAGTTCTAGAGGCTAAAAAAACAAAATAAAGATGCTGACAGAGTCATCCTTCTTCCAAAGGCTCTAGGGGAGGAGGCTTACTTACTTCTTACCTTCAGGTAGCCTCAGGGTTTTCTTCACTTAGGATCATATAACTCCAGCTTCTGCTTCCATCTTCACTTGGCCAAGTTCCCTGACGGGTTACTCTGCTCAAGTTTTCATTTTCTCCTAAGAAACTCTTTCATGTTGGATTAAAGGCCCATCCCACTGGGGCCTCCCCTGGTGGCGTAGTGGTTGAGTGCTGGGCTGCGATGCTGCCCCCAGCCTCTTCAGCTCCAATTCTACCTCAGCCACCTGCAAGGGTCACACATGGCGCGCAGACTTCCCCTGCTGCATCCGCTGCTCCCCTCAGCAGTGTATTTCGTCGGTCTGCCTGTTCTGTTCCCAACTCTGGCTCTGGTGAATCCTCTCACCCTCCCGTGCTTCTGACTGTACCAGTGCTTGTATAAAAAAAAAGAAAAAAGAAAAAAGGCCCATCCCACTGATCTTTAACTGGATTATATCCTCAAAGATGTTATTTCCAACTAAGATTAAATTCACAGTATGGAGATGAGGGCTTTAACTTATCTTTGCAAACACCTACAGCAAACACCAAACCCTCACACTCATTTTTTTTTTTTTAAATCAGCACCCAGGTGAATCATATGCAGAATGGCTTTGCCTTAAGTTGCTGAATAGACTGGAAGAACATGTGCCTGTTTTGTTTCTCTGGTCATTTCATTAGATAAAAGTAGTGCCTTTGTTCCACATTAATCTTTTCTTTTTCCTACTCTTAATGACAAATTTCTGTTTCCTCAAGTCAGAAAACTATGAAAACCTGGTGTTTTTTATGAGAAAATATAAATTATCTCTCAGTTTATAAGAAATAGTGTTTCAAATAAACCTCTTAGTTTCCTCTTCCTCCCCTTGTTGTATAAATACATTAAAATTAATAAAATAGTATTAAAAAGAAAAAATATAACAAAAAGAAGCTAGTGTTTGTCACTCAGGAAGAAAATTATGAATACAATAGCATGGTAATATCTTGGGTGTTACAATTTAATAAAAGAACTATAAACATGTCAATACAAAGTGTAAGTGTCCCATACAACAGTTTGCAAGAAAATGAAACCAAATCTGCCTTTATTTTCATCATACTGAATATACAACTAAATTCTGTTTATTACTGGGTACAATAACTGCTTAGTTTCTTCAATGTGTGGCAATAGTTGGATTTCAAATGGAGAATCAAATTATTAGAATATAATTAAAGCCTGGTTGTATAAGCCTGCTTGTATAAAATCTGAACTCATGGTAATATTAGATAAGAAGGATTCAAACTATGCATCCTATTTATAAATATAATTTAAGCTAAGAAAGCAGAAAATTGTCCTATCTTCTGACTTTTGGTGATATGATCTAAGATTTGATACTCTTATCACTCTGTACTGACATTTAGACCACAAGATTCCAATACAATAAACGACAAAGCTATTTTTGCCTTGTTCTTTCAATTTGAGATATGATCATTGTGCTGAACTTTACATTTGTGATTCAAGTTAAAACCTTTCATCTACTCTTATTATAGAAAAAAGCTTGATGGCTTAATGGATAAAAGTTCTGACCTTTTCAAGTCTGTATATTAAGCACTAACCTCTAGTGGAGAATAATCCACATCTCAAACACAAATACACAGTTCAATTCCGTCAGCTTGGTGTTGAGAGAATTTCTAAGGAAAAGACTGGACTATGTTTCCCTGATCTTAATCTGTGCATTTTTATTCCTCAGACTGGAAGGGAATCAATCAAAATAGTGAAACATTACAGACTTTTGATAAACAGGAAAACTACAATGTTAGAAAATAATTGTTTTTGCGTAGGAATGAAATCATTATTTTTAGCTATACAAAATACCTCCCAGCCAAATTTTAATAAGAGCAAATAAAATTTTCAGTAACTTATTATCTAACCTACCACTTTCAGTTGTAATGATATATCAATATTACAGTTATGCAGTTAAACCATTTGAACCAAAACTTAAGTACAAACTCCCTTGTCTCTATCCACATGGGTCTCTTCCTCTGGCTAATTCATCTATATTAAAATACATAATGCTTTTATTCCTAAAAATCACACCTGAATAACACATTGACACCTGAACTCACACCATCTACTTTTTTTTTTAACTCATTATGTCTAAACCAAAACAATTACTTTCCATTTGACTTTCTTATTCCCTGGCTATGCATGGAACTCATGCCGAGGTGGCTGGTGATAGCCTGACAGCGCTAAGACTCTAACCCCTATGCCACCAGGGAGGTCCCTTAAATTTAAATTTCTATAATTTCATTAAGAATGAAAAAAGGGGCTCCTTGGTGGCCCAACGGGTTAAGTCTCAGCACTGTGAAGCAATCCGTAGCCACTGAAACACGAGTTCAATCCCTGGCCAGGGATCTTGGCTTGCTGCTCCCCTCAGTAATGTATGTCAGTGGATCTACCTGTTCTGAAACTCTGTCTCTGGTAAATCCTCTCACCCTCCCGCATCTCTGGCCTACACCCCAGCTCTTATATACATAAATAAATAAAACCTTTTAAAAAAAGAATCAAAGAGGGAGGATATATTTCCTATTTCCTTTATTTAAAAAATCAATTCGATTTTGAAAGCAAAGGTTAAAGATACTGAGTATAGCATGTGTTCAAGACTTGGATTCATCTGCCAGTAACAGAGGCTAATAATAGCAACAGTTTAAAGAAGTAGGTGGCTTAGTTTTCTCTCATGTAAACAGTCTAAGGATTTTAATCCAGGATTGCTAGAGTTAATCCATGATCACCAGGGTATACTTCCTTTTCTGCTTTGTCACTTTTAGTTAAATGACCTTCATTTACATAGATCTCATTGTCCATGACACATGCTGTGGCTCCAGACATGAAGGCAACATTCCAGTAGAAAGAACAAGGGGTACAGGTATGAAGAAATATACCCAAGCTGTCCGTTCCTCTTTTAAGAGCCACCAAAATTAAATTAGTCATATTTTATCAAATAATATTGTGCTGATAGCTATCTGTTAGGCAACTAAATGTCTGTACAACTATCAATATATAGGTTCTACCCTTCATTCATGAGTAGGGAATACCTAACCATTTTTAGAGGCACATTTAAAAACATTTCTTAAACATTGAAAATGACTTAAAACTTCATTTTTCGGGCCGCCCCGGTGGTGCAGCGGTTGAGCACTGGGTTGCAAAGCTGCCCGCAGCCCCTGCAGCGCCGGTTCAATCCCCGGCTGCTGGGCGAGGGTCCCACATGGCGCACAGACCTCTCCTGCTGCCCGCTACTCCCCTCAGCAGTGTATTTCGTCACTCTGCCTGTTCTACTCTCCTCTCTGGCTCTGGTGAATTCTCTCACCCTCCCTTGCTTCTGACTGTACCCAGTGCTTGCATAAAGAAAGAAAGAAATCTTAAAAAAAAAATAAACTTCATTTTTCATCCACAAAATTAAATTCTAAGAACTTTGAATTAGCTACTGAGATCTTTTGCCTTTTATATAAAAATATAATCACCCATAAATTCAACAAAATTTGGCAAAGAATAAATATCCTGGTGATTAGGAATGAGAGCTCTAATACCTGATGTCTAGAGATTTGAATTCAAATTGTAGCTTTGTTCCATTGGACTCTGGTTGAGTTTTTCAACTTCAGTGTGCCTCAATTTTATCGTGCCTCGAATACAATACTAATGCTATTCTACCTGATATATGAGACTTATAAAAGCAAATTATGCAAAACACTAAGAATAATTCCTGGAACTCACAATCAATTAAGTGTCAAATAATTGTTGTTATTTAAACGCATCTCTTTATTTCTGATTCTTTATAGTTTAGGGGAAAAATATAAGAGTTCTTTTGAAATGCAAACCAGCATTAGCTGATGCATACCAGCTTAACTGATGTTAAGCTGAATTTGAAAATGCTTACTTTTCCACAAAGAAATAAACTAAATTATTCAAAACCTAGATATAAACAACACACAAAAATGAAAAATAGAACATTCTTATCTCTGAATAGCAAAGAACCCTGATGGTTATGGCATGACATTTCCTATATAATTAGAGTTCAGAACACACCATACTTCCGTGCACAACCTCTCTTTGAAGCAAAGTTTGACATAAAAGGTATCATTTTAAAGTTACTCTTTTCCTCCAGTAAAGTCATTTAATAACAGTTTTGCTCATAGCTATCTGGTGAAGAAAGCATTGTTTATCTACATAAAATATTCTTCAATCTATCAAAAAATGAGTATACATGGAAATAGGTGAAGACATTTGTTTTCCCCAGGGAATGATTCATATACATATATAAAATTGGGTAGTCTTGTTTGTAATGCATTTTCTATTTTTCTCATTTCTGATATTTGTATTTCCACCTTCCTGTTGCTTTCACTCTTCTTCCATAGTTTTTCTTCTCTCTCTTTTGTTTTCTCTCATTTTCTCTTGTGTCCTCTTTCTCTCCAGGTATAGTTACTAAAATCTAAAAAATGCACATCTAGGTTTCTTGGCATATGCACTATTGACATTATAGGTATTATTGGGAGGATTGTCTTGTGTATTTTAGGGCATTTACTAGCCTTCTGGGCCTCTATTCACCACATTCCAGGAACATCGTTATTATTACCCAGCTGAGACAATCAAAAATGACGCCAGAAATCACCAAATATCCTGAGGGCCAAAACTGCCCCAGATTGAAAACCGATGATTTATATCATTTCCGTTATACTCTTAAAAATTCTTATTTACTGGCTTCACTTTCTATTATTTTCTGAGCTCCAGTTTTTGGAGTTTTCCATGCAAGGCAGTGTGGTTTAAGGGAAAGAACACACAACTCAGAAGTTCTAGATTTAAATTTCTAAATCTGACTAGCAATCTGACTTTAGACAACCATTACCCCCTCCAGTTTAATTCTGAGCTTCCTCCGCATAAAATTAAGAGGTTGAACTAAAAGACATCTCAGGCTTACAGGAACTTAAAATGTTACAGAGCATTGTGAAATGTTACAATATTACACAGCAACAGTAATCAAAACAGCATGGTACTAGAACAAAAACAAACAGATCAATGGAACAGAATTGAAACCCTAGCAATAAATCCATATAAATATCGACAGCTAATTTTTGATAAAGGAATTATGGACGCGCATTAGAGAAAATACAACCTTTTCAATAAATGGTTCTAGAAAACATGGATAGCCACTTACAAAAAAAGTAAAGCCAGATCCATATTTAATGCCATTAGAACCATAAGTATTTATGAGAACATAAGTATTTCAGAGAAAATATAGGGGACACACTACAAGACATATACTACAAAGGTGTATTTGGGAATACAACCCCAGCTACAAGGAAATCAAAAGCAAAAATAGACAAGTGGGACTATATCGACTTAAAAGCTTTTTAATCTCAAAAGAACCATCACAAAAACAAAAAGACAACCTACTGAATGGAAAAAAATTGCATACCATACATTTGATAAGGAGTTAATCTCCAAAATTTACGAAGTACTTATACAATCCAACAAAAAGAAGCAATGGCTCAATTAAAAAATGGGCAAATGACTTCAGTAAGCACTTCTCTAAAGAAAACACTCAGAAGGCTTAGAGGCATAATAAAAAATGTTCAACATCACTTATTATAAGAGAAATGTAAATTAAAACCACACTGAGATACCCTCTAGACCCTGTGGTAATGGCTCATATAAAAATGACAGGAATTAACAAAAGCTGGTGAGGTGTGAAGAAAAAAGAACCCTCCTTCACTGCTAGTGGAAATGCAAGCTAGCATAGCCCCTACAGAAAATGGTATGGAGATTTCTCCAGAAAATAAAAATGGAAATTCTGTTTGACTCAGAAATACTGCTATTATGTATTTATCCAAATAAAATGAAAAATCTAATATAGAAAGATCTATCTACACCTATATATATAGCAGCACTGCTGACAATTGTTAAGTCATTAAACCAACCCAACTGTCCTTTGGCAGATGAATGGATAGAGAAAATGTGGAGCATATATTCAATGGAATATTACACAGCCATGAAGAAAGGTAAAACAGTAGTACTGGGAGAAAAGAGATAGATCTTCAGGTGTCATGTTGTCTTACATCAGTCAAAAAGTGATTTCACATGATCTCACTCATCTGCAAAATACACATATCCAAAAAATAATTACATGCAAATAATAGAAGAAATAAAAATTTGAACTTGGCAAAAAGAAGATAATAGTTACCAAAAGGAATAAGGGAAAGGGAGGGGTGGGGATGCACATAAGTTACGGGTATGGGTGGTTTGGTGGAGGGAATTTAAAAAAGAAACTTAAAATGTTAAGATGATGTCTAGATAGACACAATTTCCAATGAAAGAATTCAACATATTATTCACTTCTTTCTTTTGATTTGTTGTCTTTAATTTATTGCAACTCTTTTGTGCATTTCCTTTAATTCTATTTTAGCATTTTAATTCATGCTTCTGTCACACTTTTTCCCTAAAAAAACATGGTTTATAATATCAACCTTTTTTATAGATCTCTCCATTCTCTTCTTAGTCTTCTAGTTTACTAACAAAATGGAACAGGCCCCAAATAAACCTACAAACTAGATGAATATCACTCAGAGAATATCACTCTGTAATATGACTACAGAGATTTTCTGTAGTTTATAGATGAATTAATTGGTCGTGATTAAATTTTTGGAATATAAAATATAAGATAACTCTTGTACTACATTATGTTGCCTATTAAATAAGATAGTCACTATGTTGAAAAGTCAGCAAACTTAAAAGTAAAATAAAGGAATTCTAAATAACTCCACTCTGGAAGGTTAAAAAATGACAACAAAATAATCAAAATTACCTACAAATCTTTGAAATATGGATTATAGCACTTATGCTTAACATTAGTCTCACCCAAAATATATACTGCGAACATTAACTAATAATAGCAATGTGTATATAAAATTAATAGAAATAAACTCATACTGACATGTGAGAAACTATATTATTTTTCCTTAGCTAAGAATGCCTAATACACCTTTTTATAAAAATTAATTAATTTTTGGAGAAGATTTATTTATTTATTTATACAAGCATTGGGTATAGTCAGAAGTGCGGGAGGGTGAGAGAATTCACCAGAGCCAGAGGTGAGAACAGAGCAGGCAGACTGACGAAGCACACTGCTGAGGGGTGCAGCGGGTAGCAGGAGAGGTCTGTGCGCCATGTGGGACCCTTGCCGGGTGGCCAGGGATAGAACCAGCGCTGCAGAGGCTGCGGGCAGCTTTGCAACCCAGCGCTCAACCGCTGAGCCACTGGGGAGGCCCCTAACACACATTTTTAAAGACCATCTATCTAAAGTATTTGTAAAATGTATGATAAGAAATGAAGCAGAAAAGGTAAGTGGGATCCAATAACTCAATATTGAACCACCTAAGTTTGTTGGAGCAGGAACCTGATGCTCTAGAAATAGTATTTGGAAGTCATATTCACTATGAATTTGTCCAGGCAAAGATTGACTGGTGAGAAGTTCATTTATCTTATTTTTTCTACTTAGTTTATAATAACAAATACTTTTTTATTATTATATTATGGCACTTTGTATACTTGTCATAATTACTTTCAATGTGTCCTTGAAATAATCTCTTTTGAATTCTTCTTAATACATTAGGAAATGGAAAATGTAAAGTATTTGTCAGATGATTGAATAGCCAAATGACTGCAATAATCTAAGGATTCTAAAAGCAATCAGCTTGATGCTATGATATACCATGATTCAGTTCAGCAAATTTGATTCAATCCCTTTTAACATTGACCCTTATTTGCTCATCTAATGCAATTAGGAGAACTAAAATAATAATAATTGTTTGATCATAGAAATATCTTATTTATCCAATGCTTAAACATATATGAAACAAGGAAAACAGTATTTATTTCAATCAATGTGGATAACCCAAAAATAATTACTTAGTCATAGAGGTATCTTATTGTTCCATGCTATCATACATGTAAAACAACTAGAATAGCTATTTATCAGAGTGCAAACTCTGCTTATGACATTTCTCTCTCTAAACATACATCTCTAGAATCTATCAATCTTTGTGAGTTAACCTAATATATATCTTTGAGAAGTTTATTTATTATATAGGTATAGGAGAAATACATAAAAAGCAAAGTTTCATGGAAATAATAAGTTTCAGGGAAAACGAAGAAGAATAGTACATCTGGTTTCAGTACTAGTCAAATTCTGGAATGATTAAAGGTCTAAAGAAATATTTTAAACTGCAATCTTTGTTTAAAGACAAAGAGGAACTATGCACAGGAAAAGCAGCATTCACTACCATACAAAATGTCAAACTGCTTCAGGGCACCAAAGACCTGGGAGCCCATAATGGCTGGAGCATGTATAATCACTTAATTACCAATGAATATGTAATTTAAGAGATAAAATCAACCCATGATATATAAACAATGAAAAGCTTCACAGTTCGGAAGGACTGTGAAGACTCAGTCCTTTGAATAAGCTGCTACTTCATTTACTTGAGTTTAAAATTAAACAGAATCTAGAAGTGGGACAAATGTATCTATGCTAGAATGTATTTGGCAAATGTACTCCCCTCATAAGTGATTTCCTCCTGAAAGTTAGGTGTAACCATTTTGTCCAAGGAATAATAGATAAGGTAGATTATATCTGTAAAAAGAAGAGGAGGAGGAAGAGGGATAAATGAAGGAAGATGAGAAAATTCTGATTATGCCATTTTCATAATTAAGTTTCATAGTTAAGTTTGTGGTTTTACTTGAGCCAAGACTGCTCTCTAGATACAGGCCTGTATAAATAGGTCATTTAAATAAATACCATTATTCTGCTTGTTTCTAATTTAGAGAGAAACACGTTTATTTACTCCAGTCTGCAATATCACTTAAGGAGTTTGGGAGTGTTTTACACTTCATGATTTGACAAAAGATATGCTAGGATTTCTCCACAAGTGTTTTTTTTGCTCTTGTGATTTTCTTCTGCCAATTTAACAAGACATGTTGATGATAAGAATCTCACCATGTTAGAATTGGACAGAAATCTCATAGCATAAAGAGATTTCAAAACAAAGATCAAAGAAAATCAAATTAAAGCCATTCATTTTTAAAATGTTAACTGAATGATGCAATATAAACCTTGTATACCTGTAGATAAAGTAAAGAAACCTATTATTCCACTACTCTTTTTTTGAAATCACTACATTATGAAATTTGCCCTGGAGGGCTGTTTTTCTCCATTCCTTTACAAAGTGAAATAAAGCAATGTAGATTATACAAACAAGAAAATATACTATTCTGATTATAAACCCTGGAGTCTTTTTGATGGAGGTAAAAAATGTCTGATCAGTTTTGTATGGTAATTTTAGCTGATAAGCTTTCAGAGACAATGCTGAATTTATTTCCATGAAATATAACTTAGAATTTGGTAAGAAACAATTGAGCTATTCTGGATAGCATTTCATGCAAAGATGTTTTACTAGATTAAATTTACTAGATTAAAATTTTAATACTGAAAAATCAGATTCTAATCATGAAAGGAAAAAATTTTAAAAAATCATTATATGTAAGGGTTTTCAACTCTTATTTCCAGATATTTTTTTACCTTTTTTGCTCTCTATTTGAAATAGTTAAATATTCAATAATAAACTTCTTTTACAGAATAAAATACTCCAGTCAATTGACAAATTGGAAAGTAGGAAAACTTTAGATTCCAAATATGTTTAAAATTCAGTCTCAGTATTTTTGATATTTGAAGTGAGTAGTTCTTTTAACATTCTAATTTATTGACAAATATTTATAAAACAAATAAATACTATGTTCCAGACACTATTTTCAGCATGAGAATGTATCAGTAAACAAGAGGTATACCACATGTCCTCATGAACTTGTAAGACAATAAACAAATAATTTATATAGTATACATAAAATCTTATCAAAATATGATGATGAATTAAAATGTTGACCCTTTGCTAAAGTCCTGTTGATCTCCTGATTTAATTGACATCTTTATTGTTTATTTTTCATAAAATGCCTTTATAAGGGATACATTTTGAATCCTGAGAGCAGAGCAGTCCAGTTATATCGTAGAACACAAATAATTACTTGATAGATAAACACAAATATTTCATATATGAATGAACTGTGAATAGTTTCTCTTATTACTCTCTACCAGAGTTTGGAATAATCATACTCATTCTTTAGCAAGCAAATTAAATATATTACCTCTGTGAATCTCATCTGACACAGCATTATTGCAAAAAAAAAAAATATTACCATAAACTGCTGTGTTTACTGGAGTGATGGTATGGTAAACTGGGAGGTAGTACAGCATGGGCTGAGGGGATGTTTATCATGTAATTATGTAGACAGCTTTAATAATTCCAAGTGTGGATTTTGAAATCATTCAGTCTTCAAACTTCCCAGCTTACTTTAGGCATTATGCATGTAACTTTTAATATCCAATGCTGTATGAAATGTGTGAAAGCAATATTTCATATTTAATTATCCTCATATCTAAAGAGACTTGAAATAATTAACTATGATTGCCCCAAAAAGGTGACTATCACATTCATAGTAAAAGCTGAAGATTATAGATAATAATACTAGGGGTTTAACATATCTCAAAGAGAACACATAATTTATCCAACTATTTAAAAGTAGCAAAAGTCTCAAGAGGTCTCCATTGTGTCTATGAGGTTCTTTTTTCCATCATTCAATGCATTTGGTAGAGAAAATCATAACAGTATCTCCAAGGAACAACTACTTATTATCAAACATACACAGAGGTTAAGTTCTCCTAAATTTGCTTCTGAATAAAATGAAATAATGAGAATATTAATGTAAGTGATAACATTTGATAGATTTTTCACAAATATGTATTATTAATGCTTGGATATATTCATAGAACCAAAATGTAATTTGCAAAATAAATTCAAACCTTATATGCTCTGGTGCAGTGAGAAATTCTAGTCTCACACCAACACTATTTCCATGATCTTTAGTAAATCATGTATCTGAAAAATGAGAGCACTTGTGAGGTTGAATTAATTCATTTGTAAGATCCCTACTGATTTTAAAATTATATTATTATAAGTAGTAATTTAGTTTTATATTAGCCTTAGAGAATATTACATTGAAAATAAATCATTCACTTCTGAGCACTGATCGATGTATATTTTCTGAATATCTTCCTGTATTTTTTCTTACAATTATTATAATCTTAATGAATAATTTATTAATTCTGGGCAGCAGTTATCCAGAAACTTCCATCAAAATGAAAATGTATACATGCCCTCTTGATTCTACCAGAAAATTACAACTTTCTTCTTCCGTAAGGATCTGCCAATCCCAGTAGATTTGAGGTAACTTATTTTGTAAAGTAAAAATAGAAAATAAGTGACCTACAAGGATTGATTTTTTTCAGGGCAAAAATAATGTTTCTTATGCCATTATACTTTATAATATTTTGATAAAAACTATTATCATTACAAGTGAATTATCATGAATTGAGCTTATTATGTGCAGTGGATGTAAGTACATCATTACATTGAATATTGGTAATACCCTATGTGACTAGGTACTATAATCACCCAAATTTTAAAGATGAAAATCACAGCTGGTAGCTTGCAAAGCTGTAATTAAATCTAGCTCTGTCTGACTCCAAAGCCAGAAGTCTAAACTATTATATCTTTTTTAAAACTTTTTATTTTGAAATCATTTTAGGTCGCAGAGTACACACTACTCCCACAGACTCTTTACCCAGCTTTTTCTGATGTGAACATTTTATATAATCATGATAAAATTATCAAAAGTTATAAATTAACAGTAGCATAAAACTATTACCTAAGCCAGTGTTAAGACAACTTTTTCTGTAAATGGCCTGGTGGGTCATATGGTCTTTTCCCTCAATTATCAACTCTACCTTGATAGCCTGAAATCATTTATTATGTAAACATACAATATGTAAACAAATAGGTATTGTTGCAGGCGATAAAACTTCAGAGACAGGTTTTTAAAATTGATTTGATCTGACCCATGCATCATAGACTGCAGAGGCTTGAACTTAACTGTAGACTTCATTCAAGGTACCCTAGTTTATCTATGAATGCCTTTTTCTGCTCCAGGACCCAAATATACTGTGCCATGTTGCAGTTAGAGCTCATGTTGCTCTGCTGCTTCTCATCTCTAACATATTTCACTCTCTTTATGACATTTCTGAAGAATAAGCAGTTTTTAGAATGCATTGAATGTTGGCATTTCTGATTTCCATTTACTTGAGTTTAGGTTCACACATTGTGTCACTTAAAAATAACACTTGAGGACTGTAATGCAAGTTCTACTATGTTATGCCTTATTGTCAACACTAAAATAATATTCCACAGTTACTAATCTGGTTCCTTCACATTTTCTACATTTAATTTAAGATGCTGTTTTATATATTTTTGAAGGAAGTCATTCAATTTAATTAAAACTATAAATTATTATATAATAGCACAAGTTTTCTAATACATCTTCAAAGTTATTTTGTATTTCATTTATTCTTTGTGTACTGATTTATATAGGTACTGTGTATCTTTTATAATATTTTTTATTATCATGCATCAAAATGTCACAAAATTATTAACATAAAGCTATACCTTCTTATTAACTAAGTTTCCGTAGGTCAGAGATCTAGCATGGCATAACTGGATTCTCTTACTAGGTTGATATCAAGATATTAGATGCACTGAGTTCTCTGAAGTCTCAGAAAAAATACACCTCCAAATTCATTTGTGTTGTTGGAAAAATTCAGAGGCTGTATGACAGAATTCCCTCTTTCTTTGCTGTTTGCAACCAAGACTACTCTCAACTCCTAGAGGCTGCTTAGAATCATGTGGCATGTTCTTCTTCATTTTTAAGACAACAATGGCACACTGAATCTTGCCCAGCTCTGTGACCCACCAGAAATAGCTCTCAGCTTTTAAAATGCTGATGAGATTAGGTCAGGCCCAGTTCAATTATCTCTGTATGTCAAGGTCACCTGTGCCATATAAAATAACCTAATTACAGGAACAAATCCATTATATTCACTGTGTCCTGCATTACACAACATCTGTACAACAGAGGTGGGGAAATTTGAGAGCGTTCTTGGAATTCTGCTTACCACAGTATCCAAAAAGTGCTTCTAAAATAAGCATTCTTATATAGTCCAGGTAGGTAGAATACCTATACATCCACATAGCCAAACTGGAAACTTTAGATTTGTCTAAGCCTTAAGCCATTCTACCCCTCTATACAAGCAATTTTCAGCACTCACTGAAATGAAACTTTTTCTCACAAAAATGTCTACAGAGTAATCTTTACTTTCTGTCCACACTAACAGTTTTAGTTCAGACGTTATCAACTTGTCAGACTCTACCTGCCTCTCCCTATTTATGCCACCAGTCTCTCCTTAGTTTAAGCAATTTTTCAGCCTGCCATTAAATCCAACTTGCTAAAAACCAAATCAGATCATTCTATCTTTAAAATTAAAAATAATATCTAGTTCTCTTCTTTCTTTATGATAAACTTCAAACTCCTTGGCCTATCAATATGAATCTTTACAGGCAGGTAGATTGAAAGTACTGTTTGGATTTTAATATGCATTTGGTATTCACTTACTGAATTACAACTGAAAAAAAAGTTAATTTTAGAATTCATCTCATTTTATTTCCTCAACTTCAACTTCTGAGTTCCAATGACGTTAAACATCTCACCTTTCCTTTCAAGGAATACACAGCCATTTCACACAATCTTTGTCTTGACATATGTTCCTAACTATCCCTGTAACACCTCTTCTCACATTCTCTGTCTCTTCCTTTTTCAAGATCCATCACAAATGATGTATCTTCTATCATAATATTTTCATTTTCCTCCTTTATATCTTGTTAATTATCTTGTGAAGTTACAAATGGCATCATCATTTTAGGAAGGAAGTCCTGCAATGTGATAGTGTGCTTGGTACTTGGTAAGATGACGATATGTTTCAAGGAAAGATGGTAGACTGGGAACACTATCTTTTTATAGCAAATATGCTTGTTTAAAAAAAATGTAATCTTGACCATAACAAAGTTAACTTTCAGACACACTGAACAGTAAAAAAAAAAAAAGTGAGATCTGATCAAGGAAATAAATTGAAATTGTAGCCCTGAATATGCACAGATACTACTGTAGACATGTGGGATAACACTAATATTCTACATGTGAGAGGAGTGGGGACTGGAATGTGGAAGTGGTAGAGGGTTGGGAATTTAAAGGGGCTCTGAAGTGGTTGGAGTGTTGTAACTCTCACCCCAGGGCCAGTTAGCAGTAATTTCGGAATTAATTTATAAGAAAGAACATTGAAGGGCCTCCCTGGTGGTGCAAGGGGTAAAGACACAACCTATGAAGCAATCTTCAGCCACTGTAGCACAAGTTCAATACCCAGCCAGGGAGCTACCCACACAGCACAGCAGACCTCTCCTGTCTTACCCGCTGCTCCCCTCAGCAATGTACTTCAGTCCATCTGCCTGTTCTGTTCCCCACTCTGTCTCTGGTGAATTCTCTCAGCCCCCCCACATACACCTCTGGCCTGTACCCTAGTTCTTGTATGCATAAATAAATAAATAAATATTTTTAAAAAATAAAGAACATTGAAAATGGGCTACACTAAGAACCTGTTATGTTGAAGAAGACCAAGTAGCAAAAATGACAAAAAAGAAACAATACATTCCTTAGGAGAATGTCAGATTTATCAATATGAATTGTCACACTATTTAGATTTTCTCATACAAATTATATCACAATCTTTGGAAATCGTCCTATTTTTCAAAGCTTTTCTTCCTTCCATTTGTTTGTAGTATTAAAATTATAGAAAATTTAAATGGAAAAACAATATACATATTATGGGGCAAAAAGCTACACAAATGCATAGTACTATAATAGAAACAGTCTGTGTCCTGTCTTTAGGTCTTTTTGACCTAGCATTGCCTTTCCTTTCCTAGATCTTTCTTCTCAACACAATATGCTTAATTATTTTCTTCAAAATTACCATAAAATGCCATCCTTTTTCATATTCCAAACCAAGGTTCTTACTAATCCAGGTCAAGTTCCTGTCAGTTGAGAATTTAAAGACACAATTTTTTAGTATCAATTTCGTCAAATTCATTTCTCTTTTTAAGATGAGAGTGGTCTGTTTAGCTCTGCAAGTTAAATTTTTGAAAAAAATTCAAAACTTGAAAGATTTCACAGAAAAACCTTTGAATCTAAATGCTTAGATCTTTGTGACAAAGTTCCAGATTTTGCTTGTCTAATTACTCCCTGAAGAGAAGACATTCTGTAGTTTCATCTAAATATTTAGTTATTTTTTGAGTGTCAACAACATGCTACACCCCATTCTAAGACCTTAGGATATAGAAATAAAAAAAAAAAAACAAAGGCCCTGCCTTCACAAAGCTTACATTCTAGTAGACAGATAGTTACCAAGTAAACAAATATTATGTTAAAAGGGAGATGAGTGTAGTAGAGAGCAAGAAATCTAAGTGACAAAGGAAATAAATCAATGTAGTCGCACTATTAATTTCAGAGAAATGCTCATCCTCAGGGTGGATGAAGTGTAATAGTGGTTGTTGATATGTTCAAGAAACAGCAACAGGTCAATGCAGTGGAGCAATGTCAGTACAGGAGAGGGTGGTAGCAGAAGTCAGAAAGATTAAGTCAGAAAGGGTCAGGCAGGAATAAAGCCCCTTCTAGAAAATTTTAAGGACTTACCTATGAATTTGAGTAAAATGGTCAGCTAAACGAGGGCTTGAATAGATTAGTAACATGATCTGACATATTTCAAACGAGTCATACTAGCTGACATTTTGAGAAAAATTCTAAAGATTAAAAGATTTCTAATTATTCAGCCAAAAATTAGTGCCAAGTCTCAATAGATACAGTATAGAAAGAAAGGAAGGCTTTTCTCTTGATTAAATAAACTCTGCAGTACCTACTGCTTAAGTTGTATCCCTTCAAATTACCAATATTCAAGTATTTTTTATTTGCAAAGAGAAGTAATTCCACATGTTTAATCCAGGAAATATTAATATTTTTAAAAGAAAAGAATTTGTATATGAACCTTGTGCTTATTTTCTTTTTTTCACTACTATACTGCTTATATTCTTCACCATGGTTAATCTCTAAATCCATGTGAGTTATCCAGTTGACTCTGTTAATATTTTTTTCTCAATTTTAGTAATTATTCCCCCTTTGTTTAATTAAAGGTCCAATATTCTGACTATATTTCTGAATTTTGGTGAGAAATGTATGAATTTAATTGTGAAATGAAATTTATAGTTGGGTAAGACTTTACCCAAAAATAATACTCTTTCTTAAAATAAGAATAAATGTACAAAAATTATTTTATGAAATCCTCTATTACAAGGGTTTGCAAATTTGTGTCTACATTTTAGATATCTGGTTTCATTAGAACATGTAAAATGTGATGAATACACTTTTCTGTAATGTTTCAATGATTAATCAGAAGAAAAATGAAAAATGTCAAAATAAGTTTTAATTATTAGACAAAAACTGATAAAATAACTTAGGGGATATCAAAATTATAATTGTGTAACTGGACCCTTCAGAAGAAAGTAGTGAGGAAATATTTAATAAAAATTCAAAATCATATTCATACATTTTTTCTTTAACCATTTTTTATCATGATTAAAATATACTGTAGAATAAATTATGAAGAAAAATGACACATTGGTAGAACAAAAGTAGTATAGGCAGGGCTTCCCTAGTGGCACAGCGCATTGAGCGCAGTGCTGTGAAGCTGTCTGTAGGCTCTGCAGCGCCAGTTCAAATCCTGGCCCACCAGGGATATTCCCACATGGCGTGGCAGACCTCTCCTGTTGTGCCCGCTGCTCCCCTCAGCAGTGTACTTCAGTCCTTCTGCCTGTTCTGCTCCCTGCTCTGTCTCTGGTGAATTCTCTCACCCTCCCACGCCTCTGGCCTGTACCCCAGTGCTTGTATAAATAAATAAATCTTAAAAAACAACACAGTAGGATAGGCAGAATTGTGAGACTTATAGTTTCAACTCATTGAGAGGAATCTCCTCTAAAATTACATGCTCCCTTATGCTCTTAAATTAACAACTGAACAAAAAAGAATAATTTCCAAAGGAGAATTTCACGCTTGCTGAATTAAAATTGCATAGCGTGAAGTAAGACTGCTGCACACAAGAAGTGTCTTCAATTTTATCTATGGGTTAGCAATACACAGCACTAGAATATATTCTACATTGCATATATCAACAAAAGGATTATTAATAGCCCAAATGCCACTACATCGCATATATCAACAAAAGGATTAATAGCCCAAATGCCACTGGGACTTTTTATTATTTCTAATCTAATCTTTGTTTTGTGTTTTTAAAATAAAATTAATTTTGCTCCCTGATAAGTTGTTTCATAAGGCATGCACCCAAACTAATTTAGCCTGTTTTCTTAAGGATTTATGACTTAATGTTGATTGACTTTGTAACTGAATTACATACTAATCTATTAGCTTTATAATCCCTGATATTTTCAGCTTTACAATATTCCTATTAGGAGATAATAATATGCTCATAAAAATATTATTACTCTAAAGTACAGATTTAAAATAACCTCACTGTTGAAACAATGCTCAACATTATGCTGACAGGAACCCAACAAAAGTACATTCATATGTAGGAGGAACTCTACTAAAGCAATGCTACAACACATCTAGACCACAGGTATCACTAGACTTTCAGTCACTAAAACAGAGGACAGCAGGTGCATATTTCAAGTCACAGCGGATAGATATCCCCCATCTAAATTAGTACTCTCATTCCTACCTCAATTGAAAGGAAAATAAAGCCTATTCTATCCATCTGCATGGACTAGGCCCAAAGAAAACTAGCCTACTCTCTATTGCTTTATGAAATTTGACCTAGTACTCCATCTTCTGAATTCAGATCAAAGATTGATAGCTAAGTTAATGATTTTGAGTTTTTTTGCTTACTAGGACAGAGAAAAATAAAATAAGAGCTATCTGCAAAATGCCTCTTTAGTATTGCTAACATTCTTTTACATAATAGAGACAAACTCTAACTGCAAAAAAAAAAATTTACAAAATGCAAAACTGCTTTCATGTGAATTTCTTAAAGCAAGTTAAAGATTGGTAGACATTTATGTACCAGTTAAGATACAGAAGAGGAGAGTGAGGGGTAAACAGGTTAAAGAGTTTTCAGCTTTTAGATCAGTAGGAGGACAAAGCCCAAGAGAAAGTCCAGCCTTGCTACCACCAACAATCATGTATTTTTGAAAACATATATGCAGCAGTGTAGAGGAAGTGATTATCAGGCTTTTCTGCCCTCCTGCCATTAGGATTAATGATGGATTCCACGTGATCCTAAATGCATGCCTGATGGCAGGCACCTGGAGTGGGGTGTGGGCAAATGTAGGTGGGTTTATAAGGGCTTATAAGGGCAGCATCAGAAGGGAATACGACCAGATGAAAGAGAAGCAGAAGAGAAAGAACCATGAGAGAACCCTGGAGAGGCCAGGAAGAGTGAAGATTCGCTTGGGGCTAAGCGGCCTGCCAGCCTCCCGTTCCCCCGGCCCCCCTTCCTGCCATGTACCTGGAAAATTTAATAAAAGTCCCAAAAAAGCCACCAAGGGTTCTAGGACTGTCTTTTCCTGCCACTACTAGCAGGAAGCCATGTAAGTGCACACACAAAAATGCATGCTCACCTACACACTGCCAGGGCTGTCACCTGTGCCCTATTTATTTGCTTTTAAATAATTTTAATTAAAATATACACAACATAAATTTCACCATTTTAATTTACTAAACGTTATAATGTGCTTTGATAGGTTTTTATCTCCATGAGATAGTTTAGTAGGGCTTACAGTTTTGAGGCCTTCAGTCTCATGAGTAGCAAAGTAACCACAATAAGTGTTTCGAACAGATTTACTGCCCAGTTCCACTTTCTGACATGTCTGAAAGCTGCATACAAGAAACACACAGCTCTGAATGGTCAAAGTAAACACACAAAAAACATGATCGTAATCAAGGCATGTGCTACATAGGCATTTACATGTGCTTCAGAATTGACCTGACACCTCTGAACCCCTGAATTGCTGACTATAACATGAAAGTGCTAGCCAAAGTAAGAAAGCTTCGTAATGTGTCTTAAAACTAAAACTAAAGCTTAATTATTGGCTTCACATAGCGTTAAGTTGATAAAGTCTACTGATTGAAAACATCACAAATTACTCAAAAGTTGAAATAAGGAATGAAAAGTGAGCTAAACAATTATGACTCATTTGAATCACTCATGTAAACTCATCCCAATTTGGGTGAAATCCTACACCTGAAAATTACCTGGGTTGTTGGTGGAAAATTCAGTCTCTGACACATTTTGGAAATTATGTTTTAAAAGTCATCTTAGGTAACTCCAATGTAGGTGAAGCGTTTTGAGTAATACCTGCATTGGTTCATGGATATCGATGGCCATATATGAGCATGCCTCTTTGCAAGAGAAATTATTTTCTGGTTTCTTCATATTTAAATTACTACATTGAAAAGACTTGGGGAAAGCATAATGACAAACATGATGGTTTCAGCAAACATTATGTTTATGTTTAATGTATTCTGTGTGAATTACAGAGTGGCCCATTTTTTAATTGGCAACCCAGCTGTAGAAGTTCTTTTTAACCATCATACTCAATTAAGCAGAAGACCTCAATCCTCAAAATCTTTGAAACAACACAAGATAATTTCTTCTTGGAAAAAAAAAATGGCTCTGAGGAAGGGCAGGCAGATGTTTTAACTACTTTAAGAGTGTGTATGGAACAATTATACTTGCTCTATCTAAAACTGCTCAAATTATGCAATTGCTACTATTAAGCAGTAAATTTGTATATATGTGTTTACAATGTGTGGGGCTCAAGCATAGGAAACAATGTAAATCATAATGAAGAATTACACTGTATCACAGTCCAATCTTTTAACCTTATTTTGAAACATGGGATCTGTGCCCTTTAGGAAGGACTCTTTCCTGGGCTCTTGTTTTCTTATTTGGTCAATCATGTGCCCTACCCTTAATATGTTCTCTCCCTCCTTTACTCTCTCTCCATGCATGATTGATAGGATGATATATACATAGATATCTCTATAGAGAATTCATGTTATATACTATGTATATTACTTGATATATAAGATATATATGTGTGAAATATATATATTTATTACTTTCTATATATCAAAAAAGGAAAAAAGGTCACACAAATTTATGTAAACATTTCTAAAAAAGAGAAATTTAGAAACAAATATTTAAGGATAGGAGAGTTATTTGTAAAGTATAGTATATCTACATAATGGATTCTTATCTGTAATATAAATATACTTAGAAAATGTAGATATCAATGGGCAGTATTATCATGGGAGATAGGAAGTGACTGTTATATTTTAATTGTAGTTCCCCCCTTTAGTCATTCTGTGTAGAGGATAGAGGACAAAAGAGTCCTGGGAGCAAGGCATTCACAGCATTGCATTTTTTCTCAATTATACCTTGGCCAAAGATATTTTATACATTCTAATGTATATTTTCACATATAATAATATATATTATATACCCATATTTAATATAGTAATATTATTTATGAATATATAGAGTTTCAAAACTACACAGCAAAAGGGAGGGACCTTTCCAGAGCTGCAGAGCTACATTAGCTGAAGATTTATTTGCTGGACATCATGTATAGTTTCAGCCCAAGTCTGAAGGCCTGACAAGCAGGAGAAGTGTAAGCCTAAGTTTCAGTGTGAAAACCGACAGGCTTGAGACCCAAGAAAAAAAGAATACTTCAGTTAGAGTCCCACTGTAGGAAAAGACTGATGTGCCAGCTCAAAGCAATTAGGCATACATTCCCTCTTACTCAACCTTTTTTGTTCTATTCAGGCCTGTAATTGACTGCTTTACTCAGTCTACCAACCCAAATATTAATCTCATCTAGAAACACTCTCACAAAAATAGTCAGGATAACATGTGACCACATATCTGAGAATTGCATGTTCCAGCCAAGTGGACACAGAAGATTAGTCATTACAAATGATCAGAAAAAAACATTGTGCAAATATGTGACTTGGAATGACTATTACTAAAATCGGTATCTTTTTTTTTTTTTTTTTTTTGTGGGACCCTCGCTGGCAGCCGGGGAATAAAATCTATATCATTCTTATTTTTCATTCATTTCAATTTAAAATGATAAACCCAAATATCTTTTAAGCGACAGGCTTCTTTTTAAAACCAACAATATTATGAGAGGTCATTTAGAAAAATAAAAGACAGATGTAAGGGTAGTTTTTTTCTGAACCATGTGGCACTAGAACAGAAGCACCATTACTTGTGTCTTTCCCCGATCACTTTTACCCACACATACCCCTATACTGCATGTTATTCTGGAATTTCTTGAACATGACCGTTAGGATTGATTTAAAATGTGGTTCTAGCTTCAAAAGTCTAAAAACCATGGTAATTACTGTTAAGTACCATTCACCTTACCAATATGTCAGAAGAATCTTACAAAGGCAAAAACATACACAGGCAAACATATCCCCAACCATGTATTGTTTTTCTTTCACTTATGAAAGTACAGAAAATATAAAATATGAAAAAGTATTTATTCCCATTTTAAAAAAGATAAAAGGATGGAATAAAATCCACTAAGTATGGAATGAAAAATAGTTTCACTAAATCTCATCAATTTCTTTCCAATGGAATGCCAATACATCTATGTCCTTCAGTCCCAAATTATTTTTTGGGCTTATGAGAGAACATTCAGTCAGTTAATTGTTCTAACTTTGCCTATTTTCACCATATAAACAGATTTCAAATCTCCAAATGACTTTTAAATCACTGATTCTACTGCCAGGTATTGCAATACAATGTTGAGATTTTTTGGCTATGTATGGCATTTTTGTATACTCCAGTATTTATACTTTGGCACATCTTATTAACAGGTGCTATGTAGTAAAAAAAAAAAGAAAAAAAAGGCTAAGCATTATGAAGCATTACAGGTGCTAGAGAAGAATCACCAATTTAAAACTTTTTCATTGGAATATATTTGCCTCTTGGCACCTATGGTTGTTCAGCAATAGTTTGATCAATCTATGCTCAGATCTTTGGTTGCTACAGCAATTCATTTTGAAAGACTACCTCGTTTTGATTTCATACAAACTTGTCAATAACTGAACAGAGAAAAGAAGGCTATCTTCATGTTACTTATGCATAACAGCATTAGTCCTACCATTTTTAAAGCTAAAGTTAAGTGAAAACTGTTTAAAAACCACAAAAAAAAAAAACAATTTATGAGCTTTCTGTTCCAAATAAAATAGTTTCAAAGGAATTCATGATAGAATGTTGAAAATTATACTTTTGGTTAGTTAATTTTCGTGAAATGAGAAAAATTTTTGGAAGGTTCTAGAATGTGTTGGGGCAGAAAATTACTGCAATAGATTTTTTTTCTGCCTCTTATGCAAATGTGAGCTTTGTACATTTGTTTGAAGTTTTGAATTTTTGTACCTTAGGTCACTTTCCATTTAAACACTCACTGCAAAAAGAGCTAAATGAAGTCTCAAAAAGGACACCTGGCTTATTCAGAGATCTATGTTATTTCAAAGTGGATTTCTAATGGCATCACTGTATTCATATATACAGGGCAGTCATATTATGTCATAAATAGCTAAAAAGCTTTTTTCTTCTTGAAATAATATAGCATGCTTTGAAGCACAGATGAATCAAAAACAATATATATTCCATTTATAGCTTTCCCTTAAATATTCTTCAGTAAGTTCTAATAAAGGTATCCATCTTTTTAGGAAAAAATATAGCCACTGGATCATTCCTTTGTTTCAAAATTTTTAATATTTTTCCTACCTTTACCATAAAATAAATCTCTGCCTATGGCAAACATTTATGATGGCCCTTACCTACTCCTTTTACCCTCTTCTCTGACTTCCCCTTCCCTTATATCCTATACCCAAGCATTTTATTGATGAATCTGTTCATATTGCTCTCCATGAACTGAATTCTCTAAATATCATTGCTTCACATAATAATCTCACTAATAATGATAATTGTGATTACCTTTTACTTTGGTTCTAAGACTCCCTGAAGTCTTTGTAGACAGAAGCTATGTATCAATCAACCTTGAACTCCTAGCACTGGTTTTTGTAACAGATCTGTATACTGTCCACCATGCCCAACCCATTTATACAGGGTTCTCTGTATAAATGATAATAAATATTTCCAGTGCTTATTTAACCCATACAAACTTCTATAAGGGGATCTTGAAAAGAGATAACCTGATAAGATTCTGGCTCTACTATATAGGGTCATCAATTAATGCATGGGTGGATTCTGTATTTAGGGCTTACGTTTCAAAGGAGTGAATTGTTCTCCATAAAATAATCATTTTTATTGAGGGACTGGGGGCAGTAAAGAATTCAGAAGATGGGAAGAATGAGAGAAAAGGGAGACTAGACAAAGTGATACGAGGTTGGAACCTATAGGTAAATGTGTTTCATACCTTCTGTTAATGGATTAACCAGGTATTACTTTAGGATGAGAATGTCTGCTTTTAAATCTAAGTTGTTAGCACTGCTTTAAAGTAGACCCCACTATTAAAATGAAATCTTAGGGTAAGACTATCACGGAATATTATATCTTCAGAAAGTTCTGTTTTATGTTGCCTTTGTGAAAATAAGGGAATCAAGGATAAATTTCAATTTAGGTCAGAGGAAAGAACAGGAACAGCCTTAGAAGGAGAGACACCAGGGATTTCCAGAATCAACAGAAACTTAGAAGCCAAATGTGCCATGAAATTATAAGCCCCTGGGAATTCACTAAAAGCTGGGTAAGGTCAAGTAGACAGGAATATAGCATAGAATGATACACTTTATGTGTGCATATGTCTGTCAGTCTGTGCAAAAGAATAAAACAACTATAGCTAACTTCTAAGACATATGTAACTTAATGGAACTATATTTAATCACTAAAATTATTTATAACTCACTCTGTCATAGAATATTCTCAAAGATATCAAAATAGGGGCCTCTTGGTGGTACAGGGGTTAAAGACAGAGCGCTGTCAAGGTGCTGCCAGCCACTGCAACATGAGTACAATCCCTGGCCAGGGTGGTGACCCACAAGATGCAGCAGACCTCTCCTGTAGCACCCACTGTTCCCCTTGGCAGGGTATTTCAGTAGATCTGCCTGTTCTGTTTCCCATACTGTCTCTGGTGAATTCTCTTACTCCCCCCGCCCACATACACACACACCTGGCCGACACCCCAGTTCTGAATGCATAAATAAATAAATCTTAAAAAAATACCAAAATATTGACATTAGTAACCCACTACTACTTTAAAAGCAATTAAAAAAGTATCTCAGAGTATTAAATATTACAGATGAAATTTCAACTTTAATAATTAGAAAAATAATTTGCTAAAGGAGACTAAATTTTTTTTAATTTTCTTTTTAGAGAAAAAACATATTCATCCTACCACAAAGTTTAACATAGTAATAAAGAATATTAATTTTTAATTGTGTCATCATTTTTAATTTGTGCAAATATTATTGCTTTATTCCAACATAATGTAACTACCTCTAAAATATGGCAACAGTATTTTAATATACGGTGTATTATATTTTCTTTATACTTTAAAATAAACAACTATGTCTCATAGCAGAAGGTTTTTTAAAAACAAATTTCACTTTAATTATGAAATAAAAAGATGTTCTATTTTTCCATGGTTTTAAAACAGATTGGTAAACATTTACACAAAATCAATGAGTATTTATTTTGGAATGAATTGAGTGCAGTACAAATTTAGAAGTACAAAGTAGTTTTTATATAAAATAAAAGATCTTCATTATTAAACAGTGAAAGCATACACCGTACAAAAAAGGAAGAATGATGTAAAAAATATATAAAATACAACAAACAGAGAAACGACCACTGCAACTGGACTTTGTTGTTTGCACAATGTTTTTCATGTAACTGCTCTAGTTGGTGCATTTGATTTGCCTAGTGCATGATGTGTCAAGATGAATTATGTTACAGTGGTACTCTAGTGAGAATGCATGAGTTCTAGGATGTTGATGACATTTAACATTAGTGCTAAAGCTTAAGAGTTTTCATATTACACTTTATGGGACCTGGATTTTCTCCAGATCTCCTGAACTCCCTCAATGTAATGAGATTACATTTTGCCAAGTGTCTTGAGTCATATACAACGATAAGCAATTAAGCGATACACTCTCACGTGCGCGTGCACACACACAACACACACACACACACATATATATATATATATATATATATATATATATATATATATATATATGGCACCATGCATCACTTTTGAATAGTTTATACACCACCCCTTCCAATATGGGCCTCCACTCCCATTTCTTCACTTTAATCAATGGCACCACAAGTGAAGTTAATTGTCCACTGACATTCTAATCACCATGAAGTCTTACAGCTATTGTTGATATACATAATTGTACAATTAATTTTAAGAATCTTTGTATCACTCTCAATAAGGAAAGTGTTTTAATTTATATTCAAGGAAAGTAGATGTACAGTAATCTCTACCTCTGACATGGTAAAAATTCTCATTAAAATACACAAATACTAAAATATTTCAATTAAGCATTTCATTAACAAGGACTTTAATTATTTTCCTTCACTCTCCCCCAACATCTTTTGCATCAGTTGCTAGGGCTAGATAACAAATTACCTTAAACCTAGAGGCATACAACAATTACTTTGTAGATGGATTATCTGAGCTAACTATAAGCCATCTGATTAATGTAGTCAAGATTCTTATAGTCAGAGTAGGCAAAGAAATTACCTAGCAGAAAATTATGTTCATCAGACAGTGTGCTACTATACACAGTGCCCACTGGGGGCTGGATCCTGTGCTAAGAGCTGCTGGAGGCTCTAGATAGGAATCTGCAGGGATGCTGGTTTGGGAGCTGTCTGGCAAGGGAGAGATGAGGTGATTGGCAATGCTAAGTATTACAAGACAAATCTGGGGGTGGTCTGGGGAGAGTAAGTACAGTTCCAAGAAGATAGGAAGCACCATCAATCTGGCAGGACCTGATAAGGAAAGTCTGAATAACCCTGATTTATCAAATGCTGTCTCACATGGAAGGGTTTTAAAGTTTCAAAGAAGAAAATCATTACCATTTCCTTCTTCTACTCATTAGGTATTTGCAAGTTGTATAGTGCAACTTAAAAAAAATTCATACTTTGCTATTGCATGCACACACTGACGTATTTATCATTAGTGTATTTTGTTTTAAAAATCCTACATGCTTGACATTTTGTTTTTAGAAATAAAGGACTAAGAAAATTTAAAAGGTTTCTGAGAAACATGGTTTTATAAAGCTTTCTGACAATTTGGGCATTTTCATTATTTTGACATGATCTGTCATTCCCCAATATATGCCAGTTTATGTTGTCCCTGGTTTTGTTCTTTGCACCTCATTCTGGGAAATAAACTGCTATCATTTCTGCCAGACACCTGTGAGCAGTTCACTGAACTGCATATTTTAATTCTGGTATGTTTATAAAGGTAAAAAATGCCACCTGGACTTCCTTTTTTTAAATCAAGTTAAGTCAGAATATTATTTTTTATTATACTTACTGGAAAAAAGTATTTCAGCATTACTAAGGCTTGTCTACTTGGATATAAAGTATTGAATATTTGAAAGAATAGATCAGATAATTAGATACAGGAAACTGATAACAAATATAAAAGGAAGTTTTTATAAGATGTTTTGTTTTAGATTGGGACTGTCATATAAATTTAATCTCTAGATTACATTCAAAATATCAACATAACATTAGATTGTAACAGTTTTCTTTAACTAAAATTTAATATGTTTTAGTCTGAATTATTTTGTATTGATTTGAGAAATGAATCTTACTCCAAAAAACACAAGTAAAGGGGAGGGTTATTGTAAAGGTTTAAGTAAATTGATAAGGAAAAACCACTCTCCTGGAAATATAAGAACAGACTTAGAACTCATAAAGAATGGATCTAAAGATTAGTTTTAGTTTCTAGGTGTTTTTGTCATCCCAGATGGCCAAAAAATAAAAAAAAATATACTGTAGCTCAGTAATGCAAGAGAAATTTATTTCTCACCGTTGTAGTCTGGAAGTCCAGGATCATGGGATGGGCAGATCCAGTTCCTGGTGAGCAACCTTTTCCTGCCATGTTCTCTTGGGGTGGAGAAAGAACATACTCTGCTCTCTTTCTCTTCTTGTTAGGACTCTGCGGGCATCATGAGGGCACGACCCTCATATAACCTCCTTTACTCCATTTAGCTCCCAAAGACCCTACTTCCAAATCACATTGAAGCTTAGGACTTCAGAAAATGAATGTGGGAGAGTGGGGACGTGTGTGGGGGGCAATAAATTAACAAACATTCATTTTATAATACAATGCATGTCCATAGTGCTAAATTTACATTACATAGTCAGCCTTCCCCAGTCTATAAACATTTTTTTTTTTGAATGCTGGCTGTTCTTCCCTTCATCAAGGAAAAATGATCCCGTATTTGATCTGGGAAAGAATGTTTTGTGTGATAGGATTCACAACTTCCTTTTGGGAAGAAATCTATGTTTCTAACACAATGTTTAAAGAAGATTTTGATAGATGTATATGAGTAAGAATTTCTGGGGACTTAGTTGCCCAAACTTAACTAAATTTCATCCTATAGTATTAATCTTTAACCAGCTGTTCTTATTTTTTATACCCATTGTACTCTCATAAAGATTATTTAACCTATTTCCATCCTAAACATCGTTCTACAAAGAGAAAAATCTTAGAAGTGGTTTGCTAGAGGCCTTTCTCTAGCAGCAAGATTATAATGAAGTTTTGATGCTCTATTTACTTCTTTCAATTTCTTTAAAGCCAAACAGTCTTATCTAGCCAGGAGCTCTCTGGTTTCTTTTCCCATCCTACTTATAGTAACCAGATTATTTTTTTTAAAAATCACAAATAGGTCACCTCTTTGATTAAAATATTAATGGCTCATCATTGCCTACCTAAAAATTATAAATCAGAGGCATATAATTCATACCTCAGATATTCTCTCAATCTGAGACTTCATTCTATGCCAGACAAATGGACTCAAAATGGACTCATTTTTCTCATTGGTCTTATTTTTATGGAACTTTCCTGTCCTATACTCTCTCAATTGCTAATATTTATATGTAAATTAGAACTCAAATGCCACCTGTAACTTATCCCTAATTCCTTCAACTGAATTAATCTCTTCCTCATCCAAAAATATATTAATTTGCTAATATCTAATATTTATTGAAAATATGTCATAAAATATTCAAACTGCTAAAGATATATTTCATGCCTTTACAGCTCATATTCTATAGATAATTAAAAGGTAAGAAGTTATAAGATTAAAAAATGAAAAAAATAGAGAGAATAGAATTGAGTGGGAAGGTACAGTGGAGTGTTTTCAGCAGGATTTCACAAACAGCTTCCTAGGAAAGTAATATTTAAGCAGAGATTCAATGGGACTTTTGATAGAGGCATTCCAGGTACAGAATAAGTATATAGGACCTTTAATGGAAAATGAACATGGCAATTTCCAGGTAATTCATTTCCATCTTCATATTAAAAGCTACCCTATACAAATAAATCAGCCACTATAACAACAAAAGAACACAAAGTCTCCAGTAGGAAAATAAATTTGTATCTTCAGGAAACTATTAGATACTTATATTACTGGATATTGTTGAATGTTTCATTTTTCATGTTTGAAATACATGTGAATAGCCCTCTTTAAGGAAAAAAAAATGAAGCTTAGACTTATCCTATCTGAAACACCAGATTTTTTCAAAATGGAACCAATTCTCCTGCTACACAATCCAAACACCACAAGACAATGAAGCAGCCTAAGTAAAAGAAATTGTGGTCCAACAGGACTAGCTGCCCCACCTGTTTGAACAGGTGCACTGTTCATGGACTGGAGGGCCCTGGCCAAACAATTTGGCCACCACACTGATCATGAGGCACCATGATAGACAAAAAGCATTAGATTCTGACTAATGATTATCTCACAATTTCCTGGAGGGAGAGGCCATGAGACCGATGCACATTTGGCACATAATCTGTGCATGTCCAGGTGTAGCCCAGCCCATACAAGCCATATTGTCCCTTCCAAACCTGGCCATCATATAAGAAAGCTCTTTTCCTGCTAAAAATCATTATCATGAAGTTTGTTTGTATTTCAGGAACAGAGTATCCACCACAGGGTTTCTTACAGAACAAACAACTCAAATTCTGAAAAAATATTTTCTATTATTGCAGAATTTCTGTTCTATAATAGGTGAGGAAGTGTCCAGACATGAATGAAAACACATTTGTTTAATGTAAAAATTCTGGTTATATAAAAAGGATTAATATATTAAAGTCTTAAAGAAACAAAAGGCCCCAAATAGAGTCATTTCAAGCCCCACCAAGACTATGTATCTGACCTAATTATAGTTTCAGTCTTTTCCCAAATTTAAAGATTTAAACTAATCCATCTGGAGTTCCCAGTTAGTACTAGCAAGATCATCTGTATGATTAAAAACTCCCTGCTTTACCCTGAGGGAAGGTGGCTTTGCCTGAAAAATATATTTATTTTGCTAATAAGTTTGCCCCATCCTATATCTGATTATAAGAAATCTCCCATTTTGTCCAACTCCTTTTTTGCCTTCTGCTTATTATATGAGATGGTGCTCAACACATGCATTGTTTAATAAATTTAATAAATTATATTTCCAAATTTATTTAAATGAATTTTGTGGGGTTTTTAACATAAAGAAATTGGTACCTTTGTATTACATTGATGATAACAGTGGAAAGAAAAAAATCTCAACTGGATTGATCCAGCCCCTATGGAAACAGTGTGGAGAATTCTCAAAATATTATAAATAGATCTGTCATATAGCCTAGCAATTCCACTCCTAGGTATCTACCAGAAAAATGCAAATACACTCATTCAAAGGGAAACATGCTCTTCCCTGTCCTTTGTAGCACAATTTACAGCAGTAAAGTTTTGCAAACAACCTAAATGACCAAATACAAATGAATGGATCAGGAAGGTGTGGTATATACACAATGGAGTACTACTCAGCCATCAAAAAAGACACTCTTGCCATTTGCAGCAACATGGATGGAGCTGGGGCAGATGATGCTAAGCAGAATAAACCAGAAGGAGAAAGACAAATATTGAATGGTTTCACTTGTATGTGGAATATAGAGAAACCAAACAAAGGATAAGAAATGACCAAAGTCAAACTAAGAGCTAACCCTAGTTAGCTGACTACAGAACTGAGTTACCAGAAGGGCTAATGGAGAGAGGAAAGGCAAGAGCAAGGTGGGGACAGAGAACAATGGACTGTGGTGGTGGGCTATGTGTGTCTTGGTGGTGGGTGTGCTGTGGTAACAACACCTGAGGAGGGATATCCTATGCTTGTAATACATAATGATGTAAACCAATGTTACCACAAAAAAAAAAAAAAAAAGAAAAAAAATGTTTGAGCCTAAACATTTGATTGAACAATGTAAGTCTTCAAATGTGTATTATTAGCATAACTTTATTTTTTATCTTTATTAACTCAAGGTTCATTTTTCTTTCCCTGAGGAGATTATAGGCCATTGCCTCCTCTCCTGAATAATCACAAATCCATATCTATAGAGCAAAAGGTGGGGATTGGGAAAGCCCTCAGGTCTCCTCATGTAAGAGATTTAAAAACTCTAAAGTCATGAATTACAGAGTTAGGGTATGGTAGTGGTTATTACATATGTATCTCCTTTCTGAAATGCAAATCTTAAACATGGCAAAGTGTGATATTTTGCGATTCTGTGGGCTTTATTCCCACCATAAAAACCTAAGTTCTAATAGTCAAGTTATCAACATATAATATATTCTAAAATATATGAGATTCCATGTTTATAGCATCTCAAAAGTTGTCAATTCTTAATGATCAAATTTATATGTAACAACACGAATGCCACAAATGTTGCTTTTTCCTTCCACCATGCATTCTGTAATCAGTTAACAAATCAGGGTGAGTTTGGTAAAGGGACTCATTTTCCTCCGGCAGTGACTGCATTCACTGTCACAACTGGCATCTAAAGTCATGTACTTTGGGTCACATTTTCCTTGATCCAGTCCTGTTCCTGCCACTGGCAATATCAGCACTGTGATTATTATAACTACCCCCAGGTGACAGAACTTAGCATTTCATTTGGGGGATCAGGAGGAAAGGCAGAGAAAAGGAATGGAAGACTTACTGTCTGTGTAATGTTTATGACATTCTCAAGTACCATGTGTCTAAAAGAACAAACATTATTTAATCATGCCTGCCTGGACAGAGCAGAGGGCAGCGTCTATGGGTCATCACTCAGGCAATAGTGCATTAACAATTCCTTTTCTTCCCTAGTAATTTGAGTCACATTGAAAAAAAAGTTTTCAGTTATTTCAAAATTTTTTTCAATCTCCTGACTGCCAGATGCTATGTTGGGTGTTCTTTTCATCACTCCCTTTATTTCTTATTACTTTCCTGATTACAGAGAAATCAATACTTAACAACAATCTTTTCAAGATTGAAATTTACTTTGGAATCCAAAGCAAAAATCATAAGATATCTGACATATGAAAGAGAAATGCTAATTGCTCTGAAAATTGGTTTTCTTAGTGGGCAACTCTTAGTGAGTTCACATAAATGCACCAGATAAGTTTCTAACTAACACAAATAAAGAGATTCATAGCTGAAAGTCAACTAAGTAAATATTAAGTAAAATAAGTTAACTAAATAAAAGATGTTGAATCTTTAAAACACAACATAACAGCCATTACATTTTGTGTTCTGAGTTTTAACAGTGATCAATGAGAAAAAAAAAACCTCAATTGTGAAGGTTTGCTTCTCATTTCTCATTATTTAGCTGGATTCTCCCTCCCTTATACAAAATCTAACAAAGCGTGTTCCCTGCTAGTATTTTTTGGAAGAAGTTGACATCTTATAAAAGCTGTTCAAATGCCTGAAATGTCAGGATAAAGAATTTTTTGTGAAGCAGGTAAAGAATGAAATGTGTATAGAGGTGTGTCACAGCCATTAAGTCCTACAGACACACTAAAATCTCTAGTTTATAATTTTAAACCAATTTAATATGGAATCTCTGATTTTCATTGACATCAGTGACTTCAGAAAATGTATGCTTCATCTGCATGGAATCCATGAACCTACCTGACAAACTCTACAGAATCTGTTCCCCATTTTTGTTCAGGTGTATAGCATATGTTTATATTGTAATGATACTGACAAATGGAGATGTTACATATATCGATATTGTAATGGTCCTGACTGATAAAGGTGGGAACAATAGAGATAAAGTTACCAATTAATATGCAACCACATGTTTAGGGAGAGGAGACACAGATAAATGTATATTCCAAAGGCAAGGACAAATATAAACCACTTTTGGAAAGTGGTATACATATAGGCAATGGATTTGAGACAAGTTGAGATGCTTATAAATTACATGCTTCTAATCTTGGACTCTAATTTCTCCAAAAATTGGTGAGAAAGGACACTTTCCTTCCCGCAAATTGATTCCAGGAACTCTCCAGACTGGGTCCCACTCTGCAAGAGGTTTGTTACCTTCCCCCTTCTGCTCTTAATTGAATAGTATTCTCATATTATTGTATTATCAATCCCCCCCCCAAAAAAAAAAGTTCACATCATGGGTATATGCATTTGGCTTGAGTAGTTTAAGTGAAAACTTCCCATTCCATAAAAGATAACACCATAGTGTCCTAAATCTGATAAAACACAGTACACATTACAATTTGCCTCTGATATACAGTCCATATAAACCTTGAAACATTATGCTATGTGAAATAAAATCAGTAGAAAAGGAAAATATTATAAAACACCATTTATATGATGCATATAGAATAGTTTTAAACCCAGAGTAAATTAGTGATTTCCTGGGGTTGGTGAAAGAAGGGTAGAGGAAATTAGTGCTTAAATGGATACAGAATTTCAGTTTGGGATGATGAAAAATTTCTGAATATATATGATAATCGTGGTTGTATAATAGTATAAATGCAGTTTATGCCTCTGTCTAATATTTAAATATTGAGGTTTCTAATGGTCAGATATTTCTCCCAATGAAATATTTTCCCATCTCAATTAATATTAATGTAATTTTTATTTATTAAATATAACATAGGGAATCAAGAAAGCTTATTCAATTAGTAACCCACCACAGGCTTGAAGTAGCTTAAAATTGCTCTCTGAGCAAAGGAGGTGAAACACTACATCCTCAAAATTAGATGGGTTATTTGAATTTTCTTTATATTCACAATTATTGAGACTATTTTATACACATTTAAAAAATAACTAGCTCTAAATGTAATTAGTACATATAACTTTCTGGAAGAGGAAAATAAAGAACTTCAGCATTTCAACTCTCTAACATAAAAGTCTCATAAATAAAATCCTTATTATTATTTTCTAGAAATTTAGTTCTACCTCTTATTATAGCACCAAAAATTGTTATTTCTTTTGCCATCTACTTAGCATCCTTTACCAAATTTATATTATCCTGCTATGTATAAAGACAAGAATGTTTCATTTGTAACCCCTCAAAAGGATGGTAATTCTCCAATGTTCTATCACTCCCTGGGCAGGAACTAGAGATGGTTATTTGGTAGACATAGAGAGGACTATTTAATGATTAGACCCAGGGATATATCCCAAAGGAATTTACAGAATGTTCAAGAGTGCTTGAAAATGCTATTTTTTGACAGAAAAGGATGGAAATAGATTAAAAAGAGTTTGAAATTTCATTCAAACTGCCCAATATTTGATTGGGTTATATGTTTTGTTTTGGTGGAGTTGTATAAGTTCTTTGTAGATCTTTGATCAGTCCTTTGTCAGATATATCATGTGCAAATGTTTTCTCCCATTCAGTACAATGTATCTTCACTTTGATTACTGTCTTTTTCACTGCACAGAAGGCTTTTTAGTTTGAGGTAGTCACAGTTGTTTATATTCTTTGTTTTCCTTACTACTTGAGATGAGTTCTCAAAGGTGTTTCTGAAGTTTATGTCATGGAGTGTTTTCCTCTTATTTAAGTCTTTTATCCATTCTTAATTAGTTTACTTATCATAGTGTCTATATTTATAATATTTGGTATGACTGTAACATTAAAAGTGATACATTTAAATATTTTAGGTATGCTCACTTGCTTAAATAGCAAATGCAATTAAGAATATTAATAATTAATATGTATGCATTATGATCTTAATACTTCTGCTACATGTGACAGGATAAATTTTACTTTTATGGTATAATTCTACTATTCATAATAAAGAAAAGAAAAACTCAACTGACTTGGCATTATATTTAAGAACACAAAAAAGCAATTTTCTTTTTAAAAAGTTCAATTATTTTTTCTAATCTCTCTCTTATTTGAACATAATTTCTCTCTACCCAATTTAGATTTTATTACATTTCTAAGTATATATATTTTTCCAAAGCTGAAATAAGCCTTTTGGGTCTAACAAGTCATAGAGGATCATAGAACTTCCATAGTCATGCTAATAATAAATTTATAATCCTTTGTTGCTCATTTCCTCTAACAGTCTAAAAATGAGCAGAACATGATCAGGGAAAACAAAGGGGCTGGTGGATAAACTTGGAAAGGCTTCTGTGATTTTTTTCTTATATTGCAATATTTATTACTTTGAGGATTTCTATATTAAGACTGAAAAGATACTTAAATTATCTATGGATCTCCTGGTAGCAGAAGACATATAGTATGAGGTTCAGTTCTCACTGTGTGGACTCCTATCTGGATGGAGAATTTTCCCTTAAAGTCTCAATGCACTATGATTTGGGGTAGAAATTCACATCACAATAAAACAAGTATAATTTAATTGGTAGTGAAATGCAGAGGTTACAAACCACTAAGGTGACATCCAGGAAACCAGCACACAAGTTGGCAGCCTTCAGTTCTGAATCTTCCCTTGTGGATGTCAAAATATGGAGAAGATTTAGGAGACGCCACAGGCATGAATGGTGTCCATCTCAGATTGCCTTATTTCTACTCCTATATTTATATTGCCTCAGAGGTGTATTATCAGGCCAACTGTTAGTTATCTGGGGTTGGCCTCTTGCACAGTTCTTTTATCTATCCTTGACTCTCATGTCAGGCAAAATCCTAGTAAACAGGCAGTTGCTTCTATTTAAAATTGTTAGCATAAGTCATTCTACTTCAATAACACAATTTCCTGGTCAGAATCATTATAGTTAATATCACTACATATAACAATAAAATCACATGATGGACAAATGGCTGACCAAAATGGACAAGAGATTTTTTTTTTCTCTCTCTGAAACTCACCAATCTTGACTACTGTTTGACATGTGTTTTAAAAAACTGCACTAACACATGCAGTGTTTAATTACATTTAGCTGCTTTATAGGGAAAAAAATTCATGAAATTGTCTCCATTATAGGTAAGGGACAATTATGCATACAAGTCTGTATAAATAACACTTTGACAAAGGAAAAATAGAATAATTCATATTCCATACACTGAGATTCTATATTCAAATTGACTTGCCATTTCGTTTGCAATCTATATAGCTTGCAGTCATCTGTTTTTTTCCACAAAGACATACATCAGATGTCAGCAGATATAACCAAGATATATTCTTTTTGTAGTGACATTCTAAGGCTTCAAAAATTCTTGACAGAATTAATTTGTCCATGTTTCAAGAAACGCCTGTCAATTTAACTTGTAAAATTTTATATTCATAAAAACAGGATGATTTTTATCTTTGTTTAAAACTCCATATAGAGATAGGCATAGTGTGATCTAATTGTATCACATCTATACAAAAAGCATTTGGTTCAACTATTATCAATTGCCAAGGAAGAATCTGCTTGGGCAGGCAAAAACAAACATGGAATTATGTGGACTTAGGCAAGCTATTTAACTTCTCCAGATCCAGATATCACTGTATCTACCTCTAAGTGAAGGAACTAAAGGGAATTATCAATGTCTTCAAATAAAATAATGTAAGCAGAGACATTTTGTAAATTTTAAATCAACAATGCAAACGATATGCTTATTAAATGCTGACTATCAAGGGCAATTGTATTTGTTGACCTCATTTGCTGACATTAAAGTGCAGATAATAAGATCTTGTTATACATATGCTAGTAGAACAAAAATTTCCCCAAACAAATAAAATATTCACAGAGACATTCCTTCATTTTTCAATTCCTCTTTGGTCCATAAGACATTTCAAGACAGAGACACTGGAAGTAAAACAATTGTATCTGTCATATAGAATCGATGAGGCAGAAGTTAGGTTTAAAATAGGATTGGGCTGGAAGTCCCTGGTGCATCCTCTTCTAACTTCCACTAATATAAACATAAAAGGCAGAAAATTTTGAAAATTCCCAATGCAGAAAACTATACCTGACAGTCAGCCAATTGCCAGGGATGGGAAGGATGTTTTCTATGTAAAAGATTGAGAGAACTACACTGAAATAGAGTTGAGAGTTTCCCTTTGCTAGGTTACACTTGTCTGATTTCCTGAAAGTCGTAAGGAGAGATTTATTTTCTTCTACATTATCTGTCACACTCATTAAAAACAAATCAAAATAAAACACAAACTAAAGACCATAGTGCACAGAATACTGGGAAGCTATTTCTTTGGTATAAATGCTGTTTTTCAGAAATCTAGAAGATTGATCCTCAATTCCCTTTTCATGCAAACCTTTCTCCATCCAAAGGAACAGGCAACTAGATGGAAAACTTCTCTGAGCTAGAGTGCAGAATTTCACCCTGGGAGACAAACTCCTACTAGTACTCAGCAAAATCGTCTGAGAGACCTGATTGCCCTGCAGAATGATCTGTGAGAAATAGAGATTTCTTTGCTCCATTTTTGCAGAGATTCTGATTTCAGTTTGAAATAGAGGGGCCTGAGGACCTATATTTCAACATATCTTCCAAGGTATTAGAGAAATGGTACTGACTTAGGGACCTACTGACTTAGGTTTCATCCTTGATACACTTTTGCTTGGATATTTTGGACTCTGAAGTCACAGTATCACTTTCTATCACGTTTTTCATTTATCAAAAATCAGTTCTTTCTTGACCATGAAAATTAGGTCCAGTGTAACAAATTGCTAACAAATTGCCTTGAATGTTTTGTATATTTCATCATTGAAATATTCAGCTGGGCAAATGGGAACCATATCAATACTGTTTTGACCAAGATAGAAGTTCTTATTTTTCTGGATTTTTAAGTTTACTGCCATATCACCATTTACTATCTTAATTTTTCATATTTTCATTGATAGTCTCAAATTTTAACTCAATTCTCACTTTCAATTTTTTCTCCATAATAGTATAGTCTGCTGACATGCATTACTAACTCTCTTTATTCTACAACAAATATTTTTTAATATAATAGATTCTTACATTGTATATTCCAATTTTGTGTCACACTTCAGCAAATATCAGAGTCACATATGAGGTTTTCTTTACATTCTTGTGATAAAGTTTCAAGTTGACTCTCTTTATTATTGTACTCTCCATTTGACTAGACACATCTGTAACTTTTTCAAAATCCTTTTGATATGCTTGCTTTGAGAGGCGGATTTCAAAGATATATATTCCTTTGACTAATAAGAGAAGAGAGTGATTCTGGAACTTAATATTTATTTAACATAAAAGCAATTGTAATTATCATAAGTCAACCTGTCATAGGAAGACTGATTTTTGGCTTTTATCAACAGAAGTGATCTCTGCTGTGAAATCAAATTAACCTTCTGATGGAATTGTACGAGCTGTATGGTTTTTCATATTACATCAAAACTTTCATTCTATCATTATAGAAATGTAAAAAAAATTCACATAGTAATAACTAACTTTACCAAATATAACAATTAAAATAATTTTCACTATTGCCAGAAACTACTGTCAATACACCAGAGAGGCCAAATAGTTAGGCTGAATATCACTCAGTAATATTCTTTTTTTTTAATTAATTAATTAATTTATTTATTTGTACAAGCACTGGTTACAGTCAGAAGTGCGGGAGGGTGAGAGAATTCACCAGAGCCAGAGCGGGGAGCAGAACAGGCAGAGTAATGAAATACACTGCTGAGGGGAGCAGCAGGCACAGCAGGAGAGGTCTGTCGTGCCATGTGGGACCCTCACCCAGCGGCCGGGGATTGAACCAGTGCTGCAGAGGCTGTGGGCAGCTTCGCAGCCCAGCGCTCAACCGCTGTGCCACCAGGGGAGGTCCTCACTCAGTAATATTCTGCAGTAAGAGGAGAGGACTTCAAAATCTAGGTTGTAATGTCTGCTACATGCTGACATTTAATATTTTATTTATTAATAAATATTACATATTAAATCAAATATAATTGTTAACACATGGCAAGATAGCACTTTTATAGTAAAGCAGTATGATAATAAGTACATTTATTTTCAATTCAGGCAAAATTTTTGATGGAAATATTACTGAATTTAACTGCTTCCTGGCTGCATACAGAGTGACTCTAAAGGAACATAATTCATTACAATAAGTATCCCAATACTTGGGCATTTATTTGTGCTTCCCTTTGAAGTATTCATTTTAGGGGGTTACTTGTTCATTTTAATAGAGATGTTATTACACAAAATACTTAGGTAACTTCTTGGGAATCGCACTCTGTGCCTGTAGCACATGTATTTAAATATCCATAATGGTTAAACATATCTTAGTTCCTTAAGAGTCAGTTTAATTTTGAAAATATCTGAAAATCATCTGGAGGCAAGCATTAGGAATAAATTTGATGATCAGGCTGAACATTAGAGTCTGGGTCAAGAATAAATCTAAAGTAATGAAAACTAATTTGGTTGCATAGTCTATAATCTGCTTTTATGGTAATTCCACTCCAAAAAATAAATCACAAAATAATCTGGGGAATGGGAGCATTTTAAAAATAAATATTTAGACTTCCAGTGATAAACTCTTTGGTTATGGATGTTTCAGTATAACATTTTAAAATCAATCTTGCTACTGTAAAGCTAATTCATGTATTCTGATACAACGTCTGCAACATAGTAGGGAAAAAATGCTAATGGAATTAATGAAAGGAAAGATGCATAAATTAAAGACTACTTGTAGGAAAAACAAATTTTAAAAAACTACCATTTTTTTTCTTTTTTTCATAAATTGAGATATAATTGCCATAAAACATTATTTCAGATGTACAATATAATGATCCAATATTTGTATGGATTGTGAAATAATGACTACACTTTGTCTGGTTAACATCCATTACTACACACAGTGCTTTTTTTTTTTAAAGATTTATTTATTTTTACAAAAACCGGGGTACAGGCCATATGCACGAGAGGGTGAGAGGGTTCACCAGAGACAGAGCAGGGAACAGAACAGGCAGACAACGAAATACACTGCTGAGGGGAGCAGAGGGAGAGAGAGGAGAGGTCTGTGCGCCATGTGGGACCCTCACCTGCTGGCCGGGATCCAACCGGCGCTGCAGAGGCTGCGGGCAGCTTCATAGTGCAGTGTTCAACCACCTGCACCACCAGGGGAGGCCCAACACAGTGCTTTTGAGGGTACTTTCTAATTACTTATATTTCATTTATACAACTAATATGTACAGCACCTAAAGTGCCACTTTTATTTATATTATTAAAAATCATTTTTTGATAGTGCATGTGTTTTTTTCCTTAAAACAAATTTTTGAATAAGAAAAATAGTGCTATTTAACAAACTGTTATCATTGTAATTGCTGCTTTAAATTTATTAGATCGTCTAGCTACATATGAAACACCATTTTAAAATTACTTAATTGCAACTTAATGTTTACATAGTTTCCAGAATATGAGGCCTCTGCCTACCTGAGCAACTTGACCTCTCCCATTGTCAGAAATGAGCCTTTAGAACTGCTTATTTATACTTCTCTTGAATGAGTTTCTTTCTCCACCTGAAAATTCCACTTTATCTTTCAAGTCTTAAACCTAATATTATTTCCTCTGCAAGTCATATCATAATCACTCAGATAGATTTAGCATTCCTTCCCCGAAAACTACATAACTTCATGTGCATGGTCCTATCATCATACAGCACTACACACTAATAGTTCACATGTATGTCCTCTCTCTTTATCTGTGGGTTTTCAAAATGAGTCCTTATCTCTGCAACTCAGTCTCTCAAACACCAACATAATGTCTGGCATATAGTAGGTGATCCATAAATATCTGCCAAATAAATGAACGAAACAGACTTTCTCTAGGTGCTCTCAATAATGTCAAATCTGAACTAATTATGAAATTTTCATTTTGTACTTCCATTTAGCATTATTACACTCAGCAATAAGAAACTTGAACTGTCCAGACACAGTGAAATCTTTCTGAATATATGTACATTGGACTTCAATTTGGCTTAAAATGTCTTATTGTTATTATAAACCCAATTGTTAAAATAATTTATAATTATACTTCAGGCAATCACTTTCTTCATAAGAACACTTTTATTATTCATTGATCCATTCAATAAATATTGATTGGGAATATAAACATGTCAAAACTCATTTTTCCTTTGAAAGGATATTGTTTTTTAACCTCTTCCATATCACAAACTAAGTTACTTTGTTTATTTCATATTCTGTTATACGTTAAACTGTTTCTGGGAACAAAATAAATCTGAAATCATGATTAATTCCAGGAAATTCCTTGAAACAATATGAAGTGAGATGAAACAATCTTTCTGATTTTTAGTTGCATAAGTAAAACTCAGAGCAGGTTATCCCAAAATGTGCCATGATAACATATTTAGAGTTCCTTGAAAAATAGCAGATGAAGGAATACTCTTCAGTTGTCTCCTACAAGCAGGAAATAAATCTCCATGGAAAGGGTATGTAGAGTGTTTTCAGAAATGAGAGGGAATTCTCTGAAACTAGAAAGGTGTTATCCAGAGGGGGGCAGGGGAAGAAGAAAAGTGACAAGGATGGGTAAATAATATGGGTCCTTGTAGACCACTGTAGGGACACAGACATTTTCCAGCATAAAGAGCCAGTGCAGGTTGTGAGCAGAGGAGAGACAGGAGCAAATACTGGTATGAGGAAATCAGGAGGTAAAAACATCAAGACAAGCTGGGAAGGTGACTGCAGTAATACCAATAAGAAAAGGCGGAGGTGTTGAAAAGTGGTCATATTCTGGATCTATAAAGAATGCCTCCTTCATATAAGTAACATATTCCTGAAAGTCAGACTTTTTCTATACCCAAATTCTTTCTCATTATTTTAAATTATTTAAACCGTAACATATATCCAAAATACAGTGACTAAACCATAATAAAAAGCCTGTACAAGAGTAATAAATTAATATGTCAGGGTGCAAAATACTTTGCAATCACCAAATAATTAACATGAATAGTGACAAAGATTTGTATTGTCAGTAATTTAACTGGTTAGCACTAGAAAAATCTGAGGGGTCATTTTCTGTGTTGAAACTCTCTTTTAAATGTCTTCACATGATTCTGACATTTTATAAATTGTTTTTGGAATATGTTCAAGAGTTTTGCCATGCATCATTAAAATGTTACTTTTAAATGTTGTGTTAAAATATTTGTTAACATATTTTGTTTAAATGTTAACATTTTATTGAACTGCGTATTGGGACAGTAGATATATTTTTTCTATGTAAAATTCATCTGAAAAACGTTTTATTTTTAGAGATATGTACATTTTCCAAAGTTTGTCTTAAAATAAAGAAATGATTATTTTATTGAAAATGCTAACAAAGGGGATGTTCTGTGTGGTATACCTGTGTTTTGAAAACCTACCCAACAGGATTTCCTGATGAATTGGAGGATGAGGAGACTGAAAGAAAAACAAGATTCAGGGATGTCTTTAAGATATATAATGTGAAGGATAGGTGTTTCTAAGTGTTCAGATAGACCTTCCCATGATATTCAGATAGCTGTCCCTAAGATGTACTGAAGAGGTCTTCCTAAAAACGTCATATTTTGAGTCAACTGAGGCCTTTCAGGTTCAGGAAAAAAGTATTTAACACTCTATTAACTATTCAGCAAAATGAAAATTAGTGATATTACCCAGAATTAGGATTTTACCAGAAATAACCTATCTATATTGCAATTACAGAGCATTTGGTCTTCTCATATGAGTCAGCCTCTTCTTGAAGCTCCTAGCCCATTGCTTACCACAGGATAAATACCCTCATTGTTCTCCATTTATGTTAGAATCTCTACCCTGTAGATTCTCCACATGTATGTAATTAAGTAAGTTGTTTCTCCTACTAGTGTATTTGATTGCTTGACCAGTCTGAGAAGAGCATAAAGAAGTAGGAGAAGATTTCTTCTCTGCCCCTACACCACCTAAACAGAATTATGGTAGAAATGTATCCACTCAAATATCAACACTGCCTGCTATTTAATATCTGCTTACCCTCTAGCCTTAATAATGAACATACAAATAATTAACAGTAGCTGAGATTTAATGAACTTCTGTAGGGCACCTCATAAGTGTTAAGTAATTTAATATTATCAACAATCCATGAATTAGGTAATTCATTGCTACATTTTTTCCAGATAAGAACCTCTCTGAATCAGTACATTATCTGTAAAATAAAGAGAAAGTATAATATCAGAGAAAAACTGCAAAGAGAAAGACATTCTCGGTTTCTAATGAGAAATGCCAAAAGAAAAGGAGTCTAAATTTTTTGAGGGGCAAAATGTGTAAGATGCTTAAAATGACACTTGTTAGTGATGTAGCAGGGAAGTTCATTTAATCTAAATATGTGGGTAAGAAACTGCTAGGAAAGGAAACACTTTCTAGGAAATGAATGCGTTTTGTCATTTTTGAGTCATTGTTTTGTGTCTGAACATTCAGATGAGTTTTGTGCTTAAAGTAAAGAGTAAATCACAGTGACAACTAATAGAAGGTATACATGTGCTTTCCCAGAAGCAAGGATGGAAGGCATAGGAGTCCGCGCTAATGAGAAAGGAATGAAGGGCAGCAGCAATGAAGGGAAGGAGAGAAGGCAGATAACTCAGGTGAATCTGAATAGAAATTTTAGGTCACCTTCAAATATTAATCACTATTTTTCTTCTAGATTTGAACCTTGAAAAGCATTACTTTCTACTTTCTAATGATGGGCCCAGCATGAGTTGAAAGAATATTGAAATATTGCTTTGAATACCTAGAAAATGATGAATGTTGCAGTCTGGACTTAGAACCACATACCTGAGACTTCTCAGTTTCATCATTCAGTCTATTTCTGACTGTCTGGTATGCGCATCATTTATTTCTTTTGAGAAATTCAATTTCCAAATACAGTTTTTCGTAAAAGTACTTATTCATTATGTCAAATTAGAAATGTTGAAAGGAGTAAGATGACATTTGATATTAACAGGTATTTTTTTTGGTGTAGGTAGGAAATAACTTTTTAAAAAGGTAATCTCAGGTTTTTTTTACCATAACATTTTCTTAAAATTGCAGTGATACTGGTTTATTATACTGTACATGATTTAGGAAAAAGGTTTATACATCTCCAGATGTAAATCACCATACCACACCCACCACCAAGGCACCCATAATTCTTAAACTGATCACACAGTAAATATTCATGTAAAATGTACTTGGGATGGGTGTTAAGCAGTGTCTCTATTAAGGAAATTTTGTTGGGATTAAGATTATGTTTATAACACTAATAGATGCAATTATTAGTGTCATTGGAAGGAAAACTGCAGTTAAAATACAATAGAATTTGTAGTTGCAAAAGTTTGCCTGGTAACTAACCAAAAAAAAAAAATCTTCCCTCAGGAAGAATCATACATGGCAATAAACTGAACCAGAAATTCTATACCAAAAATATTATGGGAGTGCCTGTTTATACACAAGACTACTAACTGCCAGGAACATTTCTACTGAACTCACCCATATGTTGTTCATTGCCTTTTCCTTGATGGTCCTGCCTATAAATACTAACCAGAAGCAAGTCTTTCAGAACAAAGTAAGTCTAGTATTGAAAGCACCCAAATCCTTACTCTTTATACATTTGTCTTCCTTTGCCAAGTGCAAAACTATTGAAATAGATGCTTGTGAATATTCCTTCAAAATTTGTATAAAATCACCTGACAATTTAAATTTTTCATTTTCCTTATTCTAGACATCCAATTCCCAGTGTCATTCCAGTTCACAGGTAAATTGTGAATAAAGTATAAAACTCACTCTCTACATATTTATAAAGGCATATAACCTCCTGTCCTCTCCTATATATGTTCTCTTGTATACATAGTGTTTCCAATCACAGCAGTAAATGCGATTGCTGATGCAACAATCTGCACCTGTGACCATTTACAAGAATCACACATTGGCGTCTTCTAAAAATCAGAATATTCATGAGTTGTGCATATTTTTTCAAAACTAATGCAAACTGCAAGTTTGTGAAAGAAGTCCATTATTTGCATGTAATATTCTATCAAAGAAACACACAATTTGGCCTTTCCTTATCTATTGTAGGTACCATTTTCAGAATGTGATGCTTTTGTCAAAGATAAGATAGGAAAATAAAAGCTCTGCCTACCAAGTCTATATTCAGACTGTATTTTCTCATCAGTATTCTGAAGGTTTTTATTTTCTACTTGAAGAATCGCTGTCACTTTTCACATTTTAACACCCAGCCATCAACTTTTTCATAAATGCAATCACACCAGGAACTTCTTCATCTGCATGTGTCAAAATGAAAATGTAAAAGATGTATATTTCATGACATAATAACATTCTACAAATTTCATAATGGAATTCTGCAACCTTTGGATATATTTCTTTTCTCAGACTGATCCAATAGCTGGGTTATTCAAATGTGCAAGTTTGCAGGTTTGTGTTTTACTTTCAGCTTTATTTTTTTTTCAAATTATCTCTTTTTCTATGACATAGATCTCCCCAGATGCTACCTCTAAAGACCTTTGTGTGTCTTTACTTGTACTATAAAATCTGTTTCATTCAGAATTTTAATCTGTTAGATGGAATATTAAGAGAGAAAGTTGACTTCAAAGTGGTTTACAGTATAACCTACATAGCCTAAAGTAAAGTCCCAGTTTGAATAAACAAGTACTTTACTTTTGTTTGACAAATATGGCTTTTGAAAATCTGTAGCCTGACCTAGATTCAGTAATCAAGATTGCTACACACAATTGTGAAAAATGTACACTTTACAATCACTGAGGAGTGCAGCGGACCTGGTGAATAAGACAAAAGCCCTGCCTCCATGCCACATACCAAAGGATTGCTGTGGCTGTTGAAATTACGCCTGCCAAAGTAATAGCTCAAGTGTGGCCCATAGGAAAGGTTTTATTAGTATCCTATCGCTACTATAATGAATTATCATAAAATCAGTGCCTTAAAACAATATAAATTTATTCTCTGACAGTTCTAGATGTAAAAAATCCAAAATCAGTTTCGCTAGGCTAAAATAAGCAGAGATGATTTCTTCCAGTAGCTCTGAAGAAAAAAATTATTTTTCTTTGCCTTTTTCTGGCTTCTAGAATTATGTGTCTTCCATTCATTGACCCCTAGTGCCTTTCTTTATCTTCAAAGCCAAATCATATTATCTTTGAATATCTCTTTCCATGAATCTCCTGCCTCTCTCTTATAGTACTCCCCGTAATTATGTTGGAACCAGATGGATAAACCAGGATAACGCTTCTATAACAAGATTCTTAATTATACCTACAAAATTCCTTTGTTTTATGAGGTAACATAGTAACAGCTTTCAGAAATTAAGACATGACATTTTGTAAGGACATTTTTTGCAAGTCATGGGTCAATAGATAACATTTATTTTTTCAGGTGTAATATAAACATCATCATAGGATGATAACAGTATCATAGGATGATGGTAGTGATAGTAGTAGTCATAATAACAGTGGCAGCAGCAGTGGTAATAGAAGTAGCAGCAACAGTAACAGCAGCAGCAGTAGTAGTAAACTAGTTATGGTTAACAATCACCTGTCATATGATGTGTTTTAAATGACACTACCTCTTTATACATATCATTCTAACCAGCTTACAAATGGATATAAAGTATTTAAGTTCAATTCCAATCATTTGATTTTATCATTTCTCAGGCAACTAGCATATTAATGCATCAAGTTTCTACCTGATTGAAAGAGAGAATATGAAAACTGAAAATGCTTCTTCTTTAAATCATTAGAGCTCAATGAATCCTTAAATTGATGCACAAAAAAATGCATTTTTACAGGAAAGAGGAAGAGATAAAAATGGAAAGATAAAGATTATAATGTGATGCCATAATAGGTAAGAACAAGAAGGATGTGCAAGGGAATAATGAGTGGGAAGAGGAAAGGGATATTCATTGAGTTCTTACAGTGTCCAGACACTGTTTCCAGCACTTCACTTACATTTATTCTGTTAATAATTACAGGTTTATGAGATATTTGTTATTATTATTATTACCATTTTTTAGATGATCTGAAACAATGTGCTAAATAATGGCATATCTGATATGCAGTCCAGGGATCTTGGCTCCAGAGTCCAGATTCTTAACCACTGAGCCACAATAAAGACCTGAACTTTGTTAAGGAGCTACTATTTTTGCAGAGGAGCCCCAGGAAGTCTTGTTTTAATGGACAGAAATTGTCAATGTTCCCAGCTAGTTCTTTCGCAAGAGCATAGTTTTGTTAAACATCGTTTCTAAAAAATTATCTTTAAAAGGAAATTACAAAAAAATAAAATACAATGCTAAGGAAATAGTAGGTCCAATTTAAGGTTCTCATTTATTGCAATAATTTGTTAAATGTGGTGTTTTTCTCATTTTATAATAATCCATTCTCATTGAATGAGAATGAAAACTTCAAAGAAGGAAAATTTTTAAATACTCTGATAATTAGTGCTAAATTATATTGTAGGTTATTTTCTCTTTTATTCATAAATAATTGAGATTATAGGGCCTCCCCTGGTGGTGCAGGCAGTTGAGCACTGTGCTGTGAAGCTGTCCACAGCCTCTGCAGTGCAGGTTCAATCCCGACCGTCTGGCGAGGGTCCCAAGTGGTACGGCAGACCTCTCCTGCCACACCCACTGCTCCCCTCAGCAGTGTATTTCGTTGTCTGCCTGTTCTGTTCCCCGCTCTGTCTCTGGTGAATCCTCTCACCCTCCCGTGCATCTGGCTTGTACCCTGATTCTTGTGTAAATAAATAAATAAATCTTTTTTAAAAATTGAGATTATATTACATAAGAAAAGATAACAGATACTTAAATGATAACCACTGTTCTGAACAATTTTACTCACAAACATCAACACATTTTATTTTCCCAATATATTTAGAGATAGGTATTACTTTCAGTTTCTTCACCCAGAATAAGAAGCAAGAAGCGTTTAATTAAGTTCCTAGGGTCACACAGCTCTAAGTACTAAAGATAACTTAGGAGTCTGTTGAGTTAAAGAATCTGCTCTCTTAAACCACTGAGTCATGTTGCTTTTTAAAGTAGGGAAGGCAGTGGAGAGAACAATGCTTCAGAAATCACAGAGGGCCTTTCAAAAAGTAATGAATGGAAAAATGATCCACAAGTTAGACAAGTCAAGCAGCAGCAAGATTGAAACAAGTACACCCTATGAGGTTGGGGATCAGTGAGAAAATCTGATCTCAGTGATTGAAGCAGAAGCTAGGCTGGGGAGGGATGGAGAGGGAATGAAGTGTGAGGATTTTGTGAGTAAGCACTCACATGGGAAAGGCTTTGAGTCAGAAACACTTTACAGATCTTATGTCCTGGAAAATGGAAGAAAATAAAATGGTAGCATTAAAAGAGGATTTTGAAGCAATGAAAGAAGAGGATTTTGAAAGCAATTAAAAGGTATGTTAAACAAGTGAAATTATTTATTGGTAATTAAGGTTATTTAATCTTCACAATCCCCTAAAGCCCTAAAGTATGTTTTTCCCCTTTCTTTATAGATGAAGAAAAGGAGAAATTAGAGAAGATGCTAGATGTATTCTAATCTCTAAGATAGAAAGCAGTCTAGCAAGAATTTAAATTCTGATGCTAATCTAAGCCTAAACTTCTAATCCCTGAAATCTTATTATTGAGCTAAAAATATTGAATTATTAAGAGAGAAATCAAGCACACCAATTAGGAATTTGGCTACGATCATGTCCATAACTGTGATTCCTAGTTTTCATGTATGAACCCGAAATAAAAACAGGGGCAGGGGAGTTGCCAGGACCATGGAGGTGGCTCCCCAAGGGCATCACTCACCCATTTCACTCCATCTGTGCTGGGCCCTGCTCTTCCCCCAAATGTGGGAAACTCACATCATAGTTTATGATAGCAAAGCACTGCATTAACAATCTCCCCTGCAAATAAAAGGGAAACAAAAAACAGTGTCCAGGTTCTTGGATAATAAACCTGAATTTTCTGAATGAAGAGACATTTAAATGTTTTATAGTTTGATTAATATGATCCTTTTAAAATAGTATTGAAATAGTGGAATCAAGAGGATAACAGTAGAATTTGGGCTTACCAGGAATCTGACATTACTGGACTTAGCTTAAGGAGTTTTATAAAGGTCATTCTTGACTTCAGAACAATTTAATAAGTTTTAAGATTCTGTTGTTACTTAAAAGTCCAGAAAGCCCTGAGATTGCTCTATTCACTAACTCTAAGCCATCCATTACTTTTGGTGTTGACTATAATTTTAGTTTACATTTTTTCACATGTTCATAATATTTGATGTCACATTTATTCATAAGAACATTCATTTTTTTCTTAATATTCAAAATTATTTATTATATGAAAAAGATGCTTAAATATGGACCACTGCTGTCATATCTTTATTTATCTGTCATCACAAATGAAAATGTACATAGTTCTACCTATCATTATAGCCTAAAGACTTTTTGTAGTTCAGTTTATGTTGCAAAGTTTATACCATATTTGCATTCAATATTCCTCATCAAAACCTATTTAAATATTCAGCAAAGCTTCAAGGCAATTTTATTTGTATCAACTCTATGGCTATTTATGTATAGAAGTACAATGGAATTGATAAATTATTAATGGAACTACAGACTTCATTATGAGGGAGAAACTCCTTTGCTTTTAAAATCCAACTTAAGCTTTCTCAGGGATTTGAAAATATATTTGTTCACTTTATCGGTCGTTTGGATTTAGAGAGGAATTTTAGTTTCCAGTGGGGGACAAATGCAAACATTTGCACTCATTTTATTTATCCAATTAGGCACTGATAATGGTAAGGACTTCTGGTATAAAAAGACACTGGGGACATTAAACATTGAAGTGTTAGTGTGCATTTTTATTTCTGTATTAACTTCAACTTAATTCATAACAATTAATCCTTAGTCAGATTCCCTCAGGTCCTTCTTAGAAGTTCTTTTTGTGGGAGGGGGGAGGTTGTATTAGTTCTTTAGGTTTTGGGTTTTTTTTTTTTTTTTTTTTTGAAAAAAGAACAGTCATTTCAACTTAGTAACTTGAGCAAAATTAACCAGGAAATTCATATCTGGACAATGACTTGTAACCAGAATATCTGAGATCTGATCCTGATTCTATCACATCAGCCATTTGACTTCCGTGGGTCTCAGTTTCCTCATCTAGAAAATAGAAAAATTATTTGAACTGACTCATCATTAGCAAGAGATCATGTGTGTGAAGACTGAAATGAAAATATATAGCTTCTGGGCCTCCCTGGTGGGGCAAGGAGTTAAGACACAACCTATCCGCAGCCACTGTAGCAGGAGTTCGATCCCCGGCCAGGGAGCTACCCACATGGTGCAGCAGACCTCTCCTGACTTGCCCGCTGCTCCCCTCAGCAGTGTATTTCAGTCAGTCTGCCTGTTCTGCTCCCCCCTCTGTTTGTCTCTGCTCCCCTCCTCTGTCCCCCCCAACACCTCTGGCCTGTACCCCAGTTCTTGTATGCATAAATAAATCTTTTTTAAAAAATAAGTATATATAACGTATGTATATATTATATACACATACTTATATATTAGTATATATATATAAGTATGTATATATATGTGTATGTGTGTGTGTGTGTGTGTGTGTGTGTGTATGTATAGCTTCTGGCAGTAAAAGCAGTAATAGCATTTTTTTTTTATCATGAATCCTAAATTACGGGGCATTCCTTAAATGAAAAGTTTCTCCAAATATTTCTAAGAGGTATTATGTACAGGTGCAGAGTTTCTTATGGAGAAACTCCATAAGAAACCTTAAGACTGGGGCCTCCCCTGGTGGCGCAGGTGGTTGAGCGCCACGCTGTGAAGCTGTCCGCAGCCTCTGCAGTGCTGGTTTGATCCCAGCCAGCCAGGGAGAATCCCACATGGCGAATCCCTCCCTGCTCTGTCTCTGGTGAATCCTCTCTCCCTCACACGCATCTGGCCTGTAACCCGATTCTTGTGTCAATAAATAAATAAATCTTTGAAAAAAAAAAAAAACCTTAAGACTGGTTGGAGAGGTCCAAATAGGGTCAGAGATGAGGACATTATTATTTGATGTTTGTCCATAAGAACAATGAATGATAATGTACATGTGAAAGACCATATTCTCCATCTGTAACCTAGTGTTGAATTTTTTTTCTTACAGAAAGTAACCAAGAGTACATCTCTAAGAGCACTTTTACAAAATACACACAGATTAGTAGTACAAGCAAGGCACATTTTCACTGTTAGTCTATTTGACATATTTCTAAAAGTAAGAGACTTAATTTCAGTATTTTTGATGCATATTAAATATATAGATCCCCAACTTTGTACAGTGCCCAGGTTTTAATCTTCCTGTTTCTTGACTTTGTCTATGGATGACTTTGCTATCCATTGCTTTTAGAAAGCCACACACATTTTGTGTTTTTGTGTTATTAACACACACCAAGAAAAATGTTCTGAGCAACAGTCAATCAACAAAGTCAAAGTTTTGAAGATATGAGTGGGAGCAAAGGAGCAGCAGCAGCAGAGGTGAGAGACTGGTCCTCAACACCGAGTCTCCCTCACACAGGAGCTAACACAACCAAAAATTGCACAGTGATTGACATAAAGATCACAACTCTAACACTCAAAAAATACTTTCTAGAGGGTTTTTAGAGGTTTTTTTTTCACTTGAATTAAAGAGAACCCTTAGTTTTTAGAATTTCTGCTGAAACCTGTATTTGAGTCCTTAAAAATAAGAAAAGATTGGGTTTAAATGATATAATTTCAGAGATAACAAAGTATTACCCCACTCACCCATTGATTTTGAAGTCCAAAGAATCCATGGCTCAGCCAGGTGCCTCAAAAATGCTCACCCAGATCAATGCTGAAATACCCAAAATGTCACTTCAAAACAGCATCATATAACCTTTTTTCCTTGCTCAACATATTCATGTTTACAGTAGTACTCACTACAGGATATGTACATTTTTATACATATACTCTTTTTCCAATTGGAGTCAAGTCATAGATATGATAACAAGAATCTTAAAAACAGTAGAAAAAAAGGAAATACAGAGTTTGCAGAAAAAATAAATTATTCAGAGTTTCTGTGGCTGTTTTATAGAAAGACAAAAGATAAGAAGTGGAAAATATCAAATTTGTTCAACAGATTAAAAGTATTTATTCAGTGAAATATAATTCTAAGAGAAATTGAAAGTGCCATTCCACCAAATTATTTAACAGGAACTTTTATGTTTCTGATTTAAGGACCTAATTTACAAATAACACTAGAGTTTGGATAAGAACCTCCCGTATCGCATTGCTGTGCTTCTTGCTGCAAAGCGTTTCAAAAGTGACCTGTTAAATAGCGGATCTCTTTCCTCAGCAAGAATGTGATGATCAGAAAACCTTAATTATTTCATTCCCTGATTCTCTCCATCCTTTTTTTAGATATACTTCCCATTTCAACTCACACTGGGGAAGGCATCATCTACCAGGAAAAAGCATATGCAAACCTTTGGGCAGTTTGACAGCTTGTCAGAAACCTAGCTTGTGTTGAAAGACAGAATGAGAACAACAAAGTTTGTCGAACACTCTCCATCCCACAGCTAAAGGAAGATGTAACTTTTTTTCTATTGAGGTTGCTATTTCCCAGGGGAACAAAAACCTTTTCTAACTTACTGCATCTAAAATGCTTTCTGGAGGCCATGCACAGTGCATTATTACAAAGCATAAAATCAGTTTTAAGGGAAATTTTTGATTGGTTCCAGTTTTGCTCTACTGAGTAAACTAGACCTTCCCTTATTTTGGGAACTTTTCTTGTGCAGCCTGCCTCTGATAGGAACCCAAAGTCACAGCTTTAGGAATCATGTTCCCATTCCTTCCCTCCCCTCTATCCACAGCCCTGACACCTTAAGTAACTTTATAACAAACAATTGCATGTACTGCAAATCATTGCAGTGCAAAGACAAAGGATCATTTATAGGTAAAGGTTGAAATATCTTATTTGCTGGAAAACCACTGAAAATATCTTCTTACAGAAAAAACAGTTATTTACACAATGGTGAGGTGGAGAGGGCTCATAACCTACCTATGTCTAGAGAGATCAATTTGAAATTGAAACACAACAAGCTGCTGCTATTTATGCAAGTCATGAAAATTAAACTAAAACTGCAGAGCTGGAAAGAAATTATGTTTGGCTAAGAAACAAATAGAATGAAAGTAAGTAAAAAATATGAATATAAATGGAAAATGAGCTTGATATTGTATCGTGTATCATTATTTATGCATAACACTAGCAGATGCACTATTACTAATGCATTAGTTGCAAAGTGAAGAGCTGATTAAAGGCTGGCCATTTGTAATACCCAGAAGATTGATTTTATTATTTTACTTAACTGGACACAAACATGGTAAGTTTAAACAAACACAAAAGTCAAAGTTAATTGCTGAAATTTTGCCATGGAACTAGAAGTATTATTTCTTTTCTGCCAATTGTCATCCTTCTTTTTCCTAAATGAATAATAACGAGAATTATTTGGGGTGGGGTGTAGGGGGAGTTATATGTGATATTTTACTGGGATCTGTGGGGTTTTTTTTAACCTTTTCGTTCACATAGCACTCTAAAAGCAGAAAATGTACTCCAATGTTTCTAATTCCTACAAATAAGGACAAGAAATTCACACCCAACCTGTGAGTATACATACACTTTCAGAATGTGTTTTAACTACTCCCGTTTTATTGAATATTTATAATTGAGAATCTCATTCCAAGAGATACTAAACTGCACAAATGTCCACCCACATGGTGTTCTCTGAATGTCTCTGCAAACAACAAATGCATTTTACAAAATTAAAGTCAATTGCCTCACCCATAAAGGTGAAAAGGAGACAATTAATATCAGAGATGTATTGAATATGATTTAGTTAATGATTGGGAAGCTTTCTAAAACACATTAAAGAGTAGGAAAAGACTTCTTCAGAATGTGTGTGGTGTGTTTTGTAAGTAGTCATCTTAATTGATTTTTTCACTTCAAAAAGCAAATGTGCAAAGAAGACAGAAGCAAAGATCTACACCTCCGACACCATGCATCATTAGCTGAGCATTGCTCCATCCTAGTGTTCCTGTAATTGATTTTGCAGCCCCACACAAATACAGAGAGCACTGACTGTGGGCACAGCACAGCACTGATTCCTTGAAAAATGCATGCACCCTGTGAGTGCTTTGCTTTAGGAAAAAAAGCATTCCCTGGGCATTTTCTTTCCACTGTTAGAGCAAGTAGGCATCTCTCTACTCTCTGTGGACACTTTGTTTCTCTGGTCATCAGAGCCAAGCCCATGGTTAAGAAATGAAAGTGTTTAGTGTCCTTAAATACTTCGGAAACTTCAGAAAAGGGAAAGTCAACATCTTAATTGACTCCACAGTCTCTCTCTCAATGTTGCAGCTATTCTACAAGACACAGTATCATGTAGTCTCCCTATCTCACACATTATTTCCCTGAGGTGTCCGTTGATCTATGTATTCTTAATTGCATTTGTTGATGCAAACTGCTTTACAGAGAAAAACAAACAAAGCATACAATGCAACATAGACTGATAAGCTGTATTTGAGTTTGCTATCTGTGGTTTGTCCTGAGATATAGACTATAAGAAATACTAGTATAATCATAGCATCTACTAGTTAAAGCTTTTATGACTTCCTGAAATAAAATTTGTGTTTAGATTGCCAATAAATAAAAATCCTATTTTTGTTCAGAGGATTGACAATGGCAGAAAATAGAGATTGCTGCTGTCAAATTAAGTTCCACATGAGTTTAAATCAGAACTTAACAGCAACTTTAGTATTCCAGGTCTGTTGTTGAAAAGAGTGTGAGGCATGTGCTTTTGTATTCCATTTCTGTAGTTCTCATAAGGATTTTTCCACATCTTTCTTTCTGACAACTTGCTTTTTCATTCTGTGTTTGCCTAGTCAGACTCACAGTTTTTGTAAACTGATGATTTCAGCTTCCTTATTATTCCACATTACACTGCTGCACAATGCCAGTCAAGCATTATGATTTTTTTCACTCCAGCTGTGTTGAACCACAAGTAGATATGAAGCAATTGACCTTGTTGTTCATTGACTTGTATGATGTTTTACTACCTGCTGTTTTGTGCCACTCACTTCACTTCACGCATCTTCTAAAGTCATGACCTATGTAGTAGATATTACTCTCCAAGCTGCGTTTAGAAAAGCAAAACATTAAATAAAATATGGCCAGCATAATGAAAATATTAAAGATAAGCACACTTTTTTTTTATCTAAGTTCATGGATACAAATACCCCTTGCTTTCTAAAAGGAAAACAAGACAGTAACTTTAGGCCATTTGGAACAAAACTACTATACATATGAATTTTTAATATTTGTAAGGTTTTTTGCTTCCTTATTTGTTTACTGCAAACACAGTTAATACTTTCTTTGTTAGTGACTCTTCTAGTGAATTATCAGATGGTGGTGGTAATAGAGATTTCAAGAGTTCAAAGAATTAGAACAAAACATGTCAATAAAAACTACTGTTGAATTCTATCATAATATACAATCTTAGAAGTGACCATTTTGGCTTCAAACTAATATGCCCTCTACATGACTAAGGAAAATATATGAAATCATAGCATTTGTAGGAGGAGTAAAGACTTATTAGTAAATTTATGAACAGCAATCAAATGTTGATGATGTAGTTGATATTTCCAAGATGTCACTAAGAAAACTGCAATCTACAAAATTATAGCTCTAATTTGCAGTAACTATACTTTTCTACTTACTGAATCTCTTTTTTTGTTGGTGACCACTTAGGGCATAGTTTTATTAGTAGGGATACATGATATTGGTGGTCTGTAAAGAAACTTCTTCATAATATAACAGCATACATTAGAAATCCAGTATCATTAAATATAATTAAAATAGTAATTGTATCAGTTAATATTCAAACAGGAAAAGATTAAGTTATAACTATTATGGGGATAAGGGAAATTACTTCTGGATAAGCTCAGCTCTGGAAGGTAAGATTTAGAGGAAAAAAGGAAGTCACTCACCACCATAGCCTTCTCACTAACTATGCTGGGCAACTCAAAGCTTGCAGGAAAATTCCAGCAGCCATATTCATCTTACTGTTTAAATGGAGCCATAAAAAGAGTTCATGTGAGCATCTTTGAAAGCTTTCAATTCTTTAGAAAGTATGTTGTGGTGCTTGGGGCCATTTGTTTAACTAGACTAGTAGTGGGGAAGATGACCTAGAAGCTGGAGCCTGCCAGGCATCTGTACAAATTTTTCTAGCAGCCACCACTTTCTGTGAACAACAGCTTCTGCTATACTTCCTTTTCCAATGTCATGCAAATTCCTCTCCTGATCACCTCTAACCTGAAATCATAAGAAAAATTCTATTCTGACACCAGTAAATAAAGTGAATAACTTGGTTCCCACCACTGCAGGGATCCCATTATGTGTACTGAATTCAGAGTGCCCATTTTTGTGGTAACTCTCCTCCTATCATTGCTGACCTTCAGATAAGAATCATCACAAAGTTCTCCAAGGGTGCTTGCCCTTCCCTTACTAATGCATTCATCAAAGCCTCTTTGCCCTCCTGAAGGGCAGGGAGGAGGATTGAAGAGCAGAGCTTTTCACACATAATAAACACATTCTAGCATTTGATATCCCCAAACCTTAGCATGCCTTAGTAAACCTAGGCAATTCTGGCCACATCTTAATTTAGCACAGTCCAGCATTGTGTCCAGATTCCAGTCAACAAATCAAGCAAACTGTTAGAACCACTTCAAGATTCTCAAGTTAATGAACTGAATCCAGTATTTCCAGTTAAGTGTATTTATACAAATTTAACCTTCCATGAGCCTCCCCTGGTGGCGCAGGTGGTTGACATGGCATTGTGAAGCTGTCCACAGCCTCCTGGCCGGCCAGCAAGAATCCCACATGGCGCGCAGTCCTCTCCTGTCATGCCCGCTGCTCCCCCTCAACAGTGTATTTCAGTCAGTCTGCCTGTTCTGCTCCCCGCTCTGTCTGTGGTGAATCCTCTCACCCTCCCGTGCATCTGGCCTGTACCCCAGTTCTTGTATAAGTAAATAAATCTTCAAAAAAATTTCAGCCTTCCACTCTAATTCATTTACTAATTCATTTATTGTGATATATTTTACTCCTCAACTATAAAATTCTTGCAATTATTTTGGTATATTACATAACTCCTACTAATGATCCTGTTTACCCAATCTCCTGGAGCCTATCAAAACGTGAGTTGACTGATACAGATCTAGAAACCACAGAGGTGCTAGGAGTATATCTTAGGCTAGTACAGCATTCCTCTATTCTATCAGTTTCCAAAGGCTGCAATGAAAACATTACCATGGAATTTGGTGGATTAAAACAAAATAAATTAATTTTCTCAAAATTCTAGAGGTCTGACACCCACAATCAGTTTCCATGGACAAAATCAAGGTGTCCTGTTCCATCCTGAGTTTATCAAGGGGAATTCATTCCTTGTCTCCTCCAGGTGTAGGTAACTGTTGGCATTTCTTCACTTGTGGCTGCACCACTCCAATCTCTGCACCTGTCTGCCCACCACTTTTTCTACTTCTTTCTGTGTGGTATGGTGCCTTAATATGCCTCTATCTTACAATGACATTTGTGATGTGATGGCATTTAGGATCCACCCAAAAAAGTCAGGATTATCTCCTTATCACAAGACCCTTAATCATAAGTCTACCAAACAAAGTCTACAAAGACTTTCTTTTTCCCAAAATAAGGTAACATTTACATGTTTCAGGAATTAGGACCTGATATCTTTGGAAAATATTTTTGAGCCGATTTTACCTACCAAACATTTACTTAATTACTAATAAGTTTCTTACATGTTATTCAGGCAAATCTTCCTCCTATAAAAGTACATATACAAAAGGAGGTTTTTCAGAAATTAGATTCTCACACATTTTGGTAACTGTCCTTATACCCCGACTACCCTATTTTGGATGTTAAGTTTCCTTATCAATATTCTAAATTTAACATGAGACCCTGTAAGAGCACAATTTAATTTTAGAACATACGTTAGCTCCCTAACAGATTTAGTCTTATAATTTTCATAAATATTAAATCTGTGACTGCAGGAGATGAGGATTTCTTTTAGAACAAACAGAAATTTACTAATTGCTTACTTTTGTCCTTCGCTTGAAAGTAAAGATCAAGTTTATCATTTTACTTCAAGATTTCCAGCTCCATTTTAGAATACCATATTCTATATTTTCACTACAGTTTTAATGCAGCAACTGAATAGTCATTCTACCATTGATACGTCATCATCCCAAATAATTATAAATGATTCCAGGAATTATTTTCCACTAAATGCCATGGACTTAGAGTGTTTTACTTAGCACTGGCAAAGGGTACTTAATGTCTTTAAATCTTATCAGACCAAAGGACCAATCCCAGAGTTATATTTTTATGGTTTGTAAATAGCACGTAAAAATCTACCTTTTGGAACTCAGTCAGGAAACCTAAGTCACGAAAAAGATCATGCAGACAGAAAGTTTGCTATAGGAGTTTAATGTATGCAAATGAAAAAAGGAACTTAAAAAAAAGAAGGCTGTTAAAAGAACAGCTTCACTAACTCTGACACCTGAATGAACTGGTCTATGTGTACAAGTTAGATCTTACAGGAAAATCCCAGAAGCAATAAGTATTGGCTACCGAAGTGGTAACACTTAGGTCATAGGGAAAGAAAAAATTCACGCAGAGATTTCTGGAAGTTACTTTCTTTACAAAGTGCAATCAAGCCCTGACAATTAGTCTAAGACCTGTTTGTCTTCAAGACCAATCGTTTGAAAGACAAGCTAAACATTGGAGTCTGATGACAGCATATCTGATAACTTTTTGAGAAGAATGACTTCCATTTTTCAAAACATTCACAAGTGGTATTCTTGGCTACCTATAATCTAGAACCACACACAGAAGGTAATTTTGAAAAATACAACACGGAGCCATAGACAAAAGTGATAATATTAAGTTAACAAAACAGACTCCAGAACGCTAGTCATATTATAAATAGGGCTTAAATTATTGGGGGGGAGGAGGGGGGGAACCTTTTATTTTACTATAAAGGAAAGGATAGTTAATAAATATATGATTAGGTAATCCTATATTAATGTTACTCTATGTTAATAAAATTGGTTTCTTTGTTTTCTGTCCATTTACTTAAGTGCTCAATAAAATATATTAAAAACAAAGCCAGCCTTTCACTTTCTTTGCAAATCTTGAGATTAAATACACAGACAAAAGGAGCAGAATTATATATATATATATATAAACAAACTATTGCAAAATGAAATGAGAATGGAATGATCTCAAATGAGATACCCTAGAGGGTACACACTTGGCGATGCGAGGCTGGTCTCTTTCCTGTTATGAATTCTCAGGCTGAGGCTTATTATCAACTGCACATGCAAGGAACACTTCTCTAGTAGCTCTCGTTTCACCCACCAGTTTTCATCTTCAACACTATATACCTTCATTCCTGTCCCAGAAATATTCTTATCCATAGGTAGAGCTTAGCAAATGTAAGTATCAGATATTGAAAAGTAATGCAGAAGTCAATGGCTTTCTGTGAAATTTTCAATAGTAACTTACAGTAGTTATACTGCATATGTGATCTTAAGCACCCTCCATGATCATGAAAATGCACTGCTGTTAGCAGTCAAATCAAAGGATGGAAGGCCGGATTTTAAGAGGAATAAAAATTTGGAGATGCTTTGAACATCAATCATTTCTTCTTTCTCTCTGGTAGACCGTGATAAAAGCCATGACTTTGAAATCTTGAGGCATTAGTTCCTATGCCCTCTGTAATTTTTCCTCTTTCCTCACCATGTCTGAGGCCTTGATCTCTGCCATCTGCTTATTCTCATACTGCGGTGCTCCACCTTTCATTTGTACCTGGGTCATCTTCTTTTCAGGTGTTCAGCCTCTGCATGTTACCTCTGAACTAAAACCGCTTTTGAAAAGCCATGTATCTACCAAGGGCTACAGGGGAAAAAAGTAAAGGGAAGTTCACTTGAGATAAACTATAGCATTTTTTAGATAAAGTTAAAGAGAAGTCTTTTGGATGTTTTAGCTTGTCTTTTAGAATACTTTTTTTAAACTGCAGAGTGTTCTCACAATTCTTTCCTCCTTTCTAAATTAATGGTTGATATATTCAATTATCATTATAAATATGTAATAAATATTATGACTAAGCAGGACACAGGGATATACAGTGCAAACAGATAAAATAATCATGATAATTTAAGAATAGATAATAGCAATGAAAATGCCCTATATTTTCCTTTTAAATGGCTTTTCAGGGACCTCCCTGGTGGCACAAGGGGTTAAGATACAACCTATGAAGCGATCCACAGCCACTGCAGCATGAATTTGATCCCTGGCAAGGGAGTTACGCACATGGCACAGCAGACCTCTCCTGACTCACCCACTGCTCCTATTTCAGTCAATCTGTCTATGCTGTTCCCCACCATCTCTGGTGAATCCTCTCACCCACCCCCATCCCCTACACACACACTTCTGGCCTGTACACCAGTTCTTGAATGCATAAATAAATAAATCTTTAAAATAAAATGGCTTTTCATATGTGACCAAACTAGGTGTTTTCTATAGGAAATACAAGAAGCATATTCTATCATATCACTATTCCCATTCTAAAGATTAGGATTTAATGTGCTTAAAGACCTTGATATAGCATTCTTACAATGTTTTGATCTCTATGAATTGTCAAGAAATGTATATTTAATTAAGATCTACTAAAAATAGGCATATTTCCCCCACTTTAACTTTTTCTTACATGATAAAGACACTTAAGTTCTCAATTGAGCAGTTGTATGCTCACTTATTTATGCAAAAACATTATCTGAGGAACTAGTATTCAAGGTCAATTTGCATGGTGATGGGAAAACAATGGTGACTAAGAAAATGAGACTAAAGTTAAGTATTATGAGTGAAGTGATTAAGATGTTCAGATAATACATGAAAAGGTTGTAATTCTCTTTTATGTGGTAATTGATCAGTGAACACTCCTAGAATTTATTTATTTAAAGATATTTAGGGCCTCCCTGGTGGCGAAGCAGTTGAGCGCTGGGTTGCAAAGCTGCCCGCGGCCTCTGCGGAGCCGGTTCGATCCCCGGCTGCTCCCCGGCCACCAGAGGAGGGTCCCACATGGCGCGCAGACCTCTCCTGCCGCCTGCTGCTCCCCTCAGCAGTGTACTTCGGTCCTTCTGCCTGCTCTGCTCCCCGCTCTGGCCCTGGTGAATTCTCTCACCCTCCCGCACTTCTGACTGTACCCAGTGCATGTATAAACAAAACAAACAAGCAAATAAATAAATAAATAAAACAAGCCTCAATAAAAAATAAATAAATGAATAAATAAAATATATTTAAACAATGCTAAAAGATGGTAAATGTCAGGTATGAAAGGAAAAGAAGGAAATATTTTAGTTAGAGGAAACTATAACCAAGAAGGACATAGATAGGGGAAAGATTAGAATGTTGTAGGGACTTCTAGTGGACCAGTGTGACTCTAGTTCAGTGGATGGGAGGGAAAACTATCCAGTGATCTGAGAAAGTTGTCCCAGGATCCTACAGACTTCTAGGTGTTGTTCAGCAAAATGAACAACATGGGGGTCACTAGGAACCTCTCATCAACGGGAATCTTAATGACATGTAGCCAGAAAGACTTGTTTCAATTGAAATTAAAAGGGGGGGAGTGGAGACAGCATCTTTGTGTAAACAACTCTTTCAGGAAGTTTTCCTATGACAAACTCCAAATTAGGGGAAAAATTAGAGCAAATATATGCTGATGATCAAAATTTCGTTGAATCATATAGTTGAACAATATAATGTAAATATATAAGATTATATGCATAGTAAAGTGGAATAAATCTAGTAAATATTACTTTTTGTATTCAATGTTTTAAAATTCATAAATGGCTTGAATTAAAAACAATAGTATAAATAAAACTTTGGGTTAACACACTTATTGTGACAGGATGAGTATAAAACAGCTATGAAGTGAATGAGAAAGCAAAATAACAGGAAAATAAAAGATGAGGGACACATTACAACTTAGTGATTTCTTACTATTTAAGTGCAGTGTCACTTGGTTGTCAATATGACAGACATCAAAACCTAAATCACATATGAAGTAAAAAAAAATTCATTAATTAATATTGAAAAATATAAAATGACCAAATTAAGTCTTTGGAGCAATGCCTAAACTATTCTACTTTCTTGTTTTTATAAGGGACATAGTGTTCAAATTATTCCACATATGTCACTGCATTTTAGCTTATGATATTGTGTTTTCGCCTGTCATAAGAATTCTCAGATTTTAATGTGCCCCTCTCTAGAATTTACCATTCTCATTAATAATGCTTTTAATTAGTAATGATTTTTATTTTTTATTTTATTAATGATGTTTTAAGTTTTTTTGCTACTTCGGATTGATTTGGAGTCTTATAAAGTCATCATATACAACTACCTTAGATTTTGGTAATAAACATTAAAAGACTTTCTTTCAGTAGCCTTTGTTTTACATCTTCTAAATTTTCTGAACTACATACTCTTCTGTAATGTGCCCAGACTCTTCTGGAATTAATGGTCTAGATAATAGCCTTCTTAAATCATAATTGTTAATTCCTGAATTTTATAATCATGTTCTAGAAAAAGTATTCTGAAAACCTGCTCCACTGTACAGTAGCTAACTTGAAGGGGTAGGAAATATAGGGATTTTGATTTTTGAACTGAAATAGTTTAAAATGCAATTATTCATTCCTTTGTATGAATAAAAACATGTGATAAAAGCAATACCAAGGTAAGTTAATTCAATACATTGCTGACTTAAATGATAAAAGGTTATTCACAGAGACAGTTTATTTAGCAGAAATTGTATTTTAAGGAAGAGGATTCTCAATCAACAACTAGATGGAACATTATAACACTTTTATTTCCAATGTAATGTTTTTTATTTTGAATGCAATTGAGTGAATTTCATAAACCAAAGCAATAGGAAGAATTTTTACAGATAGTAAATAATTTAAGTCAGTCTTCATTAAAACAAGCAAGGATGTATAATGGAGTTGGATGTAAAACCCACATGAATGTTTTAGGATAAAACATGAAACTACAAAGATATTTCACATTTATGGTTAAGAGTCTTGGGGGTCTGGTAACAGATACCAAGGGATATTTGTTTTATCCTCTTACTTCCTACTTTGGAAAAGCACTGGTCAAATATAACAATTACTTTTAAAGTTTTTTTTTCTAATTAAATATTCAGATAATTCAGATTCATGTAGCATTAGTCCATGAGCAATGACAAGGATGACTACACTGCTGAGATCATTAAGGGCAGAGCAGCACATATATTTAAAGGCAATTGTTCACAATCATAATATTAGGTGTTTTACATGGAATTCCTGGAATAGTTCCATAATTTGCCCATATTTATGAAAAATCAAATCTAACATTGGAGGAGATTCTAATTAATGTTTAACCTCTATTAAGTCAATTCTCATTTCATGTCAGGTAAAGATGAGGATATCTCATAAAGTTGATAGATACTATTTAAATTGACGATACCTACAGAAAAATAGCACAGGCTTTAGTCAGACATAAACATGATCCTGCTGTATTGTACCAGGTTGATCCTGCTGTATTGAAATTGGCCAAGTCATTTAAATTCTCTGAGTTTCAGGTTGCTCATATATAAAACATGGATAACTATACCATTGCTAGTGGTGAAAACACTCCTAAGCTGTGACATATGCTCTGTGGATTGCCTAACTAAAAGAGAACTTTTAAAAGTACATCTAAGCAGTCTTTGTGTTTGCTTTTTTTTTTTAAGTTGGGTTATTGTGGGCAAGAGGGATATATATATACTATAAACATATATATATATATCTACAGATCACTTTTATATAGCTATATATATAACTCCACAGATCACTTAGCATGCACACCCTTGCATGTCTACGATGCTCCCCAGTGTTTTATGAAAAAAAGGCTACTTCTTTCACCTGAATAATAATAAAGCAAAAACAAACAAAAGCACAGGTATTTTTGAACTAGTATTTTATTACCTGATGGTATTTCCTATTTTCAATTTTCAATTTCATAATCCCCAGGTCTGAATCTCTGAGGTTACTCTCCCTGCATAGTTTTGCCCTCTTCCACGCTATTGTACACTGTTAACCCTAGTTCCATCCAGAATTATACCATTTACTTAGAGCGTGAAACAGCTGAGGAAGAAAGAACAAGTAAGTGTAGGGTAGCGAAATGAATGTGTGCACAATGCTGGGCTTAAGAGATAAGCCGTGGGTATGGTGATGCGTAGCTGTACATGTGTACCATACTTGAGATAAGCAGGACTGTGTTGTACTATTCCAGGTTTGAAAAATAAGTCATATAAGGATTTGAACTAGAAGTAGAAAAATCTGTGCACTGGCTAGCTGAACTTTGGCTAAATGGAATATTTAAATGGAAACAACTATAAGTGGATATTTAAGTTCTTATTTTGGCCATTTAAAACAGCTACTGTCATATCATGGACTAAAGACATGAGATTATGTTGACCTTGTAAGGTTCTCTAATAAATCTATTTATTAATTTGATTTTGGATTTCTTCCTATATATGTTTAATGTTATCTGGAGAACTAGACCACTTAATGGGAAGCAACAGATGTGACACTTCCTAAAATGCAAATCTTATGACAGCTCTAACCTGTTTGCAATCTTTCAATCTTTACACAAAACTTGCACAATAAATTTGGGTTCTTGAGATGGACACATCATGCTCTTCACAAATTTCTCTAGTTTTGCTCTATTTCACACATTCTCTCACCTCCTTGTCATATTAAAATGTATGCATTTATTACAACAAGAAAAATTTAGGACTATAACCTTCACAGGAAATTCCTTATGCTCTTATCTACCTTTTCAATATTCAGATTCAGTTAAAATATTTCTCTGTTCACTGCATTTGAGGAGAAATAATTTGCTTGACACTAAGATGCCATTCTTCATCCTTGTACCCATTTTGTCCAAGTCATTCTAGTGGTAGGTGTTCATTTCTACCTCTCCCAGGGAGTTAAGTTCCTTAAAGATAAGCATCATGTTTTATTTGTTTATTAATTCTTGGTTCATGGAATATAAAATGCTAAAATGTATTTTATAATATAAATGATAAATGAATATATGAATGGAACTTATTTAATATCACACAAAGAAGTTGATATTTCTCTTCTGAATTTTGGATATGTCTATTTTAAAACCATTTTAGAAAATATACTAAATACAGGTAAAGGTAAAATCATCTTTTATCCTACTATATGGAAAATAAATGTTAGCATTTTATTCTTTATTTCCTGAATTCATCCATATCACCACACATTTACAATTTCAAATAAAAACAGAACATTTTAAACTGCAGTTTTTTTTATGTATCTTTAAAAGGAAAACAATTACTATTTTAAACAAGCTGACTTCATGCAATCATCTAAATTCTGGGATAGTAACAGGTTATTTTTAACAAAATGAAGTAGGTTATTTTGGAGGGGGTGGATAGAAGAAAATTTAATTCTTTAGTTATTCTAAGGAGAGGCTTGTTGGAGAGAATGAGATGAAGTTGGAGTTAAGTTGTTCAGTGAAACAATGTAAAAGAATCTTCTCACATTATAATGGATTTGCTTATGTTTGGTCACATGATTGCCTAAAGTGAAAATAATCCCCAACCTCTCATGTATCTGACTAAGGGTTGCACAGTAAGAGGAAGATAAAGCTTCCCACAACTGTGACTAAGGGTTGCACATTAAGAGTAAGATGAAGCTTCCCACAACCATCCCTAAATAAGTTGGTTCGCGTTCCTTGTCTCTTCATCATTCATTTCATTCTGATCCTTAGAAAATAATGTGATGGCTGGAACTCTACTTAAATATAAACAATTCTACAATGGCCTTTCTTGAACATGAGCCTGACACACATCTTGGATTGTTTTGTAATGGAATATTCCTAGATATGGAACATATCCTTAATGCATTTGATCAATTCTGTCAAATTATAGTATAAAATAGTTGTAGCAAAATATAATCACATAAATAACGGATGAATGTTTTAATCCAAAATATTCTAAGTATCACTGGACACTTTTCATGCTCAAAACTTTGCTGGCTTAGTTCACTGTATTTTCCTAGTAACTGAATTTGTATATTTAAATATTCCCTTACCTTTAAAAATGAAAATGCTTTTTTCTATAAATCACTTTCATTCTAAATAGGAAATGCTTCCTGATACTAAATTTAACATTAGATTATTGATTTAAAAAGTTTTTCTAGATATCACTACAAAGAAATAAAAATATCACCCAATATCGGCATGAAGTGGTTTGAGTGGATTTGTCCAATCTATGTTAAAAACACCTTGTCTGCATCCCCACAACTTAACAGAATCAAGAACTATTTCAGTACTTGGTATTAACAAGACCTCACTACTCAAGAAAATTCTAGAACAGGAGGATAGAATTGTGACAAACTTTGTATATCCCAGAGAAACTGTCTAAAACATTTTCATGAACAACATATTACTCTTTAGCCCTCTCACAGGACAACAGATTTCTCCTTAGTGTTAATAGCTCACTTCTGAGGGTAATAATTACTCAGCTAGGCACAATCTCTAGCTTACCAAAATACTTATCAAATTCTTGTCTCACTGTACACAACACCCCTAAACAATTCTATTAACAACTTTACCCAGGACCAATCAAATTTCTGCATCAATGAACTCACACCTCTGTAATATCAGATTCCCACACCTTTTGAATATATGGTCTTGACAACCCAAACCCACACACACACACTTTAGAAGCACTACCCAAAAATATACTGAGGTGGCAAGATTATGTCTCCCTAATTGCAGTAGTGATAAACTTGTTTTCGATTGAATGATAAGTTATTATTAACAGTTTATCCAGTGCCGTTTTTGAAGAGATGGAACTCTCTAGGAGGTTTTTATTTTATGTGTGACTCTGCTTCCCTATTAAACTTCCTGTCCTTCATGCTTTCTATTTGGTTCTTAGTTGTCAGCTAGTGGATAAGTCATTCCTAGTCACTAGCAAATTCACATGTACCTTCAGGTTACTCTGGTTTCTCTTTATTTCTTTTGCCTACTTTTCATCTTTGATTTTAACACAGGTTTTCAGTCATTCTGCTCCTTTAAGACAAATTCTTGGATGGTTTGGCTGTGCAAGGAGAGTGGAAAGGTAATGGGAAAAGTAGAAAACACACTGGTTAAAATACTACTGGTTAAGACGCTGATGGTTAAAATAAGGTTTTCATAATTTATATTTCCCTGGTGTTATGCTAAGAAGCAGACTTTTTTTTCTGTCTTGGTTCACATTACCAAATTCCTCCTTTGTAATCCTGGTAGAAGAATCTGAAGAGAGAATGGAAGCTATAATCCCATTTTATGTGGCACTGTCCAGGAGGTGTTACAGATCCTGTATCTCCGACTTATTGGGTAAGCTTTGAGGGAGACACAAATCACTTCCTTCAAATTCCACAAACTGGAATTGTTTTTTCTATCAAGAAATAAAGATTCTTCATCAACATCAATTGCATTTCAGTATTTTAGCAAAGAAAATCGTCTGGATTGTAGCACCAGGTAATGTCAATTTGATTTGTCAAAAGCATGTGAATTTTAAAATGCATGAATTACATAAGTTTATACAGATTTTGCTAAAATTGTCTTCAATTTTATTGACAAGTATATATTATATTGAGTTGCAACACTGTGTGCATTTCATTTACGCCAATTCAATAGACTGCTTTCAGCATTTTCAATAGGAATGTAATTCCTATTATATCTCAGCTTTCAGGTATTAAGGTAACATGTTCATGTTTGGCACACAAATTTTTTTTAATGTTATCTTTTTCACAAAGCACTCATTTTATTTACTACAGGGAGACTTACATATCCTGTAGTATTTTATAAATAACTTTTTTCAAAAATTTACCTATTAAAAGCACTAGTGAAAATATATGTGATTCATAATATTTATATGTGACTAAATAGTTTACTTCTTAATAAATTAAGGTATTTTATTCTTGTTCTTAATCAGAAAACACACTATATTTTGTATTAAGCTATCCTATTGAAGTTACAATATTTAATATTATGGCTTTTACCTTTGGTAAAAATGGAACTTTTACAATTGCATATTCATAAACTCTAGTCCATATTTTATATAACTTGATATATTGTTATATATCTTACTTTATAAAAACCTAATTCAGTAAAGCATAGCCACTTATCTTTCCCTTTTCTCTTATTAAAATGTAATTTACTGAATATAGTTATAAACCTGTTAACTTTCAACTAAACAAATAATCATCGAAAATCTGCCATATGCAAGATACCCTATTATAAAAATAAATTAAAATAAAACAATTCTTGATTCAAGGAGCACTACTGTCGTACATGCAAAAAAGTCTGCTTGAAATGAAGCCAGTGATAGATTAATGCTGTCTAAGATTGAGGTTTAGAGATCTCAAATTTGTGGTGAAGGTTGAGAAATTAGATTTGGACCTTACCTTATTGGATATACTGAACCTAAATGAATTAGGAGGATACAGGCTATAGTTCCTCAGTGACTTCTGAGAATGGACATGGATATTGCTATCTTATCTTTCCAAAACATTGTTACTGTTGTTTTGTTAACTTGAAATGCATTTTAGAAACTTATGCCTGATGGCGATATTGTCCTTTCTATCTTAAATAGCCTATCAAACACCCAGGAAGCAATATATACAGACAGGGGGAGGCAAACAAGGGCATGTAATTAAGCAAAACTGGGATGTAACATATATGTAAAGAATTTATGGGCAATAAATCTGAAAAATGATCACGCTATATTATGGAAAATCTTATATGAGTTTGAAGGTTGCATCACATTAGATAGATAACTCAGTTCACAAGATAGTTGGTGAAATAATAGCGTACTACAACTGACTTTATTAACAGCTATGTCTCTGTTCAAAAGTTTAGAAGGCTATCACTACAAGTTGTCTTTGCCCTCCTGTGATCATATACCCAAAGTTCTAAGGAGCTCATTAGGAATGAGTGCTAGTCCCTGGAAGTAAAGAATTTTTTAAATCACATTTTTTACTAAAAACATGTTTGTAGGGCCTCCCTGGTGGTGCAAGGGGTTAAGTCACAGCATTATGAAGCTATCTGCAGCCACTGCAGCACTAGTTCAATTCCTGGGCTGGGAGATAACCCACATGGAACAGCAGCTCTTTCCTGCCTTGCCTGCTGCTCCCCTCAGCAGTGTATTTCAGTCAGTCTGCCTGTTCTGCTTCCCACTCTGTCTCTGGTGAACCCTCTCACACCCCATACCTCTGGCCTGTACCTCAGTTCTTATATGCATAAATAAATAAATCTTTTTTTTTTAAAAGGATGGTTATAGTAACTGCTAACCCAGGAATTCATTATCACTAACTCTATCTTGAAAAATCATTGTGATTAGTCTAGGGTAAAATCACAAGTTCTCCTTGGGCATCTCAGCCACCCACATGACAGCTTCAGCTCAGAAAAGAAAGCAACCTACTATTGCCACTTTCTGTTGTGTTTGCTTTGTGTTAGTCAGTTATAGCCTTACTATCTCCAGAGCATAGATCTTTGCAAACATTTTCCAGACATAACACTGAGGGATAAGAAGACAAGGTAACAAGGCTACACAGGCATTTCCTTTCTGAAATTTCCACAGAAGACTAAACCTAGGAAGCAGAAACAGTTCCAAGGGATTGTGTCTGACCTGATGCTTCCAAATAGGCATAGGAAAGAATTGACATTCTTTAAGCAGGAGAATATTGTGATCGGAACTGAGCAATTGCTGAAAAAAAATTGGCAGCAGTGTCAAAATTGTATCAGAAAAAATATATATAAATTATTTAAATTGAGCAAAGGTTAAGTAGTGAAAGCCAGCAAGAAGTGTTGAAAGGCAGGGTTAGAATGTACAAGGCACTATGAATTGGATGGGGGAAGCTGATAATGAAGGAAGAAATAACTAAGTTCACAAATCTTGGTGGATGAGAAAGCATTGAGTTTATAAACAAAAGAATAGAAGAGAAAATAGTTTGAGCTGTAAACAGTCAAATTGGATTTGTGCCAAACAGGGAACATGCATAAATATGTCCAGAAGACAAAGGAAAAATTTGATCCAATTTATGAAGGAAAGATGAAAATCAGAGGTTCATGAGCTCAAGATAAAAATCCCCCATTGCTAACGGTATGCTGATATTAGGTTAAAACTTTATATTTTGGAAAGAAGCAGTAGATGGTTATTGTTTATCTTTAAAATAAGTCTTATTAACCTTCTAATAGATCTTTCTTCCCTAGTAAAATTCTAAATTATACTAAATTTTTATGGTAACATTGGAATAAGAAACAAAGAAAAGATACAAATGAAACTAACAAGCCCAGTTTAATTTTGGGAAGTTTTTATCTTGGTGTTACTCAGACTTTAGAATAACTTAGAAAGCAAAGTCAAAAATCCCCCTGGGTTTCAAGTATTGACTCCCATTATACATACTTATGTCAGCAAATCATTTCACATCTCTGAGTCATTCTGTTAAAAGTAGGTAGATTAATGAGGAAAACGTCTACAGAATTTTCTTTAATTTTAAATCAAGCACACATAAAGAATTGCATAATATGTATTCTAGCAATTTGAACCAAAAGTTCAATGTTTACAGGCCTCAGGCAAATGTTCAATGCCTTCCAAAAGTATTAAGCACACAGTTGAGAAGAAAATTCATTCTCCATTGGAGCCTACTAAATCAACACCTGTCATATTAAATCCCTCATCTATTTCCACTGCTTAGAAAATGCAGAGACCACTCTTAATAAGAAAGTTCAATATAAACACTATGCTTTTAGATGAAGCTAGAATTTTGTAATCAAAATCACTAAATAGTTATCAGCCAGCTTTATTTATATTAGCAAGTTAGACCCATTAAATATGAAGATTTGGAAACATTTTACAGTTGGAAGTGAAGGTTCTAAGGGATTATTTATAGCAAAAGATATGTCAGAAAACTCTGGGGAAACATGGAAGAAACTTTCATCTTTCCACAAATGTTTTATTCAGGTTATATTTTAAAAACCTGTGGTAAAACAAAATATACACACAAATATCAAACACTAATTTTCAACATATTAAGTGTCATAATATATTTTATTGATATAATATTGCATTATAAAATTATGTAAGATTCAAGTGTGCATCACTGAAAATACTACACTAAGTTCAGCACTAAAAGTCCAACTCCATCCTTCATTAAATAATTGTCCCCATTTTCTCAATTGACCCACAACCCTTTCCCCGTCCCTTCTGGTATACACTAATTAGTTTTATAATCCAAAAGTTGATTTTTTTTTTGTTTTATCAATTTCATGTTTGTTTGTTTTCTTCAGATACACATATGAGTGGAATCATATGATGTTTGTCTTTCACCATCTGGCTTATTTTGTTACGCATAATACTGTCAGTTTTATCCATATTGTTACAAATGACAGGAATTCATCTCTTTTTTGTAGCTGAATAGTACTCCATTGTGTACATATGCAACATTTTTTTAACATCAGTCATTAGGCACTTAGGTGGTTTCCCCTGTTGGATTTTATAAATAATGCTGTAATAAACATGGGGATGTATATAGCTACTCAAATTAGTGCTTTTGTATTTTGGGGTAAATACCTAGAAATGGGACAACTAGATCATAGGAAATTTATATTTTTAACTATATAAGAATCTCCACAATGTTGTTCATACTGGTTGAACAAATAGACAGTCCCACAATTCCTTTTTCTCCACCTCCTCTCCAACACTTGTTTCTTATTGGGAGGACCCAACAATAAGAATGGCAAATTTTCTAGATTCTTTTCCTAGCACGGAAACAATTTTAGTTCTATCCATGCCACATCCACAATTATATTTACAATGTTACAAATTAATGCATATTTCCTCTATATTAACAATTAGAAATGACATGAGCACAACACTAGACATGGATTTGAGAAAATAAACTCTTTTCATGAAAGTCATCCCTGCCATTTTGTTCTCTGTGGTTTTTTTTTTTTAAAGATTTATTTTATTTATACAAGAGCCGGGGTACAGTCCAGATGCGCAGGAGGGTGAGAGGATTCACCAGAAACAGAGCCGGGAACAGACCAGGCAGACCGATAAAATACAATGCTGTGGGGAGCAGCGGGCAAGACAGGAGAGGTCTGCTCGCCATGTGGGTTGCTCAGAGGCCGGTGGGGATCCAACCGGCACTGCAGAGGCTGCCGACAGCTTCACAGTGTGGTGCTCAACCGCCTGCACCACCAGGGAGCCCTGTTCTCTGTGTTCTTGATATTTTCAAAAGAATTACATAGATCTAGCTCCTTACCTCTTGGAGATCCTGGAGGAATTCTGTAGGTCCTATGCATAAACTACTTTATTCAATCAGAAGGAAAGGGCTTTGCACAGGAGAGAACTGTTATCGTTTCCCTCATAGTATAAAAATATGGTGTTTGATAAGTTCTCTTTCCCAAAGGAATCAGTCATTCCCATTTTCTATTCAAAAGATGAATGAATTATGGATAAGCAAAAGGCACAGGCAAGTTCTATCACTAAGTACTGCTGTGAAATACTGTCCTTAGTGGTCATATAATTGCTATTTTGCTGCATTTTCCCACTGTAAAACTAACACTAGCAAAATTCCATAAAAATGTGCAATCACTCTTTTGCCAGTATGAAAATTCAAGTACAATAAAGTGAAATAATTTTTGATAAATAGTTTTTCTTCTGAACTAATTTACTTAACTTTCAAAGTGACTTGTAGAAACAAAGCATTTTCTATTTTCTTCTTCAAGGGTAAGAAATACAGCCTTTAACATTAAATCTGACAAGAACGTGAGAGGTTAGAAGTGGCAACACTGGACTCTCCCCTCTTTCTCAAGTCACGTACTGCACAGTGAACTAATCTCCTCAGCATAAACAAAACATGCATCAAAGCAAGACATGGTATACATAAAAATAAATGAGCTGTGAAGGAAACCTCTTGTACAAAATATGTGATTTCTACATGATCCCCTCAAAGCCCAGTGTTAATTAAAGAAAAATAGATGGCTCAACATAAGTAGGAAACAAACTGAATGATAATATTCAAGGCCCCTCAAGTAATAGTCACAAATGTCAAGAATATTAATAGAAAACATATGAAATGCAGGCATCAAGTTTTCCTTAGTTTTGTTTTTCTGCCTTTTGGTTTAAGAGATTATAATATTGATGGCCTGTACCACAATGTTATGGGAAATGAGATGTTTTTGCAATCCCCAGATAACATCTTATATTTGGATTAGAAAAATAAAAGACATTTTTTGTTGTCTCGTGGGAAGTGGTGATACAAGAACAGTAGATATTGAAGAGAAAGATGGGGAGAGAAAAAAAAAGGCAAACAAATACCAAGAGCCTTAGTTAAACTTGTTCCTGAGACTATAAAGGTGTCTGCATTTGGGACATCTCACTTCAACTATATAACACTCTTGACAATGTTATAATCTTCACAATATTGCATTCTTTACAATGAAATATATCTTGATATTCACTTATTCTCTTTCCAAAATCCAGGATCAGAGAGAGGTTAACTGAATTTGCATTTACTTGCTATTAGAAATCCAGTAGATCCCAGAGGCATCTGCACATTAAACCACTTAATTAAAACATCTAGTCAACAATGATAAATACTGCATTTGAGAAGTTCTCTGTTTTTCTTTATATGTTTGACCAAGAATCACCTGGAGAACTGTTAAAACGAATTCCTGGGATACAGGTTTGAATTTGGACTTGAGAATTTGAAATCCCATAAAGATCCCAGGTGATGGTATTCCTGGCAGGTGACCCTGAGTAACCTCTGGGTTCAGTCAGGAGGTAGAAACTACATTTTTGGTTTAACAGGAGGCATTTCATATAGTTAATTGTTGTCTATGATAGGAGTATAATTATGAGATGTAAGGAAGCTCTATATGGTACCCTAGAGCTTAGAGCTAATAGCCAAGGAAGGACAAATCAGACCTCTTTGGGAAGGTATGGCTCAGCCCCAGAGAGAAGAAAATGCCACTGCTGTGGCCAGACCAGACCTGCTCTAGAGCTGCTTGCAAGCAATATAGTACTATTTGGAATGCACAGAATCAGCAACTGATGCCATGAGCATACAGTGGAATTCTGGGTGCCAGTAAGGACAGGAGACCTTCAGAGAAGGCAGACTACACAGGGAGTGGCTATGAGCAGATTGTACGAGGCTTGCAAAAGGAGTCCAGGTGTCGGGGATTGGCCAGAAGGCCTTCCAAGCAGAGGCTGATTTCAGGCCCAGAGGACAATGGAACTGTAATAGCCTCCTGGCAAGCCATTTAGCAAATATTCTTACACTCACCCTCTTGCTCTTTGGAATTGTCTGTTTATGAAGAAACATCATTCACCACCACCACCACACACACACACACACACACACACACACACAAAATGCCACTGACTCTTCCTAATGCAAATATAAAAGGTAATCAGGGAATCATAAAAACAACAACTCCTTTCCTAATAACATGTAGCATCTGTCAATGTTGTAACCTTTTAAACCAAATGGCATATAAACAAAATCAGGAAAAGCTTAGTGATGCATAAATTTCCCCTTGCATATAATTAATATGCTGGACATTGTGACTATTAATTTAAGGAAGTTTGAGTGTTGTCATTAAACTCAAGAGCTACCAAATTGAATTTCTCCATCTTCTCTATTTCTTTTACTCTCTTTATTATTTCCTTTCTACTACTTTTTTTGGGATTAAATCTACTATTTTTAAGCTCTTTAAGGGGCAAATGTAGAAGCCTAGATCACTATCTCAAACTTCTTTTCTAAAACACATTATCTAAAGCACAAAATTTCCTTGAGATACTGCTTTTGCCAAAGCCCATACATTTTATTAGGTTTAATCTTTGTTTTTATTCTGATTCATGAATATTTTCTACTTTCCCTTGTAATTTCCTCTTTGATCTGTGATTTGTTTAGAAGTAGTGGGTTTTTCCAGATATATTTTTTACTTATTTCTAATTTATTTTTACTTTTTCAGGGAGCATACTCTGAGTGGTTTCAATTCTTTTAAATTTATAGAGAATTTTATGGCCAAGCATATGGTCTCTGTTGGTTAATGTTCCATGTGCAATTGAAAGTAATGTGCATTCTGCAGTTGCTGGGTATAGTGTTCTATAAATGTTAATTAGGTTAAATTGGTTGATAGTGTCAGGCAAGAATTCTACCTAGCTCCTGGCATTCTAATACTTGTTTTATTAAAAATTGAGCAATATTGAAATTACCAATTTTAAATGTGGATTTAACTATTTTTCCTTTCAGCTTTGTCAATGTTTGCCTCATATGTTCTAAAGCTTGTGTGTGTGTGTAAGTGGGTGTGTGCATACACAATTAGTCTTGTTATGGTTTTTGATTAATCTTTTATCATTGGGAAATCTTTGAGGAAATTTTAAAGTTAATTAAAATAGGAAAATTAGCATCTTATTATTAGATATTATTATTACCACATAAGAGCTTATCTTTTTCCATCCCTTTATGTTTAAGTCCTCTGTGCCTATATAATTTAAGTGCATCTGTTTTATTCATTCTGAGGATCACTGCCCTATAAATGCATGTTTAATTCATTTACATTTAATATAATTATTGATATAGTTGTATTGAAACCTCACTTTACATTCATTTTCCTATTTATCTCTTAGTTGTTTTGTTTTCCTTTGACTATTTGGATTGAGTATTTTTTGGTATGAAACTATATCTCCTCTTTGACTTTCTTTTAATTATGTTTTATGAGGTCATCTATTGGATAAATATGCATCTTTAATTTATCACAGTCTCCAATCTTATCTTTTTTGTCATTATTGTCATAAATTTTAATTTCCCTACTTAGAAACTCCACATTGCTATTATTTTGTTTTAATTAGGACTTTCAAAGTAATTTAGAAAGATTAAAAATACAATAGAGCTTATTATATTTACCATCAATTTTAGCACTTATATAGATCTCCTTTTGTGTAGGTCTATCTAGTTTAGCCCTATTTCTTTAGCATGGTCTGATACAGAGCTCTAATACTGACAGTATTTCAAAGCAGTTTTGCTATTAAGAGAAGCATAGAATAGAGTGGGAGCTGGAAGGATTCAAAGAAGCTATGACCTGTAATAAGTAAGCGCAAGGTGGGCCTCCCGGGTGGCGCAGCGGTTGAGCGCTGGGTTGCGAAGCTGCCCGCGGCCTCTGCAGCGCCGGTTCGATCCCCGGCTGCTCCCCGGCCACCGACGGAGGGTCCCACATGGCGCGCAGACCTCTCCTGCCGCCCGCTGCTCCCCTCAGCAGTGTACTTCGCTTCTGCCTACTCTGCTCCTCGCTCTGGCTCTGGTGAATTCTCTCACCCTCCCGCGCCTCTGACTGTACCCAGTGCATGTATAAACAAGCAAACAAATAAATAAAACATGCCTCTATCAAAAATTAAAAAAAAAAAAAGTAAGCGCAAGGAATGGAATGTAGAGAAAAGGTGGAGTATATGACTTTAATCATTAAATAGGGAGAAGAAGGGAGAAGAATTAGAGATAAAGACACATGCGATGCTGAAGTTTGCATAAGTTTACTAATCAGTATTATTTTTCCAATGTTAGGAGCAAAGAAGAGGTCATGTGAAAGTTGACTAGCGGTTTCCAGGAGTACCAGGTGAAGGAAAATGATGCTGGTGAAACATGCCCTGCAAAGGCTCAAACATGAAATATCACCACCTATGGGATTCTATAAATACATGGCCATAACTTAATGTTGACCTTTGACAGGAATTCTTAAATTCTTTACAGTTCTGAAATTAAAGTAACTTTGAAATAAAAATTTTTAAATTTAAAATAGAAATAACATTTTAGGTATTGTTGAGGAATTTTGTGGAAAATGTAATTTTATATTTATGGATATTGTTTTTATATGTTATGGAAAATGTAATTAATGGAAACTAAGTTGCTTTAAAAATAATTACAAGTCAGATTACATGGGCCTCCCTGGTGGTACAAGGGGTTAAGACGCAACTTATGAAGTGATTCGCAGCTACTGCAGCACGAGTTTGATCTTCCACCGGGCAGGGGGCAACCCACAGGGTACAGCAGACCTCTTCTGTCCTGTCCTGCCTGCTGCTCCACTCAGCAGTGTATTTCAGTCAATCCGCCTGCTCTGTTCCCCACTCTGTCTCTGGTGAATCCTCTCACCCCACACCTCTGGCCTATAATCGCAGTTTTTATATGCACAAATAAATAAATCTTTAAAAAAAAATTACAAACCAGATTACAGAGTCAACATGTGGCCTGGTGGCCTAGGGGTTAAGTCTCAACACTACCATTGTGACAGCCTGAGTTTGATGCCCAGCCAGGTCACTGACCCACATGGCACAGCAGACCACTCCTCTCTCACCTGCTGCTCCCCTCATCAGTGTATTATAGTAAAATCCACCTGTTCTACTCCCCACTCTGTCTCTGGTGGCACCACCTCCCACAACTCTGGCCTACACCTCTGTTCTTCTATGCAAAAAAAAAATAAAAAAAGTATAAAGTTTGAAAATGGATGGGACCATTTTTCATCTTTTAATAGGTTGATAGTGAACAAGGAGGCTAAGATATTCTCCAACCACCTCTCCATATAATTTCTGAAGGTGAATTCAAGAACTAAGGTAAAAGGGAAGAGAATACAGATAATTTCCTGTCAGTATTGAAATCAAAATAAATGAAAGCCAAGGAAAACTACATGAAACAGTGTTTCAACAGATTCTTCCCTGTTAGGGTAAAGGATTAACATGGAGCCTTGGACCAAGATGGAAGATGATGTACTATCATAATTAGATATATATTTGAGAAATTTTCTCTACTTTGATTCTGTTTAAAAGAAATAAATGATTCATTATATATTGAGTAGAGTTTGGCTGCTAGTTTATAAATTTGTAATTCCCCAAGGAGTTGACTATTGATGAAAATATAGGCCCCCAAAATCTTCCAGTTTTCTACTTGCTGGGCTTTATGAATTTTTTTTTGTTTTTTTTTTATTGATTTATTGATTGATACAAAATAAAAGTGCACAACCATAAAGATTTTTTTTCACCATCTATAGAGGAAATATATATAAATATATATATATATATATATATATAGAGAGAGAGAGAGAGAGAGAGATGTATATAAATCTGTAAGGCATTCACTTCATCATTTATATTTGAAAATAATGATTTTTATATGTGTAGTGAGCTACACAAAAAGTAAAATGTAATTAAACATAGAAAGTACATTCTTCTGCAAGTGTATGCTTAGAGACAGGGAAATCAAATTCCCTGATGTGAATAAAGCCTCCAGGATACCGTGGAATGGGCGGCTCCCACATCACAATCAATGAAACAGAATTATATCATTTTGCCTACAAGTCAGTTGTAAAGAACAATTATTTTACAAAGAGCCACTCTCCATACATTGGACATACTGGACATACTGAAATCAAAACTAAATGCTTTCGCACGTTTAACCCCAATAATATGAAAACAATATCTTTATTAACAAATACAGTGCGGGCCTCCCTGGTGGCGCAGCGGTTGAGCGCTGGGTTGCGAAGCTGCCCGCAGCCTCTGCAGCGCCGGTTCGATCCCCGGCTGCTCCCCGGCCACCAGAGGAGGGTCCCACAAGGCGCGCAGACCTCTCCTGCCGCCCGCTGCTCCCCTCAGCAGTGTACTTCGGTCCTTCTGCCTGCTCTGCTCCCCGCTCTGGCTCTGGTGAATTCTCTCACCCTCCCGCCCTTCTGACTGTACCCAGTGCATGTATAAACAAAACAAATAAATAAATAAATAAATCAAAACATGCCTCTATAAAAATAAAAAAAAAAAAACAAATACAGTGCAAAGAGAACTGTATTTGAACTATCCAGATAACTCATATCAGTAATACACTTATGGATTTGGAGAATTACTTCAGTTTTCCACTTCTTTTACATGATTGGAAACCTGGTTTTTAAAATTATATAGCAAAGCAGTGTGAAGTGAATAATTAGGGCAACGTAAACAATAACCTAATTATTTTCCACAAGGCTGTGAAACAATCCCCAATAGCAATGCCCCATGCTCCATTCAGTCAGCTCTCTAATCTTTAAAACATATACAAAGATACAATTCTCTTATCTACAAATATTTTCTGTATCATTCTACAAAGGTTTTCTAAAACAAGTTAATAGCCACTGTAGAAAATAAAGCTCACTCATAATAAACTTTGTTATATTTTCAGTTTCCATTTGTCTCACTGTCACTGGTAAAATAATGATGGTATTTTTCTAATAATCACCATCTCTGTGGGATTAATACAAATGTGTATCTCCAAATTGAACTTTCCCCCAAAATTCTTTTATTTCAAGCTAAAATTAACTATCATTAGATCTGTTATTTTTCCCAAATGATAATCTAAGTCTTTCCCTCAACCCAGTATAGTGTATATTCATATTTACATGATACCTATAATTCAATTTCTTTAAAATTTAGGATATTGATAGAACATTCTGGTAATAAAAATCACAATTTCTTCTACATGCAAATATTTTCCATAAGAATCTCTGATATCTCAATGATATTGATATTTACTGATATAGAAACTTCTTGTTTACAACTAATTTTGCATTTTCATTCCTTTAATCCAGTACTATTATTTCTCTGTAATTCTCAAAAATACCTATTCTGTAGTGTTAATTTTGGCTAGGATCCATGCTTTTTATTTTTCCTGTATCAAATATAAATCTGTATCTATCAAAAGGTAGGAAAAACAAAGGGAAAAGTGGCACAACACAAAAGAAATAACAAAACTTCCAGTGAATTCCATAAATTGATGACTTGGAGCAAAACCATATCACTTTTCGTAGATGATTATGTTGAAGGGGAAATTTTTGGAGCTAGAACAATGGGATGATTAGATCAAGACTGGGATAAATTAATACCCCAAATTTTTCTTATCTACAAACAGAAATATTATTTGCTGCATATTTTTCAGGTTCTAGTATTCTCTATAATATGTACAAGGACAACCAAAATGCATTCTGTTAAAGTTAGTTCTTAATAGAGAAACCCACTTACTGGAAAAGTAGATAGTAAAATAATTCCGTGTCCTGCCTTGCTTTCCCTACCTTTGCATCTTATCGAAAAAGGTTTATGAGTGAGAAAAACTGAATAAACATGTTATAAAACTTAAGTATTCTGCCAGCCTGGGCCACTAAGGAAATTATAGCACAATTCCAGGGCAGAAGCCATGTAAAAGCCCACTGCAATAGTAATCACTTTTTCTTATCTTACTATCTCTCATTTTAGTTCTTTTCTTGATTTTTTTCCTAAGCTGTGTTTACATTAGTGTGTGTTGTTTTTATATTTTATTTTGCTGTTGTGCTACAGGCCAGTGATCATATCCTCTTAATTGTCTCTGTATTAAGCTCAAGTAGACACCAAGTAGATATGTTAATTTAAGATTCCTTTTAAGATGATTTATCTCCAGTGATTATTTGATACCCTTTTCATAATTTCATCCACTAAAACCAGTATCTTAAGTCTGTCTAGTGCACTATAATAAGATAATATTATTATAAATGTGTAATTATTATTATGAATATGTAAACACATAAAAACATAGCATGTGATTACAAGTGATTTTACACAAACGGATCTTATATTTACTCAATCTCTAACATTACAGATAGTAACTTCTTAGTGAAGTTATCCATAAGCTAACTGAGGAAAAATCTGGACCCCTAAATAAACCATGGAACTTTTATTTTGAAATGATTTATAAAACTACAAAAGGCTGCAGTAAATAATAGGCACTTGTGAAATACCAATCCCATCTTTCATAAGCACAGCTTGACTTTCATCAGTGGGAAGTGCCCCTTAAGAAGGGATCACCGAGAATCTTTACTTTTATGGGTGAGTATTATAATTCTAGTTCCACCATACAGTTATATATGGATAATGCTATTTTTAGACCCATGAAAATAATACCAGTTATCAATCTTTATTCACGCTGATACCTATTATTAATATTTCAAGTATATGAAAGTTTTTTTGAGTTAATATTTCTCTCTTCCCCTTGTGAAAGAATAACATTTGTAAATACATTTGACAGATCATTGCCATGGTATCATCTATATTGTCTTTATAGAGTGATATTTGTTTTATCTATCAATAATTTTTCATTGTTGTCAATAAATTCCCATTAAAAATATTTTTTCTTGAAGTTGAAATTATCAAAGCAAAATAGTTTTATTGACCCATTCATTTCTACTATTGTAAGTGACATCTTGACTTGCATGAATCAAGTAGTCATTTATGGACCAGAAGGAGCACAACGAGGACATTGGATAATATATAGGAAGCACATTGAAAATAAATCAATATGTTTAAAACTCATTTAAAGTATACATTTGGCTAGTCTTAGAAAAATATGAAAGAGTTATGAAATAACTTTCTATTGTGGTTAAGAGCACAGATCTTGACACCAGATAAAAATGCCCTATTTCTTGAAAATTCTATATCAGCAAGTTTATTTCTTTGAGCTTTAGTTGCTTCAAATGTTTACGTGAAAAATAATATTAAACTTTAGGTAATTATATGTATTAAATGAAATGTGTATGTATAAATATATAGTATGTACGAATGCATATATACATGTATGTAAATACATATATACACATACATATATGTGTATATAAATTGATAAACATCGAATCTACAAATAGTGACCTCTAACTACATTGCAACTATCATCTGGTATGTTAAAAATCAGTGTTCTTGGATCAACTGAGCAAAATCATCTAGCTAGTTATGAATATAATTGCTGATTTAGGATAGTTCACCTGATATAAATCAGATTTCGCTTATCTAAATACAGCATCTATATTTCACTTTATTGTCATAGATAATAGCCTAATTTAATAAACTATTTCAAAGATAATTACTCAGCTCTTCTGCTGAATTCACATACCACAGGTCAATGACAATCATGGTAAGAAGTCACCTATGGATTTCAACCTGTATTTCACACTACAAAATACAGTGAGGCAACACTTTTTCTCTTTTCGTCCTACACAGTAAATATTATAGCATCCTAAACAGCAAAAGAAGGGGGAAAAAAAAACACCCTTTTGTGCCTTTTTTATTAGCAATGTTAATTTCAGATTTAAAGAAAGATTGGATTAAAAAAAGATAAAGATAAAACAAAAAGTACTTAAAAAGACTTCAGGGGATATTGAGTTAAGAAGTCTATTTTATATAGAATATTTAATAACATAATACATAAATCATCAGACTAAAATCCAAACTGTAAGTTGACTTGGGGAAGTTACAAAGGTTAAAGCTGAGACAAGTAACAAATGAGGAAAGCATCCTCATTACCTTGAGGGGAGGTGTTGTATCTGGACAGAGGTTTACAACAGAACTGATTTATTAGTACTCTCAAGCAAAAAAACTAGATCCTGTTCATAAAGGCTTCCTACTGTTAATTCATGCTGTTTCTATTTGCATGAATGCTGTGTGTGTGTATTTAACTTCTGGCCACAGATATGCAATCAAAAAGTAAAACACAATCCTTTGCTTAAGTAAGAGAGAATCATGGGAATTTTACAGGTAGAAGTGCCCAATTTTAAGTCAGCTAGAAAATCTTACTCAATATAGCAACTGCTTTTCATGTCAAAATAAAAGGAACTGCCATTTATCCTTGTCACCCACCTTGAAATTTGAAAATTGTTTTTGACTTACTTAGCACCCAAACCCCAGTTAGCAATTTGTCCAGTCTTGTCAATTTTACCTCCAATAAATCTTTCATATTGATCACCTCTAATCCAGATTTGCTATAAAAATAAAAGTGCAAATAACATGACCTTTTACCTGTTATTGGCATGGTGTCTGTCTAGTTTTCCTCATACTGTTTGCCCTTTTTCAGTTCATTATTGTCACAAACACAAGATTATTCTGCCTAATGACCACAAAGTCTTATTTGATCCAAAGTCTTTAAAGGTCCCCTCTAAGGAAAAATAGATTTTTAGCCACCGTAGTTTAGGCCCAGAAGATTCTGAAATACATTAGCTTCTTATTATTTAATTCAACAATGATTTGTGTCAGAAAACTACAAATGCTAAAATACTCAATATTTAAGGTTGTAAACTGAATGTATAGGGAGGTGATAATTAACTTACTGTGACATCATTGAACTAGAGCTAATTAACTCAATCTGCATGAAAGGCTTTGGGTATTCTTTTGATATGGGGAACACAGGTAAATGTAGAGTTATTAAAAAGAGTTTTAAAAATAAAATTAATTGATTTGTGCAAATTAATATCACATCAAAAAAAAGCAAAACCTTGATTTGTCAGTGCAGATCTTATGCTGCCCCTCAAGTCCCACAACACCTAAAACTGTCCTCCTCTTAAGTTGTTTTCAGGCAGCACCATGGTTCTTTTTGAAAGTTTCCCAGATGTGAATTCAAAAGAAATCACAAAATCATCAACTACCCTCCACCCATACTTGTTAATTTTTTAATCATGTGCCCTAGGTTTGCCTGCATATTTGTCTTCTGTCTTACTCATCACTGAAATTTCTACTGCTATTGTTGATATAAAGGACATTTGAGATGTTTTTACACAGAATTAGAAGAAAATGAGGGAAAATAGAGGGATTGGAAGAGGGGGGCTAAGTAGAGAAACTGAGGCAGGAAATAGAGCAAAAGCCCCCAAAACAGTACTTATGTTTTTTCAATCAGCAATTTCACATGTGGACCAGTTGACCCATTAAATTTTCTGTAATATAAAAAAAAATACTTTCAGGATTTTTAACTTGATTTATTTTCCTGGCTCTTGTAGTTGAATTAATTCTGATCAATAAATTAATAAAAAGTACTTTAGGGGGTTGTGTTAGTAGGTTTGTGTGTGTGTTGGACCTATAATGAGCCATTCTGAATTCATTTTTCATTACTGAACAGTGTTCCATTATTAGTGGTACTGCTCTGAGAGTGGATTTTGTAGATAAACGTTTCAGTGAAGTTAGAAAGAAAATGTGGTATAATTGTTAAAGCCTAAAATACTTTTTATTTAGCAAGAATTGGATTTGAGTCTCCACTCCCATTTATTTGTTACATTGCATTATGAAACTTAGTCAACTCTAAGTATTATTTTCTTTGTGTCTAAAATAGGTATTCTAATTACAGTATCTACTGCATTACATTTTGTAAGAAACAAATAGTATAACAGATAAAAATGTACCCAGAATCAACATACAATAAATATTTATTGCTACTAATACTGTCATTATGTCCAATTTAATTTAAATGCTTAGCTGGACAAATAAACCAATAATGGACAAATAAACCAATAATAGCATTAGTAACAAGAGTTATATTGCAGAGAGTGAGCAATTTTTAACACTGCCTGGCAAATTGGAGAGCTAAAAACACTAAATTAAAAAAATTCTAGGAAAAATCATGACATATGCAAATATAAAATAAAGACATATCAAATTTATCACATTAATTAATAAAGGGATCAGTAAGACATAAGACAAAATGCAAAGGAAAAGTCAAAGAAAGATATATGCAATAAAGAAAGCTGAGGGGGCCTCCCAGTGACACAGGAGTTAAGTCTCAGTTGTCACTGTGGCATGAGGTCAATCCCCAGCCACAGAGCTAACCTCAAATATTTATTTTTATTTATTCATGCATACAAGAACTGGTGTCTAGGCCAGAGTTGAAGGATGTGAGAGGATTCACCAGAGATAGAGGAGCAGAAGAGACAGAGCTACTGAAATAAACTGCTGGGGGGAGCAGCGGGCAAGACAGGGAGTTCTGCTATACCACGTAGGTTAGCTCTGTGGCTGGGGATTGACCTCATGCAGAAGTGAGGCTACCTCACAGGGGAGAGGGGAGCAAAGGAGGAGGTGACCTAATGGACAAGGGTAGAATATTATGTCTACTTCAGTGGTGGATGGGGTGTGGTAATATCCATTTGAAGAGGTGAACCTATACCCCTAAATCATATAGTACTGTGAACTTATATTACCTCAATTTAAAAAAAATTAAAAATGGATAAAATAGATTCCTTGACTTCAAAAAAGCAACACACACGCACACACATATAGGTACTACATATATAAAATATCTCTTTATAGGAGAGTTTGAATATCATGTGGGAGAAGAGAATGAATCTGCCTCAGTCCATTATTTAAAATACATTCATTTCTAGCCTAAATCTTTTAAACCCGCCTCATCCAAACAGAAGTTTTCCCAGAAGGCAATTCAAATAAAATGCAAGTTCCTTATCCAGAATTATCCTTTAGGGGAGTTTTGTTTAAAAAACAATTTTCTTCATCCCATTAACCAGCAATGTCTTAGCATCCTGTTAATGTTACATGGCCCTTTCAGATGGAGACTTACAAGAGCTGCTTGAATGGCTGATTCACCCCTTCATCTGGCTCTGGATAAAAGTGGTGAGTCTTGTCTAACTTCAATTCTGAAGGAGTTATAAGAAATAACATGGCTACAGGAGTAGTAGTAAAATATGGAGAAGCTTGAATGAAAATACAAAGATTTTGCAGGTCAAAATTTCACCATCTTTATATTACAGTTAAGAACTGTGGGTTTTGTTTTGTTTTTTTTTTTTTAGATTATTTATTTATTTGTTTGTTTGTTTGTTTGTTTGTTTGTTTATAGAAGAACTGTGGTGTAGGCCAGAGGTGCAGAGGGTGAGAGGATTCATCAGAGACAGAGTAGGGGGCAGAACAGCCAGATTTACTGAAATATATACTGCTAAGGGGAGCAGTAGGTGAGATAGGAGAAGTCTGTTGCACCATAGTGGGTTAGCTCCCTGGCCTGGGATCAAACTCAGGCTGTAGTGGTGATAGTGCTGAAACTTAACCCCTACGCCACCAGGGAGGCAGCCAGTTAAGGACTGTTAGTCTAAATATAATTCCTAACAAAATTGTATTTTACATAGTCTGTCTCTTAATTGTGCTAATAGTTCTTTTCTTTGCCTTAATATTTCTTTCTACATGACATTCTAGAAAGTTCTCATCTATGCCCAGTCTTTACAGGCATATACCCTGGTTATTTACTGCCAATTTATCTGTTTGCTGTTAAGTATAGAGTCTTAATGATGGTTTCCAGCATCTTTGCTTTATGTACCTCCTCAATTACAGCTGACTCGAAGCACCACTCACATTCCTCCATTTGTTTTTGTTATTTGTTTTTTTTTTTTTAAAAAAAAAGCTTGGTAGAGTGTAGCTCTCTTTCTATCAAATTTACCAAAATGGCTATTTCTTTTTTATAACTGTCTTTGTGTGCTCACAGCAATTGCTTAGTGTCTTTTGTAAATTTGCCAAAATCTTAATTGCATTTACAAAAACAAGCAAATTAAATGTATAAATGAGCATACCAAAAATAGAGGTTTGAGAAGAGAGGAAAAATAAAACAAAGTAGAATAAAGAGAGGGACATTTAGGATTCATTGTTTTTTTTAAAGTTCCAATCATTACTTATTGTAATCTAGGCAAAAGACATTAGTTGTATGAAAAAGAATTTAAAATTTTATATCACATTCTTAGAATTAAAACTTTTAAAGTAGTTCTCTATCTACCTGATTTAAATGCTAATGCCTGAGTGCTCATACCACAGCAATTAAAAAGGTAGTTTATTTGTGGAGAACCTAAGAACAACTTCTTAAAATATTTTTGATAAGTTAAAAAATTAAAAATTTTAAACAGTACATAAATTCTCCCTGGGTTTTTCCTTGTTTTCTTTCTTTGCATTTCACATCATTTCATTATAAATTACATACTATCCTTTTTGATGTGTAAAGAAAGAACATTTGCAAAGGCGCAGACAACTTTATAACAAAACAAAATATTATGCTAAAAAGTCACTAAAAATCATTTTCTTTGTCTTAGAGCAATAGAACAATATTGAATCACAGAGGAGACAGGTTCTACATGATTCATGACAGTAAAATAAGTAGTTTATAATAAAACATCTAGGAAAAAAACAGCAGGGAAATGAAAAAATATCAAGTCTCCACTCTCCAAGCTGACAAAATTTATTTGCATCAGTACAAGCAATCCTAAGAGTTACTTCAAAAGCTTACTATGCTAATGAAAACTAATATAGCTTAGATATAAAGTTACATTGCAATTTTTGCCATCTTGGGACCTAAGGGAATTTAACTCCAAATATCTTTCCAAAAATTCAAACTAAAAATCTTAATAGCATTTTAATTTATTGTAAGTCATACTATATAATTTCTCATAGGTTAAGCAAAATAAATCTGACTATTCTCAATGTTATTCTGGGATTAATCATTAACTATCTCTTATTTTATAGTTTGAGGGGTAAACCCTTAAAGATCTCCATATTTGTAATAATTTGGCTTTTAAGCTATTTTTATCATTGAAAGTTCTTAAGCCAACCAATCATGAAATCATTTAAAGGTAATACACTGGTTAAGATTCTCTATTTTGAAAATGACATGAGAATTGATTCAAACTAGGTTAGCAGGAACAATCTGGTTAAAATTCATGTACAATTTTATTCACCATTCAATTTTTGTGTGGTAGCCAGTTGCAAAGATGGTTTCCAATGATTCTAACCTCTTGAAAGTCAGAACTTCCTACAATGAATTGGAGTTTATTTGTGTGATAAATGGAATACTAGAAATAGCCATGTGGAAGTTTTAAGGCAGTTCATAAAAAACAGAGTTTCTTCCACTTTGACCTTATATATGACTCAGGCAGGCTGATGCTTACTACCATGGTGTAAGGAAGCTCAAGCAAAACCAAGAAAACCAGCATAAACTGTGACCATTCGAAAACAATCAGCACCAACTTACTATTCCCCTGGAAGACAAATTCTGCCTCAGTCAAGCCTTCAGATGTTAACACTGGCCAATATCGTCAGATAATGTTATATAACAATGGAAAACCAGTAAACTCAGACAACAAATCCAAGTCTTGAAACATTTCTTGATTCTGTATTCATGTTGGTTGTGATCTCAGGTCTCAAGTAGTCTTAGAATATCTGTTAGTGACTTTAGAGTGATGGTATATGAGTTTAGAAAGAACAATGACAGAGACGGTCAGAAGAGGGCATCTGTTTTCTACTTGGGAGAACTTTGACAAGTTACTACACCCTATGAAAACGGAACATGTTATCTACATGTAAACTTGAGATAGGACTAATTTCCCTTGCAATGTTACACAGTATTATACAAAAGAAGAACAGGACACACCCAATTATTCACTCCCAATCTCTAGTAGTTACAAACTGTGAGTAGATTAATATATTCAGAAAAAAGGGAAAGCATAACTCTGAGGCTGAAGATTATCACAAGATGAGGAGGATTCGATGAATGTTTAGGAAATCCTTTGTGTATTTTAACACTTTCATTAAAATTAATGAAACAACAGAACATCGCAAGATTGAAAAATCGAGATTTCTGAATTAAAAAAAAATTCTCCACTGGAATAAATATGAAATAAAGAAAAATTAAGTCATTCTAGCTTTATATCCATTGAAACAAGGTCTTATCTGAATTTAAATGAAAGCTTCTATGGGGATTTAGGGATTGAGATTGTTGATGTTTGCTGGTATAAATCAGGATATTAAAACAATGCAGAGGTCAGAGAATATCTAGATAGCCAAACAAAATTCCTGGAGTGGAGAACAAAAGGCAAAGCCATAAGGATCTCCTGGTTTAAGTGAGTTCTGGCTCCATCAACAGAATTAAAACTGGGTCTTTAACTAGGTCCCAAAGCCTTTGTGAAGAAAATGACAATAGAGTTTGATACTATAGTCTCAGTGTTGTCCTTTGTGTTAATTTACCAACATTTTTAGGTTATTAAGTAATAAAGTGTTTGCAACGGGTTAGAAAACAATGAATATGAGAAATAAATCAATATTTAAAAATATTCTAAATAAAGCCCACTCTTATATTCTAGTCTACTTTAAGTGTTTCTCATGGATGTGGTATGTAATGAACAAAGTTGACAAGCACCTGACATTTGTCCTTCAAAACCTTTTAGCCTTTCCTACCTTTCTAAATATAACCACCAAATCCAGATGGAAATATATGCCAAAGAATACAAAACATAATCCAAAATCTACTTATTTATGCAAGCAAAGCAAACAAAGACAACACTAAGAAATCCCTCTTAAACACATTTTTAAAAACTGGGTAAAGAATATGCAATACAAATAATATAATCCTAAATCTAAGAAAGAAATTAGCATAGCTAATTGAAAATATTTATTTACTTTTATTCAGTTTATTAGTGTTTAGTTTCCTCTGTTGTTTTTTTTAAATCCAATACATATGTCTGGTCCATCCTCACCTTTTATAGAACATTGTTTTATATCTACATTGTAAGGGCTTTTTGTTTAAAGTTGTGTTTTCACAGCTTAACATTATATCTGCTGACTCCTAAAATTATTTTTTTAAAGATTTATTTATTTATGCACACAAGAACTGGGGTACAGGCCAGAGGTGTGGGGGGTGAGAGGAATCACCAGAGACAGAGTGGGAAGCAGAATAGGCAGATCTACTGAAATACACTGCTGAGGGGAGCAGCAGGTGAGTCAGGAGAGGTCTGCTGCACCATGTGGGCAGCTCCCTAGCTGGGGATCTAACTCGCACCTCAGCGGCTGTGGACAGCTCCATACATTGCGTTCAACCCCTCAATTAAAGTGATTGTTGTTGTGATGAATCTGACAATCCATTGAAGGAAGAAACCTGGCTCTCAGTGTAATGATGTCACTAACATATATGTGACATGTAGCAAATACACAGGGGGGACAAGAAGAGCTTCTACTTGAGTTTCTATCTCTCTGAACATGAAGGAAAATTTCCAAGAAGTGATATGAGGCGTGAAACACCAGATACTAAATATTAGCATCTCATGCATTTAAAAAAAAAACTGATCACATAAGAATAATGCTTACCTTCTTTATTATTTTTAATGCTAAATTAATTTTATTGCATAGTTAAATTTAATTTCCTGTGATTTGCATACCAGCGTGATATCATGAAATTAAAACTTTACATTTTAATTTCATTAACTACATATATTACACATACATATGAAGATATAAACATGAAAATAATTTTTCAACTTTATTCATTCACTTTTACCAAAACACTATATAACATTTAATTGTGTGTTATTGAAAATGGTATCTCTATCACTGGGAATTTGTAAGCAAGACTCTTTGAGTGTTAAAGAACAGAAATCAGCTCCACTATATTAATAAAGAAGGTGATTTATTTTTAATATTTTGAGTAACCTCCATCATATTTTCCATTGGGACTGAACCAATCTATGTACCCACCAACAATGTACAAGGATTCCTTTCTCTCCATGCCCTGACCAACACTTGCTCTGTCTAGTGTTTTTTTTTTTTTCTGTTTTTTTTTTTAATATTTATTTTTATTCTATTTATACAAGAACCGGGGTACAGGCCAGATGTGCGGGAGGGTGAGAGGATTCGCCAGAGACAGAGTGGGGAACAGAACAGGCAGACTGACAAAATACACTGCTGAGGGGATCAGCGGGCAGATAGAAGAGGTCTGCCTCACCATGTGGGTTGCTCCGCAGCTGGCGGGGATGGAACCAGCACTACAGAGGCTGTGGACAGCGCTACAGCGCTGCGCTCAACCTCCTGCACCACCAGGGAGGCCCTGTCTAGTGTTTTTAAGCTCTTCCATTCTCACAGGCATGAGGTGGTATCTCATTGTGGCTTTGACTTGTATTTCTCAGATGACAAATGATAATGAAAATGTTTCCATGTGTCTGATAGCCATCTGTATGTCTTCTTGGGAAAAGTATGTATTTAGCTATTCTGCCCATTTTCGATTGCGTATTTATTTTCTTTTGATGAGTTGTATGGGTTATTTGCAAATCTTTGATATTGGTCCTTTGTCAGATGACAAAACAGAGTATCTTTTCAATTTATTTAGTTTTTTAATTAGTTGTACAATATAGGGGAAAACAATGTTTAGCCCTGCCTAAGCAAGTAATTTGCAGACAACAGCAGTGGAACAATCTCTTTATCTCTTTGTGTTATAGATTCACATTTAAATGATAAGAGATGGGGCCCCCCTGGTGGCACAGAGGTTAAGTCTCAGCACTGTTAAGCTATCACCAGCCACTGCAGCCTGAATTCAATCCCTATTGAGGGAGCTGACCCACAATGCAGAGCAGACCTGCCTGCTGCTCCCCTCAGCAGTGTATTTCAGTAGATCCATTTGTTCTGCTCCCCACTCTGTCTCTGGTGAATCCTCTCACCCTCCCACGACTCTGGTCTGTACCCTAGTACTTGTATAAATAAAATAAAAATCTTAAAAAAAAATGCTTTCATTTTATAAAAAAAAAAATTGTATTGATTACCTTTTGAAATGATAAGATTTGCACATACTGGAACAAATAAAATTGATTATAAAAATTATTTTTACCTGTTTCGTTTTACTCTTTTAATGTGACTACTAGGAAATTTAATTTAAATATGCAGCTTGTTTTAGTTATTCTCATTATACTATCAGACTGCATCATCACCCCCAAGGTTTTTCTAGGCATGACAACTTTTCAATGTTTTACAAGTTAAAAAATGATAATGTGTTTTTACTGTTTGTTTTTCTTTTCTAGTTTTCAGGATAAACTTGGGGATGCAATGAAATGAAATCTATTCTCAGCTCTGTCCCTTAATTTTATCAGCCTGTGTCATTTGGCATCGAAAAGTGTGATGGCATAAACAGGAGAGTTTATCTTCTTCACCTGAAGGGCTTGGGATTTATCATTACTTGTTGACTGCTCTAGTTTATGTACAGAAGAATCCTGTTTCCAAACATTAATGTGTCTCCACCAATGTGTTATACTTAGTCCTGCTTAATGTATTTACAAAAGTAACTCCCACCATATAAAGCCTCCAAGAACCACTGTAGTTCCTTTCTGTTTCCCATCAGTCAGCGTATTCTACAGCCCATCAGAGAAATCCTTGCTCTATACCATGTCCTCAGTAGGAATAGAAGAGTTGTACTATTTGTCAACTTTGAGGTTTCCCCAGAAGCCAAAACCCTGAACTTTCTACTACTCTGCACCCTTCAGGTGTGTACATCCAGCTCTCAGGAGTTTGGGAATCCAATAGAGCACAAAATTACATATTCTGCATAGAATTCTAAGAAATGTCTAGAAACTGTAACTTGCTTGCTTTCTAATTCTAAACTCCAGATTTGATACCTTAATGTGTATCTCAAAAAGAAAGAATTCTGGAAATGTATGTTTTCTATTTACTCAGTTACTTTTATGAGAAATCATTTGCATACATCTGAGATGCATTTTTTTCTTTTCAGGTTTTTTAATCATGTTTTTTGACCTAAATGTTGAACATATGGCATGTAATTTCATACAGGAAATTGGCTTGGTTTCTCTAATTCTCATTTTACCATTTACTCCCTAGAGTTGTCATATCATCAGTTCCTGACCAAAAAAAAAAAAAAAAAAAGAAACACAAACACATCACTTTGTTGTAGGTAAGCAAAGGCAATACTGCTATGCCAGGTTCATCAGAACTTTAGAAAGCAGGGCACAAAGATTTACAGAAAATCCTGACTTCTTCACTGGTGAAACACTCTATCCATTTCATGTTTAACTATAAAATACCATGGTTTGTTTTTTTTTAATCAAAATATCTTACAACTAAAATGAAAAGTACACTAAAAATTTCCTTCATAAAAGAAGGCACAAAAGGCAAATAAAATCAAAACATTTCACAAGTCCCAATTTGCTCATCCCCTTGTGACATAGAATAAGTCATTGACAGAAAAATAACCAAGATTGCAACAAATAGCCTGTCAGTTCACAACATATTGCCTCAATGAAAAAAATCCCTGAAAGTTTAAAGAGCAAAAAGGACTTGGCAAAACCTCAGTGGACTTAATTCATGGACCCAGACAGCAACTGACATTTAAGTCATTTGAAGAAATGGAAGAGAAAAGGGATTTTGGCTACAGAGAATCAAAGTGAAAAATGACATATTCAATAGCATAAGGATATTAATAATAAGCGGCAACTAGTATAATTAATATTTCAAAACACTCAGTAAGCTATATATTGTTTTATATAAAGTCCAATCAAAAAATGACATAAGAGATAAATAGACACTTCTCCAAAGAAGTCATACAGATGGCCAACAGGTACATGAAAAAAAATGCTCATCCTCAATTGCCATGAGGGAAATTCAAATTAAAGCCACATTGTAATACCATCTCATCACTGTGAGAATATCCCATATCAAAAAGACCACAAACAACAAGTGTTAACAAGGATGTGCAAAATAGGAACATTGTTGGAACTGTAGACTGGTTCAGTCCATATGGAAAATAGTATGGCAGTTTCTCAAAATATTAACAATAAATCTACCATGTTATCCAGTAATTTCCTCTAAATAAATATCTGAAGAATATAAAAACACTAATTCAAAAAGATATATGCACTCCTATGTTCACTGAAGTAACATTTACACTAGCCAAGTTATAGAAACAACCAAAGTCCCCAAAGACAGACGAATAGATTAGGATATGGTATGTATAGACAATGGAATACTACTCAACTATAAAAAAGATAAACTTTTGTCATTTGCAACAACATGGAGGGAATCGGAGAGGATTATGCTAAGCAAAATAAGTTAGAAGGTTAAAGAAATTATCAGATGATTTCATTCATGTGTGTAATACAGAGAAGCAAAATAAATGGTTAGCCAAAGCCAAACCAAACACAAAGCCTAGACATCTGGCTATAAATTTGAGGCTACTAAAAAGGGTGGAGGAAGGTGAAGAGCAAAGTAGGGAGGTTGTCTAATGAACTATGGTGGAAAACTATGGGTACCTTTAAGGTAAGTATGGTGTAACACAAATGTGAAAAGGTGGGGACCTGTATCTCTGAATCATACACAGTGTTAAAAGCCAATGTTGGGCTTCCCCTGGTGGCGCAGGCGGTGGAGCACAGAACTGTGAAGCTGTCCAGAGCCTCTGCAGCACCGGTTCGATCCCGACCAGTTGGCAAGGGTCCCACATGGCATGGCAGACCTCTCCATCTCACCCACTGCTCCCCTCAGCAGTGTATTTCATCAGTCTGCCTGTTCTGTTCCCTGCTCTGTCTCTGGTGAATCCTCTCTCCCTCCCGTGCATCTGGTCTGTACCCTGGTTCTTGTATAAATAAATAAATATTTTTTAAAAAAAGCCAATGTTACCTGAATTTAAAAAAAAAAAAGTGAAATAAACCAAAACAGATAAATCATGAAAATATAAAGAAAGAAGAAAGTTTTAAATATAAAAAATAAGGCAGAAAAAGCTAAAGGGCTAATCAACCAAAGCATTGTACACTAGGTGTCATGCACTATGATACTTTTACATAAACCTACCTAATGAAATGATGACAAGCATAACAACTATAGCTAATTTTTATAATGGCCATGTACCCTTCACGGGACAGTCTGAATCCACTGACTGATCATCTTGGGAATATATACTCTTGTCCCTTCACCAGAACTGCAGAGTTTTTAGAGGGCCATTCCAGATTCAGGTCTTCCCACCAGGTGACAGATTCCATCTTAATCTCTCTATTTTCCTATTTGCTGCTTAGATGCAAAAGACACAGTCAGGGAATGGAAGCTTTAAAGAGTGAGACTCAGGACCCTCCATCACATCATAGAAGGCTGTCTCCTGAGCACAGAATGAAAATCTTAAATGAGAAAGAAATAATATCTCTTGGTTTTAAGTCACAGAAAGTAGTTTGCCCTGACTAACACATGAATAAGTCTAAGAAGATATGCAAATATATGAAACATATTCAAATTATCCTAGCTGAGTCCATTTTAGATCTGCCAGTCTCCAGTCAATCTGGCAGCTAACCAAGCACAGATGCATGAATGAACTCAGACAAAACCAAAAAAAAAAAAAAAAAAAACTACTTAGCTCAGCCCAGACAAAATTGCCACAGCCATACAATTATGATTAAATAAGTGGGTGTTGTTTTAAGGCACTGAGTTTTGAGTTGGTTCATTATGCAGCCATATCTAAGAGATATGCCATTTCATCCCTATTCTATTTATATAACCCAAATAAAATGTATGCTGTTATAATTAAACAAAATTAATGTTCTTATTTCTGTAACCATTCAAATCTGCAACATATAAGGATTTTCTTTAAAAATAAAATACTTCATTAAAACATTCAGATTAGTTTCTGTAAAGAAGTTATACTCTTAGTTCTGCCCATAATAACCCATGTGACTGTACAAAAAATAACTTTTGTTTGCTTCTGAATTTTTATATATAAAATAAAGACATTATCTTGAATTTGGTAGTGTATACACCTTTTATAGGTGCATACATATTTTAAAACTGGGCAAATTGTACACATTATACATTTGAAATTTATGTCAGTTATATCTCAATGAAAATGTTTTCTTTAAAAATAGAATATTAGAGTCACAGCTAAAGGAAGAAATAGGAAAAATCAAAAATATATTTTAGAAAAGGAACTATACATGCATTATATTAATGAATATACAATTTATTTAGCACACGTAGATACATATATATGTGTGTTAGCTTCCATGTATGTGTGTGTGTATATATATATATAATTCCATATATACATTTTTAAATATCTTAAAGACCAAGTTCTAAATGGAACCAAGGCAAAAAAGGTGTTAGTGTTCTCAAGATACATAATATAGGTGGTTCATCTTACCAAATCATCTTGGATGTGAGTCTATAGACAAGAGCCTATTATTCATAGAGAAATATAAAGAAATAAGTAAAAATTCACAGCAAATGTTCCCTTTAAGCCATCTCAGTGAGTTATAAGGAAAGCCAACTCACCAGTCAGGATTAATACATAAATGAAATATGCAAATAAAACTTTTCATACTGTAGAGTGAAAAAGCAAACCAGAAGTATTCATTAAATGAATGAATCATTTTGGACTTTAGAGACAGAGGGAACTATAAAAATCAAGTCTAAATTTCAGAGTTTATTGATTTGACTCACTTAATTTCAATCAAAATTACTGAAATTTTATACAATGAAACATATTAGCATATATTATGTTAATTTCTATTTGTAAAGATCAAATAATATTTAAAATTTTTAAAAATTTATTTATGCATAGAAGACCTGGGGTGTAGACCAGAGGTGCATGGAGTTAGAGGATTCACCAGCGGCAGGGTGGGGAACAGAACAGGCAGATTTCCTGAAATACACTGCTAAGGGGAGCAGCAAGCAAGAAAGGAGAGGTCTGCTACACAGTACATGGGTTAACTCCCTGGCCAGGGATCGAATTCAGGCCATAGAGGTGACAGCACTGAGGCACTAGCAGGGAGGTGACAGCACCCTACACTACCAGGGAGGCCCCAGGATCAAATAAGTCACAGAAAATAACCAATTAATAGTTGAGAATAGATCCTGATTTTCATTTCAGCACTCTTTCTAATACACAAGATACCTACTCCAAATAATGACAAAATATCTGACTATCTCTGATAGGTTATAATTATATATTAGTTATGTATTAAACCAAAAAAAAGAAATTTAGTATATTGTAAGAGAACCGGCTATTCAGTGAAATCTTATTTTGAAAATGTTTTTAGAAGAAATGAGGCAAAGAATGTTTCCCAATTTAACCAAATGACCTATGTAATCAAACTCCTACAACTACATTGGGTCTCTGGGATCCTATCTATCTAAAATCTAAATTGTCTTGCCAATCACAGTTAGAAACTGGGTTATATGCTGCTAAAATCAATTCATGCCTCACCCTCTTTGCTCCTTATCCTTATCTTTTAAAAGATCTCTTTGTCACTGTAATAGTAGGAAGCTTTTCTCTTTTCTGATACCTGCTCTCTTGTGCTACAAAACTTTCAATCTTGTTTCATAACAAATTCTCTTAAAATCAGCTATTTTCTGAGTCATAATGGTCTCCTCTTTCCTCTTCACTTTCTTAAGTATACTGTACTATTTTGTCTCCTTTAATTTAATTAAGATTATATTCCTACTTAAGGGAGGAAGAAATGTTCAAATTGTTTTGTATCTATGAAATAATGGCGCTAGGAGTAAATATTGGTATGTGATAAAAAGAAATAAACAAATAACCTGTTAGTAAGACTAAGAGTACATATTCTCAAACTGTTTTCCTCACTGGTTCACAAGTCTAGGAATGAAACAATTGGGTTTCAGATTAACAAATGTTCCATACTGATAAGGTGATATATTCACAAATCTCAGCAGAATTTGTATGTGCTATTATTTGTTGATTTTCATTGCAATAATTAATTAAGCTGTATAATTAACATAAGAGGAGTGTTTGATTTAATCAACTCAATAAAAGGTTAAACAAAAACAATTTCATTAAATTCACAATTATTAAGAAATAATATTCTAAAATATTAAAGTTTCTTAAAAGTTTTCAAATATGTCTCCTTTGATAAGTCCAGTCAGTGTTTCTGGTTTAATTTTTCATTTTACATATGAAGAAACTGATACTACTAGAGATTAAAGTCATTTACTAAGAATCTAATAATTGAAAGATCCACTAAGGTTCTGATGGGATATTTATTTATTTTTTTATTTAAGTTTTTTTTTTTAATAGAGGCATGTTTTATTTATTTGTTTGTTTGTTTTGTTTATACATGCATTGGGTACATTCAGAAGCGCGGGAGGGTGAGAGAATTCACCAGAGCCAGAGCGGGGAGCAGAGCAGGCAGACAGACCGAAGTACACTGCTGAGGGGAGCAGCGGGCGGCAGGAGAGGTCTGCGCGCCATGTGGGACCCTCCTCTGGTGGCCGGAGAGCAGCTGGGGATCGAACCGGCGCCGCAGAGGCAGCGGGCAGCTTCGCAACCCAGCGCTCAACCGCTGCGCCACCGGGGAGGCCCCTGATGGGATATTTAAATATAACTTTTCTCACTTTAATTCTAGAGCTGTTGTCATTGTAAGACTGCCCCATGACAAGAGGTTCAAATGGCATACTTCATTGGCTCAAAATCATATTACAGTAGATAAGAAGAGTACACACACATATGACTGTATAGTAAAACTGCATCTCATGAGTGCAGTTATTGGACATTTCTTCACCTAAAGTACAAAAACAGTGGCACACCTTAATGTGAGATGACCACTTTTCTTGTACCTGCATTGGAGCCATAAGTTTTCTCACCAGTATTAAGTTAATGCACGAAGAGTTTTTTGTTTTTTTTTTAAATAGAGGCATGTTTTATTTATTTGTTTGTTTGTTTTTGTTTATACATGCACTAGGTACAGTCAGAAGCGCGGGAGGGTGAGAGAATTCACCAGAGCCAGAGCGGGGAGCAGAGCAGGCAGAAGGACCGAAGTACACTGCTGAGGGGAGCAGCGGGTGGCAGGAGAGGTCTGAGCGCCATGTGGGACCCTCCTCCAGTGGCCCGGGGGAGCAGCCGGGGATCAAACCGGCGCCGCAGAGGCCGCAGGCAGCTTCGCAACCCAATGCTCAATCGCTGCGCCACCGGGGAGGCCCAATGCACAAAGAGTTTTAAACATTAAAAAACACCAGTGAAGTTGTTATAGATCTGACTGCTTTGCAATTTCTTATTATTACCAGGTAAATGGATCTCTGTTGTCAGGGTTACATGTCTCAATGTCTTCACAAATACAGGAGCTCTTGAAATATAAGCAAAGGGTAAAAATTGGGGGAATGAAAGCACATATTAGATGCATTTCAGTTCTATGTTGTATCTCCTTGAGAATAATGGGGGATTCTGATAAGGCCTGTTATCTAACATTATACAGATTCACATGCATGGGTAATCAAAAATCTCAAATGAGAAATAAAACTAAGCTACTTCTGTGTAATCTGGACAGAAAAAAAGAAGACACGTTGACCTAGCATATAGATTTTAAATATGTTAAAAGTCAATTTAGATGCAGATTTAATACATTTCTTATAACATTAAAGACAGGGTAATTGTTGGTAATGCAGAACTGAACAGGACATAAGTAGATGGAGTAATTACAAGCCAATCACCTTAATTAATACAAAGCACAAAACACTCAATAGCAAAGATTAGAATTGATCCTATGCAAATTACTTTGGATGATTTATATGGGATTCATAGCCAAAAGCCAGTGAATTATACAAACTGGTATTCTGACTACAAGAATGTAAGCATAAACTTGTAAATCATACTGTGAGTCCAATATATTAGATGCAATTATTCAATAGAATAAGCTTATGAGAGATTATCTTAGCTTTTAAAATCACTCACTTTTGGGCCTCCCTGGTGGTGCAGCGGTTGAGCGCTGGGTTGCGAAGCTGCCCACAGCCTCTGCAGTGCCGGTTCGATCCCCGGCTACTCCCCGGCCACCAGAGGAGGGTCCCGCATGGCACGCAGACCTCTCCTGCCACCCACTGCTCCCCTCAGCAGTGTACTTCGGTCCTTCTGCCTGCTCTGCTCCCCGCTCTGGCTCTGGTGAATTCTCTCACCCTCCTGCACTTCTGACTGTACCCAGTGATTGTATAAATAAATAAATCTTTTTAAAAAATAAATAAATAAAATCACTCACTTTTAAGCAAGGGAAAACTAACTTTTTTTAGATTGTAATTTAACAGAACTAGGTATAATTTGCTTAAAGATACATTGTCAGAATGTTCTAAAAATAAATCTGTCCATCATGACCATTGCAAGCAGGTTTGGTGATCATGCATGGCTCCACTAGGGAGGCAGAAACAGGTGTGATTTGTCATGAAGATTATACCTTGACCAATTTGTGGGAGCTGATGAAGAATTTTATGGACTTTGTTTCCAGTCTGGAAGTCATCCTGAAATCACTATAGAGTAGGAGGCCCAGAAGAGAAAACTAAAGTGACATGAACAAGGTAAAAGTCAGAAAAATCTGGCACCCTCAAGAAAAACAGCAAATCACAAGGGCAGGTAGGAACTATATTTGCCTTTGGAAGCTTAAATTTGTGGATCTGGGTGGTGTGGAGACAGAATTGGTGTCTTCACCATAGAACTGCTCCCTTACCTGGCTCAGGATTCACAGAAAGTGCTGGCAGGTGACTGTCTCACACCACTAAGGTAAGTCAGCTTATCACACAGACAAGTTTTGGCAAGACTTAGAGCTCAACACTGACCTTCAGAGTAGGGGTTACTGCTTTGCTTCTGTTTCCAAATTTTGTGCAGGTTGTTTTGTAGCTAACCCTAACCCAGAGCGATGAAGAGAAGGATATTCTGATAAATAGAACAGCTTAACTACTATATGGCATAAAGCCACCTTAGCAAAATTTTGGTAACTCCTTTCCAAATAATGAAGGGTCTAAGACAATAGGCAGGACACAGTGAAACAGCTTCCACCAGAATCCAGCATTGTTAACGTCAATATTCTTTTTATTGTGCGTCTTTAAAAAGTCACTTAAATTACTGAGACTCTTTCTTCATCTGTTACCACTGCAACATTAAATATTTAGTAGCCCCGCTGTAACATTAAATAAGATCATGTCTATCAACCAGCTAGTGCAGTGTCTTACTTATAGTAGGTGCTCAATGAAAAGGAGCTATTAATGATTGATACCCAAGCTGTGCTTTGAACATGGGGCATGTGAATTTTATCCAGAATTATTTTTAACATTAAGCTATGCTTGACTTGGCATACACCCAAATATTTAATTGATCTATAAAATGAAAGTAATCTGGGACAAGTTTTATATAATCAATCAAAAATTAACCACATGTCCCCTTTCTACTAAAGACAAAGCTATCACAAAAGTAAACTGCTATTTATTTTACAATTAAAATCAAGAACATAAAGGGACTAAATATTTCCATAAAAAGATGATTTTTTATAAAATCATCATCTTTAATCATGCCAAAGAACAATAAGACAAAAAATATTATCATCTTCTGGATGACTGATGGTGGGTTAGTCATTAATTATCCCAAAATTCCTTTGTGTAAGAATAATGGGATGAAATATTTGAGGATTTCTGTTTATACCATTACCATTAACCTTTGTCTTCAAGATATTCTTTTCCTAACTTTGAGTACACCAGTGAAAACTTTAATGAATATTCACATGCACTTTGCCTTTGGCAATTGTTATTTTAGCACTTGACTTTCTCCAATGGACTCACCTTTGCTTCTGTGCTTCAAAAGCACCAACATAGCATTTTTCAATCATTCCAGAAAAGAAAGCATGATAGATATGTTTTGATCATTAGTGGGTGCTTGAACTGTACTAGGTATTTTTTATCATTTCATTTAATCCTACAAGAATGCTAGTGTGTGTGTGTGTGTGTGTGTATATATATGTGTGTATACATATTTTAATTTGCAATATAATTTGCAACATATATGAAAGATTATGGTTTACTAAACTGAAACTTCAACTTCAATAACATGTCCTGAGTTTCACACTCATGTCTCCCTGTTTCTTTGTGATATCTGTGATCAAGAAGTCTAGTTTTGTCCATGATCTGTAATTGCACCAGCAATTCTATAGGCATAAAACCCAGAAAAATAAGGGACAAAGTTACATGCTCATAAACTTTTTACCAGAACTGGGAAGATTATAGAAATGAGAGTGCTAGACCATGTCTGCTAAATGTTCTTTTATAGTGCTGAATTTTTAATATATTTAGAACTTTGCATATTTTGTGTTTAAAAAGAACAATTTAATGACAATAACCTGGAGCTACAAACAAGAAAAAAATTGCTTGTAAAAAAATCCTGTCATACAAATAGAAAGAGGCAGCTTTTTACAGATGTTAGTACATGAAAGGGGAGAAGTCTAGTATATATTAAGGCAAATCTAATATCATCTCAAGTTACTTTGAACTAGACAAGATATGAAAAATCCCAGAAATTATCAAACGACTGACTATACACTTAGCTTTGTTTATAATTGACTGATTTTGCCAATATAAGAATCCCATGATTTTGTAAACAGTATTAAGGTCCCTTAAATTTTTATGTTCTCTTTTAAATTTACTTTGCAGAACCTTATTGTGGGCATTATTGAAATCAATACACTAGCATTGCATAATATAATGTTATAACATTGTGTAGAAAGTCTTTTTGAAAAGCAACACTCTGAAGTTAAATTACCTTAATCCATATACTCACACTGCAATTAGATTTTCCAATATGGCACTCCACAAATCAAAGGGTAATTATGAAAGTCTACACAGCTAAGCAGTAACTTCTATTGAGTACAATTTTATACAAAGATGATACTACTATCCTATTGTATAATATCTTATGTATATGGATAAAAAGAGTGTATTTTATCAATTGACCCTTGGGCAAAGCATTCCTTTAATTTTTCTTTATTTTGGGGTGACCTTCTGACTAAATTTTGAACATCTGTCCAAATTAAACTTCTGACCCATATACCATTGTGAAAGAATCACTTAATTTCCTATTTTAAAAATAGGAGTTTAAAGATAAATTAAAACCTGTTTGAAGCCTACAGATTCAAACATGGATATTTTTACTTATATGTAAGTAAGAAACCAAAAACAATTGTAAGTCATCATTTATGCTATGTTTTAAAGAAGTCATATTTTAGAAGGGTATATTTTCAATGAATGTTCAAAAACTTCACAGGATTCTTAAGATATTCACAAATACTTCTCACTCATGATGACATTTAAATAAGAGTTTAAGAATATTGGCCCAAAGGGTTTTTAAAAAGTTAATCAGTCCTAAATATGTTGTCATCATTTGTGATGTGCTCAATAGCATTTTCTGTAGCAGAGTAGGAACGGAAGTTTTACAAAGGAAGGAAATAGTATTTATACCAGGATACATAATTTATAAATTTTTTAAAACCAGATTATAGACCAATAAATGTGAAAAGACTAAATTTTTAGATTGTTCCTAATTTTAAATTTGCATAATTCTCTGAAAATTTAATAATTCTATACATACTATTTTTTTAATTATGTTTTGAGCATTTATGAAGTGATGGAAACTCGAATTGTGTGTGTATGTATATATATATATATATATATGCAAGTTAAATAATATTTATGATTCTGTGGTAGGCAGAATAATGGCCCCCTAAAGAGGCCTAGAGGCTAATCTTCAGAATTTATGAATATGAGAATGCTACACTACAAGGGAAATTAAGCTGACAGATAAAATTAAAGTTGATAATCAGTTTTTTCTAAAACAGCGAGATTTTGCTGAGTTGTCTAAGTGAGTCAGATGCAAGCACAAGAGACCTCTCCAGAACAAGAGTCCTGGAGAGAGATTCAGAGTGTATATGTGAGAGCAATGCAGTGAGAGAATGACTGACCAGCCATGCAGGCAGCACTGAATGCAGGAGATAGACAGGAAAGAGATTCTACCCTAGAGCCTCAAGAAAAGAATACAATCCTCTGAATACTTTGATTTTCACCCACTGTAACCCATTTCAAACGTCTGGCCACCAGAACTATTAGAGTATATCTGTGTCAAGTCACTAAATTTGTGAAATGTGTTACAGCAGCAATGGAAAACTCACAGAGACTCTATAACATAGGTATGTTATAGTAAGAGAAATCAGCCTACAATGGGAAAACAAAGCAAGATACTTAATTCAATTTATGGTAGCTGTGGGGAAGATCAAGAAAAGGTTTCCTTAAGGAGTAGTAGAGCAGCAGCGTTTTAAGGAGTAGCATTTGGTGGGAAACAAACATGAGATAAAGTTATTGTAAGTAGTGGGAACATCATATGCAAAAGTTTACAGATTGGAGAAAATGTGGACTGTAAAATGTGGACTGTTGTATATGTTGCTAAAGCAGTTGGGGAAATAAGCAGGGATGAAAACATACCTTACCTTGTAAATTAAGGTGAGGTGTGTGCACTTTATCCAGTAGGCAGAGGAGAAACAGGATGGAAAGAACATGAATTCAGAAAATTGTGAAGAGGTATTATAATTCATACCTGATTTTAATTTAAAATTCTAAATAAGTTTCCATATCTTTTTCAGTCATGTTCCAGTAAACAAGCACTTTTAAAAAGCCTAAAACTTTGATTTGTTTCATTTGAAATTTTATGTCATGGAAATACTCCCACCCATGCCAATTTCAACATCAATATCACTGAAGACACAGCTGTGATGAGGGCACAAATGATTCTGACAGGCCAACCGAAGGCAGTTCCAGCACACCACTTTTAAGTTTTCTACACAGAGGGAAAAAAAAGTCCTAATTCTTTAATATGTTAATAGTGTTCCTCTGGCTTCCCATTCTTTGAATGGAATTAGGGGTACACTTTGCAGGATTCCAAGATTCATGAAGGTCCGCATCTTGGTTACCCATGTCCAGCTTTCATCTCTTTAACAGGATACAGTCATCTGATGACTGTATCCTGTTGAAAGCTTTACAATGAACCTTGCCTATTAAGAATCACTTTGTTACTCTCTAACATGGTAAGAGTTTACTTGCCTTCTCTTCAATATAGACTTCCTGCTTTTACAACGCTTTTTTTCTGTAGCAGATCATTTTTTTCCTATATATTCTGTCTGTCCCTAACATAAATATCTCATGTAATTAATTTAAGCTGAATCCTTCAATTGATGCCATCATAGATAGGATTGATACCCACCAAATCCTACTCCTTAAAACTTAGCTTCAATTGATACCATCATAGTTTTCAGCAGAATATATTATCTTTCTTCATTTTCAGAGGAAATGCATTATTTTCACTCTTATTTATTTATTTAGATTTATTTTTTATTTATGCATGTAAAAAAAGAGCTGAGGTATAGGCCAGAGGTGCAGAGGAGTGAGAGGACTCACCAGAAACAGAGTGGGAAGCAGAACAGGCAGAGCTACTGAAATGCACTGCTGAGGGGAGCAGCAGGCAAGACAGGAGAGGTCTACTGCACAGTGTGGATCAGCTCCCTGGCCAGGAATCAAATTCCTATTGCAGTGGCTGGTGATAGCTTGATACACTGTGACTTTAACCCCTGTGCCACCAGGGAGGCCCATTATTTTCATTCTTTATAATTCTTTTGAACAGTCTTCTAATATTTTCCCACACTGTGTGACTTCCATTGTTTGAGGTTTTTTCTGTGAATTCTTTCATTACCACAACCATTACACACACACACACACACACACATTTGTTCCAAAGAAAAATGATGTTTAAAAGCTCATACATACAACCACAATCTCTTAATTCAGCTTGAGCTTAATTGTGCTTGGGCACAATAAGTTAACACATATTCCATGTTGCTTGTTGTTAATTTATTTTAGAAAAAAAAAATTTTTAAATAAACCAGCAGTAAAGTGTTTCATATTTATGTAGTCTACAGAGCTTGGAGTGAAGAGGTCAATAAGGAAATATCAAATTAATTACTGCATTCAGTGAACATTCAGTGAGCATTTACTATTTAAAAAGGACTGTTTGAATGTAGCAAATTCAGAGATAAAAGAGACACAACTCCCTATTTTCAAGGGATTCACAACCTGTAGATGAATAAAGGTAATATAGATATAGACATAGATGTAGGTATATAGATATATACTTCACTGAGGATTTTATTTCAATACAAAAATTATTCAAGTCATACTTTACCAAAGAAATTAAAGCTGCAGCAAGCTTAGATGGTACCTCAGTTAAACATAGGAAACTCAAAATTGGTGACAAGTTTGCAAAGGTTTAAAAATCTTATTTTGTCTTTCTGTAGCCCTTTTCTTTCATCCCCTTCATAATATTAGTGGTTGTTTGTATTGTAATAACATATTTCTTCTGTGAAAAAAAGAATATACCTGAAATGTCAACAGTGTATTTGTGAGAAGTGCATCCAAATAAGCCACAGGACACTAAAGTGATAGAAAATGAGATGCATTTTAATTCCATTTTAAATGACATAAGCATCATCAGCAATATTTGTCAGGTCACTTTAGGATCTCCTTGAAAGGAATAAAAATATTCTGCATCTGTCTCAAAACAATTAATAGATAAGCTCTCTGTAAATCACTTAAGAGTTTTATTTCACATTTACAAATTTTTTATCTTAAAAATAAGATATGCATCTAATTTACATTTTTCAAGATGTGGGTTGTTTTACTAACTAGGGGCAACACACACACATAAAACACAAAAAGACACCATTTTTTCAGTTTCCCCTTTTCATCATTAAGTACATATTGAGGGACGCTATTCCAAGATGAAATTGAAAATACTCCCTTTTGCTAGTTTTTGCCAACGTGTATTGAGCACCTTCTGGGTATGTGTTTCATGCTATATGAAGTGCTGAGGGAAAGAGAACAAGGTCATAGCAAGTCATTAATATTTGCTGAGTAAAGTAATGAAATTCCAGTTCTTGCTCTTAAGAAATGTATAATGGGCCTCCCCTGGTGGCGCAGCAGTTGAGTGCTGGGCTGCGAAGCTGCCTGCAGCCTCTGCAGTGCCAGTTCGATTCCCAGCCTCTGGCGAGGGTCATGCACAACAGACCTCTCTTGCAGCGCCCGCTGCTCCCCTCAGCAGTGTACTTCATCAGTCTGCCTGTTCTGTTCTCCACTCTGGCTCCGATGAATTCTCTCACCCTCCCGTGCTTCTGACTGTACCCAGTGTTTGTAGAAATAAATAAACAAACAAACAAACAAACAAACAAATAAATCTTTAAAAAAAAGAAATGTATAATAATGCAGGACATAAAAGATATGTACAAAAATAACAGCAATATGGAACTTCATAAAAAAACCAGTAAAAAGAAATGCCTAAAAGTAATATGGCTCATCAAATGAATAAAACTACATTCTGAGCGGGACCACAGAAGATTTCATATGGATTAAAGCCTATTATTTCATAGAAACAAAGTCACACCAAAACCTTAAAATTGAGAATGAATCAAATAGCAGTGTGAAGAATTTCCTTAAACTTCACTAACTAGACTTTAGAAATTTCCTGAAACTTCATTTGATAGAGTAAAAATACCAAACATCATTTGGTTAATTAGAAGTAAAGGATTTTAAGTAGGCTTAAAAGGGACTTTGTCAGTGAGTTCTAGACTAAAATTAAGACTAAAACAAGATGATCAGTCAGAAAAAAAAGACTTAAAGTTCAAATGTCCAGTCATCATTTTTATCAAATATTCAAATTACACTCAGACCCTACCATCTTGAGTGCCAGAATTGTTGTCCACCACCACCATGTCTACCAGTGAAAGTTCCCCATAATTAAATATCCTAAAACTCTCTCCTATTTTGGTCTGGCTTACATAATATTGCTTCTATGACCCATCACTTCTCCAGGGAGAAGTCTCCTAAAATGGTGATAGTAACTGTTGTTACTTCCTGGCTATGTTCGTGTCTCTCTTTCACTAACCCTCACCTAATTCTTCAACATAGTTCTGGGAGCAAATATTTCCCAGGAGGAATGATATCAGAAATAGTCACTTACTTAAGGGAAAAGCAGATTGCCCTAAAAAGAGATTGTCTTCTTTTAGTTTCACCAGGACAGCTAAATTATACAATGCACAATAGCTCGATACCCAAGTATCTTTTGTTATTCATTCTAATTCTAGGGAATTAGTAGTATAGTTTATGTTAAGATGACAAAGTGCCATCCAATTTCTTTTCTTTTCCTCCTTTTATTCAAAAGAGGGACAAGATCTGACATTCCTTAGTCTTTGCAGTTTCTGTTCCTAAAACACTGTAAGCAATAACATAAAAATGTAAACAACTCAAAAGAATAAAATTAAATATTAAAATCATAGGATACTTTCATTCATTATTTATTATTATTATACCTTATTGCAGTAACATTATTTTACAACTTTGTGTATGATTTTAAGGACTACACCCTTCTGGTGTATGTTACCACATCATATCCACCATGAATAACCAAAGAAATTCACACTTCCAAGATAAATATATCTTAAAAGAAATAATAATCATAACCAGTTAATATCAACATACAGAGTTTATAGTGGATATTTCCAGATTCAAATAAAGAACCATATATATATATTCTTAGCATATTCTTTCTTTACTTTTTATCACAAGAGGTATCATTTTGTTAGTTTCTCCAGTCCCCCTAAAAAAGTTCAAATCAAATTCTTGAAATTACTTTCCATTTTAAAATGCAGTTTTCTATATTCTTACCATTAACACTCTCTTAAAAGATTGTAGGACCAGATTCAATTACAACCCCCAATGGCATACCAAATGCAAATACATAAAATGAATCCTATAGTCAAGGAAAGATGGGGATAGTGTAAGTTCAGAATTATCAAGTAAAAGAAGAAACAAAAATTAGTGAGCAGAAATCCAGTCATTTGGAAAATTGTTATCGTAGCAACTGAACTGCTATAGAACTAGAAAATATAAATGTAAACTGTGATGTCAGAAGACAAGGTAGGTCTTTAATCTGAAAAGACTTAGAGATGATGGAATGGGCCCCTGGTTATAGGCAAGTCAACTATTATGGACAGAGCATAATTAACCACAAATTTAGTGTAATGCTTTCTTGTCCAAAATTTTGATTGATTTCAGAGCCATACATCAAACTCAATCCCCAGGCACTGATTACGCAAAGAGGCAAGACTCTAGAAAGATCAGAAATTAATATATCTTCTAATATTAATATTCTCATTTAGATGCCAAAGTCTTCTACATTTTTTCAAGAGCATAATTCAACAACATATTTCAATATAAATTCTCTTATATATTATAGTATGTTCAATAAGTGCTGTTAAATGCATCCTCTAAATCACATTCTTACATTAAGATAGGCTCTTATTAGATTGAGAATTCTTATTTAAGGTCATGACACTAGTTTCTACATTGCCTTTCTGTAAGAGTACTATAAATGCAATTTTCTTGGATAAATCAAGCTATGTAACTCAAGCAGAATGTTTCACTATAGCCCAGGGTGGAAATGTGAATTCTTTCATAGCATTCAACCTAATTATCTTTTATTTTTATTCTTCCCATCAAAAGGGCATATTCAGACTTTTAAAAAGAGCTTATTAAAATAGGTTTTTTTACATTTACATATTCAGTGACACTGAACATACTGTGAAAACGTCAACAATATTACTGCAGCTCCTGTTAAAATGATTAACTTCTTTTATAAGCCAAACTGTCAAAAACATTACATTTAGGGTGAAAAACTTTGACCCTTTTGCCTCTTACTAGACAACTTTATTTTGTGCAACTAACATTTGTGCTTTAGTCAGTCAACAAGCACTTACTGTCCACCCTCCAGTAACATTCGCACATATAATGGGGCAGCAAGGAGAACATAAATAAATGGAATTTAAGACAACCTACAAATCTCATTAAATCAAGAGCTTCAGAATAACTTCTGAATCAAATATAAGACAGGTTTAACTATTTAAATTTCTTTATTTCTCTGAAAATATTCAAAAGATAGACTGCCCAATAGGGAAAATGGCATGTGGTTGTGGGTATGATAAAAAGATTTATCATCAACTGAGAAATGTTGCCTACTTTCAGTACTTAGAGTAATACAACATGCATATTGGATAAAGGCAAAATAAAGTAATATGATTATACATTTGTCATTAAAACATAAAAGCTCACCTAATAAACCAGATTAGAGAAAAGGAAATGTTCTCCTTACAATAACACCTCTCAGGACTTGTCTACCCCCAGACAGACTTCTTAAATTTAACTAAGAAATGAATACATCAATCAAAGGACCAAGGCAGTAAGCATCTGGTCAGCATTCAATTTCAGAAAAAAGGAGTCACTATGGAAAGATCATCTTTGTCCTTTTGAGTCCTAATTACGACAGACTTTCAATATTCTGATCCCAGGAAACAGATGATACCTCTGCAGAACTAGCTAAAATGAATGTTGCACAGCATTTCTGACTCCCTTTTTGCTAACTGTGATCTAATAAACATTTGTTTTATCTGTGGAAGCCCTCCATGTTGTACATACTCATGCTATATTTATTCCTATACTTGCATATTCCTACAATGTTGGCATTTCCACCTTTATGAGTCATAGCTCCCAAAGATAAAAATCAAAGTTCAAATTCCCAGACTTCTGGTTTCAATTCTGATATGTAATCAGTTCAGAAGTCACATGCCATTCCTTACACCAAGACAAAGCTGAACAAATTGAAAATCAATCATTCACTTAAACTATTATAGAATATGTGTTGGAGAGTAAACCATCACCCCAAATATGGAGATATAGGCAAAATCAGTCAGACGCAATCAAGATAAGTTAACCTTGAACAGGAGGCACTGCACTCAGAAACTGGTTCAAAAAAAGAGACTAGGGTCTCCATGGTGGTGCAGATGGTTGAGCGCAGTGCTGTGAAGCTGTCCACACCTCTGCAGTGCCAGTTCAATCCCCACCGGCCAGGGAGATACCCACAGGGCACGGCAGACCTCTCCTGTCTCACCCACTGCTCCCCTCAGCAGTGTATTTCAGTCAGTCTGCCTGTTCTGTTTGCCATTCTGTCTTTGGTGAACCCTCTCACCCTCCATACATCTGGCCTGCACCCTGGTTCTTGTATAAATAAATAAATCTTTAAAAAAAATCAATTAGAAATAAAAAAAAGAGAGAGAGACTAACAGTAAATTTGATGAAGTGCCAGAAGCCAAAAGCAGTATTAGCGTAAGAATGAGAATTTTCCAGGGAGTAGTATTAGGGAGGATCTCACACTTACCTCCAAAAAGTTCATTTCTCAATGTGAAAAATCCAAGAAAGATTCCACTCCAAATATGACCCTGTGGAATATGCCCAGAATGACCTTCATAATGTCAATCTGACTTACTCCTCGATGGCCATACTACCCTGAATGTGCCCTATCTTCTGATCTCAGAAGCTAAGCAGGATCGGGCCTCTTGTAGATGAACTTGTCCTAGGCCTTAGTTTTCTCTAATATTTTGTACTTGTCCAAGCAGACTATTATAATTTTCAATAACTGTCCCAAAGGAGATGTTCTCAATGTCTAGATTCTGGAGGATTGGAAGTCAAACTCTTCCACAGCAGCTTAAAATAGTAGCACTTCAACAACAATTAAAAAAATAAATTTTCAAATAAAGTAAAATAAAAGTATGTAAATAAACACAGTCCTGTGTACAAACCCCATTGACCACCAGAGCCAGATAATCTGAAGTCGTTCCGTGGACACAGCCATTGCAAAAATCGGGACTCGGAAGAATGTATAAGCTCCTTTCTGGGAGCTACCAGTGAACTTAGGCAGAGAGAGAGGATAAAGAGGATGTCTACAGCCTACATTCCCTTTCCAGAGCCCCTCAAATTGTGCCAAATCTGATACCTACTCCTCAGGCTGAAACTCCAGAATGAGCAAAGAGAAATCCTTCACAGAATGGCTGTGGGGTGTGCCTCAGTCTGATGGTTGTGTAGTGTCATGGAAGTAGAATGCCAAGAACCATATCTCAATTGTTACAGTTCTGTGAGGTCCAGGAACATAAGTCCCCTTGACTCTCACAGCCACTCAATAAAGAGGTGTCCCATGGGTAGCAACAGCAAAACCAAAACAAAAAGTAAGCCAACAGATGTAAAACTAGGACACCAGAAATGTATAATGCTTCCTTCCAGAAGACATTTGTGGTGTGAGGCAGAGGGAAAACATGAAGATAACACACACTGCCCCAGGTCTCCTGCAAGGACTACAACCAGACTCTTCAATGTCTGTTTAATTAGAAGGCTGCCCCTCAGGCTGCAGCCATGATGTCTATTGCCACTGCTGTGCAGGGGAGAGGGTGCACTGTGGTAGGGATGGTAGCTATTAAAAACTTTTTCTGGTTTTATAGTGCTAAGGATTTTTTTTTAAAGATTTATTTATTTATTTATACAAGAACCGGAGTACAGGCCAGATTCACCGGAAGGTGAGAGGATTTACCAGAGACAGAGCGGGGAACAGAAGAGGTAGACTGATGAAATACACTGCTGAGGGGAGCAACGGGCGTGACCGAAGAGGTCTGACGCACCACGTGGGACCCTTGCTGGCCAGCCAGAATCGAACGGGCGCTGCAGATGCTGAGGGCAGCTTCATAGCGCTGCGCTCAACTGCCTGCACCACCAGGGGAGGTCCAGTGGTAAGGATTCTTAAGCATAAGTCCCACTGGCCACCAGAGGAAAGTAATGTAAAGTTGTCCTCTGACTGAAACCACAAAATCTGGGTTCCAGATGGGGGTACTGAAGTTCTCTCTGCATGACAGAGGTTATTACAGTCCCATGGGGCTGGGAACACTAGCTTCCCAAATTCCACAGCCAATGGAGAAGTAGGGAAGCCCCCAGTGGCAGCCACAAAAATTAGGGCACCAGACACATGTAAAAATTGTCCTCTGGAAGATAGCAGTGCTATAGAGCACAGCAAATAATGTAAAGATGGCTCCCATCAGTCTCCACCCTTGGCAGGGCTTCAGCAGATTCCTAGATGTGTGTGTTCATTAGATGACTCCCCCTCAGGCCAACACTGTAATACAAGCAGGTGAGCCTTTTTCATTTTAAGTATGAGCACAACTGGCTGCCTCCACGGTTGGGGCCTGAGGGAGCTAAGTCCCAGAAGCTCAAGTCCTTTAAAGATGTTCTCAGATTATTTCAGTTTGTAAATCTCTGGGCACAAGTCCCATGGGTTTTCAAAGTTATGTCACAGGGCTCATGGCAGTGGCAGCATTCTGTGGCCGGGAGCAAGTACTGCTTTCCCTGCCCTCACTTCCTCATCATCAATCCCAGATAAGTTGGGCTACAACTCCCAGCATGCATGCAACGAGCAGGATTTCCAGAATGAAAAGCTGCCAGGAAGGAAGAAGGAGCGAGGTATATGTATAGGTGTCCAGGGAAGGACACCTTGGTCTAGGCAGCTGTAGCAATTTGGCAGGCAGGCTCTTCGAAGACAATGACAGCTGTTACCTTGGCCCTCTGAGGGACTGTAAGGTACATTTTGAATCTCCTTCTGTCCCAACTCTCTGGGACCTGCCTAATCTCTGTGGTTCCTGCCAGTATGTCCTTTAGACTCATTCTCCTGGCAGATTTGTTGTTGGACCTCAGTTGCCCTGCCCTCTGCCCAGCCTACTTGGCTGGGAGTTTGCCCTCAAGGGGATGGGTGATTTCAAAGTTTGATTGGGAATCTGTTATTTGAAATCCTTTCTCTTCTCTCTATGCTCTTTGAACTTCTCACCAATTAAAAATCTTTGAGCACACTAGAGTTTGATTACCCTGCTTTAACATGTACATGTGAGAGAAACCCTTAGAACGAGCAACATGGGTTTTCTCTATTAACCATTTGGCATCCCTCTATCAGCCTTTCATTCTCTGGTCAGGGATGAGCCTTCCAGGAACAGATAGTTTGAGGCTCATCTCTCAGAGGTAGGTCTTAAAAATTGTGGTGCTCAATTTGGGGTTGAAATCCTTCTCTCTCAGGAAGAAACTCGGTTTTAAGTTCCTTCCTGATTGAGGTCAATGTTGGAGGTGGAGTGAATGGTGACACTGTGTCTCAGCTCCTCCTACCTGCTCCAGTCTACTTTTTTTCTCCTTTGTCAAGGTGCAGCCATCACTCAGACAGTCTTTAATTTTTTTTTAAGTGGAAATTATTTTATATGTACCTGTAGATTCAATATATGCAAGGGAGGAGGTAAGGTGGATCTTCCTGGGTCATCATTTTGAGCTGGAACCTCCTCTAAACCATATTTAGAGAACTCTACTTACAAGAGGAAAACATGCTTGTCTTGTCAGCAAGCATTAAACTATTCACGTGACAGCTGTAAATGAATAGCATTTCCCATTCAGCAAAGGTTCCCCTACAACAATCCCCCACAGCAGTGTGTCATAGTTATGGCAAAGCCAATCTAGTTTAGCAAAAATATAAAGCAAACAGTTTATAACAATGGAGTTCAATAATTGCTCTGCCCTTCTAGCTCTATTATCTTATGAAAGCTACAAGGAGTCTCTAAATCTCTATTCACCTATAAATACAGATAATAAAATATACTGTCTCTGGAAGACACTATCACTTGTCTACACATCAATCATTTCTCCTTATTCTTGATAAACACAACCTCATTTTACTTAGATATCAAGGTGCTGTGTTCTACGAAGATGACATCTCTTGATTGATGGCCATCCTATTCCCACTTGGCAGTTAGTAATTGGTTTGCTGTTTGATATGTGACCCAGTTTTGTTCAAAGGAACCCCTTAGGACAGATGCTAGAGATTTTGGGAAAAGATTTCACTGCCAGAAAAAGACAGTGAGAAAGTATGAGAGTAAGATTAAGTATGAGAAGCTCTTTGTTTCTGTTTGAAGACAGTTGTATAAGGATGTAATGTTTAGAATTACAGCAAACCCCTTGCTGTTGAATATTATGGGAAGACCAGCAGATGACAATCCCCTATACTAGTATCCTTAATATACTAAACCACCTCCACCCAGAACCACTTTCCTAAGAGAAAAATAAACTCTTAACTTAAATGCAATTTCAGTTGATTTACTTATCTATAAAATAAACTTTTACTAAAACATTCATTGTCTCACAGTGTTTTCATAAGGACTGAATAAGATAACACTTTTTAAGCAAAAGGTAGACAAACTACTTGATTCTCACACTCTCATGGCTTTCCACCTTACTCATAGTGAAAACCAAATACTGTACCTTGCAATGCTGATAAATTGTTCTTTAGTGCCCCATCTAACATTATCTCTGGCTGTATTGTCCTTTCTCTTTGGGCTATAGTTCTTCTGGCTTTGTTGTGTCTCTAACAACCCAAGAAATCTCCTTATTACACATCTCTGCTTTAACTATTCCCACCACATAGAATGATCTTCCTCCAAGCATATACTTGACTAATTCACATTCACTTCCTCTTGACTCAAACCTCATTTCTCAATGATATCTTCCTGATCACCCTGTCAAATCACTTGATCCCTATCAATTCTGTCTTGCAATTTTATGTTTCCCCACAATACTTTTCACCTTTCTTATAGTGTATAATATACTTATTTACTATAATTATTATATACCATTTAAATGTATGCTCAAATGTAAATTTGAGCTATATGAGGGAAGGAGTTCTTTCCCTCTTCCATTAAGTGATATATTTCAAGGATCCAAAGCAGTGCCTCGCATATAGTAGGTACTTAATATATGTTAAGCTAATGATGAATGCATTAATATTTTCAAGATGTCTGGTATATCCTTGCTATTCAATAAATCTTCTCTTAATCACTATGTATTTTCTTACTTGTTTTTGCCTTTCTTATGGTCCAGATGTAAAGAATTCATATTACTGCTTTCTGTGGTCCTACTCTTCTTTTTTCTTTTAATCTCTTTACTCTGACCCCATGTATCTTTTCTATACTCAGTTCCAGCACTTCCTATGATTACATCTCCTTACTTCTCTCTTCGCATACACAACAAACATTATTTTTATTGATTCAGCAAATATGTATATGCACACATGCACATGTTTGGTTTAAGTCTTTCAAAAAACAACATACACAGTCTGAGCTAAAAAGTACTCTGTTATGTACTCTCTCATGTACAAATACAGTCAGAATAACACATTTCTACTCTTATGTGACAAATGAATAGACTTTTGCACAACATGTCCAAGTCCAGGTTAAAATGTGTGTGGTGGTCACTGGTCAAGAAAACAAGTAGATTAAGCATGCAGAACAACAAACTGCAGAAGACAAGGTCAGTGTGAGTATAGCATAAATTATTGTATAAACAGAAGTTTAGACCCTATCACTAAGAAGACAGAAAAGCAGGGATCATTTCAGAGCAAAGAGAATGGCCAAAGAGATCATATCTTTTAATGAACATATTTTCCCAGAAATATTATAAATTTTACATAGTTTATATGCTTGAAATCAACAAATAATTAACAGCATTTTAAAAGCTACTCTTAAAAAAGTTATCCTATTTGATTCTTCCTGTTAGTAAAGATATTTTCAGATAGAAGTTTTTTAATGCAGAAATTTTCACTTCTCAATAGCTGTCATAATGCCTACTGAAGAAGTTATTCATCCATGAAAGCTTCCTTTGTTAAAATACAGATCGCATTATTTATACGATCTGAATGTTTAATGAATGCATACAAATTCAAATGTCAATGTAGATAAACTAAAATTACATTTCTATCAAGGAAGAAAGGCTTTTCAACAAAGAACAAGACTTTTGTTTTAAGGTGAAAAAGTGAAAGGATGAATCCTAAACGATTTTTGAAAAAGTAAATGACAGACAAGTATATGAAAGTTTTCTTAAAGGTTATTTTAAAAACAAATGTGAAACCATATCTTTAAACGATGAATGGTGTAGCTATTTCATTTTGTAGTTTAGAGAATTAATTAAAATAAAACATTTTTATGCCATGTTATGAAAACATGGTAAAATTATTATTAGAAGGATATTTCTAAACTGTGCTTTATTAGGTATCAAGGGGTGGGGGAGAAAAAAGATTTAGAGAAAAGGAAGTAGAAATTCTCCTTTATCAGCTTTCACATGTGTAAGCAATCCATGCCCACTGTTAGTGAAAAGAATTGTTATCATTATAATTATCTAGAATTTATTCCAAAAAATGAAATTAGAGAAAACACTCACACTCATCCTTCAAGGCATTACTGCTCTAAGATTAAAACCAAAGATTTATATAGAAAGGTAAGACGTAAAATAGTTTTCAGGGAAAGAGTTGAAAATATCTTCAACAAAATATTAATACAATGAATGCAACAATGAATAAAGAATTATTAACCAGAGTGAAATGGTTTTATTCCAAATATTACAGGTTGGTTCAGCATTCAAAAATAATTAAAGTAACTTAGGTTATCAAATTATTAAGTGAAAAATCTATGATCAAATCTTTTGAGACAGACGAAAGTGTTTGATAAAATTTAATACCAATTCATAAAAAAATCAAACATCAAACTGGTAAGAGAAGGTAACTTCCTAAACTTCTGTAAAAATATTATAACTAACATCATACATTATGGCAAGAAACTATATGCTAAAACAATAGGACAAATATGTCCTCTCTCAGCATACCTATTCAACATTATCTAGCTACTGCAATAAGATGAGAGAGGCAAATATAAGTTAATTCAGTTTGGGAAGAAAGAAAGAAAGCTACCTTTTTTAACAGATAACATAAATGTTCCAGACTCCCTAATTACTGTTACTTACAAGAAAGTATGGAAAGGTGCAGGATATGAGGTTAACATGGAAAAATAATGTGTCCTTCATTTATATTAGTAATGGACAACTGGAATTTGAAATTAAAATATATATATATAACTAAATAACACCAAAAAACTAAAATATTTAGGTATAGCTAACAAAATCATCATGCAGAAAACTATAAAACTCTCATAAAAGGCATCAAGATCTTAGTAAGTGGGCAAATAATTTGTTTTCCCATATTAGAAGATTCAATATTATTATTAAGATACCACTTTTTCCCCAACATGATCTATAGATTGATTGCAACACCAAAAGGAACAAATGAACAACAACAAAAAAGCAAGCTATTTTAAATAATGATGAACTGATTCCAAAGCTTGCATTGAAAGACTAAAGGCCTAAAATCAACAACACAATACTGAGCAAAATTGGTAATTAAGATAATATAATATTTGTGGAAAAACAGACACATAAATTAATGAAAATGAATAGAGACCTCAAAACTAGACTCAAACAAATACAGTAAATTGATTCTCAAAAAGCAGTAAAGGAAAGTCAAAGGAGGAAGGATAACCTTGCAACAAATAATGCACAAAAATTAACCTACTAACAGATCTCTCATCTTATACAAAAATCAAAGAGGTTCACAGACCTAAATTTAAAATGTAAACCTATAAAAAAAAGATCTAGGACTCTTGATCATTTCATTCACTAATACCTCATGTAGGTTTCTTTGCATTTAGGTAACCAAGTATTCTGTTAGCTTCCCCAAATTTGTGAAGTTTTCTGCTATTATTTCTTTGAATAAACTCTCTTTTCCATTCTCTTTCTCATTTATGAGGTATCCATTTTATGTTTATATTGCTTTTCTTAATGAAATCTGACAGCTCTTATACTCTTCCTCATTTTTTTACATCTTGTTTCTCTTACTCCATCTACCAGAATCATCTGTAAATTAATATCTTTGAGCACATTAATTTCATCCTCCATTTGTTCTATTCTGCTTCCATAGCTTTCTCCAGAGCTCTGGAACATATATACATTCTTTATAATTCTTACATCCTGAATCTGTCTTATTTTCTAATTTAAAGCTTCAGTATCTACCTTCTGTTCATTAACATTATTTCTGAGTTCATTAATTTGGTTTTATGAGGTGTATCTCTTTGATTAGCCTTTTTGAGTTCTTTTATATCACTTTGACTTGCCGTTCTTCTGAGAAGAGACATCTCTGGTGCAGAAGAATTCCAGATAATTTATGTACCTATTTACTTTCAAGGACATGCAGTATAAATCCTCACTCTAAGTGTGTGTCTCAAAATGCTTTCTTCCCCAAAATAATAATATGGAAGGGTGTGTGGGGGGCAAAGTGGACAGGGGTTAGGGAGAATTACCTTACCATAGAAAAAACTGGTAATCATTACTTCAATCAAGTGATCAAGGTTAGCGTAAGCACTGATAAGTCATGTGGATGTTATAAGACTATAAAGGAAGTTTTGTTTTATAGTCTCCTTCTGAAGAACACATAAACCTCAGTGTAATCATAAGAAAACACAGACAAATTGAAGGACATTCTACAGAGTACCTAAACACTATCATCTAAATTATTAAGGACATTAAAAAATAGAAAGAATAAAAAAAGGAATAGTCAAGAAGAGGCTAAGAAGACACGACAACTACTAATAAAAGCCTATCTTGGATAGGACACTAGAACTGCAAGTGGACACGAGGGAAGAAGTAAGGAAATCTGACTAAGGTATGAACTTAATAATAACGTATTACTATTTGTAATGTGTACCATGCAAAAGTGGCATGCTATTAATCAGGAAAACTGCATATGTAATATAATGCAACTCTTTTTCTGTCTTCACAGTTTCTCTGTAAATACACATCTTTTTCTAAAAGCTGTCCATTAAGAAAAAATTAAATAAAATTCTCTTCTGTGGAAGAGTGTAGAAAGAAATTGTTAGTAGCTTTAGTGAATCAGTCATAGAAGAGGGAATCTTTCTTACTGAGGCCATATCAAAGGTTCTTCACAACAACATAAAGTTTAATGACATACAGAAAAATAAAATTCTTTCTACAAAGAGTGCCTTTATTGGGGTGTTAATGAAAGAGAAATAAACCACACTTAAGCATTAACTTCTTAATTTCTCTGTATCAAATTTTAATGTATTTTATCTTCTCATATTAGTTATGATTGTCCCCATCCTCATTAAGTACCCTTTATAGTCATATAACATTTTAATTCATGAGTTACTATTAATTTCGGTCAGAAGCCAAAATAGATTTATCTTAGATTCTCAAAGAATGATTAGACTCAAATTTACGTATAAGCTATTTAAGTGGGCAAATGTTGGGAAAATTCTGTTGCTTAACAAACTCAGGAACTTTCTGGTTGAAATCTGAAACTGACCCTGAGATACAAAGGCATGGAGAAGCCAAAGAAATAGCCCATTCTTGATGGTAGGCAGCAGTTTTAATAAGCAAAGGAATTTACATACAAAGCTTATCTTGGGCAGCTGCATCTTAGCTAAATAGATCTTTGCATCCTCCCACCAAATCTTAAATGTTTACAAAGAAGCTTTAATGGGGTTCAGTCACACATATAGCCCAATTTTAAAAGCTCAATTTTATTTTAATAAATTAAAAGGTTTGTTTACTTCAAGTTTCTTTTTTTAAAGATTTATTTATTTATGCATAGAAAAGCTGGGGTGTAGGTTAGAGGTATGAGGAGTGACAGGATTCATCAGCGATAGGGTGGGGAGCAGAGAAGGCAGATTTATTGATATACCCTACCAAGGGGAGCAGAGGGCAAGACAGGAGAGGACTGCTATACCATATGTGAGATTGAACTCAGTGATAGCGCTGAGACTAACCCCTAAACCAGCAGAGAGGTCCCTGTTTACTTCAGTTTCAAAATTTAGTCTACAGAAAATTCTTTTACAGCTTAATGATTCCTCAATAAATTTAGAATGTTTGCAAAAGGCTGATTAATACAAGCTATATCATTAGAACTAAATTCAGGGTGTTTTTTTTCTATTAAACACCTAACTACCTTTTATTACAAGAGTTCACTGAGAGAATCTAGAGAATTTATATCAAATCCAAGTGACTTTTATGAAGAAGAAGAAACAGCTATACTACACCAATGTTATACACAATTTCAGAGTTTCAAGTGAAAGAAATCCAGAGAGGGTTTGATGAATCTTTCTGTTCAAATTCAGGGCTAATCATGTGTCTCATAAAGCAAGACTTATCAGCGAGATGTTCAAAAGAAAGTATTGACTTGCTCACATAAAGCTTTAAATCTCCTACCAGGAAATCTGAAAAGACTAAATAAGGATTTTGTCTTTGGGTGAGATGAAAGAATAAAAACAATCTTAGGAAACTGAGTACTTTCATTATGGATTACTGAAAAGGCTTCTAAGTAAAGATCCTTGTTCATCTTCTTCAAATGAAGCATATCTACAACTGCAATGTGTTATTTTATCTGAAGGCCACAAGTGAAAATAATATTACTAGCAATATATGAGATGCAATTTTGTATTTACTTTAAAGAAAACTAAACTTCCTCACCAAATACATTCTCAGAGCATCACTGAGATATTTCAAAAAGAACATTGCTTAGTGAGGAAAGCTATTGGATTTCTGTTTTCTTTCTCTTCTTTCTCTCTTTACCAATGTTTCATTTCCCTTTCCAAACCTCACATTTATAAACTCATATTATATTCCAGTGTTAATACATTATTAGTTCTGTTTATAAAAACTAATTATGATAATTTATCTGAGGGAGAAATCTCTACTGGATTAAATCACAAGTTATTGGCAGGAATAAGGTGATGGTGGATAGCCTTCTCTTTTACAGCCTAAAATTGCTATTCTTTGTTTACTCACAGAAGCAGGACTAGAAGGCTGCAGTTAAATTATGAATACACTACCTCCATATCAGCTTTTCTAAAACTATTTATTGAATGCTGGCTTTGGAGTACTTTACTGTACTCACTAAAGTGTGCTCTCCATTAAGAAGTAAAGCATTCAGGAAAAAACCTATTTATAATAGAGTAAAAATCAAAATCAACAGGCAACTATAAATCAGAGACACACTATGAGGGGGCAGGGGGGAAGGAGGGAGTAGGATCAAAACAAGGAGGGATGGGAATTGTTTGGGGACTATAGCCAAGATGAAAATGCATACATTATGCAAAAATGAAAAATGATGTAAAAATGTATGAAATAAAAAAAGATGCACATTTCCAAAGGAAATGGTTATAAAATGGAAAAAAAAAGAAGTAAAGCATTCAGATTATGGGTCTCTGATTGAGAAATTAAGGCTTAGACTGTCAACACCTTGTGGAACGTGTTCAGAAGTTCACGTCTGTGCTAGAAGCCAGAGGGTGAAACAAGGGAACCAAAGGGAAGGCAGTATTAGGTAAATAGAAATAGCTAATTTCTGAGAAATCTTGGAAGGCATAGGCAACTTCAGAATTTCAAAAATTCCCAGTAACCAGTTAAATTATTTATTGAGACAAAAACACAGAATAAGCCATTTTGTTATGGATGACCAATTAAGGCAGAAGCTTAGAGCTTAAAGTTAACACTAAGAGCCAAATGATCAAATGTATAGTCAATATGTACATTTATTTGTACATATTTACAAACAAATATACAGGCCTATCTGACCTGGCATGGCACTCTGAAGAATAACAAGAATTTTCACTAAATTTGAACTGCGTACAGAATATATGAAATTCACTCTTTGGACTCCTAAAGGTCACCTCAAAGAATTAGTTACTATTCAGGTAACACAAAATGGAGAACTCTTCAGGTGTCCACATAATAACTGTAGAGGCATCCTAAATGTACCCCTAGGTGCTATGAATTGAGATGAACCAAGCAGTCTATGTCAAAGCTGAATCTATTAGCCTATCAGTTAAGAAAGAGCTCACCATGCCAGAACAACTTTGGGAGGTTTTTCTGAGTCAAATGATACATGTTCTAAGCACAGACTCTGTTCACATGTAAGTTCAAAAAAAAGAATTGCAATTTTTTCCCTCTGTCTCCTAGACATAGAGGAAAAAAATAAATATACCAATCTAACATGGCAGGAGAATCATCATCAAAATAAGAGTGTGGATTATAATTTAGCTTCTGGTCTTACTGGGCAAGTATGAGGAATCTGTTTCAGTAAATTTTTAATAAAAGCAAAACATGGTAGAGCTGATGATAATCAATAAAAATGTGATAGGGTCTACCATTTTAATCTAAGTTAAAATTCACAGTATCCTATGATGTCTGACACATTATCAAATTTTACCACTGAAGAGACCAAGTGGCAAAGAATTAATGACATTCCTATTTTCCTTCCTGGGTCCCTAGAAATTGATAGAATATAGGTTTTTCTGACAATAAAACTTATCCTCTTTTCTCCACAGCATACTAATAAAGTAATTATTTTCCTCTCATGATTCTGTTAGACCTTAAAAGTGTTTCTCTTTCTTTGGTGAGAGACACTTGAGGTAAAAAAAGACATATCATTAAAAAATTGTTTATTTTATTGTCAAAAGCAGTTTAAAGTGTTGTTTTTGCTTTCTTTACTCAGCTACTAGCTCCAATCTGAACACTTCACTACTGTTTTCACAGTTACCCTCTGACAGATTTGCCAAGTTATGAACACATTTCCTCACCTAAGGATTGCAGAACTGCAATTGCTCATAAATTCAGAAAGGTTTTTTTAGTAGTTTTTGATAACACTTTCTTACTAACTTTTGCCTTATCTTAACATGATGAAGTTTTTGGTATCAGAGAACTGCTTTCCTTGCTTACTTAAATCGCTTACTCTAAGATTTTGGCTCTGGCAAGGACTGTTCATTTTTTATAGCATCACACATTATTTAGGAGAGTTGTGAAAAATAAATATCACCCCTTATTTCTATTTACTCTGAAACTTGAGCATTTGAGTATATATTTTGTTACTGTTTACCAAGCTTCAAGTGGCAAATAGCCACTATCTAGCCATTATCCTGCTTTGTCATTTCTCTCTTCCCGGCAAGAGTCTTATTGAAGTCCCAAAACAAGCACATTGTAAGGACCCCGCAGCTCTCATGCCAGCAAGCATTTCCTTAGCAAAATACCTCATTTTTTCTATACTCATGTTTTTAAAATCTACAAGTTGGATTTAATTTCATAAAGTCGATGAGGCTGCAGCTGGAGGCAAGAACAAGGCTTAGAAGAAGAAGTTTATTATACTCACAATTTCCAAAGAGGAGAGTCACCAAATGCCACACAGGCTCACAAGGGAAATTGATAGTGTGGTCAGAAAGCTGAAAATAAAAAATAGAATAAAATAAAAGGGTGAAATGGACAGCTTAGGCTAGTGTCTTTATTATGATTTCTGCAGTACCATAATAAAAAGTTTAGGTTTGCCTAGATTTTAATAATTTTAACAATTCTAACAGACTTTGAGCTATAAAAATGATGTATAGTTGCTTAGTTCCAGGTCCTGGGGTAATTTAGGACAGGGGAAACATTGGCATTATCTGTGAGAATGATAAGGGGAACCAGGGATGATCACATTCAGGATTGGTTGGTCTACATATGAAAAGCATTCTCATAGGCAAGTAAGTTATCATCATTGGGAGTTAGTTACCTCTGGGAGGGACAATATCTACCCAGAAAGAAAGACTTTTTTTTTTTAATGTCAAAACATTATACACAGAAAATTAAAAATGTTTATGTAAATACATTTAAAATTTAAGTCAAATTTCAGAGAAGGTACATATCTCTGAAAACAACTTATACAGACAATACTCAAATTGGGAATAATTGCTTATTTAACCCCTTTCCAAAATCTTTTGTCCATTGAGGCAGATAAACTTTACCATATATTAAAAAGTAAACTTTAAGGATTTGAATATAAAATGAACTCCAGAAGATAAATCTGTACCAGTAAATCAAAAGTAAAATATTATGGTACTGACAGAGCATTAGAAATGTTCTTTAATTATGTGGTTAGCATGCCTATCAGAAAATCAACTCTCGGGCCTCCCTGGTGACTCAAGGGGTTAAAACACAACCTATGAAGTGATCCACAGCCATTGCAGCATGAATTCAATCCCTGGCCAGGGAGCTACCCACATGGCACAGCAGACCTCTCCTGGCTCGCCCGCTGCTCTCCTCAGCAGTTATTTCAGTCAATCAACCTGTTCTGATCCCCACTCTGTCTCTGGGAATCCTCTCACCCCCTTCAACTCTGGCCTGTACCCCAGTTCTTGCATGTATAAATAAATAAATCTTTAAAAAAAAAAACTCTCTTCCACTATAATTAAATGATGTTCCTTTCAGAACATATACTAAACTGGCATGAAAACTATATTATATGACAATGTATATTGCAGATCTTTAGTTATAGATGTACTAGCCCTTATAAGGTTGACATGCTTTTAAAGTTTCATAGAACTTGATGGATTATTCACTGATTTTTTAATTTGCATATTTTCATTACTCATATAACTTCCTTAATTATTTTATTTATGTATTTCATCTATTACTTTGACAATGACAACAGACTAGTCTTATTTAAAGAAATAGCATTATAAAAATTTGAAATGGGTCACTTTTAATGGCGTCATTTCAACTTAAATGAGACATGTTCCATTTATGCCATGAAAAAGATGGCTATCTTATCTGCCACTTTGCACACAGCAGTTATCACTTTACTATTTTAAGTCTTATTCTATTGGTAAGTGGTGCTAAATGCAGTGTTTTGCTAACTCCAGTACTGAATATATAATATTCCTATACATAATTTCCTAATTTTTTCCAACAGTAATCCAAACCTCCTTTGGTTAGTCCAAGTTTTTTTACTATCAGATGAAAGAAAGACTTTCTAGGCCCAATTCATATCACACCCAATTATGAATTATGAATCTTGTATTCCAGCCCTCTCAAATTTCTTTCCACTACACAAAATTTGGAGACTTCATGTTTCCACCATTTTCCTTCTAACTGAAATCCCTCTCCTCACCAGTTGTCAAAAATTATCTCTTGGGCCTCCCTGGTGGCACAAGGGGTTAAGCACTGTACTATGAAGCAATCCAAAGCCTCTGCAGCACGAGTTCAATCCCCAGCCAGCCAGGGAGCAACCCACATGGTGCAGTAGACCTCTCCTGTCTCACCCATTGCTCCCCTCAGCAGTGTATTTCACTCAGTCTGCCTGTTCTGCTCCCTATTCTGTCTCTGGTGAATCCTCTCACCCCCCACATCTCTGACCTGTAACCCAGCTCTTGTATGCATAAATAAATAAATCTTTAAAAAATATATATCTTAATGGTCATTTTTGATATTCAAATATCTCATACTATGGGGAGTCTTCCCAAATACTATCAACCATAATTGTATTCTGAGGCTTTCCATAGTGATAACCATTGCTTATGGAACTATCACCTACAATTGTGCACTTTTCACACTGCACAAAAACACTAGGGGAAATATAACAACATAAATCCATCCAGTACTCCACTTGCCAAGCCTGTGTCCTAGCATAGGGCTGCATTCTCCAGGAAAATAGAAGGATCTGTTTTCTGAACCACCTAGTTCTAGGACTACCTTCACCTAAAAGAACTTACTATAATTTACCCATATTAGAAGTGGAATTCCTTCTAATTCACACAAATTTGCTAGATAGGTTAACTGCAAACCTTGTTAACCAAAACACCTTTTAGTTAGCTGTATGTACAACATTTTTAAAAATAAATCATGACCTGAAAAGAATCTAGGTATATTGATATTTGAATGAATAGTCACCAAGTAACTACCCTAGAGTCTGACATATAGAATGAACTCAGTAAGTACTATAATCCATTAAGTTATCCTTTCAGGCACAAAAGTAGGGAGAAAGCTGTGTCAAATTTAAGATCCAGGAATAAAACATTTACCAGTATTCTCAGCATATTTAATTTACTTGGTTGTGATTTGAAATTACTCACCGTTTTTTCAAAGCATCATATCAATTCATAGAAATGGTTTGGATGGCTTTGAATTCACAAAATATCTGCTCCAAATAAAATTGATTTGTTTTAATTCCATCTACATAATTCATTGGGATAAAATTTCCTTATTAGTTTCCTCACAGGGAGGACAAATGCCTCATTAATTTTAAACATATCAATCTGAGAATGCTATACACATCAAATAGAATAATGACTGACATTATAAGGAACACAATACACTGCATACCAAAATAAAATTGCCCATTATTCACTCAGAACAAATATACACCTTTATTTGCACTTTATAAGCTTCATGAGGAGAAATTCCATTATATATTTAAATCATAGTGGGGCTATGGGGTATCATGTGATGGAGAGACTGACAGTCTATCATCAGTAATAATGGCCTGAGTGATGTATATTACATATGTAAAGATTGCTTGCGAAAACACTTACTGCAGCATGTGCACTACAGTACTTGCTGGGGGAAAGAGGGGGAGAGGGGCTATACTTCCAAAACACTAACAATAATATAAGCCAAGATTAGCTCAATAAAAAAAAATAAAAATAATACACTTTTGCATTTAGAAATTATTCAACGGAGACATCTCTTTTTATTCAACTGCTAGTTTGAGTCAACACCCCAATTATAATATTGATCAAAATAAAATGCTTTTTAGTTCTATTTTATATGCTGTTCATTTACTGAATTATTAAAAAATACTCATTGATGGGCCTCCCCTATGGCGCAACGGTTAAGCACTGGGTTGCGAAGCTGCCCACAGTCTGTAATGCCGGTTTGATCCCCAGCCACCAGGTGAGGGTCCCACATGGTGCGCAGACCTCTCCTGCCGCCTGCTGCTCCCCTCAGCAGTATATTTCGTCAGTCTGCCTGTTCTGTTCCCCGCTCTGGCTCTGGTGAATTCTCTCACCCTCCTGTGCTTCTGACTATACCTAGTACTTGTATAAATAAATAAATAAATCTTTTTTTAAAAAGTTAAAAAAAATACTCATTGATGTATTACATCAATGAAATTAATACTTTAATTTGTTTCTAAAGAATGTAAAAGATTGATAGCATTTGAGTAAAGAAGAGAGCCATGGGAGAGGCTTCTAGAAGGCTGATAATATTCTCTTTATTGGTCTGTGTGGGCCATTAAAATCTTCTCCTAACAGTATATTTTTCTACACAAATGCCCAAGTCATGCTTTTAAAAACTATTCCTTTTCTCAAAACCTTTCCATGGCTTACCTATCTCACTTGAAATAAATTCTTAAATTCTTTTCATGGACTTTTAAGACCTTAAAGACCTGGACCTTTCTACCTTCTATTTCACCAGCCACAAGAGACACATGAAACTGAGTCTACTGAAGAGTCACCTGTGCTCTGTGTCTTCACTCTGCTCCCAGTTGCCATCATGATCCACTCCCCTCACTTCATTCAGTTATCCAGGTAAAAGTCTGCCTTTCAGAGATACCTGTCCCTCTCTGTTGTCTTTTTACCCTTTTATTTTTCTTTATGCCACTTAACACAATCTCATGATTATGTTATTGTATGATTCCCTCCACTAGAATGAGTCCTATGAACAGACATTCTCTATTTGTTCACTGCTGTGACACCATCATTTATAACAGAGCCTATTATCAAATGGAATGCAACAAACTTTCACTAAATAAATTAAATAATATCACTGAATTGTTAATAATATTTATTATTTATAATATTGAACCTGTACAGGGGAATTCAGCATGATTAAAAATATAGTAACATAGGGCCTCCCCTGGTGGCGCAGTGGTTGAACACTGGGCTGCGAAGCTGCCTGCAGCCTCTGCGGTGCCGGTTCGATCCCCAGCCGCCAGGTGAGGGTCCCAAATGGCGCACAGACCTCTCCTGCCACATCCGCTGCTCCCCTCAGCAGTGTGTTTTGTCAGTCTGCCTGTTCTGTTCCCTACTCTGGCTCTGGTGAATTCTCTCACCCTCCTGTGCTTCTGACTGTACCCAGTGCTTGTATAAATAAATAAATAAATCTTTATATATATATATATATATATATATATATAGTAACATAGTTACAGAGACTTACTGAATTTTTAATGACAACTGATAAAAAACCAGAATATTTTGACCATCAAACATATATAAACACAATCTAATCTTCTATGCATAATAATACATACACCTTAATTTAAGATTCTTCTCTGAACTAATATATCACTAATACTTTTTAAATATCAATTAATTTGGAAGATGTTATGTATTTCTAATTGGTAATTTTTTAAATACTTTAAAATTTGTGTCATTAATTACTGATGTATGTCACAAAAGAAAAGTATAACATAACTGCTAGGAGAATGCTTTCTCCAGAGAAAACCACAAGTCATCTATGAAAGAATGCTTACTGTTCAGAATTGGAACTGTACAACCTTTTTTGAAGATCTGTCCTTGTCAATTGCTATGTGCCACTGAATGGAAGAGTAAATTTAAAATTCAATTCATACACCAATGATAAATTCTACATTATCTCCATCTTTATAACTGTATTCCTACCACTAGCTCCAGTGATCATGTCATAGTTAAGGGTATTTTAACCATGACTGCAATTCAATTCAATACTAAGGATTTTAAGCACCAAGGGAAATGTTTAGTTAGGCTGTACCTGTGGGTTATATCTTCATATATGAAGGGGAAATTAAAGCAACTAATGGTGCTAATACACCTCTCATTTCCACTTTTCCAAACAAAACCAATAGAAATCACTTTATTCATCATACCTGATTCAATCCAAATATAAAATAAGTTCTCCCTCTCAAATTATTGTAGAGGGCCTCCCCGGTGGCGCAGTGGTTGAGCGCTGGGTTGCGAAGCTGCCCGCAGCCTCTGGGCACCGGTTCAATCCCAGGCTGCTCCACGGCCACCAGAGGAGGGTCCCACATGGCGCACAGACGTCTCCTGCTGCCCACTGCTCCCCTCAGCAGTGTGCTTAGGTCCTTCTGCCTGCTCTGCTCCCCGCTCTGGCTCTGGCAAATTCTCTCACCCTCCCACGCTTCTGACTGTACCCAGTGCTCGTATAAATAAATAAATAAATAGATAGATAGATAAATAAATAAATAATCTTTAAAAAAATAAAATAAAATTATTGTAGATTTTTATACTCCAAGAAGGGAATGTCTTATTTGGTCTATGGGTATTTATTTATTAAGCAAATTTATTAGGTATCTCTATGTGCTAATACCATGTCAAGTGCAAGGGCACAAATATTAAGACAAAACTCCTGCTACTTAAGGGATACAAAGCTGAGTAAATATTTAGAGTTTACAGCTCAGTAAGGAAGACAGGATTATAACATAATTAGCACAGATGTAAGTGTAATAATGGTGACCTGGACAACATATTACAGGACTTCCAAGAACCTGGAAGCTTTAGGGTTTTCCAAAGGTGTTTGACAAGTCCCACAAAATAAGTAAGAGTTAACAAATTAATGGTGGGAGAGCAGTGTGGGAGAATATTTCACAGACCACCACAGTAGGAACAACGAAGTTAGGGAGGAGACAGGATATCTATCAGCAGTCTCCAGAGTCTGCTCAGATCTTTACCAGTTGGCTGACAATCAATATGTGGGTAGGTGGAGCACAGACACGAAGGGGCTTGCAGAGAGTCGCCAGAACAGAGAACGGGGAGATGAGAGTAACTTGTCTTAGGGAGATAAAAAGGGACTTACTAGATTAGAGGGTAAAGATATAGATTAGAGGGTAAAAATATTTACCAAATATAAAAATATTTCAGAAGGTCTGTCAGGAGAACGTCTGGAGTGAGAAGATGGGTGAGAAGATAGAAAAGCAATAGATGTTGAAATACTGATGATTCAAGAGAACAGAAACATGATTATAGAAGTATTAACAGCTGAAGTGGATTTAATTCTTCAAAATATTTGCTCCTTGTTCCCTCTGGGAGAATTATCTATTACCAACTATTGGCATCAATTTTTGCCCTATGATTTGCTTTGGCAAGTACCCAAATGCCATCAAAACATAAGTGGTGTGCACCACTTCAAAGAAGAAATGTAGAGGAGTAAGGTTATGGGTCTATTATATTCTTTTTCTTCAAACAAAAGGTCAAATCAGGCTATTGCCTTAGTCTGGATCCAGAATGAAGATAATTTATGGTGCAGAGTCTTGGAGGAGAACAGCTACTGACTCAGAATGCATATGTAGCTTGAAAGAAATAAACATTTGCAGTCACACGCAAATATCATTTGTCGGATGTTTACTTCTGCAACACACCTTAGCCTCATTAATTCAATAGCTATCCCAATATCAGTCTAAGAACAAGCACTACCCCACGAAATTACTAAGGAGTAAATGGGGTGAGCTTGACAGGAGCTTGGAGTACATGAGTAGTGATGTCAGGAGCAGAATTACAAATTGTCATGAGGGAGGTACAGATGGTAGGGGCTAAGATATAACTGAAGTTACTGGAAGGAAAAGTATTTGCCCTGAAGCCAAAGATTTAGCTGAGAATGCTAAAAGAAAGGATCCTGCTTTCTAGGATAGCACTAGAGTTTAAAAGGCATCAGCAAATGGTCTAGATAAAAGGTAAGGACAGTAGCACTGCATTATTCTGTGATTCTAGTTGCATGCAGTAGATCAGTCCAAAAATATTAGGTACAATAAAATACTGAGAGACCACACTCACTTAACTTTTATAACAGTTCTATTTCCTTACTAGTTACTGCTATTAATCTCTTACTGTGCCCAATTTATAAATTAAATTTTTTCATAGATTGATGCTATAGGAAAACATGTATATTGGGCCCAGTACTATCTGCAGTTTAAAGCTTACCTTGGAAGTCTTGAAGCATATGCCCTGCAGACAAGGGGACTACCACACAACATGTCTTCTGGGAAATCCTGATCTACCTTAAAGCAGTACCTGCAACTTCACTACAAACAGAACGCAATGCCCAGAATGGATACCAATTAAAAACAATAATATGTTTCGCCAATTCACTTCATGAGCCTGTACCTATAATCAACTACATATATACTTTACACTGTGAACTATCCCAACAAATCAACAAAAGCTAGTTTGACAGGTGGTGTATCCTGTATTGTAGGAAATGGAAAGATGGGGTGCCATAGAGAATGAAAGGAAGCAAAGTCTGAGAAGACAGTCTTTTCAGAAGTGCCCCCACTTGTTTCTGTTACATTCTTCTGTGCAGTAGCAATAAAGCTATCCAAAATAGAACAGAGACACATTTTGATATTTATGAATTCAGAAAATGTGTGTTACATATACCTTTACTTAGGAGGTGACCTGAAAATGGCACTTTCAAGAGAAATAAGCACTGGGCAAAAAAATGAGGAGGATGTGGGACCAAGGATAGAAAGGAACCATTTAGGAAACAGTAAAGGAAATCAGCAGGATAGGTGGGTGACTGTCTGAGAATACCAATTACAGCAGAAGGGATGGAGAGATATATTTCAGAAAGCAATGTAAAAAAACAGAATAGAATAAAGCAAAAATAAAGAAATTTAAAATAAGAAATAGGGAAATAAATTCATAGCACATTACTTGCTTCTGCAAGTGAATATTTTCATAGCAATAAAAATGAGAACATGGCTTATAGATGTTTTTATTTAGAGAATTCAAAATATATAGGAAAGTACTAATATAGAACAAACACACACCCCAAATTTTGCCACATTTTCCTTCAAATGTTGAATTTACAAAAGAAAGAGGATATTTTGGAAGAAATTTAAATACTCTTTGATTATCATATTAAAAATGACCCCATCGTCTTACCCAATTTTTAGAAAGTATAGCTATCATAAATTTACATATATAGAAAGAGAAGCTTTCTATTTTACATAAAAATTTATATGAGGATTTGTAGACTTTTACATAAATGTATTTATTCTTGAAAAGTAAGAGTAGCTCATCATTGCTGGGTATGTGTGAATGTTCACACGTGTGGAAAAAAGCACAGACTGCACAAATGACACACTGAAAAGTATATCTAAGAGAAATGGACTGTGAGTCTTTACAACTTTCTAATCTGGCACCAACCAAAAAGCAATGATATGTTTAATAAAAACAATAGTAGCATTAAAAATATTCCCAACTATCCTCTTTAAAATAAAAGGAAAAGCAGCTTAATGGAAGTGGATGCAGAAAAGGTTGAGGCTGCTGAGTGACAGACAAGGGTGAAATGAACAAAGATTAGGCAGAACTGTTCCATCATCTGGTCAACAACAGTCCAGGTGACCAAATAAGTCCAAGGAAGAACATGGCATGAAAGAGTGTCAGATGAAATACTGCACTGTGTTCCTCTCCAGCGAGCAGCCTCTGGCTCTATTAGTATACTTCAAATCAATCATTATCAAATGGAAAAATAAAATAATCATTTGTTGAGGAACAGTCACTTAAGAATTCCTGCACATCCACTCTATTTTCTTAGTAACTAACATATATGTAATAATTAGAGTAACAAAAAACATGAGTTTCTTCATGCAGTGAAGAGGCTGCACAAAGTATTCTCTATGTGTGCGTCTTTTGTCTGCATCATTTAAAATAGCTACCACTTTTTTTTCCCTGCAACAATTTAGCCACAATCATACAGACCTAATTCATCTCTTTCAACTAATGAACCATTTCTAATCATATAAACTCTAAGTCACTTTTTAAGATGTTTTACATTTACTGTGTATTATAAAATATTTATCAAAAACATATTTGAAATTACTTCTAGTGATTTGTGTTTTCTAAATACTATGCTTTTTCTTGCTTTTTTCTCTTTGAATGTTCATGTTTATTCCTTGACAGTTTAAAAATATTCATGTATGTTTTATTCTTTCTGTTTACTCTTACCTTTGTAACTACTTCTCTTCACATAGTTTGTAAACAATTTTTAAGTTTAATCATTCTCTCTGTTCACCATTCCAGGAGCTTCAATACAATTCAACTTCTCTCTGCACACCCATTCCAATTTACTGTTAACTAGAGTTTTCTGTTCTAATCTCAATGTATTATGTTGCTGGTTTTCTTCTTACAGTAAATATTTAGGTTTGACATTTATATATTATATTATTCAAGTTCTGCTGCTTTGTACATTACCCCCTTTTTTTCTGGGTTCATTTTCCTTGGCACTGTAATAAATTTTCCAGCAGTTTTTCAGTGATGGTCTGTGAGAAATAAACTCTCTTAATCTTTGTATATCTTCATTTTACTGTCACTCCTGAATGATGATTTAATTGGGAATAGAATTTTAGGTTGACAGGCATTTTCCTTCAGTTCTTTGTTTCCATGCATGTATTTTTATGGTTGAGAAGAGAAGACTTCTGTCAACTTAATCTTCCTTCCTTTGCAGGTAATCTTAATATTCTCTTGTTTCTTTCAAGATTTGTTCATTATCATTGGTGTTATATGGTTAACTATTTTTTTCTCTCACTGTGTACCCTTTTGATTTATCCTGTTCAACTCTCAGCAAACATCTTTTAATCTGAAGAGCTGCATGATACTTGTATCTGTAAATAATAAATTATTATTTTGTACATTTCTTCTTTAATATAAAAATTACCTTTCTAAAATGCCTCTTAAATATATATGGGAGCTTATGAGTCTATATTCTATTTCTTACCTTCTCTTTCAAATTGTGCATTGCTTTATCTCTGTGTTCTTTCTGTATGCTTTACTTTGTTTTATCTTTAAGTATAATGTTTCTCTTCAGCTGAAAAGAGTTTACCATTTATCTCATTCATTGATCTCCCCCCACCAGAGTATATTTGTCATTCCTAAGACTTATATAATTCATTCTTTCACACATTTTTCTGTCTTTGTTTTGTAACTTATTATTGTTGCAGGAATATTTTATCTCCTTAAGTGCCATATAAATATTTATTCTAATCCATTTTTCACACAGTTTCACTATTTCTATTTCTATATGCTTTACTTATTATACTTAGTTTCTTTGCAGACCATCATATAATAGCTAGTTTTATGGTACACTTTCCATTTTTGTCAAAATGCTCATTATGTTTGGGGCTTTATCATACAAGTGTTTCCTTATTTGTGGTTCACATTTCCTGGGTCTATCACTCCAGGTAGAACTGGTAATGATATATTGGGAGGTAATCCTGTGTAAGCATAGACAAACTCCCAGTTATGCCTCTCTTTTCTCCCCAAATCCCAAACTATAATTTAAACCTTGCACTCTATTCTTATTTCTGGCCAATTTTTTAAAAATATTTATTTTTATTTATGCATACAAGAGCTGGGGTATAGGCCAGAGATGCGGCCTGCATCCTCTCTGGTGAGAGGATTCACCAGCAACAGAGTGGGAAACAGAACAGGCAGATGTACTGAAATACACTGCTGAGGGGAGCAGCGGTTGCAACAGGTCTACTGCGCCATGTGAGTAGCACCCTGGCTGGGGATCGAACTCATGTTGCAGTGGCTATGGATAGCTTCACAGTGTTGTATCTTAACCCCTTGCACCACCAGGGAGGTTCTGGACAATTTTTGAGGCAATTTTTCTCAATTCGTGAGTCCATGCTTTAATTTTTTATGTGTCATGTGGTCACATACTATTTGAAACTATAGGTCTTCTCTCTTTTTCTATCCTGTGGGGATTTTTCTCTTGGATTTTTCGCACAGCTCTTTGTTTTTCACTGACATGTACACTGTGTATGTATTAGTGTAGAGATGTAGAACTTTCTGTGCATTTGGAAACAAAATGGAGGATTAAGCTCCTTTTCATTCTGTTATATTAGGTAAAAGTTATATTTATTGATTTTTAACACTTAGACTTAATTTATTAACCCCACTCCCCCTCCTGGCACTCCCTACTAAGCTCATTATTTTTTATATTTCCCCATAGCACATATCACCATCTGCATTCAACACATTAACTGGATTACTTATTGTTTATGGTTTGTCTTTCTCAACTAAAAAGAGAATGATTTCCTGAAGTGAGGAAAATAATTTTTTACTACTGTACCTTTAGCTTATCAAAACATACCAACATGTAATAGGCATTCAAAACCTATAAATGTCAAGTGAATAAATAAGTGAATGAATAAATAATTAAATGAAATCACCAAAAACAAATGGTTATAAAAGGTAATATAAATACCATTGACATTGTCAATAGAAAAGTACAAATCCAGAAGAGAGTCAAAAAAGAAAATGGTAGACACATTGTACCTCATCAAAGAATCAAATATACAGTTGGGAAGAAGGAATCAAGACATAAGCACAGCTTCTAATGCTGCCTGGTTAGCCAAAAAAGGAAAATGGTAGTAGGTAGATTTGACATAATTTCTAAGATATCTAGTTGTCTTTATTATATCAAGTAACTAACGTATAAAAACAAATAAATAAGAATGTGAATGTACCATAAGTTGAAATTGAGAAAGTTACTTAAAAAAAAAAAAAAACCACCAAAAGATGGTAACAGTTCTTCAGATGAGAGTAACAGAAGAAAGAAATAGGACTGTGGACTAGTGCTTTCCATTATAAGTCCTTTGAAATGTTCGTTTGCTTTACCACATACATTTTTATTTTGATAAGATAGAGTAATAGTTTCTATATAAGCATGATGAGGAGGGAGAAATAGTAAGAAGGAAAAGTGAAATGGAAAAATAAGGGGAAAAAGAATTTTGGCTTGGAGCATCTGTTTTTGTATTGTTTTCCCTTTTTTCTATTATTTCTATATATTTAAAAACCTGAAAATTTTAATTTGCAATATTCATGATTAAGTAATGATTAGGAGGAAACCATTTTTATTCAAGCAATTATAGAAGTAAGTATTGTTTGCTGTTACAGAAAGGAAAGAAAATTTATGCAAGTGGGAGAGATTAACGTTTACAAAGCACTGAGATCACCATTTTATTCCGTACCTCAGAAGGCCAATGACAAAACAATAATATTGATCCTGGAACAAAAACCAAAGAACAATTTCTTGCCCTAGAATAAGTAGATTCATTCCTAACAGAAATCAAGGATCAATTTGCGAGTACAGTAGTTTTATAAGGGGAGAACCATTCTTTATTTTCCTCAAATCTTATGATTTTAGAGAAATTGTGGTGAAGCTATGGAATAGAGAGAAGGGAGCTTTTTAAGAGAGGCTTTGGAGACACGCAGAAAATATGTGTATGATGCCTGCTCCTCTGATTCTTATAAATCACCTTAGAGAAGGGAGTGTTCTGGTGGCAACAGACAGCCCGAAGATCAATACCAAAGTCTATTGATTCATCACAATCGATCTGCTCTGCAACATTCTGACTGTGTTCTTTCTGATTTATCAAAAGACTGAGGTGGTAACCACTCACTGTAACCATCTTCTTAATTTATTTCATTATTGAAAGTTTTAGTAGAATCATGAATATTTAATGAACTAGAGGGAAAAAATAAATAGGCTTTAAAATATATCTCAAAATTGCCAATGAAAATGCTTAGATAGCAAACAACACAGTTTCCAAGGTGAAAAGTTTTATTAAATAAATGCAGAGACAGCTGTTTTCAGAAAATCACATTTTCCCCAGTCCCGAGTGAGACATGTTCTTACACATCACAACATTAATAGTCACATTGTGTTACTTGATTTAGTGCAACATAATGCAGTGTGACTAATGCAACCCGATGGTACAGACTCATGTAAGAGAAAAAATCCATCACCTAGGAAATGTGGAACAAAGATGCACTTTCCTGAAAACAAAGGTTAAATAAATCAAAGTTTTCTGATGAAAGAAAAGTAATGCAAAAGAGAGATTTATTCCAAAACGCATTTCAGCCCACCATTGCAATGATCCCTGGGTACATTAGGGAGGGGAAGAGGAATCTAACATGAAAAGCCCTTAAGCTGTTTGAACTCAGCAGTACTTAGTGCTTCCACAATATTTTCCTCTGTAGTAGCAATCCTCTGAAGCAATAGCTCCTTCATCTGTCTTCTCAGGAATTGCCCAGGTGACTGCTACAAAGGCCCAGTTGACAACCTAGTCCTTTCTCCTTCACCATCTCTAAAAATGTACTTAGGATAGGGAAGAGGTAATATAAAATTATTTTTAAAGCCCACCTTGTATATACTATGAAAAAGGTATTAATAATGGAGGAAAGAAAGAGCTCTGTAGGTGCGTGATCAGTTTTCAGTTGTGTTTACCCATCCGTATTCTTTACCTTTAGTTGCAAGTATGGGTCTTAAGTTAGATAATAATAAAGATAACTATCAGATTATAGGAAAACAAAAGTCAAGACTCTCATGCAGTATAGGAATAAACTAATATTTTCAGCAGGAAAAGAAAATAATTTTTATTTTACTTCTTAAAAAGTTATACGAAATCTAGAGAGGAAGGTTCCATGGGCTATTCTGCACTGCTAATGCTAACATCATTGTATTTAAATGAAAAGCAAACATTTTAATATTAGTACATTAGCTTTTTTGCAATTATGTATATCTTCCATTCGATATCACTGCAAATTAATTTAAAGGCTATTTCAAACCCAAAAGCTAAATAATTGTTTGAATCTCTTTTTATTTCTTTCATTAGACTGGATGTTCCTTGAGCCTTCTCCAATTACTACTTGATATGGCAACTTTGAAAAGGATGCTCTGCTATTCCTATTTTGTAGAAGAAAAAATAGAGGCAATGAGAGGTCAAGTGAGAAACTGTCTTAGACACTACAGCCTTAGTTAAACTCCCAAATGAATAGAGGGAAGGATAAGCCTTCCCAAGACATCCAGAAAAGGCATTTCCAGGTTGTGTCACTTTGACATGTGTATTATTTCTAGTTGAGGTCAGCTGAGGACCTCAGGCTCAGGAAAAACTACCAGTCCTTTAACTACCTAAAAGAATGAAAATCATGGATATAAAACAGAATTAGGATTTTCACCATAATAACCTTTCTATGGGAGAAACCTATATATGGTAGAGCACCCGAATTTCATAGCATCTAGTCTATGTCATACAAATCACCCTCTTCTAATCATAGGAGTTACCCTCCTTTCTGCTTGATGCCCCAGGTCTCTATTCCTTCCCTTACTCAGGTTATAAATACCTTCATTTTGCCCTCATTTCCTTTAGAATCTACATCCACATTGACTCTCCTCACGTAAGTAAGTAAATTTGTTCTCCTTTACTGCTAATCTGTCTGAGGTTAATTTGACTGCTCAGCCAGTCTAAGTGCCTGGAGGGTGAGGGGAAATTTTCTCTCCGCTCTGATTGCAACCACACAGGTGATCAGAAATGCATGCCATGGAGTTACCTGGATGAGTTCTGTCAACTCACGAACTCATCAAAAATATTTTTTTTTTTCAATGTTGGCAAGGATGTGGAGAAAAAGGAACTCTCCTGCACCACTGGTAGGAGTGCAAAATGGTCCAACCACTATGGAGAGCTGTGTGGAGATTTCTTGACCACTAAATATAGAGCTTCCATATGATCCAGCAACTCCACTCCTAGGTATTTACCCAAAAGACACAGAAATATTAATTCAAAAGGGCACCTGTACCTCTATGTTTATAGTAGCACTATTTACAATAGCTAAGCTATGGAAACAACCCAAATGCCCAAAAATAGATCACTGGATCAAGAAGATGTGGTATATATACACAATGGAATATTACTCAGCAATCAAAAAAGATAAACTCATGCAATTTGCAGGAACATGGATGGAGTTGGAAGGGATCATGCGCAGCGAAATAAGCCAGAAAGGAAAAGAAAAATACTGGATGGTCTCACTCATAGCAGGAATTTAGAAAACCTAAATAAGAGACCAGAAAAAAGACTAATTGCAATAAAGTAAAAATCAAAATCAACAAGCAACTATAGACCAGAAACACACTACAGGGGGGGTGGGAGGAGAAGAGGGATTAGGGTCAGAAAAGTGAGTGGGAATTATATGGGGAATATAACCAAAATGAAAATGCATACATTATGCAAAAATGAAAATGATGTAAGAATTATATAAAATAAAATAATTCATTAAAAATAATTTGTTTTCATTTTATGCTACAAAATTTGCAAATGACTTGTTAAGTACCAATCAATAGCTGATACTCTGTCTTTCAAGACTCTCATCTATTGAAGGCATCATATCTAGAAGTAATTTTTAAAAGGAACAAAAATATGTACTATAACAATAAAATCATTCTTGCCTTCATCATGGTATCTATCCCAAATTCCATCATAAGAGAAAACTTTCAGATCGTTTGACTTCTTTAGATATATTACATTGGAGTGTTTTATTAGATTGCAGATCCAAATAGGTTCTTTAGAAAAATGATCCTGTTACAAGAATGCTAATGACAATGATTATCTCCCGCTCACTGGCTGCTACCTGCTACTATGCTCCAAGCTCTGTGGAAACTCATTTAAATTCTGTACCAACTCCTTAAGATAAGTCTTATTATTTTTCATATTTTATATATATGAAATCTGGGATGGAAGGATACTTTCTGAATTTGCACAAATTAGTCAGTTCCATTTGTCAGCAACAAATTCAAACTGAGGTCTATTTCTATCAAAAATATATATTCTTATCCACTATACTCTCCACAGAATCATCACAAGTACTACTTTGAGAATAAGCCTAACAGAACCTCAATGACATGTACATAGATAAAATGAATAAAAAAACAAAGGCACATTTAAGAAAAAATACAAATATCAGGTTTGAGCAAAAATATAGTTGTAAGATCATTTGGCATGGAATACCTCTAAGGGCAAAGTGTGAGCAACTTAAAGGAACAGAATCGGGCCTCCCCTGGTAGCGCGGCGGTTGAGCGCTGGGCTGCGAAGCTGCCCACAGCCTCTGCAGCACCAGTTCGATCCCCGGCTGCCAGCGAGGGTCCCACATGGTGCAACAGACCTCTCCTGCCACACCCGCTGCTCCCCTCAGCAGTGTGTTTGGTCAGTCTGCCTGTTCTGTTCTCTGCTCTGGCTCTGGTGAATTCTCTCACCCTCCCGCACTTCTGACTGTACCCAGTGCTTGTATAAATAAATAAATAAATCTTTAAAATAAATAAATAAATCTTAAAAAAATAAATAAAGGAACAGAATTAGGACTTGAAAAAGAAGTATCAAAGAGAAACAGTGGCAGTGCTGTTTCATAACCTATTCTGGAAGGTAGACCTTTTTCCATGAGAAGACTGAAACATAAAGCTAAATACACTGAGTCCAATATTTAGTTTATCCACATAGCTAATTCTCTTGAACAGCCTCCTGAATATAATTTGACAATTCAATTCTGACCCACTACAAGTCTATAGGTAAGTATTCTAGTTCCCATACTCTGTCCAGTGACTTCTGAAGTACTCAGAGGTCTACTAAGGCATGGCTCACTCCATTGAGATGATACTACCTGAGGCTGCTGGGTATTCAGCCAATCTTGCTATAGAACTGTGATGTCTGCAAATGCATTAGGACATGCTAGTCTCATCATTACTTACCTCAATTCCACCTACTCTTGAGGAAATACCTGATCACTATCTCCAGAGTGATGAGAGAATTTCATAACCAACATTTACTCCATGTTGAATGAACTAGGGATGTACAACAGACCTATGTATAGCACTGCATACAATAAAGGGGAACACAACAGATTGAAGCTTCTCAGATTGGAATTCAACTCTGCAAGGAAGCTGTGTCTTTCACCAAGATACTTAACTATGCTTTACTTTTCATATCTACAAAACAGAAAAAATAATACAATGCCTACCTCAAAGAGTCGTTAAGATTAAATGAGTTAATATATGCAAGGAGCTTACTAAGTACACAGCATATAGGAAACACAATAAATGATAGTAGCGATTGTGATTATGGATTTGATAATGAATATGACAGAATTCAATTGTTTTAAAAAAGTGAAGTTTGCTGTTCAGTGTATCTCTTATGTGATTTATCGCCCCCCAAAAAAAAAAAAATCACAGAGGGTATTTGTCAGTGTCTGATCTGAAAAACTGGTCATATCAAATACATCAGTTCATGAGTAGAACACATTAACCAAAAAAACAGTAGGATTAAAATAAATTACACAGAGAGAGATAAGTTAAAATGAGATACGCTATAAAAATCTTGATTTTGTTGTATATTTTCAGTTTTCTGGTTGGTCCTAACTCTCTGGAGATAAGAATTAACTTGTTTCTTGCTTTCAGATTACTATAGAATTGCCAATTTTATCCTTAAAATACACAACGTGCTTCTCCACCTTCTATCCATTAGCCACTTAGCTGGCTTTCTCATTCTTACACCTATAAAACTGTACCTTTCGTTTGAAGTTTGTACAGTTTAATTCTACTGAACTGCTCTAATCTTTTCAACCTTGTTCTACGTCTTTTGTCATTCATCATTTGAATCTGTCAGGCTGATGATGTGAACAGCATTATAATTAGGAATTTAAAAATTCTAAAATTCACAGGAAATTAGATAGAAGTGAATACTATAGGAAATACATTCTCTAAGACACAGAATGTCTTTTAATGGATGCCACTAAGAAAGATATATCCCACCCACCACCTTATGAAGACCTAAATCAAGAATATTCAATTACATGGTGTCATCATTTACTTAAGAAAGATTCCTGATGTTAGCATTTACCACCTCATTCTCAATTTTCTGTTTGTGTCTCTATTTTGGTCTCTCTGCTTTCTGTCTCTGTCTTGTTTTCTTTCTATTGCTTTGTTTTCTTAGGTTGTATATTACTTCTAAGGCACTGAATTTTATATAGCCTCTTTAAATCTCTAAAAAGCCTATGCATACTTTCCAATAAAAAAATCAAACTGGTATCATTCAGCTTAGATTCAAATGGTTAAATATTCATTAATGGAAGCTGATTGATGGTGTGTTGCTACTTTAATTAAAAAGGACTCCAGAATGGCATTTTAAATAGCAATGCTATTTTCTAAATTGACCTAATTCCATTAAAAGAAAAAAAAAAAAACTTAAATTGAACCCGAAGTTCTAAAGTTTCTCTTCCGGTAATATTGGACATATCAATCTCAAAATTTAATTTGCCAACAAAATATTGATTACCAAAGAGAAGAGTTTTCCCATATTCTCATTTTTTTTAAAGATTTATTTATTTATACAAGAACCGGGGTACAGGCCAGAGGTGCGGAAGGGTGAGAGGATTCACCAGAGACAGAGTGGGGAACAGAACAGGCAGATTGACTGAAATACAGTGCTGAGGGGAGCAGCAGGCGAGACAGGAGAGGTCTGCAGCACCATGTGGGTTGTTCCGCAGCCGGCAGGGATTGAACCGGCTCTGCAGAGGCTGCAGACAGCTTCACAGCGCTGAGCTCAACTGCCTGTGCCACCAGGGAGGTCCCTCCCATATTCTCATTTTTGCCTGAACTGTAATTCAAGGAAAATTCCAACATTATTTTCAGATATCTCTAAAAGAAAACCCTAAGTATTAGATGACCAGAGGGCAATGGGAATAATTTCCGGGCAAATCTAGTAGAATAGCTATAAACTAGATTTTTTCCAAAAATAATTAATTTTATTTCATCTGGCAGGAGCATCATATCCCTACTCAGATCTGCCTTGCATTTTAGATAAGACCTTCAGGTCACAGAATATTAGCATAAGAGAAAATTATTTGGAGGTTGGCCTAATAGCAGACAAATTGGTCTGGTAAAACCAGGGCCACTATGCTGGCCTTTAGTAGCTTATCTTGGGCATTTTTCAACCATATTATGTATTCTTTGAAAATCAATTCCAACCCCAATCCCACTCTTACAAAGTGTTTGGCTTAAGTTCTTAGTTTATAGAGGTTTAATTATGATTTTGGCAAGGACATTAAGCCATTTTTAAGGGAATGAAAAATCCCCATTTATCATTTTTAAGTTTGAAATTCTAAGACAATAAAGACAGGGATAGCTTTTTTCTAAAGAAATGCTATGAGATGGTTTATTAAAAGAGAGGGTGAGTTTTGCTTTGTTTTGAAATGGTGAAATAATTTATATATGCATGCTAATGTAAGGAAGACCATAACAAATTTTTATTTACTGCACATCCAGTTTTATAAAATTTTAAATTTCAACTTGCAAATCTTAACCTATTTTTATGATATGAAAATATAAACAGAGGTAAACAACCTGTGTGTTACTCTCTGATCCTCTCTTTACTCATAAGTGAATCTTCAGGGTGAGGGCATTATTTAACCAACCACAACTAAATATTGACAATGTAGAATTATTTCTAAGGAAACTACATATTTATGTCAATTTTACTTGGTTTATGTCTATATTTTACTTTGGTTGTTTATTTATGTCTATATTTTACTTGGTTGTTTTTCTCATGATTCATTGAATTTTCTTCTCTAAGGGAAGATTTTATGAATATGGATTAGTTTTAATTTTGTTAGTTAAAGGTATTAAAAATGTCTTCTAGTCTGTGGTTTATCATTCACTTTGGATCTGTGCAGAGTTTTTAATTTTATGAAGTGAAAATTTACCCATCTTTTTCCTTTAGAGTACTTTCTTTGGTGCCTGATTTGAAAAACTTGTCTTAGCTATGTCTATTCTTCGTCCTTAGCTTTTCATTATGAAATTAGGTGTCAGCTTTCTTGGTTCCTTAAAAACTCCTGCTGAAATTGTTATTGGGATTGCATTAAATTTAGAATAATTTGAAAGAATATCAATAGCACTTAGTTATTGAAATTTAATTCATTAACATGATGTGTACACACACACACACATAGGTCTTTTGTTTTCTTTTTATACATCCAGTTCTTTGCAATTTTCTCCAGATTGGGTCTGCACTTCTTTAATCAGACATATTAAGTAATTTACAGATTTTGTTAATATAAAGACTTTATTTTTCTGATTAAGTCCCACTGGTGTTTAGGAAACCCTTTTAGCAATTTGTCTATAAAGTCTAGGTATGAGATAGCTAAATTGACAGCTGTACAGACAGAATGGCTTGAAAGGTAGGGGTATCTGGTTGTTTGATTAATAATTATTTTGTTTTCATAAAATATTTTTCCAATGATAAATTCTAATTTTATTTTTGTTTGTGGACAGAATTTTTAAAGTCACTTCTATGAAGAAATACACCATCACTTTTTGTAAATGTTGTATAGTACTTGAAAAAAAAGATTTTTTTATATGGTAGGCATAACTAATACCTACCTTTTAGTTTCTAAATTAGATTCGAAACTATTATACAGTCATACGACTTTTATTTTTTGATACATTTTTGTTAGAATCTCTCCTTTATAAAATATATCTTTACCCTCCCTCCTAGGGTCCAGAATCTTTATAATGGAAAGATTTAAACTGTGTCCAAACAACAACCTCATTATAGGTGAAATTATTTTGTGTCACTAGAACTCCATCATGGACTGTGACAGCAATGTAAAGGCAAGTTGAAAAATGTGTATCTAGTTGCTCTCCCTCTTTTCCCTACACATGAACGGGCAAACTTTTCCCGAATCTATAAACAGCTGAGTCCTAACAGCTAATGTTTAGTACTTATGGGATAGTGGGAACTTTATTAAAATACTACTACCTAACTGTAGAGAATATGATAGGGTTTCTTCTGTTTAGAAATGTCATTCTGTCAGCTTTCTGAGCTGCTTTAAGTTCCCTTGGCTTCTGCAGAGATAGCGGTGCTATGTTGATTCTTCCCTAATGAAGAGGAAAAAGGACAAGGACAAACAAAAACAGTTTTCTCAGTTCTTGCCCAGGTTCACATCTGCCTGTTTAGCCAGTTGTTTAACTAAGTCCAAGTATTTTTCTCTCCATATACTTACCAAAGCCATGAAGATAGATAGTTTAAGTTTCATGAGAACCACTTTCTCAAGCCACTAATATTGACAGTAAATAAGCATATGCAATCTTAAGAAGGGGAAATTTTTATACTTCTTATTACCATATGAAGAAACATTTCTAATCTTGTGTTCACAAAAGATGTTCACAGTGCCAACGAGTCAGAGAAAGTGTTACACCAAACACTTAGCTTTGGTAATATATGAATCTCCTCCACTGAATTCCAAAAGAAAATAAGCACTATAGAAGATAATTTGATTATTTTCTCAATGTTCTATACTACCATTCCACATGCATAGGAGAAAAGACATTTCATTACATATAAAAAATGGATTAGGGTGTGAGGATTTAGCTACCTCCCTCCCCCAGATTCCTTTTGGAGAAAGACTGCACAGAGCTTCATAATTTACAAGGTTTTCAAGAATTATTAAGTGTGTGAGATTTTATCCTATTGCTTGTTAACAAATTAGCCTGCCACAGTTACACAGATGCTAGCAGAAAACATGAGACCCCAAGATCAGAAGCACAGGACTTTATTATTCACAACACAACAGGCAGCATAAGCTTCCTGTCTGCATTGCATTCCTTTACCCCCCAAATCCCACTGGGGTGATAGGAGCAGTTCAGGTGGATGCTACTACAACATACACACACTCACAGGGTTTGTGCAACAGATAACTGAGTTTCAGAAACCTTCTTCTTTGAAAGACTCTCCTAGCAAATATTCCCAATCTTTGCTCCAGAGAAAGACATAACCTATATCATCTGCTCAGAAAAAAAAATGCGGCCCTTCATCCAGATGAAGACAATCTCTGTTTCCCAAGACTGCGTGCTATATAAAACTGGAAAAATTATCCAGAACAAAAGTCATCAATGCCCCTTCACAATCACGCAGAAACTTGAAAGCCACAAGGGGACACGTAAATCCCAAAATGGCCTTTTTCACTAGCTCTTGATGTTTCATCTCCACAGTGTGCTCCTACTTGTGTAAAACTTTAGTAAGAGGAATGACAATGGGTGAATGTTTGGCATAACAGGCAAGGAATGAAAGACAAAGTAATCTTAGCAAATCAAACAACAGGAAAGCTCGGGTGGGTTTATAAAGTCTGCACAATAAACAGGATTTTTATAGCTTTCTACCACAAACAACTACCACAGCATATGAATAAAACATACATCAGGGGCCTCCCTGGTGGCACAGCCTGGTTGAGCACTGTGCTGTGGAGCTGTCTGCAGCTTCTGCAGCATGGGTTCGATTCCCGGACAGCCAGGGAGATTCTCATGTGGCGCTGTGGACCTCTCCTGACTTGCCCGCTGCTCCCCTTAGCAGTGTATTTCGTTTGTCTGCCTGTTCTATTCCCCACTCTGTCTCTGGTGAATCCTCTCACCCTCCCGCTCCTCTGGCCTATACCCCAGCTCTTGTATAAAAATAAATAAATCTTTAAAAAAAAACAAAACAGGCATTAGCAATAACCCATGCTAAAATGGTACACTATTTAATTATTTGGTTCGGGGAGCTATCATGCAGGATTACAGCTAAGTCAGTCAAAAAGTTCATTGAGAATTACCCATACCAGTGGTTGCCTATCTTAGTAGTAGTAAAAGAAATCTAGTAAAATTTCTTTTTACTAAAAGAAACTGGCAAAAATTTTGTCAATAACTCTTGGGGGATATGTTGTTACAAATTCAGTCTCTATGGAAAAAAATTTCTGTACTTCATTTTTTCAGTAATGAGTTAGAAGTTTGTAGAATTCTGAAACCCAGATCCTATGTCCCATAATATCAATGGGAGACACAGGCACTTATCCTTATTGCTAAAAGAACAAAAAAATAAAAAGTACACTGAACTGACATAAAAGCAGAGTCTTTGTATTGTACACAAAAGGAAAATTTTTCAGGCTTTAATTATATGAATCAAATAAAGAGAAGGAATTTAAATTCTATGACTATAATTTTGCTAAAGTATCCAGATAAATAACAAAAGTCAAAACTGAGATATGTGACTTGAGGAAAGAGTACTTGTTGCTTATCCTGAACTATCTCACATATTCATTACTGGAAATGCTAGCTAAAGTCCTTAGAAGTACCCCTTGTTAAAAATAAATGTACATTCTCCAAGATCTAGGTATCAACTATAATTAAATAGAAAAGAAGTAGCTCCTGCCTTCATGAATCCATTAATTTGGATTATTTTTACTCAGTATATAATTTCATTGTCAAAATCAAGATTAAATAACTCAAAGGTAATATTAAGTTGATTTAGCCTACTCTCCAAAAATAAGTATTAGGTCTATTCCTCAAATGTTTAGAATCCTCATTAATATAAAATCACTTTCCTCTTAGATTTACAGTTTTGTTATTAGAAAACTGATATAAAAGTAGAGAAAATCCAAAGATAAGCCAATTTATGTTTATATAAACATTACCAATAAATGCATCACATTGTCATACTAAGTCATACTATTTAAATACTGAATGAAGTCTCAAATCCAGAAATCTGAGTGAAAACAGTTCAGAAGAAAAATAGGAAAGTTAAGAAAAGAATTGATATGCAGGCAAGTTATTTTTCTGACAAAGTCTATAATACATTTATAATACATATACATGTATGAGCACACACTCATTTAGGCTTCTAAATATTTATAGCACATTTATGTTTGTGATTTCCCAAATTACAAAAGATTAGAATTATCAAAACAGTAAAAGAGGGAAGAACATTACAATGCATAAAAACTAGCAATAAAATGAAAATATATCAATAAGCACATGAAAAAATGTTCAACCTTATTAGCATTAGATAAAACTACCAAATGACCCAGCACTTCTACTTCATGATGTATGCTCACAAGAAGTGAAAACATGTCCACACAAAAAATTATGTAGATGTCTTCACAGTGGCATATTCATAATAAGCAAAAAAAAAAAAAAAAAAGAATGCAAACGTCCCTAAGCTGTTTCAATACATAAATAAAATGTTGTATTTCTAAACAATGGAACATGATTTGTCAATGAAAAAGAAAACAGATTGATGCTACATCATGAATAAACTATGATAACATAACACTAAATTAAAAAATCCGGTCACAAAAGATCATAATGTGTTCATTTACATGCAATGTCCAGAATAAGCAAATCTATGTAGACAGAAAGTAGGTCAGTGATTGCTAAGGAAGGATGCAAATAGTTGAGAGTTGTGGGGGTGTGATTATTAAAGAGTTTGCACTAAAGGGTAACTGGGGTGGGGTGTGTGAAAATGTTCTAAAACTCTATGGTCATGGTTACACAACTGTCAATATACTAGAAATCATTCACTTAAACACTTAAATGGGTAAATTATATAGTATGTGTATTAAATCTTAAGCTGTTGTAATGTAAATAAATAAAATTAGATTCCATCACAAACAACAAAATAAATCACTATTAAGTTCTTTGTCCATTGTCTTATACAGTTTCCATTAATTTTTGTAATGTTCTACTGCTGTTCAAAGTGAATTATATTTATTCTTCGCTATATAATATTTCTGATACCTTTTCAACAATGATGTTGTTTCTTACAAAAAAAATACCTTAAACATTATTAGTTGAAGAGGAAAAAGTCCACAAATTTCACATACGATATTAATATGACTCCTAAATATAGCCTTCTTCCAAGAAACACAACAACATATTAATCATGGTGTCCCTCTAGCTATTAAAAAAAAAAAAGGAAAGAAAGTAAAATGCTAGATAAAGATAACATATTTTTGTAAATTCTTGTATAATCATTTATAGTTGCCTCTTTAGGCTCTATACTGAAAACAATGAAAAGCACCTCAGGATATAATAACAAGACTGTAATAATATAAAATTCTCCTTGAAATACTTGAGTCATTTGGAACCAATATATGTTGTCATTATCTCATTCCAGTCTATCCTCATTCCTATCCACTCTCAATTACTGTAAGTAAATGATACAGTGTTAGGAAAACTAGCCATAGCAATTTCCATAACACAAAGAGCTTAACATGGCTCCAGATAAATTCTCTCCCTGAAATGTGTAACTCAGCTTCCCTTAGTCTATCTTTCAACTGAATGTAATGTAACAGTTCACACAGCTACTCTGTATTAAAATGCATAGTAAGAGCACTAGCCTCTTACCAATGTTTTGCATTATTCAAGGCTCAGAAATAGAAGTAATTTGCATTCTTTAGAGACTGCTCAGTAAGGATATATATTTCTAAACTGATTGTACATGCATCTGTGGGGAATAACAGCTTTAAACTTCACACACATACACACATGCTCTGCCACACACAAACACACATACACAACAGTTAAAAAGAAGTAGTAGTCTTAAAGGATGGAACTGGGTCCCAGAGCAAATCAGGCTATTGTTCCCCAGGACAGGACATGAATGAATTGGTGATGGTTTGAGTCTTAAAATACTAATGGCATCAGCAAATATCTTGGAGCTCACAGTTATCAGGCACTCTTCTAGACTCTATGGATTAAACAAGAGAATTAAAATTCCTCCTCTGACTTTCATTCAAATGGGAAAGAAATGACATTAAGCAAATAAATCCATAATACAAAATCTGCTAGGGATATGCAGAAGATATAAAAGTGAGGAGAGAGCATTGGGAGCAATGCAACATATGTGTGTGCTACTGTAGACAGGAAAGGCTCCTGTGATGAAGGCTATCAATGCAGAAATCTGATTAAAATGAGGTCACAGCAATGCAACTTTTGGAGGGAAAACATTGTAGGCAGAAAAGAATATAATATCTCAGGCAGTAACAAAATCTCTTGGGCAAATTCCTATCCCAGACAATTTTTCTAGGGGACACATGCCTTCCCTGACATACCCAAGTACCCTCACAAACTTACCTTGCTTTACTTTTTCACATAGCAACTATCAACATGCTGTATAATATCTTTTTGTAATTTTTTTGAGTTTATTCACTTTCTATTCTAATAACAAGTAAAGTGAATGGGGGCAGGAACTACTTTTTGTTCATTAACTGAAAATACTGGGAGCCAATAATCCCTATTAATTTAATCTGCAATAAAGAATGAGTCTAGTAGGGACCATGACTTCTATGTCCTTTATCAACACTGAAATATTAATCATTGATATAATATTTACTTATTAACTAGAGTTAATTCATTAACACAATCTTCACAGCTTCACAGATTTTAAATTCAAAGTCTTTAATCTTATTTTATTCTGATAGTATTGCAAATTTTCCTCTAAGCTTCTTAATTAGCCTTTGTTTTCTTAAGAATTTATTTTTTCAGTTATCAATATTTTGAAACCAAATCTTGAAAGCCCATATTGAAGATATCTATATGAAAGCTTATACATTTTAAAAATGAAAATCATTAAATGAAAAAATATATAAAATGGTCAATGTGAGTATCATATTCAGTCATAGACAATCCCTAGACACATCCCAGAGAAGTTTCTGGAAAAATGATTTTAACAAAAAGTAACAGCTCTTTTATTACACAGACCCTATGTGGCTGTAAAGTCAGCAAAGGCATACAGCTTACATCTGAACTTCTTCATTAAGGAAAAATTGCAGCTGGATATTACACATCAGAAATATTCAAATATCGGACCTCCCTGGTGGTGCAGTTGGTTGAGCACCACACTGTGAAGCTGTCCACAGCCTCAGAAGCACGGGTTTGATCCCAGCCGGTCGGGTAGAAACCCACATGGCGTGGCAGATCTCTCCTGTCTCTCCCACTGCTCCCCAGCAGTGTATTTCATTAGTCTGCCTGTTTTGTTCCCCACTCCATCTCTGGTGAATCCTCTCACCCTCCCGCGCCTCTGGCCTGTACCCCAGTTCTTGCATAAATAAATAAATCTTTAAAAAAATATATTCAAATATCAAAGCATGGAGTCTCTGTGACTTCAAGCCCCATCAGTTCACAAATTCTCTAAAAGAACTAAGCCTGGATGAGCGTTTACAGAAAATTGTCTATTATTGTCAACCACACTCCACCAAAAACAAAAAAAAAAAGACTTGGCTAATTTGACTTCTGCAGATTTAAAAAGTTAGAAAGGATTTTAAGTTGCATGCCAACTCCACGGAATTCTTTTCATTAAGCAATAAATAAAGTTTGATTTAGAGTTTTTTCATGAAGAAGCCTTTGTGGTCAAGAAAGCCTACCATCTGTCACATTAAAAATATAGTTATCTTCTACAGAGAATCTCAAACATATTCAAGTAAAGACCTTGTAAAGATGCTTCATTCTAATTTGGGAGTACAGAATGAATGTACTTCTTTGCAACTAGCATTTAGCAACAATGCTTTTATGGTTTATGATGTAATGTTTGTTTCTTTTTATTCAACAGAAAAGGTCAATGTGACTAATAATTAGAATTATGATCTGAAAGAAGACTGTAATTAGACTATTTTTCAACAAAGTGCCAGAAGAAAAAGAAAGTGAATCTTTTTGTGTCAGCAAAACTAGTTTACATGTAGATAAAAGTGATTCTTTTCTGCAGATGCACACTTAAGTGACCTTCTTCCAATAATCTAGCTCAGATAAAAAATATGCATGAAAAGCAATATCTACATATTCATATTAAAGCAATGGCTCTCTTCACAACATGATTTGGTCCACAAAGTGATATTTGGGAACTTCTGCAAACAACTGTGGTTGCCACAACTGGAGAAGAGGCACTAATATCTACACGGTAAATGTCAGGGATGCTGTTAAACATGTTACAGTACACAGGAAAGAAGTCCACAGCAAAGAATTGTCCAGATTCAAATGTTACGTGATGATCCCAAGAAACGCTAAATGAATGCCATAAAATGTTCTAATCCTGAAATTAATGTACAAGTTTTAAAGGATTCTGCAGTAATTACAGCCCTGTAATGAGGTGGTTGTCTACAGAAATCACAACTTGAGGATATTTTGCAGCCATTGTAGATTTAAAAAAAAAAAAGGAGGGGGTGATACTAAATTTCTTAGAAGCCAGCACTCTGAGATAATGCAGGAATTCAGGACAATCAATATTGTTTGGGGCAGCATTAGTTTGTCAAGGTACCATAACAAAGTAGCACAGAAGGGGTAATTTAACAGAAATTAACATTCTCAAAGTTACAGAGACTAAATGTCCAAGATCAAGGTGTCTGCAGAGCTGTTTTTTCGACACATCTCTCCTTGGTTATAAACAGCCACCTTCTGGGGTCTCCCTGGTGGCGCAAGAGGTTGAGACTCAACCTATGAAGCTATCCACAGCCACTGCAGCACACTTGTTCCATCCGCAGCACACGAGTTCGATCCCCAGCCAGGGAGCTACCCACATGGTGCAGCACACCTCTCCTGACTCACCCGCTGCTCCCTCAGCAATGTACTTCAGTCAATCTGCCCGTTCTGTTCCCCACTCTGTCTTGGGTGAATCCTCTCACCCCCCACACCCCCACACCTCTGCCCTGAATCCCAGTTCTTGTATGCATAAATAAATAAATCTTTTTTTAAAAAATAAATAAATAAACAGCCACTTTCTCCGTATGTTTCTGTATTGTCCAATTTCTTCTTCACATAAGGATCCCAGTCATACTGGATTAGGGGCCATAGCAAAGATCTTCTTTAAAGTTAGTGGTATATGTAAAGACCCTTTATCTAAATGCAACCACATTCTGAGGTACTACAGGTTAGGATGTCAACATAAGAATTTTGAGTGGTGCACAATTAATCACATAGCAGCTGCCCTGGGTTGTTTTTGACGCAGGGAGAGAAAACATCTGGGCATCAATGTGCAAGATTTTCGAACTTTCTTATGAACTCGAGAACCCAAAGGAAATTTGAGCCCTTTCTGAATCAATTCTTTTTTAAATAAAATGACTGTGAATTTGCCCCAAATCTTTGCAGCAAATAGTTACAGGTACTCAAAGAATTTTTTTTTAAAAAAAATTGGATGCATAGCACTAATTTATATGTACAAACAATTTTCTAAATAAAGCCAACCAGCTAGGAGAGTGCGTTCTGTGCAAGGATCTACTGGGTCATGTTAGCCAAAACACCAGAGCAGTGCCCAGCATAAAGTAAGTTCTCAACAAATATTTTCTCACTGACTGTGATTGGATCAATGAAGACTATGTCTCCAAATTTTGCTACATAATGAGTGGTAGTGCTTTTAACCTTCCTCCTAGCTAACTCTTGGCTTAGCTCTTACCACTTTTCCCTGTAATTTATGATAGAGCAACAACAAGTGATTGGGTGTCACAGGCCCAGTTTATGCCATTTTCCTTCTGTCTACAGTGTCCTGTCCTCTCCTTCCTTTCCCAAGTGATCCTTCCCACTTTAAGACTGCACACGTTCCACCTATAACTCTTCTTTAAAGAGGAGGCAATTATATTTTTAAACAGAGTTATCAAATGTCATATATGGTTAGTAAAAATAAAATGCATACATATATATGTGCATCATATATGTGTATATATAAACACACATTCAAAAATATATATAGTCATTGAATTTTGTATAAACTTATTTTTCATCTATTCAAAAATACATATTATTTACTTTGTATCAGATCTCTTGCTAGGTGCGATGAAATATGATAATATTAAATATGATAAGATCCCCATCTCAAGGAAAATATATTATAGAAAATATGTACAGTGGCTATTTCTCTTATTGGAAAAGCACATGAGGCATAAAACCATAACTAAAAAAGTAAGCAAGAAAATTGATTTAAAATAACAACATGTAAAAATTGCCTTTTTTTTTTTTTAACATTAAACATTTTTATTTTTTTTTATAAATTTTATTGTTATATTCCCCATACAATTGCAGCCCCCCATTCTGACCCCAATCCCTCCCCTCCCGCCCCCGCCCCCCTAAAAGTGTCTCTGGTTCATAGTTTTTTGTTGATTTTGATTTTCACTTTCTTATAGTTATTCATTTTCCTGGTCCCTTATTTAAGTTTTCTAGATTCCTGCTATGAGTGAGACCATCCGGTATTTTTCTTTTTCTTTTTGGCTTATTTCGCTGAGCATGATCCCTTCCAGCGCCATCCATGTTGCAGCAAATTGCATGTGTTTATCTTTTTTGAATGCTGAGTAATATTCCATGGTATATATGTACCACATCTTCTTGATCCAGTCATCTATTTTTGGGCATTTGGGTTGTTTCCAAAGCTTAGCTATTGTAAACAGTGCTGCTATAAACATAGGGGTGCAGGTGTTCTTTGGAATTGATGTTTCTGTGTCCTTTGGGTAAATACCTAGGAGTGGAATTGCTGGGTCATATGGAAGCTCTATGTTTAGTAGGTCCAGAAATCTCCACACAGCTTTCCACAGTGGTTGGACCAGTTTGCACTCCCACCAACAGTGCAGAAGAGTTCCTTTTTCTCCACACCCTCGCCAACATTTGTTGTTGCTAGTTTTTTTAATATGTGCCATTCTCACTGGTGTAAGATGGTATCTCATGGTAGTTTTGATTTGCATTTCCCTGATGACAAGTGATGTTGAACATTTTTTCATATGCCTGTTGGCCATTTGCATTTCCTCTTCAGAGAAGTTTCTTTTAAGCTCTTCTGCCCATTTTTTGACTGGATTATTTTCTTTGTTGTTGTTGAGTCTCATCAGCTCTTTGCAGATTTTTGTGATCAGTCCTTTATCATTAGTGTTGGGTGCAAAAATGTTCTCCCAGTTGGTGGGGTTTCTCTTTGTTTTTGTTATTGTCTCTTTTGCTGTGCAAAAGCTCTTTAATTTGATATAGTCCCAGCTGTTTATCTTTGCCTTCACTATCACTGCTTTGGGTGATGTGTCTGTAAAGATGTCTTTGATGTGCAAATCACGTAGTGTTTCGCCTATATTTCCTTCTATATATTTTATGGTTTCAGGTCTTATGTCTAGTTCTTTAATCCATTTTGAGTTGATTTTTGTGTATGGTGTGAGGTGGTGGTCAAGCCAGTTTTCCCAGCACCATTTATTGAACAAACTTTCTTTGCTCCAATGCATAGTCTTTGCTCCTTTGTCAAAGATTAGTTGACCATAAATCTGTGGGTTTATTTCTGGATTTTCTATTCGATTCCATTGGTCTGTATGTCTGTTCTTGTTCCAATACCATGCAGTTTTGATGATTATGGCTTTGTAGTATAGTTTGAAGTCTGGGAGTCTGATGCCTCCATTCCCTTCTTTTTTTTTCAGGAAAGCTTTGGCTATTCGGGGTTTTTTGTGATTCCATATGAATTTCATCAATAATTGTTCTATTTCTTTGAAGAATGACATTGAAATTTTGATTGGAATAGCATTGAATCTGTATATTGCTTTTGGAAGGATGGCCATTTTAATAATGTTTATTCTTCCAATCCATGAGCAGGGGATGTCTCTCCATTTCTTTGTGTCTTCTTCTATTTCTTTTAACAGTGTTTTATAGTTTTCTTTGTATAGGTCCTTTACCTCTTTTGTTAGATTTATTCCCAAATATTTGATTTTTTTTGTTTCAATAACAAAAGGGATGGTCTTTTTGATTTCTTCTTCTTCAGATTTAGTGTTTGTGTATAGGAAGGCTACTGACTTTTGCGTGTTGATTTTGTATCCTGCCACTTTACTGAACTGATTGATGAGTTGAATTAGCTTTTCTGTGGAGTTTTTGGGGTTCTCTATGTATAATATCATATCGTCTGCAAATAGTGATAGTTTGACTTCTTCTTTTCCTATTTGGATTCCTTGGATGTCTTTCTCTTGTCTTATTGCCCTGGCTAGGACTTCCAGTATTATATTGAAAAGCAATGGTGAGAGTGGACATCCTTGTCTTGTTCCAGATCTTAATGGAATTGCTTTCAGCTTTTCACCATTGAGAATGATACTGGCTGTTGGCTTGTCATAGATGGCCTTTATGATGTTGAGGTATGTTCCTTGTATCCCAAGAATTTCAAGGGCTTTTATCATGAATGGGTGTTGCACTTTGTCGAAAGCTTTCTCAGCATCTATTGATATTATCATATGGTTTTTATATTTCTTTTTGTTGATGTGTTGGATAACGTTGATTGATTTTCGGATGTTAAACCATCCTTGTGCCCCTGGAATGAATCCAACTTGGTCGTGGTGAATTATCTTATGGATACATTGTTGGATTCTGATGGCTAAAATTTTATTGAGGATATTTGCATCAGTGTTCATTAGGGAGATTGGCCTGTGGTTTTCCTTTTTTGTGTTGTCCTTGTTCCGTTTTGGTATTAGTGTAATGTTGGCTTCATAGAACGTGTTTGGTATTGTCCCTTCCTTCTCAATTTTTTGGAAGAGTTTGTGAAGGATAGGCACTAATTCGTCTCTGAATGTTTGGTAGAATTCATTTGTAAATCCATCAGGTCCTGGGCTTTTGTTTTTGGGGAGGTTTTTGATTACCATTTCAATTTCGCTAATTGTAATTGGTCTGTTTAGGTGTTCTATTTCTTCTTTATCTAGCTTTGGGTGATTGTAGAGTTGTAGGAATTTGTCCATCTCCTCTAGATTGTTAAACTTGTTTCCATATAACTGTTCATAGTAGTTACTGATTATTCTTTTGATTTCTGCTGTGTCCGTTGTGATTTCTCCTCTTTCATTGATGATCCTGTTTATTTGTGCTTTCTCCCTTTTTTCCTTTGTGAGCCTGGCTAGGGGTTTGTCTATTTTATTGATTTTTTCAAAGAACCAGCTCTTGGTTTCATTGATCTTTTGGATTGTTTTTTTAGTTTCAATTTCATTTATTTCTGCTTTGGTTTTTATTATTTCTTTTCTTCTACTGGTTTTGGGGTTTTTTTGTTGTTCTTTTTCTAGATCTTTGAGCTTCGAGATTAGGTTGTTTCTTTGCGTTCTTTCTTGTTTCTTGATGTGAGCTTCTATTGCTATATATTTTCCTCTTATTACTGCTTTTGCTGCATCCCATACATTTAGGATATTGGTGTCCTCCTTGTCGTTCAATTCAAAAAATTTTTTAATTTCTTCTTTGATCTCCTCATTAGTCCAATGGTCTTCCAGTAGTGTGGTTTTTAATCTCCATGAGGTAGGAAAGTTCCTTGCCTTCTTTTTATGGTTTATTTCTAGTTTGATGCCTTCATGGTCAGAAAAGATGGTTGATATGATTTCAATCTTGGTGTATCTGTTGATGTTTGTCTTGTGCCCCAGTATGTGATCGATCCTGGAGAATGATCCGTGTGCGCTTGAGAAAAATGTGTACTCCGTTTTTTTGGGGTTTAGTGTTCTATAGATGTCTGTTAAGCCCAATTGCTCTAGGTCTTTATTTAGAGCTTTGGTTTCTTTACTTATTTTTTGTCTTGTTGATCTATCCATTGTTGATAGTGGTGTGTTGAAGTCTCCCACTACATATGTGTTTTCTCTGATGTCTGTTTTCAGAGAGGACAACAGTTGTCTGATATATTTTGGTGCTCCTTCGTTTGGTGAGTATATGTTAATGAGTGTTATTTCTTCTTGAAGTATTGTCCCCTTGATCATAATGTAGTGACCATTGGGGTCTCTTTTTATCTTTTTGAGTTTGAAATCTGTTTTATCTGATATAAGTATAGCTGTTCCTGCTTTCTTTTTTGGTCCATTTGCTTGTAGGATTGTTTTCCATCCTTTAACTTTGAGCCTATTTTTATCTTTTGTAGCTAAATGTGTTTCCTGGAGACAGCAAAAGGTTGGGTTTTATTTCTTAATCCAGGCTGCAACTCTGTGTCTTTTTATTGAAGAGTTTAGTCCATTTACATTTAGAGTTAATATTGATATGTTAACATCTGTATTTGCCATTGTGTTTGTCTTTCCTTTGATTTTATTTATTCTTTTAATAACTTTTTTTTTTTTTGGCCTTCTTTCATTGTTATTCGTCGCTCTGAGGTTCTGGCTTTAGGACTCCTTGTAGTATTTTTTGGAGTGGGGGTTTAGTTGCAATGAAATTCCGGAGTTTCTGTTTGGCTGGGAAGGTCCATATTCTTTCTTCAAAGAGGAAGGAGAGCTTTGCGGGATAGAGTATTTTGGTTGGCATCTGTTTTCTTGGAGTCTGTTGACTATGTCCCTCCACTCTCTCCTTGACCGTAGTGTTTCTTCGGAGAAGTCTGATGTCAGCCTGATTGGTTTTCCTTTGAATGTTATCTGTTTCTTCCCTCTTGCCAGCTTCATTATTTTTTCCTTGTCCTGGATTCTTGGAAGCTTTACTATTATGTGTCTTGCTGTATTTTTCCTTTCGTCGTGGAAGTTTGGTGTTCTTCTTGCTTCTTGTATATCAATTTTCAGCTCCTTCTTCACATTTGGGAAGTTCTCTTCAATTATCTCTTTGAATATTTTCTCTGTTCCTACATCTCTCTCCTCTCCTTCTGGTATTCCTATAACTCTTATATTTCCTTTCCTCATGGAGTCAGATAGTTCCCGAAGTCTTTCTTCATTCTTTTTCCTTCGTACTTCTCTTTCCTTTTCTGTTTTGGTTCTTTTTATTTCTGTGTCTTCAAGATTACTTATTCGTTCTTCCATTTCATCTATTCTGCTTTCATTGCTTTTCCCAGAATTCTTTAGTTCTTCCATTAATTCTTTGATCTCCTGCATTTCTTTTACTTCCCTCTTTAGGGACTCAATTTCTTTCTTCTGACCATTGTTTTCCCTCTCTAGGGACTCAATTGCATTCTTCTGATCGTTGATTATTTTTCCCTTATCATTGTTTTCCTTTATGACTTCTGTCAGTTTTTTAATCACGGCAATTTTAAATTCTCTTTCTGGAAGGCTCAGAAATTCTTCCAAGTTATTGTCGTTGCAATCTGGGGGCTGGCTTTCTTTTTGTGGTGTGCTTTTTCTCTGGAGAGTTGCTAGGTTGCGTGTGGTTCTTCTCCTCCCTACTGTCTGTTTTCTAATTTGCCGTATGCGTTGGGACACTGTGTTGTTGGGACTGGCCGGCATCTTGGGTGGGCTTCTCTGTTCCCCTCTGGTTCTTCCAGGAGTCATCTGTCAGTTTCAAGCAGCCTTTACTGGAGAAAGGTCCCTGTTCTAAAATGCCGATGTGGGGACACACTCCCCTGTGCGCCTGGTCTGCCCCGGCGGTGGGTTCCTGCTCCCCTCTGGGCTTGGACTGCAGGTCAGAGGGGGTCTGGCGTGGGCGAACTTCCCCCGCTCACCTCTGGCTCCTGAGGAAGCCTTCTGCAGGTAGTCTTTACTGTAGAAATGTCCCTGTTCTAAAATGGTGATGTGGGACACACTCCCTGTGCTTCTGGTCTCAGGCACACTATTCTGCGCGCCTGGTCTGCCCCGGCTGTGGGTGCTCGCTCTCCCTGTGGGCTCAGACTACTTGTTCGGAAGGGGCCCGGTGTGGGCTAACTCCCCAGCTGGCCACTAGCTCCTTCAGTAGCCTGTGCTGGGGTCAAGTCGCTAGGTGGCACCAGAGATCTCTCCTAGAGCCCTTGGGGAGCTGATTTTCCACCCTGTGGGACAGGGAGCAGAGCGGGGATGGTAGGGTACACCTCAACGGCTTTGGGGTGCTGTGTCTGCCTTGTGCCCCACCGTCGTGGGGAACCCACGCCCCTAATTTCGTGCCCCGGGTCTCAGTTCCAAAGCCCTCAGTTCCAGGACGCGGGCTGTAGCCCAGATCAGTGGCGCGGGAATGGCGCCTTTTGAATCCCGCTCCCCTGCCTGGGCGCCTTGTTCCTGCTCACTCAGGGAGGGCCTCCGCCTGGGTCTCAGTTCCAAAGCCCTCAGTTCCAGGACGCGGGCTGTAGCCCAGATCAGTGGCGCGGGAATGGCGCCTTTTGAATCCCGCTCCGCTGCCTGGGCACCTTGTTCCTGCTCACTCAGGGAGGGCCTCAGTCGTCTCCCTGCAAGCCTAGGTCGCAGGCGCAGGGCCCTGGGCAGCTGCAATCCGAGCGCCGCTTTCGCGCAAGCTTACTGGGCGGCCGGGGCTGTGTGCTGGTGCTGGTCTCCTCCTGGGGGGCGGGGCTCTCTTTAATGGCGCCTGGAGCTCACCTCCGCGGCGGATCCTGCAGGGTTCGCCTCAGCTCCCGTTCACGGGGTGTGGTGGCTGAAATAGTTCCTTTCCACTCACAGTCCCACTTGCTGCATCCGTTTTTCTTGTTGGGCGTTTTGGTTTGTTGTTTCCCTCGTCTCTGCCGGTTGGAGAGTGCCGCCTCTGTGGGCGGGGGAGGGGAGCAGGGTTCTGGCTTCCCTCCCTTCTCGTCCTCTTTTATGGCAACTTTCTTCTTCGGGCAGTTTGCTGGAGTCGTCCGTTTATCTTCCGTGTCCCAGTTCTCACTGGGACCTGCCACTTTTCCTCCCTATTAACTTTTTTTAATGGGAGATCTTACTCGCAGCGTCTCCTCGCCGCCTTGTTGCTCCGCCCCTCCAAAATTGCCTTCTTCAAGTAATTTTATTTTAAATCAATCATTTTTTGTATCATAAAATCAAGGTTATCATTTCAAATTCACTAATATTCAGAATGATTTTTCTCGGAAATTAGTAATTAATGCAAGAAAATATCTGTTTCTTGAGGATAAGGTATACATACATCACATATTTAATTTAACCACTACCAATATGGATATTCACATACTGAAATTAAAAATGTGACACAGGAAATAATGCATGAGCAGGAACTGTGAGTTTATCCAACTTTATCCCCTCAGCTGAGGATATGACAGGGTAGCTAAACCATTTGAATCCCAGTTTCTCTATCTACAAAATGACAAAGTTGACTCAAGTCAACACTGGGTTATCTCAAAGTAAAATCTAAATTCTGATGAAAAGTCAACTATTTAAAAATCTGCTGTTACCAAATTTCAAATTTGTTCTCCATATCAGGAAATTATTTTAGATACATAACCAAACCTCATTCTTTATTAAGGGAGTAGAAAGCAAACAACTTCAGGTTAGTTACTTTTATAAGCTCACATAATGAAAGATCTTTGACAGTTTTGCCACTATAGGAAATTAATAATTTAGATAGTAAATTACAAAAACATCTTTGATAATATCAACTTCTGAAAATGTTATATGATTAATGAAAGAGTTAAAGTGTCCTAATGTTTTATCAGATAAACTGACATTATTGAGTTAAAACATGGGAGAAATAGTCAGGCATTTTAATCTTTCTTTGTTTTCACTTGTCTACCTATATCTCAAACTGCATAATATTTATACAGACTAGAAATAATTAGGGGAATAATAGCTGAAGAGCTATCCTCAGCAGGACCTTGACCAACACATTAAATAAACTTGTTAAATAAAACAAATCCATAAAAGTAATAGAATTACCGAAGGGAAGATTGTAAAAAGATGGTGAAAATTAATGGCACTTGAATTATTAGAGAACAAGAAAAAAACAAGGGAGTATATTAAGAAAGTAAATGAGGAAAACAGGTATCTTTTAAAATTACCCTGCCCACAACTGATAGCAAGCATTCTGGCCATCAGTTTTAAATATGCAGAACATAAAAGATGGATTTGTACACTCTTTTATATTTTAGTCATGAAATTAAAAATGAGTATCATGTTTTGCATCTTGACTATATCCAGGGAGGGGAAACAATATGAAAAAAAAAATAATCATTGGCCCAAAAAGCAAAACCATCTGGTAAAGTCACGAATGACTGCGTTGAACAGCAGGGGAACCTACTGTTAATCATTTTTGCAGTCGATTGAGAATTCTGTAGAGAATATATTAAAGAGTAGTATAAAAAGTGCAGTGACCCAAATAAACTGCTTATTTAAAAAGTCAAAATCAGTTAGCAGATATTATATTCCCACTAAAATTTAATATATTTAGGAATTAGTAGATAAAGGGGTTAGTTTATTGCTGCAATGGAGATACTTCTTCCAAAATCTAAGAATTCCCTCCTTGATTGGGTTTCTGATGACAGTCAAAGAGGATGGAAAATTTCCTATGTCTACTTTTAGTAATAACTAAGAGATATTTGTTATTAATGCTTCAATTCTGAAACACAGGACAAAATAACTCCTTAGTAACAGATAATGAGCATCTTTGAAAGTGAAAAAAAGAAATTTTGTAAATTAATATTTCATGCTGTAATTGCCCTCAAATATTCATCCTTTACCTCTTTTCTTTATTTAAAAAAAAATAACAGAATGCTTTCAGTACTACTAGCTTATGTAAACTATTTTTATTGTTTTTTTTTAATTTTTTACATCATTGTTCATTTTTAAAGAATATTTGCTTTCCCCCACCCCCTCAGGTTGAGTTTCCATAGAGTTTCCTTCACCAATGCACCTGTGCACCATCACCTCAGTCCCCTGTGCTCCTTCCTCTCTCCCTCTGATACCTCTCCCCCTCCCCTGCAGGATGTCTCTGATTTATAATCATCTGTTTTTGCTTTGTTGTGTTTTGCACTGTTGTTATTTTTTTACACTGTCTTATTTGGCTCCCCTATATTCCTGCTATAAGTGAAACCATCTGATATTTTTCTTTTTCCTTCTGGCTTATTTCACTGAGCATAATACCTTCTAGAACCATCCACATTTCTGTGAATGGCATGAGTTTATCTTTTTTGATTGCTGAATAATATTCCATTGTGTACATATACCACATCTTCTTGATTCAGTCATCTATTTGGGGGCATTTGGGTTGTTTTCAGGTTTTACCTATTGTAAATAATGCTACAATAAACATAGGAGTACAGGTGCTCTTTTGAATCAATGTTTTTGTGTCCTTTGGGTAGATCCCTAGGAGTAAAATTGCCTTGTCATATGGTAGCTCCATTTTTAGTAGACTCACTAATTGCAGACTATATAAAAATATATGTAGAGAACCCTAAAAACTCCACAGAAAAACTACTCGAAAGAATCGAAAGAATTCAGCAGTTCACTAAAGTAGCAGGATACAAAATCAACACACAGAAAAATCAGTAGCCTTCCTATACACAAACAATCTGAAGGAGAGAAATCAAGAAAACCATTCCTTTTATTATTGAAATTTAAAAAAAATCAAATACTGGGCCTCCCCGGTGGTACAGTCGTTGAGCGCTGGGCTGCAAAGCTGCCCACAGCCTCTGCAGTGCTGGTTCGATCCCTGGCTGCCGGCAAGGATCCCAAATGGGTGTGCAGACCTCTCCTGCTGCACCCGCTGCTCCCCTCAGCAGTGTATTTCATCAGTCTGCCTGTTCTGCTCCCCGTTCTGGCTCTGGTGAATTCTCTCACCCTCCCGTGCTTCTGACTGTACCTAGTGCTTGTATAAATAAATATATAAATATTTTTTTAATTGAAATACTTGGGAATAATCCTAACAAAAGAGGTGAAAGTCCTATACAATGAAAATTATAAAACACTGTTAAAAGAAATAGGAGAAGATACAAAGAAATGGAAAAACATCCTCTGCTCATGGATTGGAAAAATTAACATTATTAAAATGTCCATCCTAGTAAAAGCAACATACAGATTCAACGCTATTACAATAAAAGTCTCAATGACATTCTTCAAAGAAATAGATCAAATACTGTAGACTATTGAGACCCCCTAATAAAGGCTTGATATCCCATCCTTTAAGGCAGCTATGTGTGGACATGGAATTAAGTCAAATGATATGATCACAAATGATATGTGCAACTTCAGAGTGATCCTTGAAGGTGAAATCACTTATTCTGAATTTCTTTTATCTGTCTCCAGTCCACATAGAAGAGGACAATCCTAAATAATGATGGAACATCAACTACATTATATTAAGGGCAAACTTACATCTACGAATGACTTTCTGCAGTGACCCTTCTCCACCTGCCTTGACCCCTCTCCTCAGGTACAACATGAAAAAATAACCTTCGATCTTATTTAAAATAACTGTAGTTTTCTTAAAACACAAAAAAAAAAAACCAAAAATAAACACACAACTATGAATCGGAGATGTTCTGTGGGGGTGGGGAGAGAGAGTTCCCGGATGAGGGAGGGAAGAACGTGGGGGACTGTGGTGATAGTACATGGGTGAGTTGGTGGTGGGGACTACACCTGAGAAAAGAAAATAATGATGTAAAATACATATAAACATACAAATAAATTATTAAAAATAAAAAAATAAATTTAGTTTTGGATTATTTCTTATAGATTTATGTTGTACTTCATCTCATAAAATCTGATAAGCAACTACAATGATAAATGTTTGATATATTTACTATATTTTAGCAATTAGGTGGATGAGGAGGAAGAAACTAATGTTGACTCTCAGGAAGCCAAATACCTACTTTATTCAAAAAAAAATCAATGAGAAGAAAATACAATCAGCTATGAACTTAATGTTTGTGTTCTCACAAATTCATATAATGAAGTTCTAATATCCAACACAATGATATTTGTTATTGGAATCTTGGGAGGTAATATGTCATGAGGATGGAACTCTCATAAGTTGGGTTGGTATCCTTATAAGAGGAGACACAAGAACGTTCATCTCTCTCTACCATATGAGAACAGTTAAAGGAGACAGTCATCTGTTAAAAAAAAAAAAAAAGAAAAAAGAAAAAAGAAAAGAAAAAGCAAGTTCTCCTCAGAACCTGACCCCATGCTGATACCCTAAACTCAGATACAAACACTGTGAGAAATAAATGTCTGTTGTTCTTCCACCCAGTTTACATCCTACTCTGGCAGCATGTCTAGAAGGCAGGCAACATATTTGCTGAATCTATTGCTAAAGAAAACTGATTGACAAACTCAAAATATTGGTAAATGATGGAGACTTCTCATGTTTTTTAGAAAAATATTAGGAAAAGATAGCTTGTATATGAGCAGGCAAGTTTACAAGTAGAAATTGAAAAATTCAGAACCTTCTTAATGGAGAGGTGCATGGTCTCACCAATCTAGAAAAGTCAACTGGTTATATGCTCCAAACAGCAGAACCTAAATCTGTCTTCAGAGCCTTTCTTTAAATTCTTCTTTAAGACATTTTTGTAAATAATGGGAACAACCCAGAGACAATCCATATTTACTATCTACTTAAAGTCTATATTTTAAGATGACCTGAAACTAGTAATATGTTGAAGGTAAGAGTTTAAGCACAATGGCAATAAGTAAGAAAACATCTCAGAGATCTGATAACTATGAACAAAAGTAATCTGGGTATGGAGACTTCCCCTTGAAATTTGTTGGAAAGTAAGCTGTAAGTTTATTAAGTCTTTGGGCCTCCCTGGTGGTTGAGTGCAGCTCTGTGAATCTGTCTGCAGCTTCTTCAGTGCGGGTTCAATCCCGGTCAGCCTCGGAGCAACCCACATGGCAAGCAGACCTCTCCTGTCTCACCTGCTGCTCCCCTCAGCAGTGTATTTCAGTCAGTCTGCCTGTTCTGTTCCCCACTCTGTCTCTGGTGAATCCTCTCACTCTCCCATGCATCTTACCTGTACCCTGGCTCTTATATAAATAAAATAAATCTTTTTTTTAAAAAAAGAGCTTATTAAGTCTTTGAAAGAACTGTATCACAAAGGAAGTCATGAATTCATCCTAAAACAGTATTCATACAGGGAATACTCTCAATCCCCACTTCACTTTTGGCAGAGAAAGATGATAGAAAAATACCCAATCCCACCCCCAGAAAAGAGGACCATAGAGTTCTTCTCAGAGATCAGAACAAGGATCCAAATGAGCAATTCATTCCAATGCTAGACCAAGTATCTAAAATTATTGCATACCATATTTTGTCATTTCTGTGGAGCAGGGGTTGTTCCCATTTATCCTGTTTTATCAACAGGAGCTTATAGTGATGTTTATTTTGTTCCAGCTCCCCAATAATATGCTTAATCAGGGATACACACCACTTTTGTATTAGTTTATGAGCTGCCAGATTGCAAAAGCCAAATTCAAATTTGACAGAAAGGAAAATGCAACACTTGATTTAGACTAAATATTTATGGAGTCAAATAACTTAAAGGATCTTTGTTACTTCAGTTGGGGATGAAAAAAGTATGGTCTATGTTGGCCAGAAGATAAAATAGTCAGACTGTTCACCAAAATCAGTTCCCTACTTTTTCTTTTTAATAATTTTAATAATAAATGTCCTTTTACTAATAGAATCTCTGGGGTTTCAGCTGGTCCAGCTGTTCACCCTGATTACAGATTTATTCCCCATTTTTCTTACAGTTTAAGTGTAGCATTTGGGGTTTCTAAGTTTGCTGATAGGAAATAATGTAACAGAGAGGCTGTCACTTTAAAATAAAAATATTTGGCCTTTTCAGCAACATGATAACTGAAGCAAAAAAGGAAGCTCTTGCCTCTCCCAAAACCAAAGCAAAGACTGTGAAAGCTGAGAAAGCAGTGCTGAAAGGCACCCAAAGCCACCAAAAATGAGATATGCACATCAACCACCTTCCAGAGACTCAAGACACTATGGCTCCAAAGGTAGCCCAAATATCCTTGGAAGAGTGCCCCCAGGAGAAACAATTTTGACTGAAATGCCATAATCAAGTTCCCCCGACCATTAGGTCTGCCATGAAGAAGATAAAAGATAGTAAGAGAATTGTGTTCATGGGGATGTCAAGGCCAATGGTTACCAGATCAAACTGTTAAGCAGTTCTATGACACTGACATGTTCAAATCAATACCCTGATCAGACCTGAGGGAGAAAAGAAGTCACACATTTAACTGGTTCTTGAATATGATGCTTTGATGTCGCCAATAAAATTAGGCATGAGTCCAGCTGGCTAATTCTAAATATAGATTGTTTTACCATAAAAGAATGTTTTTCATTGAACTTCCCTTTCTCAATTATTTCAGCCAGATTGTGAACAAAAGGCGATACAGCTATGACAAAGTAAACAAGACAACATTATAAGGGGTGATAGAGCAGGAGGAAGAGTGAAAACTGAGATCCTGAGTGACCTCGGAAAACAGTCACTCCAACCAGTTTGGACTGTTTTCTTCTGGACTGATAGATACAAGAGAAATAAACTTAGAATTTAAGTTCCTGTATGTTGAAGTCTCTTGTAGCAGTTTAGTCTGCTCACTAACACAATATATATTTAACCTAATAAACTCACAGCTGTAAAAGGCATTTCTTGTTGTGAAATAAAACCAAATCTATAGAGATATGTCTCTGAGAGAAAACAGTAAACTTTTATAGAACAGGTATGATGAAAGACTGTTTCTAGTGGAAGTAAGGAAAATATAAAATAGTTTCTGGGAGACCTGTTGTGATGGATGTCTTTGACACAGATATTAGATGCAGGCGCCCTTCATTTAATTTCAAAAGGTGCACCATGTGTACATCTGTCTCAATAAACGATCATATTTTATAATTATAAGACTCTTTAAATTATCTGTCAGATAAATCCAGATGCCAAGTAAGTCAAAACCTTCAGTGCTGAAACCACTACTCAAAAATAATTTATACACCTGGGAAATCAAAGTTAATGATTTGGAAAATATTTCTGAGTATGTCATCTTATGCCCAAAATGGTACAAAGTCTTGAGGACACAGAACAGGATAACACATAATACCTACAATCAAGCCTGTATCACCCTTGTCGAAAACACAGAACACACCTACTTGAAACAATTAAAGAAATATTTACTATTAAAAATGAATGCACCTGGGCCTCCCCTGGTGGCGCAGCAGTTGAGCGCTGGGCTGCAAGGCTGCCCGCAGCCTCTGCGGCGCCAGTACGATCCCTGGCTGCTCCCCAGCCGCCAGAGGAGGGTCCCACATGGCGCACAGACCTCTCCTGACGCACCCGCTGCTCCCCTCAGCAGTGTGTTTCAGTCAGTCTGCCTGTTCTGTTCCCCACTCTGGCTCTGGTGAATTCTCTCACCCTCCTGTGCTTCTGACTGTAACCAGTGCTTGTATAAATAAATAAATGATCTTTAAAAAAAAATGAATGTTCCTGGAAGTAATACAATTTAAAATTTTTAGTGTTAATAGGTGATATTCTGGTAAGTTTAAAATAAATAACTGAGACATGGCTCCTCTCATGAAAGAACTCATAATGTGTGGTTGGGTGAGGAATGGTGGCTGGGATCAAGAAAGGAGAGATGCAAACATGGTCTGACACATAGACATATATAAATTCATGAATAAATAAGGCAGAAGTCAAGAAGGAATAAAAAAAATGTTGCACCATATCTATAGATGAAATGGTAAATTATAAGTACCAAAACTACTGGTTTTAGGAGAATGCCTAGGAATAAAGAAACATTAACTGAGTTATCCATTCAACATGTTTTATAAAAGTTTTATATATATAAAGTTTTATATATAAATATATAACATTATATATACATAAACTTTTATGTATATGTAAAGTTATACACACACATTATATTCTATGTACTAGGTTCTATTACCAGGCTTGTCTTCCTGGTCACAAGAATGTTCATTGACCAAAAGTTTAGTTCTGCAGTGCCCCTGCTCTGGCCAAGTCTGAAAGGCCCAGTTATAAATGGGAAAGCTACTCCTGTTCATAAAAACTCACAGCCAACAGAGCAATTGGTGAGGTTAAGAGACAAGAGCCTTCCTGATGGAGATTAGGCAAAATAATGAGCAGAGCGAAGAAAAAAACAACAGTTTGAGGAGGAAGAAATTAGTAAAATCACAGTCTGACAAACCATGTGAAATACAGAAATAGACTAGGATTCAAGAAGTAATTACCAAGGGTCAAACTTCAGGAATAATATACAATGAATAAAATATAAAATAGTATTGAAGAAGCCAAAAATATAAAGTAGGAGGTAGAACTGTAAGCAAATTATTACAAAATACTATGGTCAAGTACTACAATCAAAGGCATTTGGGAGCAAAGTGGCTCTTACTTAAAGGAGGCAGTAAAGGGTTAACAAATTGGTCCACCTCTAGTCTGGATTGAGAGGATGGAGAAAATAAGGAGGAAAAGAAAAATAAAAGAAGATGAATATAATATATGTAGTCAAAGAATACAATAAAAATGAAGCTGATAAACAGAAGACACCTATATTTGAACCATAAAAAGACAGTGTTTGTCAGCTCTGTGTGCCCTCCAACTAACTCCAAAGATAAAAATTTTAAATATTTTACTGAGAGGTCAGATTATTTCTTACTCTCTAATTTCTTTAACAGACTGTGTTACCTTTGTGTGAACTTTGGTTTAGAATCCAAAGCCTCTTTAAGTTACCCTAATGGCAGGGCATTTATATCCTCTACCCCATAGTAAGCAAACAAAGAACTGATGTCATTATTTCTGTACATGAAATTCTCCTCCAGGACAAACTGCCATCATGGTTTATGTCGGCTGTCTCTCACTAAAACCCAATCTAGAAGTTTCCCTACTCTCTAACTTTCTTTTCACCTGTTATCTTTGTTTCCTCCTCGCTACCCCCCACCTCTTGTTAAGGATCCCATGAGCTTGTTTCTTCTGCACAACAAATTACAATCACTTTTTTTCCCATGAACACATAATAGCGTGAAATAAGGCGAGTAGACACATAATAGTCTTACATTCCACCTCCATAGGCCAGATTATTTTTACTTAAGAGATGCTGACAATCACCCCTAGGAGACTCCCATTGACTAAAAGGATTTTCCATTGTATTATATTATCAATAATCTCATTTTGTTTATTGTTGCTTAACAGGATCTGTGCTTTATAATCAAAAGGTGGGAGACTTTCCTTTACATCCCCAACTTGGAAACACTACTGGCTCTGTAACTAGACAGAAGCAGACATGAGAGACATTCCCTCGTCTCCTCCTGGCCCTTGATTCTGTTGTCTTCCCCACCTTTTGAACCTTGACTCAACTGATCTAAAATCCCGCAAAACAATTCTCATAAAGTAATCTTTGAGAGTTATCAGTATAAAGTATAGCAAAGATTCTGAACAAGAGGCAAGAAAATCAGTGTCACATTCAACAGCAAGGTTTACAGCATTTAAATACAAAACTTGTTAACCTGCACAGAACCATAAGGATATAGGCCTCTCACTTCTCTACAATTAAAATTCCATTTTTTTTAACTCATGTAGATAACTAGTTCTTAGAAGTTCTCAGTGCATATCAGTCAAATAAAACCTATATCCTCTCGTCAGTCACTTATATTCTCTTTTATTTATTTATTTGTGTTTGTTTGTTTGTTTATATATTTATTTATACAAGAACAGGGGCACAGGCCAGATATGCAAGAGGGTGAGAGGATTCACCAGAGACAGAGTGGGGAACAGAACAGGCAGACCAACTGAAATACACTCTGAGGGGAGCATCAGGTGAGACAGGAGAGGTCTGCTCACCAGCTGGCTATCTCCATGGCTGGTGGGGATCGAACCAGCACTGCAGAGGCTGCAGACAACTTCATAGCGCTGCGCTCAACCACCTGTGCCACCAGGGAGGCCCTAAATTATATTGTCTTAATAGCATAGAAACATATTGATAAGGTTCATTCACAGAAACACATTTAACATTAAACACAAGTGGCTGACAGAGATAGAACACCTTCTTTTCTCCATTTATACAAGAGCAGATGGCTGGCTGTGAGAAGTTATTCATTTGAAATATCTTAAGATGAGGAAAGTTGTACTAAGAAAGACAATCTCCTTCAAAACACATGAACTTTAATCTAGTCTATGGTGTACCTCCCACTGATAGTATATGCTGGTGGTTCGTTTCCATTCTAGACATTACAGGCTAATAGCAATTTCACTTGCATCCAAATGGATATGTAATCTGAAATCCTTAGCACCATAGCCAGAATCACTCCAGTGTCACCAGAAGAATTGTCAGAACACATCTTCATTATTTTTCTATTTTATTAAATCCTTTTTTTCCCCAATTTTTCCTGTGAAACTTTCTCCTCTATTCCCAAAGGATAGTCTCTTGTTTCTCTAGTAAAACTATTATCACACATAATCAGAGGTTCAGATACTAGTTCAGAGTTTGTACATTTTACAAATATTTCAAAGTGTATCAGCACTGTGATATTCAAAGTGGATTCACAAATGAGGAATTTAAGAAGAAAATAGCAAGGCAGAAATAATGACATCCCAAGCAAAAGGAAAAGGCACCAGGACATAAAATTCAGTAGCAATTTATGAAGAAGTACTCCAATTTGGTCATTCAACTGAATATTTATAAAGATAAAGGGAGGGTGAAAACTGTTAAGGCAAGTGGAAGGTTTTTTTTTTTGGAACTATCCTTATATAAAACTGGGTGATTTTCATATAATTAGTGGACAATGATAAACCACTGAAGATTTTTGAAAAGTGTGCAAACCTCAGTAGAATCAGGTTCTTTGTTTAAGAAGATTAATCTAGAAATTGCACATAGTCAATTATTAGAATTCAGAGTACCATGAAGAAAAAAACACTAAATAGGAAACTCTACAAACTACAAAAGAAAAAACCAAAAGGATGTCAAACATGTAAGAGCTACAAAAGCTGACGATGTAGACATTAAGTGAAAATGAGAAACACATCGAAAATGACTCTGGATTTTGAACCTAAGTGACAGAAAGGACATCTGTGTTATTGGCAGTGCTAAGGGAGACAGAAAACAAAGTCAATCATGATAGAACTCTGAGCTCTGTTTCTGGTATGTGTGGTCACGTTGCCAACTACTCAGGCTAGAAAATAGGTCTATAAAGTGATTTCTACATTTTTTTCCAGTACTCTAGCCTTTCTCTAGAGCCCTATCCATTTCTCATTAGTGAAGGGAAAAAAGATAACTGAATGTGCAATCTTGTTTTGTCTCAGATAAAATATGCTCAGATGATAGATCCGTTGCTTCTGGGCAAGGAGCATGACTTACTCGCCTTATGATGTGGGAGAGGAGACAGAAACATCCTCTGATGCTCATGTCACATCACTTACTCTTGTGACTCAACAATGCCTTTGTCTCCCCAGATTCTAGTTGTTCTGTTCTCTTCTGATATTGAAGTCTATATCTCACAGGCTTTGCTTTGGGCACAAACACCGCTATTTATGATATTTATAACTGATTAACTTCATCTCAGAGATGTAGAAACATCTGAGGTCTGCCTTATTTGGCCCTGGTTAGGGGTGTGTTACTCACTTCATCCCAATAATTGTGACTCCCTTCTGGCATGTTCCTCCATATGGGAACCAAGGGGTCCATAGCAAAGCCAATCTTCAGCACAATTTTTTTTTAATAGACTACACTGGCCATCTCACTTTGAAGTGGTGGGCCACCAACTTTCTACAGTAGCCAATGAAAGTATACTCCTCCTAAAGTCTCAAATGGAAAACAGGTTCTCTCTCTCTGACAGGCAAATATTCTCTCTTTTATAGCACACTTGTAGGCAAAAGCCCAGAGATGGGAACTAGTTGCTTTATTTTCCTCTCTTGGTCTCCATCTTTCTTCTTTCCAACATGTAAGACTTTGGGGAGGGGCATGGCTGTATTCTGTAAGCTACAAGAGAACTGAGTATTCCAAGGTGAATTGCAAATATAGGAATACAAAAATAATGGAATTCCTCTCCAGAATAGTTAATAGCTGGATTTATCTATTAGGGAACTGTGGGCACTGTTCTTTACCACAAGAGCCTTTCTTAAGCATCCCTCTTTCTCCCCGTCTCCTTTCCATTTTGGGGTGATTTCTCCTAGTATTCCATCTGTGACAGACCCTGACCTCCTGCCTCCATACCACAGGCATATGAGACAATGGATCTTGAACTCTGAAATGCAAGATTCAAAATTCTATTAGTAGGGCCTCCCTGGTGGTGTAAGGGGTAAAGTCTCAGCCCTATGAAGCTATTGGCAGCCACTGCAACATGAGTTCAATCCCTAGCCAGGGAGCTAACCCACATGGCACAGCAGAACTCTCCTGTCTCGCCTGCTGCTCCCCTCAGCAGTGCATTTCAGCAGATCTACCTGTTCTACTCCCCACTCTGTCTGATGAATCCACTCACCCCCCACACCTCTGGCCTACACCCCAGTACTTATATGCATAAATAAATAAGTCTTAAAAAATAAAAATTCCATTAGTAATTTTCAAAATATTATTACCCCATTGCACATGTTTAGTTTAAACAATGTGCAGAACTTTTAGGAAAGTAAATCTCTCTTGGTAATCCAAAGAGACTTGTTTTCCACTTTAAGTCTAAGCAACATTCTAGTTTTCATTCAGTCTCTTCTTATGATTACTCATTGCTAATGGAGTTGGGCTGAAAACCAGGAGGAATTTTTATACCTTTAAAACCATATAGTTTAGGTCCTCCCCAGTGGCGCAGCGGTTGAGCACTGGGTTGCAAAGCTGCCCGCAGCCTCTGCAGCACCGGTTCGATCCCCAGCTGCCGGGCAAGGGTCCCACATGGTGTGCAGACCTCTCCTGCTACACCCGCTGCTCCCCTCAGCAGTGTATTTTGTCAGTCTGCCTGTTCTGCTCCCCACTCTGGTTCTGGTGATTCTCTCACCCTCCAGTGCTTCTGACCTGTACCCAGTGCTTGAATAAATAAATAAATAAATCTTTAAAAAATAAAAATAAAAAATAAAACCATATAGTTTAAAGACCTTATTTGGATTCGTGGGAAAAACCATAATTTTCAGATATCAGAAGTCACAGAAGCAACCCTTATTTAACAGTGCTAATTGTTATACCATCACTATCTGGAGAAACAGAGAAACAAACAGATCATCAAATCTAATAAAGTCAAGGAAGGGACCATAGGAGATAAATATTATAATCACACCATAGCCAGAGTTAAATATCTCATAAATACCAGAGTTAAGGCAAACAAATCTAGGACTAGCTATAACAAAGTCAAGGCCAAAGGCAGCAGGAGAGAGGACATACTGTTCATTAAAGCCAGCTGGGAAAAATCCAAGTTGGCAAAGAGACAAAAGTAGCACAAGGTCCCCCAGTACCCAGGTAGATTAGTGTTAGGAAGCCATGGAATAAGCAAAGGATTTAGGATTAATATTCAGTCATATGAGAACTGATATTAGCTTGGCCAGCAGATCGTTTAGAGGCAATGATCATTTTTCTTATGACAGGGTTACTGCTGTCATTTGCCGCACATCGTAAATGGAGAATCTGATATCTGACAGGGTAAGGTTGGACTTGAGAAAAGAAAAAAACAGATCCAGGTTTCAGAGGGTCCATGGTATCTTTAGATAAGGATGGTAAGATGACAATACCACAAGTTGAAAGATAAATGGAGATGGAGTCAAAGTGCAGCAGAACATCAGAGAATCTTGGGTGATTGCATGGAACATTAAGTGGAACTCAGGAGTTGTTTGTGGAACTGACAGATTAATAGGAGAAACTTAATTAGATACATGTGAGAATGTATATGGCTATAAATTCTAGAGAAAATGCTTGCCCTAACATAAGATAGGTTTCTCAGATAATGAGGTTATTCTGGAGATTACCCTAAAACTGAATTATCTTCATCCTTAAAGACTATGGAAATAGTTTCTCTCAAGATCCACAGAGTCTTAATTGATCATAGCTTACTTAACATGTCAAACTGACATGAATTAAAAAAAGTCTGTTCAGAACATTTTGGGAAAAGATGACAAACACTTTGGGGAAATCCTATCCTATAAGAATTTGATCATTCATTCTTATCGCTCTTTCACAAAACATACATAAAACACAATTATACTTTTTATCTATTTGATTGTTTATTCAATGTCTACTTTTCCCTTTTGATAGTGAACTTCATGAGGATATGAACTACTTTTGTGTGATTCATCATTACACACTCCACTCTGGAAAAGTCTCAGACAGGAGAGACAGTAAATATTTATTGAACGAATAGTATTTGGAGTAAATTTCAGGACTGTGAATATGACATAAAGTAGACTCAAGTGAGCTCTTGAAATCCACAGTAGCTGATATTGTGTTAAGGTAATGCAATATCTCACTGAGCTCAAGGTCATCTTCATTTTGAGAGATGTCAAGAAACCATATTGGTTTCAAGGTCTCTAGGAGACCTTGGATCCTTTTCAGGTCGCCCATGCCAGTAAGCACACACACATTTTTCTGAGGTACCTTAGAGATAAAGAACATTTTGGAGAGGCAGAGTGTCACCCTTGACATTCTGCCTTGTGTCACAGAAACAGTCATTTAACCCACTAATTTCATAGAGTGTTCAGTTCAGACTATCTTCTATGCTGTATCAGGTTTCTCTCTTCCACAGATCAGCGTATTTGTAACAGGGACCCCACAGTCACAGAGGCTAGGGGGCATGCTGACTTTGTTGGGACTGAGAGACACTGCTTCTACACACTGCTCGTGGGCTCTTCCCCTTCCTGGGCACCAACCAGTTTTGAGTGCCCATAGGGTTCCTGCAGCATCTGTTTGGGCAGCATGGGCAAAGAAACACCTAATCATGCTGCCTGTGGGCAGTCTTAGGTAGGCCACTGTAAACATGGGGATACAGAGGGAGTTTTTCTACCTGCCACCCCCAAGTGCAAGCCACCCTGGAAGTCCCATAGTGGAGGCAACTCTAAGACCTGTGGTACATGACACAGGGCTGTTTGGAGGACTACTGGGCCAACTCCAGGATGATGCCTCACTGGAGGCATAGGCATAGAGTCCCATGGAGTGCTGGGCCAACATGGTGGGCTCCCAGCCGAGCCTAGCCTGCAGCAGTTGAGACCCATATCCCAGTGCTGCTGCAGGTCCACCCCTCCTTGAATTGCTATACCTGGCCCCATTGAAAGGGCACTAGATGCAGTGTGCCTCCAGCCCAATGAGGCCAACTCGGGCTGTGGCTCCTCAGAGCTCTGAACCTGACCTCAGGCAGATTGGTCTGTTCAGGCATTGGGGTTTTCCTTTTTTGTATTTGGCTCTTGGATTGTATAAATGAACCAGTTGGGTTCAAGCTCAGTTTCAGACACTTAGGATTGAAAATGGTCCAACCAAGCTTGTAGGGTAGGAGACCCTGAAAGAAGATTTAAAAGTAGAGCAGGAGCCAGCTTGATTCATTCTGCTCCCGGCCTCTGAAGAAATAAGAATCCAGCAAACAGCTTCCAAAGAAGAAGCATCAAGCCAACTCCAAGACCTGTGGAGATTCAGTAGATCTCCACAGATTTCAGATCTCTGCAATCTCTCTAGACCTGCAGCCCTCTGTAGACCTCAAAGACCTAGCTGTTACACTTGCCTCCAGCCCTGACTCTGACAGGTTTGTGGACACTATCTGGACAGCCAGCCACTATCTCTTTTTTTAAAAATAAATAATTTTTATTTAAAAAAATTATTTTTTTTGTGGGCCTCCCCGGTGGCGCAGCGGTTGAGCGTTGGGTTGCGAAGCTGCCCGCGACCTCTGTGGCGCCGGTTCGATCCCCGGCTTCTCACCTGCCAACGGAGGAGCGTCCCACATGGCGCGCAGACCTCTCCTGCCGCCTGCTGCTCCCCTCAGCAGTGTACTTCGGTCCTTCTGCCAGCTCTGCTCCCCGCTCTGGCTCTGGTGAATTCTCTCACCCTCCCGCGCTTCTGACTGTACCCAGTGCATGTATAAACAAAACAAACAAACAAATAAATAAATAAAAACATGCCTCTATTAAAAAAAAAAAACTTAGTTTAAAAAAAAAATTATTTTTGTTAAATAAGTCTAATTTTTGTTGTTTCCTGAGCCTTAGTGGTCATGAAATTGTTAGTCCAAAGGTGACAATCCAACAAGAGTGACCTGTTCTCCACCCTGGTACTGTCCTTTTGTATTGTTTTATACACTGTTTTATATTCAAGTCAATAAGCACTGCCTTTCAACCTTTGAAGCATTTTCTACTCCAATCTTATTGAGGAATAAATGTGTTCTTTCCATTTTAAATTAGTTTTCCCATCATCTTTTAGTGCTAAGTTTTTATGTAACATTCTAGAAAGAGCTTCAGACATCCCAGCAGGGGGTTGTATTACACATAAAATCATTGCTTAACTGACATCAGCTTTGGACCCCTGCCATTTGTGTATAACTTCTCTTTTTGCCCTTCAAATGAACTGTATATAAATAGACTCAAAATAAACTCATTATGAAGTTGGAAGTTGAACATATGTCTGAAATGTCACAGCATTCTTTGCAGCCAATGTAAGATTGTCTATAGATTACCATTTTTATTTTCAATAATAAAAGCTTTTCTTTTGAAGCTAAGTTCTGGGGTTTAAAGCATAGCTCAACAAATTTTTATTTGATATAGAAACACTATTTTTGAAGGTCTTATTTCTTGGCAATCTGGTACCACTGGGAATTTTATAATAGTTAAATGACAAAAATATATGTCATAACTCTCAGTACAAATAGTTTAAGAGTCCACCACCAATCGTAGGCCTTATTTGCCCATATTGCAAAGTGTCAAAGGTAACCTGAACTTGTTATGCCCACCCTAGTAACAAACTAATGTATCAATGCCTCAAAAGGTGGTAGAAAATTCATTCACTACGCCCTTGTTCCTGACATATAGCATATGCAGAGACACTGATACACCAACTCATTTTAGAGGTTTTGCTTTATTTTAATAGCCTATGAGAGTCATCCTGAGGAAACAGGAAATATATGACAGTGCATTACTTAAAGAAAAGAAGACATTGCTTAATGATCAACTGAATCTGATTGTTTCACATTAGTATTCTGTTAAAGTAATCTGCTCTGGAACTATGGAAATTCATGAAAAAATTGCAGTATCCCAGGAAGCTAAGGAAAATTAGAAGAGTACTAATGGTCTGTACATTTTCTTGTATTTTTACTATTTCAGTAGATGAAGGCATATTCAGTTTGGGGTCAGAATTATGGTTGAATACATATAAGAATGTCAGAATTTCTGTGCCAAGATCACCATTTAACAATTTCACAAATAGCTAAATTGATGACAAAAGTAGGTAGTAATAAAACCCATGTCAAGATAAGATAGAATTGAAGTAGTTAAATTATCTCTTCTTTTAAAAATGCTGGACACCCGGTGAGATTCCATCTTTTTCCTGATGAAGAATACTTTATTCTCTACTATAGTTGCAATCTTCTGGCAATTGATAAAATCATGCCATTTCCAGAAAATTTACAGACTTTTGTTTTTCTAAGAAAACTTTTTCCTTCATTTGCAATGAGGCAAAATAGAACCACAAAACATTGCAATTTCTATTACATCAATTTATTGAGTCATACTTAGTTTCATTTTGCAAATGCAACCACCTTGAAGCAGGCTTATTTTTCTTTGCTGCATCTTATTTCAAACTCATTTCTATCAATGGTAGCATCTGAGGTTTTCTGACATAGCTGGTTATGTTGAAGAAAAATTATGAAAATGGTCAATTACAACACTGAATTATATGCAGGCATTATCTATGAAGCACTAGTACGATAGCTATTTACACAGTACCTCTAGAGTTTAATTTATTTCCACAATGTCCTATGATGGGCAAGAGTTGATATATGAGCTCTCTATTAGGAATTTCAATCAAATACATCATTTTAAAGTGTCCATATGGATGCATGTGTAATTCTGAAATCTGTGTAAGTACTATCATTATATCATGAAAGCTAGCATTTTCATGCTTGTATCTCCACCAAACCCACATGATTCCTCTAACAGAATATTTAGTTTTAACATTACAATACCTAGATTGAAACAGACTGAAATTGTTCTTTGCTGAGATTGCTATTAAGTGAAACCAGAGCATTAAAACGAGCTGCCAGGAAAGAGAGACGAGGCCTCTTATCTCTCTGTGGAAATGGTGTTTGTTTTAGACTGTGGAGATCAGAATCAGTCCCAATTTTCTTTAGGTAATCCACATAACTAAGTGGATTTATGTGGATTCAAATAAATAAATAAATAAATAAATTGGATTTATTTATTTATTTAAGAAAATAAAATATATTGATTTAATCAGATTTATCTCCAACTTACACAAAAATCAACTGCTTTTCCATTTCTTCCAGTATTTCACTCTTGTGATGCTGGGTATTTTCCCCATTTCAATAGTCTAAACTTTTTATCACCCATGTACCCACATTTTCCAGGAAGTTTGCATTTTAATAAAAATATTTTTACATTATGCATAAAATACACTCACATTTGTCTTACACTATAAACTTTTATCTCTGATTTTTAAGTAACAGTCTTATATATATCATCTATTTGGTAACATTTCTGTCTGCCTCAGTTGAAAACAAACAGAAAATTTTTAAGATCAAGAATAACTAGGGATATATACCTCAAGCACTGTAGGAATATTTCTTTAATCTCATGATCATTTTTTTTTAAATCTTGTGATTAAATTTCATGACCATGATTGTGGTTATAATGGTAAAAAAATAATAATAATTGACTTCTACTTCATCACTTTTATTTGTCCCAAGTGTTTTTGGGTGACTTCTGTTTACCCCTACTGAAGATAAAGCCATGAAGAAAGTACACACAGTAACTACACTCCTGTAGCTTACAGTCTAGGGAACATGCTTTAAAAAAAAAAAATTCATTTATTTATTTATTCAAGCACTGGGTACAGTCAGAAGCATGGGAGGGTGAGAGAATTCACCAGAGCCAGAGCAAGGAACAGAACAGGCAGACTGACAAAATACATTGCTAAGGGGAGCAGTGGGCGCGGCAGGAGAGGTCTGCGTGCCATGTGGGACCCTCACCAGTGGCCTGGGATAGAACCAGCACTGCAGAGGCTGCAGGCAGCCTCGCAGCCCAGCGCTCAACCACTGTGGCACCAGGGGAGGCCCAAGGGAACATGCTTTTTAAACTAAAACAAAATAAATATATTTTATTTTTTGGAGACCGTTCTCTAGTATATTTTACTTGTTCTAACCAGGAGAACCCTTAATAAAATTTTTATTTCCTCCCATTTCTTACCTAATCATGTCACTTTGAATCTACTGGTGTATTTTTCTATTATTTAAATTAAGTGTTCATTGGTATTAAGTAACACCTATCTGATAATAAAAGAAAATACATACTAAATATATTATTTAATTTCTAATCTATCTATATACTATTTGGTATTTATTACCTCTAAGACACTTTTAGGCAAATTATACACTACCACTTAAATTATATTTCAATTTTCAAATGCAACTAAGAGGAAATCAAGAATAAGAGTTGATTTCTCAGTACTCTGAACATAACTAACAATATTCGCATTAACCAATGTTAAATACAACATGCCATTATGAGCATTTACTACTTTATTCTATGTGACTAGTCTGTGTACCGGCACTATTATGCGGCTATTATCAATAAAAAAAGTCTTTTCACAGACTTTTTAATGCACTGAAATTCTAATTCAATCCATTTAACATTATATTTCATAGTGTTTTCCTACTTTTAATCTGCAATACGACAATTAAAACCATAAAGTAGTCATGTAAAATCTATAATGAAAAGAGTTATTTCCCTCTGAGATTTGACTTATATTATGACAATCTGCTTTCTTGTTTCCATATATTTTAAATAAAGTAAGTAATATGTCTTTTGCCAGTATTTAAAAACTGTCTTTTGAATTCTCTCCAAAAATAGTAATTCTAACTAAATCTCAAAGACAAAAACATTCAATAGATTTGTTGAGATAGATTTTAATATTCATATTAGTGAAGGCTCCTTTTCTGATAGGTGATACAATTTTGATAGAAGCATGCAGTAAAAAAGTATACGAGCTAAGAATATCTTGGAAGATATTATGGAATATCAGTCTTTTAAAAGGTAATAAGAAATCTAATTTTAATGTTGGAGGAGTAGAAAAGGAACTAACCATATGGTTTTGAGGTCCAGAAACATATTAGTTTTCCAAGAATAATAATATATTATTATTATCCAGGAATATGTTAACATAATATATTAATATATTAATAAGACACTAAAAGTTAGAAAAGGAAAGATTGCTAAACAATTCTAAAACTTGAAAAATCAGTTTTATTGTGTTATCATTAAATTTAATTCTATTTTTCTTAACTATTTAGCATAGATGTCACTTAAAATTTTTTAGTAGGAGTTCTAATTACTGTAGTTATTGCCCCAAGTATTCTTTTATAAGAGAATCAATAGGCTTCCATTTAGCTTGATTAAAAACACCAAGAAAAGCATTATACCAACAGGAAACAGAGAGAAATATAAGCTTTCTGGATGTTAGGACTTTTACAGCTACATTGAACAAATTCTACCCAGTCCTGTAAGGAATAAAAAATGGTAAATTGATAGAGTTGCTGACATCATCAATCAGATCAGCAGCATCAGAACCAGGGACAGGAACCCAGAAATCACAGGCATACAAACAATTGCTTGTTCCTAAAATAGCAGGAATTTAAAATCCTAGGAGTATACACTTAGCTTTCTTTTAGCAAGTTAGCTCTTCACTTGCTATATAATGGAAAACTGGGAGAAAATACCATTTTCGCTATGCATATGTACAAATCTCTAAATCGCAACTAGAGCACAGATGTCAAAGGTCTGCTATGAAATGGTTTACCATATCTATTCTTACATTATAAATACAACTGAAGCATTTCTAAATGAAATCTGAGCATATCTCCCAAGGAAACTAATTGTGCAAACTTAAATTTGTGTTCCCCTGTTAAATGATATTGTCTTAGTTATAAGATGATACAAGGTCTATCCACTATGATTGAATAAAATTTTTTAAATAAATGGAAACATAGATACCTTCCAATATTTAATGAACATTATCTATTTCGTTTTCAAAAGGCAAGAACATATAGACATCTCTGAAACAGAAATTCTGGTCTTATTTACATGTAACTTTCAACTAAAAACAAATGAATAAAAGCAAATTTTAAAAGCAGTCAAACAAATGAGATTCTTGACCTATAGAAAAAAATTGTAAGACTATTTTCTAAAAGAAATAACTATATTGACAATAAAGGACTGAGCAATTAACTGAATTTCTAAAATGAATAGAAGACGATTTCATAACATATCCACACATTTAAACTATTATTGTAAACTATCAGCTTTTCCGAAGTAGGTCAACTAGAACCTGCTGCATGTCCTTCTTCCTGAATCCTTAGATAGATCTGGTTGGATCGACCCACAAAAGCACAAGATAATTACTCACAAGTGAGCCATGTCACTCTCTCCAGAAATTTCCCCTCCTGTGTCTCATCTCTTATTCTGGCTCATTTTCATTACCCTTGATTTCCCAAATGTTCCCAGATTCACTCTGACTTCCTGATGAAATCAGAACTCATCTGTTAATAATGTAATTTGGTCAGGAACCTATGTTCAACCTTGGATTCCCCTACAGCATGATGCTGCATCTGTCTTCATTACCAAACAGCACGTACAACACGTGCCCCACAACTCTATAGAACTAAATACTGGAACTCCTCCATGCCTAAGGAACAGAACTGAATACTATTTCCATGGACCAAGCTAACCCCACAAATCACACCACTCTGGCAGCAAAGGCTGACTTCTTTCCTAGGATGGTTCACATGATCCTCAAGAAGGAGGCAAACAGGAGGCTTCCATTCTGTCTATTTTGTCATTTCCCTAGTGTCTTTTTTTGCCTTTTCCCTAGAGGTTTTACTCAAAAGCTATTAAGCACGATAATTTCACTAGGAGTAGCATCTACAAACTAAAAATTTTCTTGTGAGAGATAACAGGTAGAAAAAAGGCAATTCCATCCTTCTGTTCAGTTTTATTCATACGTGTTTCATGTCTTGAGCCCTCACTGATGCACAAATCAGTAATCACTATCTTTGCTCCCATTTTGTTGTTTGTTGAGTCTCTCTAGCAATCAATATCTAATAATTCTCCTCCTGACACAAAATAAACCAAAAGCATGCAAATCATTGCTATTCTTTCCATTCCTCATATTCCTAATCAGGTAATCACCAGCATACTCTGAAAAATATCTTCTAAAAATGCATTTTCAATGACTTTCTTTCTTTTATGTAACTCACACATAAAAAGAACATCAAAAGTATCTGGAATCTTAGAGACTTCCTTTCACGCTTCCCTTGGCTGCATTCTATTTCAGTGAAATTATTAACCTCTAAATCATTAGGGAAATAAAAGAGCTGAGAATCATTTAAACAGTAGAACTCAAAGAAAGACCAGTGGAAACGATGCAAATTGGTTTATGGTACAAAGTAATTCTTGGTCACACTAATGGAACTCTCCTCAACATTGCATTAGCAAATATAAAGTCAGTGAAGACATACAGACTTAACATCTTTGTTTCATATGTTTTTTAGTAGAGCCATGGAAATTAAAATTGGTTGCAGCAAGTGGAAATGGATTTTTTATCAGGTAAGCAATAAGAGGTTCCCCTGAGAATCTCAGAAAACAGAATGTCAACAATAAGAAAAATTAAACTACCAAAACCAATTTGAAAGCATATTTGTGGATGTGATTGCAAGACAGGACTATGAGCCTGTGGCAGTTTTTAAATATAAAATTTTAGGGGTGCACTGATATGAATGATTATGAATGAACATATATATATCTTTACCTGTCTAGGCAAATTTATTTGTATGATAGAAAAAAATTAATAATCACCAAGTCGTTTAATGCACCTAATGCCTGCCAGACTGATTGAATAATTTAATATGGAAGATAGGGTTAAGTAAGATTCTCAAACACATAGTAAATCAATAGATAATTAATGGTTGATTCTATTAATTAATTAATTCTATTAGAAGATTAGAAAATAACAATATCAAATTTGTGATTACATGTCCTACAATTATGATGATATTCAACACTATGCAATAGTTTTAATATTTCATTTTCTCTACAACAAGATTTATTTAGATTTTTCCATAAGAGTATATCAAAACAAAACAAAGTTCCCAAAAAATAGTTTTTTCTTTCATTTAAAGCAGGCCTTTTCCCCATCTACAAAAATAAAATCTAGGGGCCTCCCTGGTGGCGCAAGGGGTTAAGCACTGCACTATGAAGCTATCTGCAGCCTCTGCAGCACGAGTTCGATCCCCCAGCTGGCCGAGGAGAAACCAACATGGCGCAGCAGACCTCGCCTAACTGGCCCGCTGCTCTCTTCAGCAGTGTATTTCAGTCAGTCTGCCTGTTCTGTTCCCCACTCTGTCTCTGGTGAATCTTCTCACCCCCCATGCCTCTGGCCTGTACCCTAGTTCTTGTATGCATCAATAAATAAATCTTTAAAAAAAATAAAATCTAGAATGTGAATAAAAAGAATATTAAAATAAGCTAGCATATCTGTTCATTTTATATATGATAATGAGAAAAATGGACACAGACTGATTTCATGTCCTGTCATGCCCTGTGTAGAAAGCCAGGTCTAATATCACATCACTTCTCTGACCCCAGTGCAGCTGCCATTACAATTTGCCGCCTCAATGTTGCTTGTTCATTTTGTGTTTTAGTGTTTAAAGTGATGATATTTGGCTCTAATTTATGAAAATCCCTCTACAGACTAAAAGAGTATTTCCATTTCTTTATTAGAAAAATAAATTGTTTCATAAGCATTCATTTCATTACCTCAGAATTAAGAATTGTTAAAAATCCATTGAAATATTTCTTTTTTCAAATACTCTGACCTTCCAATAGCTAGATTTTCCTACCAGCACTGCATGTTTTCAATGTATTTTCATTATTTCAGTAACAAATCTATTCTAAGATTAATGTGAGTTAAACATCTTTAAGATTAGCTTGTTGTCTTTAATAAGCATAAATAGAAAGCAAACAAGAAAAGACAGTAACCTTCTAAGATTTTTTAGAGCAGCCATTCTAAACTACTGATTCAATACTTTTCTGATATGTGTGAGCTACAATGATATGTTGATAGACACAGCCGCACAGTTTTATAGAAAGTTACACAAAAATTACAAAGTAGTAGTTTTATCCTTCTCGCATCAGCCTAAGAATTCAAGTGAGTGTCAAACAGTTAAACAGTTAACCTTAACTTACTTTTAATTTTTAAATAAAAGCATTTTTCACATCAAATATTTTTGCTTATAAAAATATAACTTATCAGGCCTCCCCGGTGGCACAGCGGTTGAGCGCTGGGTTGCGGGGCTGCCCGCGGCCTCTGCGGCGCAGGTTCGATCCCCGGCTGCTCCCCGGCCACCAGAGGAGGGTCCCACATGGCGCGCAGACCTCTCCTGCCGCCTGCTGCTCCCCTCAGCAGTGTACTTCGGTCCTTCTGCCTGCTCTGCTCCCCGCTCTGGCTCTGGGGAATCCTCTCACCCTCCCGCGCTTCTGACTGTACCCAGTGCATGTATAAACAAACAAACAAACAAATAAATAAATTCTCTAAAAAAATATATATATATAACTTATCAGACAGCAATTGTGATACCCCAGGGCATTGAACCTGTATATATGCATAATTATCTAAAAGTTATTTGAAAAGACAAAATATAAAACATGACCAGAAAAATCAGGTTTGTATTGAATACTATTTTATATGCCTTGGAAAAAGTGCTGAATAACAAAGGAGAGACTCTAACTTCCAGCCAAGATAGAGCATTTGGTATTAAACTTGTCCTCACACTATAAATAATTATCAATTGAATAAATTATAGGAGGTAACTATTACTAAGCATTGGAAATAAGACATTGCAAAATCATAAGAACAGGGAAACACAGAAGATGAGATCCAGCTTTCTATTCAGGGGCACTTTCCGCACCATGGTACAGGCAGAGAGAATCGAGGCAGGGTAAAATAGTTTAGCTGAGTGAGCTGGTGAAGAGTAACTGAACATTATTCAGCAGAGTCCTGGAGAAGTGTAAGTGGCACAGTGGGAAACTCAAACATTATCATGGAGGTTTCTTGTAGGTCCTTGAACCAGAGTTGGGCTGGTAAGTGCAGAGCAAGAATCCACAAAGCCTGATGGAAAGTTTCCATTACAGGGCTATGAGCTGAACAGAGATGTCAGGAGTTATACTGAAAGCTATTATGACTCCAGTCAAGCCAGAATGAAGAAATCTCACAAAGCACATTGGGCACTGAGATCTCTGTGAGGCTATCTATGGTTTATAAGGTTCAAAATTTAGTATAGAGAACCACATTCTAGGGCAAAGGACCAAACTAAAATAGATCAGCCCTAATTAAGAGTAAATCAGATCTTTCTGGATCAAAAATATTCTTCATCATTTGTCAATTTAAAAATCACAAAATACCGGGGCCTCCCCGGTGGCGCAGCGGTTGAGCGCTGGGTTGCGAAGCTGCCCGCAGCCTCTGCAGCGCTGGTTCAATCCCCAGCTGCTCCCCGACCACCGGAGGAGGGTCCCACATGGCGCGCAGACCTCTCCTGCCGCCCGCTGCTCCCCTCAGCAGTGTACTTCGGTCCTTCTGCCTGCTCTGCTCCCCGCTCTGGCTCTGGTGAATTCTCTCACCCTCCCGCGCTTCTGACTGTACCCAGTGCATGTATAAAAAAAAACCAAAAACAAACAAAAAACAAATACATAATAAGAGTATTTAAAAAAAAAATCACAAAACACCTCCTCACTCACTAGCACAGTTAAACTTAAAACATAGCAAAAACCAAATTCTGACAAGTATGTGGAACAATAAGAACTCTAGAGAATTGCTACTGGGGGAATAAAACAGAAAAATTACTTTGGAAAACCATGTGGCATTTTCTATAAAGTAAACTTACACCCAAAACCTATGACTCAGTCATCCGATTCCTAGGTATATATCAGAGGGTACAAAAATATGTATCCCTAAAAGCATTACATAAGGATATTTATTGCAATTTTATTCATAATGACCAATTTTATTCATAATGTGAAAAACTCACATGGATAACTCAAGCCTGTTACTTTTGGCAAGGGAAGCTAGAAATAAGTGAGTACATAGTGTAATGTAAGACTCCATAGTTTGAAGTTCAAGAGTGGATAAACTTTGATATAGAAATCATGGCTTTTCTCATCTATGGTTGTAGGACTTAACTGGAATTTTAACATAAGATGATATCCATGATTTGATTAGTTGTGAAAACTCACCAACATATACATGAAAGATCTGGTAATCTCCATATCTGTGCATTCTCTTTAATTTTAATACAGAGAATTTAGGCGGACTATAGAGAATATTCTCATTAGTCAAAAAAAGTCCTAAAGGAAACTAATTATTTTTAAAAATATGCTTCTGTCTTCCTATTGAAATAAAATCAATAAGTAAGAAAAGTAATGGGATACAAGATAATTGAGATGGAAAAAGAAAGCCTTCCTTGAGAGAAATCACTTAAGAGGCAGTGAGAGCAGTCATTGTACATGACAAATACCAACTTGTATTGGGCATGAAAGCTCTGTGACTACACGGAGTCCACATCTGTCATGAGTTTAGGGTGTGAGCAATACAAAATTCAAGGAGTGAGTGTGAATGATAGGATCTGAATATGCAGTATAGAAAACAAAGGCACTTCAATAAGTCCTAATGCCTGGGGCTTCCATTATTATAAATGCTTCAAATGCCACTATCTGAGAAAAATGGTATTATTGATATTTCCCTTAGATGTGGTAAATGCACAGTACCACATGGTTCTTTAGATACCTAGTGAAGTTAAAACCAAGGAAATAATCTCTGCTTCCCCTTGGACACAAGTCCTCCTAGGATGTGTGGTAAATAGTAATATTTACTTTCTTGCTTTCTACTCTCAACCCATTAACCAGCTTTGTCCCATGAACAGACTATCTTTAAAGGTGGTTATACATTCTTTCAGGAGACCCACTGGTGAGGATACCAAATTAATTGCAGTCAATGGAACTTTTTGCTACCTGGGAATACAGAATGTGGGAACCAATAATGGTTAAGAGATTATCATCTAGGGTCAGAATCTGGCTTAGAATCCTGGTCCATAATTCAACAATTGGGCAACCTTAAGACAAATTATTTCATTTCCATATGATTCAGTTTCTCTTATACAACATAGGGATATGAATGACACCTATTACATAAGATTTGACATAAGGATTAAAAGAAATAATATCTGTAAGCACTTAGCACAAACCCAGGCACATAGGACGCATTCAATACAAATGTTGGGTGCAAACTTGTTTGTCCTCTCTCACTGGGCAGCTCTCCACCCAGAGTTGAGATTAATGATAACCTGTGTTCATTTTTTTAAAGATTTATTTTTTAAAAGATTAATTTATTTATTTACACAAGAACGGGGTACAGGCCAGATGCACAGGAGGGTGAGATGATTCACCAGAGACAGAGCAGACAACAGAACAGGTAGACTGATGAAATACACTGCTGAGGAGAGCAGTGGGCGAGACAGGAGAGGTCTGCCACGCCATGTGAGATCCTCGCTGGCAGGCCGGGATCGAACCGGCGCTACAGAGGCTGTGGACAGCTTCACAGAATGGCGCTCAACCGCCTGCGCCACCAGGGGAGGCACTAAAGGTTTATTTTATTTATTTATGCATATAAGAACTGGGTAAAGAGGGGTGAGAAGATTCACCAGAGACAGAGTGGGGAGCAGATCAGGCAGATCTACTGAAATACACTGTTGAGGGGAGCAAGGGATAAGACAGGAGAGTTCTGCTGTGCCATGTGGGTTAGTTCCCTGTCCAGGGATTGAACTCAAGCCACAGTGGCTGGTGATAGCTTGATAGTGCTGTGACTTAAAACCCTGTGCCACCAGAAAAGCCCCCAAATTCTGTGTTCATTTCTTTTCAGCTTTCAACCTTGACTTCACTTCTCAAAGTGAGAAATCTTGTCACTAAAAAAAATCTCAGAAAGAATTAGAAGATCTTTCTCATCCTCTTCTGTAACTTTAAAGAAAGTTCAGCTAGTAAGTATAAAGATCCAAAAGAGCACATTTTCCTGAAATTCAATTTACATCTATTTTATTAGAAAAATAATAATAGTAGTCAACATTTGTATAGCTGTCACTTGTTATTCGTTGCCATAAATTATCTCACATAATCTTTACAAAACTAAAGGAAACATGTACCCTCAGTAACTGTATTTTAGAAATGAGGACAGTTTTAGATAAAAGAGTTTACAAAACAAATCTCTAGGTCACAAAGTTGACAAGGTAGCTGACTTGAATATAAATTGAATCCACTAACTCCATGTAAACATCAGTAAATTATTTTAATTATTCCATCCCTCAATTCTTCTAAAAAATAGATATATTTATAAATTTCTATATAGCATTTTCCTAAGAAAATGTTAAACTACTAGTATGTACTAGGATGTTAAACTACTAGAACAGTATACCTGACACTGAATATAATTGTAACAACTGTTGAGAGTACAGGTAACCAAGAATGTCGGCAGATCTTTATTTCTATTGAGAAATAACCTACCAGAAAAGCTATCAATGATGTGGGAAGACTCCCATCTCACCATATTTATTAGTAGGAACACTACAAACTGGCAGAATAGAGTTTTTACTGATGATAAGACAACCAACCACTGCAGAGAATCAGACCTGATTTGTTCATATATTAAGAGACTCCTTAAGAACCTGGTAGTGGCTAGGACAGATATACTGGATAGATCTTCAGTAGATCAGAATTTGAATCAGAGAAACTTAGGTTTATATGTAATGTAACTTAAGGATATTTGAGTCATAGATATTTTAAGACAATTTAATCAGTCATGCTAATGAAGAATCCATGCATCTACTGCCTGTGTTTATTGACAGAATGTGCCAACCATCCAAGGCAAAGAATTAAGAAACACAGTACCAAATAACAGCAGAGCATTACTCAACCCAGTGTATATAGCCCAAAAAGCCAGCAGCATTGCTTAATGGGATTATGCTTAATCTGAAAGGACACCACTAGAGATAATGTAAAACATTGAATGGCCTGAAGTGGCAGTGAAATTATTCAACTCTTGGACTGGAGGAGCTCTTAATCAGGGCCCCTGGAATGCTGCAGCAATTTAATAAGTTTAAATTGGTTTCACTTGGATAGATCCAGATTTGTGTTGCAGATGTTATCCCACCCAAATCTCCTGTTCAGGTTCATCAAAAAGAGGATCTGTGCAAATTTAAAGCAAATTCTAAGCAATCTGTGGAAATTTAAAACAAAATAAATCCAAAGCTTGAATCTGGAAAGATAACTGTGCCAGACAGAAACAAACAAACAAGCAAAAAAAAAAAAAAATTGTCCAAAAATAAACAAGCCTGTGTGTTTGTGTGCTGATTTTAGACCAAATAAAAATATCAATAATGCTAATGATTATTGGATTGTTTTTGTTACATTTTGCTGAATTAAAATAATTTAACATTAAAGTTGTATTTGTATACATTTTGTACAAAACTATAAAATCAATACATTCAAAATTAATAAATGCACTGGGGTCCAATAGAGATGCACTCACAGTGAAAGATTTGTAGATTGTAAATGTAAATGCAAAAAGGTAGTTGACAAGCAGAAGAGATAATAGATGACTTTTTGATGGGGCAAAAGAAGTCAAGAGATTCTGTACAAGAGATTCTCTGCCCTTAAGTTGTAGAACAATCCACATCTATAGTCCTAAACTGAAATAGGATTTTAAATGCCTATCAACCATGTATAAAGGAACTAATCTCACTTCCAAACAGAGAACACTGAATAGGGCAGCAATCAGTTGATTAATTATTCATCCATAATGTCAATGTTCTCACAAATTATGAAAAATACTAAGCAATCATCACATTTTCTCACTCTCACAAGGGCATTAGCTAAGTGTCTATTAAGTGAATGTAACCAATCATGGTATATGTGTTCAAATTGTACATAAACATATCAAAATTCAAATCACCATTCCATTCAACTTATAAAACCCAGCAGGTGGTCTGAAGAACATTTTAGAACAACTAATCTACTAAGCAACTTCCATCACTTTCAGCAAGAACCTTAATTATGTGCAGGTGCAGATGATTGCACCCATAATACAGTTAAATGGCCATATCAAAGGTATTAAGTATATATAATTTTGGATCTAAGGATAGAAGAAAAGGAATATAACCTTTAGTGAGTCAAGACTCTAAGATAAAATAACTTATTTCACATAATAAATCATCACAACAGCTGGAATTTTAACCTAGATCAGTCAGACATACTGTATCGACTTCCTCACTACACAGCTCCCATTATATACTCTATTGTATATTGCAGTGTATTGTACAAAGTCCATTGAATCTACTTTGAAATAAACCTCTTCTTGAATGATGACTCACTTGTCCCTTCTGTCTGCCTTGTTTAAATTCCCTAGCCATTCTAGTTGCTACCAATGACTATAACTATATTTTCAACTTGTACTGTGCATATATACCTGTCAGAATGGCTTTTTAATATGGAAGGTAGAGTTAAGGGTTAAGTAAGAGTAGGGTCTAATAGTAAATTAGTAGAATTAATTTTAATTATTAATTATTTAATTAATTATATTCATAGCATTACTAGGAAATAATACCATTAGGTTTCTAAGCAAATATCCTGCAAGTATGATGACACTCAACACTATGGAATAATTCTTAATCCTTCATTTTCTACAAAACAATATTTATCTGGTTGTCTCCCCAAGAGCATATCTAACCAAAACAAAGTTCCTAAACATAATTTTTTCTTTCATTTCATTCAGGTCTTTCCCCCACCTAGAATCATAAAACCCAGGATCAATAAGAAGACCAATAAAATTAGGTAGCATATGTGTTCATTTTATAGATGATAATAAGAAAGATGGACTCAGACTGATTTCTTGTCCCATCGTGCCCCGTGTTGAAAGCCAGGTCTAATATCACTTCACTTCTCTGAGCCCAGTGCACCTGCCATCACAATTTGCAGCCTCAATGTTTGTTTGTTTTGTGTTTTAGTGTATAAAGCAATGCTATTTGGCTCTAATTTATGAAAATGCCCCTATAAACTAAGAGAATATTTCCATTTCTTTACTAGAAAAACAATGTTTACTTTTGTAAACATTCATTCCATTTCATTTTTTTCTTTTTCACCCCTGTATTAAAAACTGTTAAAATCCATTGAAATATTTTCTTTTCCCAAGTGCTTCCTATAGCTAGATTCTCCTACCGGTGCCGCATGTTTTCAATGCATTTCAATGATTTCAGTAGCAAATCTCTCAGGGAAAAGGTATTTTAAAATGGGAAGTATGAACAATTTTTATTCTCCCTCTTTCTCTCTCTCTCTCCCACCATTCCTCTCTCCTTTTAAAAGCCTTAATATCTGAGAAATAGTCTCTGATAGTATTAATTCTTCTTTCCCTAAGGATATGTTACAGATTAAACAAATTTTAGTTTAAATAAGGTCATTATATTGATAAATAACTATAAAATCTTTCAGACTGGTAGACCAGCAGTCAAAAAAAGTATCTATAACTGAATTCAGACTTGTATCCGGGAATCTTACCTTCATAGGAAGGTTTCAGAATATACTCTAGGAAAACACCCCTTTTTATTAAAGTAGAAATCAGGAAAACAATGCTTCATTATGCCTACTTGTTTGTTTGTTTCTTTTGGTTCTTCTTTTTCCCATTTTATTATTTTCTTATCTCATGCTATTTTCTAATAAAGCTGTTTCATTTAATAAAAGTCTCCTTTGAGTCTCTGAAGAGTCTTAAATCTCTTAACCTGTTGTTAGTGTAGCAGTAAGCTTATCGCCTTTTCTGAGTTTTAAACATAAATTGCAACTAAGGCACTGGTTCTTAAACATGCATAAAAGTCGCAAGAAGCTTACTGAAATGTATATTAATGGGTTTTATCTGAAACATTCTGACTGTTATGTCTATGGCGAGTAATCTTCAGTTTAACCAATAAAGTTCATTTTAATAAAGGGTTTACATCAAACTTTAAGAAAAGTTTTGTAAGCTATTTTATCCTAATTTAGTTGCACTAAACACCACAATCTGAAAAGTACTGTGAATTGTCACACTTAAAAAATACTGCACAAATATTTATAAGTAAATTTTGTTTTCTTATTCCTTCAGCATTCTATTTTCATTTTTAAGTTAAAAAAATAAATCAAATCCCTCAATAATCCTTTATGTACTTGGATACAAGTTGGTTACAAGTTGTATGGGTTAGATTCAGGAAATGTAATCACTGAAATTGCTGGCTGCATCTATGATAAAATATTGATATAAGCTTAGCACCTGTTTCTATGGATACAGCCACATATTTTTACATTATCATTTCAGGATTCTGTGAATAGCCAACAGGAATATACAGATTTAATTCTATCTGAAACAAGAGAAAAGATAAGTACTTCTTATATTAAACAAGAGTAGTTTAAAGTCAAGGTGTATATTCAAGATCATTCCATCGGGTCCTCGTCATATATACTTTTATAACCATAAAAATACTTTTACAAGGATCATAGCCAGTTAGAAATCAATGAGTTTAAGATCATTAACTTGGTATAGGGAGACTTAGGCAGACATACATAAAACCCAAATTTAATTAAACTAGTGTAGATAGATGATAGACACATGCATATGTATTTTGATTTAGTATAAAATGTACTTTCCTGAAAACTAGATATTCTTATATTACCCAAAAGGTAATTTCTTTCCAAAGAGTTCAGTCTAGTGAAGATGATTCATTTATCTCTGATTTAATAATTTCCTATCTATTGCCAGTCTTTGGGAAATAACGATTAAACATTACTGAAAATTTAAAAGATAGGAAAACTTTTGTATTCATGGGGTGGATGAAGCACACAAGCACCTAAGGAAAGCTTCAGATTATTTTCCAAATATTTTTCGATCTTTGTTTAGATGAAACACTGAGCACGTCCCCCTGGAGAGGATGTGTTAACTAGAACTTTGTCTCCATCTCCTTATATTTCTGGTGATGCCAGGACATCCCAACGATACATTAAGGATCCTTCCAGATTGATGTTTCAAGCAATTTCTACCCACCCACCCAGAACCAACTGTGTTAGCCAGAGTATTCTTGAGATACATAGGTTCCAATTTCTTAGGGAGACAGTGAAAGGTAAAAAAACTAGGAAAATAGGATACTGCTAAATGGTACAATAAGTTTAAAAAAGGCAAAATAAGTTGAGGGAGGGCACAAAGGTATCCTTTCTCTTATAGTTCTTTATTTTTAGCTCAAATATAACTTGTCTAAGTTCTCCCTGTGAGTACTGCTATTCATATTATCTCTCCTTTCAGATAATTGGATATCCAAATATAAAAAGAGCTTCTTATTTATATTCACACCCGCCTCAGTTTTTAAAAGCATATATATTATATGGAGCAGTGATGATTGAGTTTAATTGAATAAACATAAAATTGAAGGTAGGGAAGAATTCCCAAACTTCAACATCTTGAAATTGTAGACATCCCACAAAGTGATCCTAACCAAAGGATGGTGAGAAAAGCCTGTAGCTAATTTTTGAAGGTGAGTGTGTTTGGGAGTTTGAGGAACTCTAGGAACAAAGTATTAAAAGATTTGAATGATATTAAGGATTCCTGATTACTAAAATAATATCAATGGTTGGAATAATACGGAATCTATAGATGCTTCATTTATTGAAATAAGGTAAGTACAAAATACAGATGCTGACAAAGGTCATAAGAAAGGAGAAAATGTCAAATTCCAGTGGTGTGGGTGATAAAGAAATAAAGACTGGTCATCAAAGGTAAGCAACAGGGAACATGGAAATCACTGACTTTAGTTTTAATATTGAAAATTCTTTTGATGACAGGACACTAGCATTCAGATATAGGAAGCTCAGAACTCTTTTTTTTTAAAGATTTATTTATTTATGCATACAAGAACTGAGGCACAGACCAGTGGTGCGGGAGGGTGAGAGGATTCACCAGAGGCAGAGCAGGGAACAGAACAGGCAGCTGACCGAAACACACCGCTGAGGGGAGCAGCAGGTGAGACAGGAGAGGACTGCCGAGCCATGCGGGTTGCTCCCTGGAGAGGCTACAGACAGCTCCATAGGTTGCTTCTTAACCCCTTTTGCCACCAGGGAGGCCCAAAGCTCAGAACTCTTTATACATACAGCTCCAAAGTAGGGGAGACTACTGTCAAGTAGTCTACTACACAGTGGGGTGCATCCTGCAGCAAGCTGGAGCTGCAGGAGATAGCTTATGTGTGGCACATAGCATTAGCTAGATTTGTAGGGCTCCCCAAGGATTGCCTCACTTGCATAATTTTAGTCTCAGGGGCACAGAGACAGGTCTCAGTTGTTGATGTCTGACCCTAAAATGATAGGGAAGGTGGACAGTGGTCCTGGAGTATGAAGACCAGTAAGGAAAGTGGCTGGGGTGTGGACTTAGCAAATGCAGAAGTATTGACAAGCCTCTAGGCAGGACTTTGGATCAAGACAGTTTTAAACAAACAAACAAAAACAGCTCTAACAATCTTGACCAGTGAGTTCAGAGGAATTAAAAAGAGAAGACTGTAGTTCTGTATTAAAATTCACATTTGGTTGCTTTATGAAAATAGTTACCCTATAATCTAATTAGAATTCTGTAGCTACATCTGAAGAGTATTTGATCAAATCTAGATCAACATGTTTAAACCTTTAACAAATACTAGAAAGAATTAAAAGTACATCTTCAAAGTTCAGAGAAAAAATTTTAGAATATTAAAAATTATAACAATCACACATGTGGAATTCCTAAATCTGGGTCCTCAATGCAACAACTGCAAACCTATGCCTTACTTTCAAATATATTGACTATGAGTGGGATACATCATTAATATTTTACACAGAATTGTGAGGAAATGCTCTCTCATTTTGGGTGACCTATGTCTGCCTCAAACTAACTCTCTCTCCCTCTCTCTCTTTCTCTCTCTCTCTCTCTCTCTCTCTCTCTCTCTCTCACACACACACACACACACACACACACACACACACACATACCCCAGATCACTGTAACAATTTCACTGAGAAATTATCTATTACAATTTTGATGATCATTCTCCAGTGGAAGAAATACACTAGTAATTATAGAAATGTATAATTCTAATCATCTTAGATTAGATATATATCCGTATCATTGGAGCTGATATTCATAAGAAAAACCACATGATATTCTCAGTACTGCAATTAAAAATTTAGCATTGGCCAAAAAGACTGCTAGGGTGACCTAGTAGAGCATATCTATGTTCCAATATTAATTTGCTTGATTCTTAAAAATGAAGCTTGTGTCAAAGAAAATTGCACTGGACAAGTTAAACAGAAAGGAATACAATTCAAGCTTTTGTTTCTCAAGATGTGCCATAGCCTGAATTAAAAAAAAAGAAAAAGAAAAAAAATGTATATTGTTTAACTTATTATTTCCTTTTTTTGTCCTACCCTTACTTTGGATTGTTAAGGAACTTGAAAATCAACCCTAAATATTGACCTTTCTGCTATTTGAATATAAATCATTTGTTTTACTCCTTAAATAGAAATCACTTCTGTGATACATATTTTTTGATCTGTTCATCTTCTATTTTTTTTCCCTCTTAGCTCACCTAAGCAAAAGCACAGGTAAATTTGGTTTTGGTTTCTGACTTTCTTGATCATTCTAGAATGGAAAGATCACTCTGCAGTCTAGCTTTAAAAGTTTCCTGTTAGGGGCCTCCCTGGTGGCTCAAGGGGTTAAGCACCACACTATGAAGCAATCTGCAGCCACTGCAGCAGGAGTTTGATCCCCCGCCAGCCAGGGAGCAACCCACATGGTGAAGCAGACCTCTCCTGTCTCACCCACTGCTCCCCTCAGCAGTGTATTTCAGTCAGTCTGCTTGTTCTGTTCCCCACTCTGTCTCTGGTGAATCCTCTCACCCCCCTGCATCTCTGGACTGTATCCCAGCTCTTGTATGCATAAATAAATCTTTAAAAAAAGAGTTTCCATATACTTCCATGTATATATATACAAATACTCCATTGCTCAACAAACAACCCAGGTTCCTCAAAGACAAAGCCGAGAAGAAGTACAACTGCCCATTATTGGGACTGAGATCTTTAAGAGGGAATTTTACAGAAGGTATTTCAAAACCCATTTATTTTCATTAAAGATATTCATACTTATAAGCAATAAATGCAGTGAGTATAACAGTAGAGATGCAAAAAGTCATTTTTCTCACTTGTTTCACAGAAATACCATTTTCTTTCACATCCGTCTACATTTTTTAAACCCTTTAAAATATTTTACATCATCCCATCAAATTGTGGAGTTTAAAAAGTGTACAATTCACTTTACAACAACCAAACAACAACAAAAAAAACCCTAAACATAAACTACTATTTCATGCCACCCATCTTATTTATTGAATTTTGTTTCTTGTTATGTGATGTATAAAAAAGCCTTATAAATTATTGAATGTCAAAAAAAAATAACTGAACTTGACAATTTTCTAAAACTACATATAAAATATTCAAGTGTTCTGAGAGCTAGCCTTTTCATTTGAGTGGTAAAGGGAAAACAATTCTAACACAGAAAGTAAAATTTTTCATATAAAAAGTCAATATTATTGATTTTTAAAATGGAAGTTCTTATATGATTATATGATTTGAGTGCCACCTAGTGGTGGAGATTAGACCAGGTGTGTTTCTGCAATTCTAACAAGGGAGTTCCCAAATTTTCCATCTTAATTGTAACTGAGTGAGTTACAACAATAAAAACTAAGATATGAGAAGATAGCTGTAGTTCTGATAAAAGTGTTTCTGCACAGATCAGAGGGAAAATATATTCATCCAGAAAGCTAATAGTGTCACTTTAAAGCTTTTTCCTCAGAACTGCAGTCTCAGCAGAATCTCAAAAAAAGGACTATTTCTTTTTCTCTTCCACACATACTAAGACAGTTGACCAAACTCTAGTAAGATTTCTGTCAGCTCAAGACTAAGTTTCTTAGGATGACGACCTCAAGCACCTTAAAATCACTGACTGAGAAAATTCAACAATGTCAAAACTATCTACTCTTTACCTCTTTTTTGGGAGAGCATTTACTTTAGAAAGTATAAATTCTCTCTGTCCCTTTGAGTTGTCCCTTCTACAACCCAGAAATGCTTTTCTGAAGGACCAGGGAGTCAACTATTTGAAAGGTAATCAAGAAGACAAGAGTCCTGTCTCAGTTTTTGTGTGAGGGTAGGAAACTAAGTTCAAAAAGGCCCAGTAGCACACACAGATGGCAAAATATTAACCAAACGCCCCACTTCACCCCACTCAGTACTTTTCCATTAGCCTCCCCACATTTTGTTTCAGTAGATTTGAGCTCAGTTTAAACTGAAGGCTTCCTACTGCAATAATCTGCATGAACAGATAGTTCATGCTCAAACAAAGCAAACACAAAAAGAAAAAGATCTAGAAATCAGAGTACTTTTCTTTATCAAACAATTCCTTATTGGTTTGAATAATTCCAGCTGTAAGGAAACGATCAATATTAGTGAGCACACATTTCTACCAGTACATGTACAAAGCTGTATTTTAATTATCTACCAATCTGTCTCTCTCACTTCTCTAAGCCCCTTAAGGGATTACATCTTATTTATCTTCATAACCCCATCGTTAGACATACTACCTATCACGTAGGAATTCAATAAATGTTTGTTCAAATAACCTGCACCCAAATGCTTATTGAATTAGTGATTAAAGTCAGAAAAACTTTAAGATTTTCTTTCCTCTTGGTATTCAGTAATTCACATAAATTGGTATTCTTGTTTTATATCTAATCTCAAACTTTACATTTGCTCTAGGATATAGACAAAAATGCAATCAAGATTTTTTGTATTTACACCTGTTGAATTTAATCTTACATTAATGAGATAGGAGGGAAAACCCTTTTTATTCCTTTAACATGTACCCCAAGTTCTCACCTTTTGGAGATTTTGATAACATTCTTTCATGGCCCTGCATGTATTTCTTTCTATCCCACCACTCACCTCTGCCTACAACTGTTATGCAACTCAAGGCCCAACTCAAATTACTCCTTGCCCATAAAGTATAATGCCATGTCCATAAGCACTGAGATCAGATGGAACTGGCTTGATTTGCTGAGTTTTGCTTCCTTTATCTGTTAAATGCACACCAGTATGAGGATAATATTTTAAACACCTAGCACCACATCTGAATACATATTCTAGCACTTTTCTCTTCAGGGACTAACACATTATGATTAACAGTTACATATACTAGCAAACTATGATAAATCTCTAGGTTTTTGCCATAGACTTTACCCCACTAACTCTCCTGTCGCGCCCACTGCTCCCCCAACAGTGTATTTCAGTAAATCCTCCTGTCCTGCTCCCCAGAAGAGGTCTGCTGTGCCATATGTGGGTTATCTCCCTGGCTGAGGATCAAACTCAGACCATAGCATTTAAATTGCTGAGACTTAACTCCTTGGCCACCAGGGAAGCCCCTCATTTGGTTTTACTGAATTCCGTCCCAATGTTCTCCTGTGTCTTGTTAATATGAAGCCATTTTCTACTCCAGGTGAAAAACTTCTCCATATCCAACATGTTATATCACCATGTTCAGTTCCCATAATCTCAGGAAAAACTTGCAGTAAGCATTGATCTTTGAACAATTACTGGAATTGAGTGAAATCTCTCCCACGTTAAAGATCAGGCTAGTCTTACATATAGGAACTTTGATTAAAGGTGAAAGGAGTATACAAGTCAGTGGAAGTTCAAGTGAGCTAAGAATTCTAGCATAAGAATGGGCCCCAATGCTACAGGAGCAGAATGAAAAGACTGATAACCTCAATAAAAATAGTCATAGATAGCCTTACAGAGGACACTGAGGAAATCAGGAATTAAACACATGACTATCTGGGAAACAAACATTCTATGACAACAAATGAAATTCTATCATTTCCTGACATTGAATCTTTACTAAAATGTGTGAGGAGCAAAAGTAGACCAGTTGGATGCAGCAGGGTGAGTCGGGTAAAAGCATCTAGAAATATAGTTATAGAAGCCAGATGACATCAGGCCTTCTACGTGATGGCAAGGACTTTGGATTCATATTAAACATAATGGGAAACTACTAAAATGTTGAAAACAGGAAAATGACATAATCTGGCCTATAGTTTTTAGATAACTGTGATTTAAATATAAATGTAGGTTTAAACATCTCACATATACATTTAGGTAAATACAAATAATATCCTACATGAAAATCAATAGAGTGCCAAATATTATACCAAATAAAAACAGGGTTTTTTTCCTCCAGAATTTTTCTAAGATTAACTATTTCAACTCATGACTCAGGAAAACATAAATTACATACTATGTATGCAACATAATATTTGCATATATAAACATAGTAATATGTGCAGATATATGTGTGTGTGTATGTGTTGTTGTTTTACTTTTTTCAGTTTACCCTGGATAAGTAAAATCAATGTATGTAAGCTAAAAAAAATACTTTTATCAATACTATTTGAGGGATCACTTTAATTGTTCTTAACTGATTTAAATATGTTGGGTATTTTTAAAAAAGTAAGCTTGAGGTGTGGAACACTGAATGTTCTTTAAATTTAAAAGTAAAGCAAAAGTACAGAAATACATGATGAAAATGAGTTAGCTAGTACCAAACAGGTCAACGACGAAGTATAGAAAATGAGGGAGGTTAAACATCATTTTAATCAAATACCATTTAAATACCTACTCAGCAAGAGATAATAAGGTGATAGCAGGAGTCTAGTACTTAGGCTCAAATCTTTAATTTTCTAACAGCAGTGCTATTTTCATTATAAGATCACAGGAGAGATATTCCACAAGTATTGTGACTTGCTAATTTTATATCTTCTTACTGGCAAAAGGGTGTAGAACTGATTAACATCTCTGACTCCAGAGTAGAATAAACTCCTTTAGAATTCTGGCTCTATCTACTGCTAATTCTGTCACTCTGAGTAAGTCAACTAACTAAGTCTTAATTCTCTTATCTATAAAATGACCATATTATTAGTTCCTATATCAAAAAGGTTGCTATAAAAAAGATTGTTCCTATAAAGCATTTAAATCAGCCTTTAAAATAAAATAAGTACCTCTTAATTGTTACCTGTGATTACTACTTCTGGATCACCTCTGATATCCCTTTGAAGAATATTGTTGATCTCAATGAGTCTAAATAAAATGTAAATAGAAGAAGAAAGTGTTAACTGAAATGTGTATTTTTTGCGCTAGTCAAAAAATAATTTTTTCAGGGAATAATATACAAAATATACTCGACAGTAAAATTTTTCTAACAAAACATAAAGCAAAAGATATACAAGATAAGGATCAGTTTTCCTGAACATTTTAAAAGGTAAGATGAAAGTACCCTTTTAAATTTAAATATTAAAGCATATGGATTATGCTTTCTATACCTCTTCTATCAGGACAAATTCTACTTATCTTTGAAGGACCAGCTCAAGTGTCATATATCAAGGTATTTCCTACCCATAAGCACTCTGTCAAATACCACTAACTCTTCCTGATATTTATCACAATTCACTAAAAACTGAGAGCAAGGCAGGAGTTCACAGAAGTCCCTCACAAAGCACTTCACCTTCACTATAGAGAGCACTTTAGCAGCTATCTTAAGGCCAAGGACTAAGCACAAGATCTGAAAGAAATGCCTGCTAGGCACTCTGGGCTTTAAGAAGCTTCCCAAATGTTGAGAGCTGCTCAACAAGTCATAGAGGGAACTCCCATATTCCGGGAAGCTGCCCAGTTAGCAATACAGCATAAAGTGATTTCTTGTTCAGGTGATCAGATTGTTAGGTCTGCTACAAGGAAAACTTCAATTTTGTCTCAAAATATTTAAAGCTAAGCATGAACTAAATCTAACTGAAGGTACAACAAAGCCTAAATATAGCTTCATTACATACCATATTGACTAATCCCCCTAAACCCATTATAACAAAAGAGACAAAGTCATTTTTCTGGTAATAAATATTATTTACTTCAGCCTCTATTATTCTTAGTGTCAACCAACAATAAAAATTATAAGATGTAAGAAAGCATTACCCATTATCAAGAGAAGAAATAGTCAGTAGAAACAGAACCAGAGATAAATCCGGTGTTAGAAATAGTGGATAGGAACTTGAAAGAAACTGGTGAGTTTATGAAAAGTATATTATTAAAAAAAAAAACTGTTCAATTATTCATTTACATACTTTATTATCTTGTTTGATTGTGTGTTTCAAGCCAAAAGAAGTGGAATTTTTAATTTACTTAAGTACTCACAGAACAATTACATGTCATGTCCTTAATAATATTAAATAGATGTTAATATTGAATAACTATGACAATGAAGTTACATAGATGTTAATATTGAATAAATAACTATGACAATGAAGTTTCCATGCATGCATACCAAATGTGAAGATGGAAAGAGTAAATAAACTAAGTGATGTATCTATAATATGGCTACTCCCAGATGTTCCACAAATAAATAGCAGTGTAAGGTTAGTGTCATTACTGTGAAATGTATGAGACTGCCTTGATAACTGATTATCTCTAAGAAAATCTGTGAGAAAATTAGTGATACATCAAGAGTATTGGTTTAGTAGTTTAGGCTAACTGAATGCAATAGTTTCAGGCATTTTGAGTTACATTATAATATTGGCAAAGTCACAAATAAAAAGGACACTCACCAACTAAGAGCTAAATGCCATACTGTTTGCCATATGAGTAAAGTAATACCTATAAATAAACTTGTAGTCATGAATTTACTTCTGATTCAAAAGCCATTACATGTTATGAAATGATATAAAAGTGGTTTCCCTTTTAGTTAAAGGTATCCCGTTTGAGCCTCCCCAGTGGCGCAGCAGTTGAGTGCTGGGTTATGAAGCTGCCTGCAGCTTCTGCAGCACCGGTTCAATCCCCGGCTGCCAGGCGAGGGTCCCACATGGTGCGCAGACCTCTCCTGCTGCCCGCTGCTCCCCTCAGCAGTGTACTTTGTCACTCTGCCTGTTCTGCTCCTGCCCTGGCTCTGGTGAATTCTCTCACCCTTCCGTGCTTCTGACTGTACCCAGTACTTGTATAAATAAATAAGTAAATCTTAAAAAAAAAAAAGAATATTGTCATTAACTTGGGAAGCAATAAATGAATAAATAATAATTCAAGAAGACCAATTAAATATTTTTAAAAAATAAAAAAATAAAAGGAGAATGTAAATAAAAAAATTTAAAGGAGAATGGTGAGTTTATGAGCAACTAGTCCAATATTTTTGGTTTATTAATATATATCAAATTTCTATAATGATACCCCTTCTTCCATGAATTCATGGAAAGAAGTTGGCAATATTATATAGGTGTTAGAAAGAAAGTTAGGTTAGAAAGGGATAGGAAACAGAGAGTGGGTACCTTTTTCCCTCTCCTTGAATGGAAGTATGAAGGAGAGACTACAGTAGGATAAAAGAATGGATTTTCATACTTACAATTATTCATTCATTTTTCCTTCATTCCTTTCATTTTTCAACACTAGTCTGTACATGGGTGGTATTGCTATCCAATTACATAGTCAGAGGGCCAAAAGCAGTTGGTACATCGTGGAAAGTCTGAAGACCTCAAAAAGAAGTCTAAAACTAGTTCAGTGTTATGCCCATCATGGTAGGGTCAGTGGGAAAAAGTATAACAGGTTTGGCAGGAAACAGTATCTGGATAAAGTCTATGTGATACCTCAATACCTCCTGGTCTGCACAAAGAATGTTAATGATACAGAGGTTCCCATATATTCAGGTAAAAGAAAACAAAGGGCTTGGGTGTGAGTGATAGCCTACTGTATGGGAGAGAAACATGTATAGAAAATCAGAACTTGGGGGCTTCCCCTGGTGCCGCAGCGGTTGAGCTCTGGTCTGCAAAGCTGCCCGCAGCCTCTGAAGTGCCAGTTCGATTCCCAGCCAGCCAGGGAGAAACCCACATGGCTCAGCAGACCTCTACTGTCTTGCCTGCTGCTCCCCTCAGCAGTATATTTCAGTCAATCTGACTGTTCTGTTCCCCACTCTGTCTTTGGTGGATCCTCTCACCCCTGCATCTCTGGCCTGTACCCCAGCTCTTGTATGCATAAATAAATAAATCTTAAAAAAAAAGATTGATTTTAAAACCCCTAAATGGTAGAATGAATTTATTTTCAATTTATTCCCACTGGTATTTTCTTTCTTTGCGTAGTTTTTTACTAGATCTATGTATTAAATATAAGTGGGTTTATACTTTTTAATTTTAAAAACTACCATTGTCATTTCCATTCAGTTGACACATTAATATAAAAATTCTGTTTTTCTGAATGTTGTAGTGGTTAGAGTAATGCTACTCAAAGTGTGGTCTATGGATCACTGTCAGTCTTTGAATTGTTTGTTACTGATGTGTAATGAAGTAACATGGAATTTGGGAGTAAGTGCTTAGATATGTTACTAGTAACTAGATATGTTAACAGTAACTTATATTTTATACATATTGAATCAAAATCCAAAACAAGCTTGCATTTCATTTTTCTAGTAACTCATTTATATTATACCATATAAAATATTTAATATGCAACAGTTTTAGGGAAGAAAAATGGGTGTTTTCCCACAGGTATGTTCTAGAAGTATTAAGGGTAATCTTTGGCAACAAAGAAAAATTGTTTTGAATCCCAACTCTGCCAATGCTGGGCAAGTGATTGATCTTTCTAGGTTTCAATTTATTCATCTTAAAAATGAGTAACTACTCTATGGTTGTTGTGGAGTCCTTGATATAGGGCCTTAAAATACAGATTCTCAGATCTTCCCCACATGTACTAAATCAGAATCTGTACTTTGAAAAGATCCCCAGCTGGCCCATGTATACAAATATGGTGCTTGACATATAGAAAATCACAAGTAATTATTAGCAGTTGTTGATTTTATTCATCATAATAATATGGAAATATCATTGCTTGAACCAGAGGGTGATATTCATTACTCATGTAAATTCAGAGACAAAAATCAGATGCTTGTCTTTCCAATGTTTTACAAGCGCTTAAAAAGAACAAAATATAATGCAGAGTCTGTGATATTAGGAGCAAAGAACACATGCTTGTCATGTCAAGGATCCTGTGTGATAAAGTGTAAGCCAAGTACAAATAATAGAAATAACACAGTGTTCTGGCTTGTTGGCATAGCTATAAAGAAATGATTTCCAAAAAAAATGGATTTAAAAAATTAAAGCAATGCTACTCTAAAATAGGTCTTACACAGAGCAAATTTCATTTGAACTGGGGAGGGGGTGAAGAAAGCAAAGGCAGGGGGAAAAAAAAAATCACTCTATGATCAGCCAATAACTCTTGTGTATACTTGGTCTTATATCAAAAATAGCCTGAATGTTCAAGGGTTGAAGTGTTAACTCCAGCCAGATTCCTGGTCCTTTAAAGTTACCCTGCTGTGACTGGGCAATGCAGAGGTCACATACCATTTCAGCTGCAATAGCAAAGCTCAGTGGGAAGTAAAGAATGAAAATTGCTTGCTACTTATCTCTAGATCCTGTCTAGGTTTGTGAGAAACCAGACTAAGGTAGCAAATATAGCTTAGTAATGATTTTTCAGAATCAACACATGATGGTGAAGACAGGAAAGAAAAGGAACACACTGACATGTGCAATTTTTATAAAATAAAGGTATATCCCAACAATTTAAGCAAGGGGTGTAAGCTCAGCCTAATATTGCCAGTGATGATCCCCATCCAGATAGTCAGTGCCTAATGAGAGCAGTTTAAAATCTCATACACATGTGATCCTTTTCTTCTGTTAAAGCCACATACAAAAATTACCCCGGACAAAGAGACAAACACTGATACGTCATCATTTCACTTTCTTTTCTTTTCAACTCCATTAGTGACTTTTGCAAAAACTGAATTTTTACAAAATGAAAACTTCCTTTAGTTGTAAAAAAGCATTTCTCTATATATTTTCAATACATTCCAAGATGCTTTGTAGATATGGACAATTACCTAGTGCTCAATCTGTACTACACATTGTACAAGAAGCTAAAAATCAAATGTAAAAGAAATAAGAATTATTCTCTCTACCTGTTAGATTCACTGAAATAAAAAAGGGCATACACAAAATTACATATTTTTATAGTGAGTCCAGATAACTGGTTTCCACTCTCAATTTCTTTTCATTTTATGTCACATTTCTATAGGATAAATATAAACAATATCTTGGACGTTTGAGTCCAACCAGTATCCACAGTTTGAAGAACCCACATAACACTAAAAAAGAAAAAATTATTTATAAGTTTTAAAAATTTCAGTGAAATAGGATAAAATTCAGTCACTGTATTTCTTAAAGATATAGAAATAGTTGTATTCTTCTCTTACCTTAAAATTCTCATGACATATAAATTTCAAGGGAGAAAATAATTTGAAAATAATAGAAGATTTTATAAGCCTGAATTTAAATGCATTAAATTTATTATTAAGGATGTGAAATAACAACACATGAAAGAACTTGATTTAAATAAGTTTTATATACTTACACTGGGTAATGCAGTCATTTATTAAAATGGTTCCAAACTTCAAAATTATATGATTAATTCTAAGACTGTATTATTATTTTGTTTTAGCCAAAAGAAGAAGTTATGGAAACTTTATTTTAAATGTCATGATATTGTATAATTTTCTTTGTCAGAATCTTCCTACAGTACATACGAATAATTTGTTAAATTATTCATCCTGAAAGTTAATTTGACAGTTAATTATAATAAAAGAGAGGGTTCTGAATGTAATCCAGAGCTTTAATGCCTAAAGGATAAACTACACTGACAGAATTTGTCCTTGACTGTGGTCTTACTACTATATGCTAAGCCCAAAATTAACATTTCATACTTTTAAGGGCAATAAAAGAATGATTATGTTTTTGACAATGCAGAGTTTTGTGATTTGTCTCTTGGAAAGTAGCATGAAAGAGTGCAATTTGGACATGGGTTGGTCTGAATTCCTAATTTCCCCTCTCACCAGCTATGTGATTGGGCAAATTATTTAACTCTGAGCTTTAGGATTTTTTTTTTCAGTTATAAAGTATACAAATTTGTGCTTTGCAATGATAACGAAAAGAAATGAAAACCAGGGCCTCCCTGGTGGCACAAGGGTTAAGACTTAGCCTGTGAGGCAGTCCAAAGCCTCTGCAGCAGGAGTTTGATCCCCAGCCAGGGAGCTACCCACATGGCACAGCAGACCTCTCCTCTCTCGCCCACTGCTCCCCTCAGCAGTGTACTTCAGTCAATCTGATGTTCTGTTCCCTTCTCTGTCTCTAGTGACTCCTCTCACCCCTATCCCACACACACGTGTGGCCTGTACCCCAGCTCTTATATGCATAATAAATAAATCTTTTAAAAATTAAAAAAAAAAAAAAAACGGGCCTCCCTGGTGGTGTAGGTGGTTGAGCACCGCTCTGTGAAGCTGTTCGCAGCCTCTGCAGCACAGGTTCGATCCCGCAGGCTGGTGAGGGTCCCACAAGGCGCAGCAGACCTCTCCTGTCTCACCCACTGCTCCCCTCAGCAGTGTATTTCCTCAGTCTGCCTGTTCTGTTCCCTGCTCTGTCTCTGGTGAATCCTCTCACCCTCCTGCACATCTGGCCTATACCCTGGTTCTTGTATAAATAAATAAATCTTTAAAAAAATATGAAAAAAAAAGAAATGAAAACCAGTTATATCTGTTTCTGAAATACAGAAGTCAGTCAATAATTGCTAGTGCTCTTCCTTCATATTGAGTTAGAAGGGGGATTTTGATCATTTCCTTAGGGTCTTCAGTAGAACTGTTTAAAATTTTATATATATAAAATTTTTTAAGATTTTATTTATTTATATAAGCACTGTGGTACAGGCCAGAGGCACAGGAGGGTGAGAGGATTCACCAGAGACAGAGCAGGGAGCAGAACAGGCAGAAGGACTGAAGTACACTGCTGAGAGAAGCAGCAGATGAGGCAAGAGAGGTCTGCCCCACCATGTGGGAATCTCCCTGGCCGGCCAGGAATCGAACTGGTGCTACAGAGGCTGTGGAGAGCTTCACAGCACTGCGCTCAACCTATTGTGCTACCGGGGAGGCCCTAAAATTATATTTTATGATATTTATTAGTTAATTTTTTTCACAAATCATAGCACTTTTAATCTTTCCAACAACCTTGTTCGGGGGCAAAGTAGATAATTATTATTTTTACAGGTAAAGACACAGGTTCAGGGAAGTTAAATAAATTAACCAATTCACAAAATTAGAAATTGACATAACTGGGATACAAACCCATGTCTTTCTCATTTCAAACCCCATTCTCTATTTCCTACATCAGTGGTTCCCAAACCCAGGTCTACACATAATTATTCAATAGTACAAATATATTCTCTAAAATATATAAAAAAAAAACCAAAGAATAGAATAGAATACATTATTATTTTTAAACCTAGAGGTTATGCCTTTTTTTATATAATTTATTTTAAAACAATACTGAGTGTAAATGGTAGATTTTTGTAATTGTCTTTTATAACTGAAATTAAAAATTGTCAAACATGCATGTCTCCAATTTTTTAAATATGTATTCTTTTTCAAATTTTTAATTGTGTTAGAATAAACATAACATAAAATTCACTCTCCTAGCCCTTTTTTTTGGTTGGAACTTAGAAACACTTTTATAGAGCCAAATGTAGATTTGGCATTTTATTTTATTTTTCCAGTGGGTAAAAAGAAACAAAGCAAAGAGTGAGACAAAACCAAAACAATAACAAACTCTAGACATATGACTGCAAAACTGAGGCAACTGGAAGGGGAAGGTGGTAGGCACAATAAAATAGCATGCCATATGTTGCTTTATTACTTTCACTGGTAATTAAAAAATTAGATTGCATTGAAATACATGCAATTTTCAAACAGAGTTGGTCCCAGCTTGCTGAGGTGGGTAAATGCTATTTTTATCAAATATGGACTAAAAGTCCAAAAAAGGGTATTTGAGACATTTTAATAGATTGTAATGGAAATAACTTCATTAGAGCTGAGCAGTCAAGTTATTCGCTAGACAAGCTGTCTATTGAGACAGAGAAAAGACTCCAGTGACCCAAGTTATCTATTACCAGCCCAGACAGTAACCAGGGACTCTCACCCAGAAAGGGGCAGAAGCATTCATGGTGACTGTGTAATGAAGGGTCAGCAGGACACTAGCACTGCACTGCTTTGGTTTTTTACAGATTCTTTTCTATATATCCATTTATTTTCTATAGTGTGATATTCTCCCTCCTTGTTTATTCCTGATCACATTCTTGAAGTATATCCGACTAGGCAAAGTAATGTTCAAAGATTCTGAGATGTAGTGCCCCAGTATTAATGCTTTTGAAGATACACTATCTTCCTTCCCTTCTTTTTCAGAAACAAGGCTGGTTGCCCTGAGACAATGCTTCCTAAATACCCTGGTCATATCATATTTACTGCATTTTCATCAATACAATTCCCTCTTCATTATCTATATCATTAGTATCTGCATGATACCTGGCACTTGATTGGCACTCAGAAAGTGAAGGGATTAAGTAAGTAATTAGTGGAGTCTCTAGTACAGGAAAATCTGGAACAACTTCAGTGGCTTTCCTCTATAGAGATGATATCTAGCAATATACTCCTGGAGAGTCCCTGTAGAAGCCAACCCCAAGACATTTCAATATATTTGAGGGATTTGAAGACACATTCCAAATAAGCCAGACAGAAAAAGACAAACACCATATGATTTCAATCTTATATTGAATATAGAGACAAATAATCAACAGATGAACAAAACAAAACAAAAATAAACTTTTGGACTATAAGACCAATTAGTGGTTACTGGAAGGGAAGGGAGAAAGAGGAACATAAACTGGATATCATGATGGATAGTTTTGGACTTTTGGTGGTAAATTTAATACAATCTAGACACCTGCTGACCCCCAACAAAGAGTACCTGCAACTTACATAACAATATGATGCAATATAACTTCAAATAAAAATTAATGTGTAAAAAATACAAAAAAGTTTATAAAAATAAATAAAAACATAAACCTTGTCAACAAAAAATGAAACCCAGTTGATAGAAGTATGTCAAAAGGATATTAAATAGCCAAATGAAAGGGTCCCAATGAATAAAATCAGAACAATTTCAGCAATAAAATTAAATTAGATTATAAGCTATAGTATAAAATAAATATCCATACATCCATACCGATATATAAACAACTTAGTAAGTCAGAAAGATCTCCCTTCAGAAGAATTTTAAATAATTTATATATACAAAATCCTCCCTCAGAGGGGAGCAAATATTTCCACTCCTTAAATGTGGGTTGTTCATAGTGACTTCCTTCCAACATGACAATATAGGGGGGAGGGGTACCAGAATAGTAGCTTTATAGTGGAGAAACATGACAAATACTACCTCAGCCAGGTAATCAGCTTATCACCTACTGTGTTAAGTCATGTGGACAGTATATGACGTGATATGATGTGATGGAAATGGTACTTTATCACTGTGGTCTTCCTCCTAAAAAAGCCTTAAGCTGAGGGCCTCCCCGGGGGCGCAGCAGTTGAGCACTGGGTTGCGTGCGAAGCTGCCCGCAGCCTCTGCCGCGCCAGTTCAATCCCGGGTTGCTCCCTGGCCACCAGAGGAGGGTCCCACATGGTGCTCAGACCTCTCCTGCCGCCCGCTGCTCCCCTCAGCAGTGCACTTCAGTCCTTCTGCCTGCCCTGCTCCCCGCTCTGGCTCTGGTGAATTCTCTCACCCTCCCACGCTTCTGACTGTACCCAGTGCTTGTATAAACAAACAAACAAACAAATAAATAAAAATAAATCTTTAAAAAAAAAAATCCTTAAGCTGAATCTAATCATGAGAAAAATGCCAGAGACATTCCAGCAGAGGGACATCCTATAAAAACTTGTCCAATAATTCTCCAAACTGTCAAGGTTATAAAAACAAGAAAATTCTGAGAAAGTGTCACAGACAAGAGAAGCCTAGGAGACATAACAAGTAAATGTAATGTGGTATCTTAGATGGAGTCCTGTAACAGAAGAAGACATAGGCATGAACTAAGGATTTTGACGATTTATTAGGAAGTTTGTTAAAATGATCAGATCAAATGACACAACCTCAGATGTTCTGTCAATTTGTATAGGGTGGGAATTCTGTTTGAAATCTTCACTTTTAATTAGCAGCACAGAGGTTCTGAAGAACACAGAGAATACAGGTCAAGATTGATACTCAGTTTTCTGGCTTGGAGAACTGACTTTTGGAAAGTTATAATAACCTATAATAACCAGGATTAAAAATAGAGGAGAAGGAACAAGGTAGAAAAGAGGTTAGGTGTCCAATCATCTAATTTGCCTAAGACTGTTCCAACATTAAAACTGAAAGTACTTCGCTCTGGGAAATCTCTTAGGTCAGAGCAAAACAGATGATTGGCCACTCAAAACTAAAAAGAGAAAAATACATTTAGTTAAGTAAGAACAACTTGTAAATGAAGAGATGCCTGTTAGACTACTACAAATTTAGAAACTAAGAAATAATATATGAGCTGGAAATACACATTTAAAGTCACTATTGTATAGGTAGAAATTGAAATAATAGAATTAGATGACACCAGTCAGGATAAGTTGCATAAAATAACAGTAAGAAGAGAGAAAAGGAAGACTATGATAATTCTAATGAACACAATTATTTCAGAAAATATGGAAGGAGTCTGCAAAGGAGAATAAGAAGCACTTCCAATGATGAAGATCAAGAGAATGAGAAGAATGACAGAAACAACAGTACAGGCAATCACACCTATCACACCTAGACAAAGGAGGGGCCCTTAGATTCAGAATACTAATGGCTACAGAGGCAGCCATTGATTTTGGAGATGATACATGAGTTTTATAACAGTAGTTTTATTTATTCTGTTTTTATTTATAATTTATGCTGCACTGTGTTGTAATGGTTTGAATAATCAGTAACAAGAGAGAAAGTGAGAACATAAGAATTTCTAAAGATTGCAAACTAGCAAGGGATGGGTTGCATTCAGTTCAACTTGACTACCAATAACAGATCTGCAAACTGTTTGGTTTGGTTTCATTAGTCGGTGGCATTAAGCTAAACCATTTTTCATAAAAATCCAGATTTACAGGTTCTCTTGGAAAATGAGCAGGTCTGGCATCTGGATCTGCTTTTTTCTATGAAGGAGCTGATTGGCACAGACTGCAGGTTTCCATTGTCTCCCCTGAGTTTCACAACTGTCATTCCCATCAACAGTCTAGTCCCAGCAGACACGCCTGTGAGACCCAGGTATAACATATACAACTCTGAACCAAAGGGGAAAAAAACTATCTATAAAGGATGATTTGGTCCAGTGAAAGTCTTGACTTTATTTTTCTTTTTTAAAGATGAGATTAGTTTGAGTCTATCTATATGCTAACCAGAAGCAACCAGAGTATAATTACTGAAGCAAAGTCAAAATATGAGAGGGATGTGATATAGAACATTGATGGAGAAATCAACCTTCGACAAATGAAAGGATTCCTCCAGAGAACGTAGCTGTATATATAATGAAGCTATGATTTAAGAATATGACATTGAATGTAAATTAAGTAAATTCACCTAAGATAGATAGTCACTAAAGTTTCATTGTAACCCTATTCAGATCACAATTAAGAAGATAATATAAGCCCCAACATTTTTAGTTACAGGAAGAATCTATGATTCATTTTCGAAGAGGCCCCAGGCATAGCTCATGTTTTTGTGTTTATGATGAATTACACCCAGCAGTCCTTTGCCACTACAGTGTGTTCTCAAACAAAGGACTGGAGAGAGCATGTTTGTATAAATCCAGAGAGTTTGTAAATCAAGACCACTGTAGCACAAAATGATCCATTTCCCAGTCTTCTAAGGAGTATTTTTTTCACACATACATGTCCTCTGAATTAAAATTCATTTTTGTTTCGGTACATGTACTGGGGCCAAGTGAAACCACCAAGTCTATTACCTGAGATGCAGTTTCCTATTAATTAGTTTTAAAAAGCTGTGGAAAGTGGCATGATTCTAAAGGGGAGACTAAAGTCTGAAAATTCTGTGAACTAAATGTCTGATGGGTCTGGTACATCACCCAGGTGCCTCCAAATAAAAGAACATACACTTAATGGTTTGTCACTACCAAACAATTAAATAAAACTCAATCTAACAGCAAGATCATCCACTACATGGTTTGCTTTATGTAAATAAATAAAAATTCAAGGGAATTTATATGAGAGACTGATTTGTTTTACGGCTCATTCTGCTTGGCTTGAGCAGTTGCTCTTTTCTCATAATAATGATAGGTTAAATGTTTCATGTACCTTAATGTCTCTGTTGGATCTATATTATGGCACTACTGAATCACTATATATTCAGTCATTGCAATAATTAGAATTTAGTAGTCTAAATCGCTCTCAGGAAAATGATGTCTACCTGAAAATGTGAATAAATACTACAATTCTTTCAAATTTAGAGAAACTAATCCTTGATATATAGTTTTCCACAAGTATTTTGAAAAAATGGAAACACATTATGACCACTAAGCCAATACTTAAAATATTATATCCAAAATGTCAATTTTCTGTAGAGTATAGCCTCATAATAGAAAGACATTACAGTTGAGAAGGAATATATGTATATATGTGTGCATATATCTATATTTACATACACGTATGTTTAAGAATGTGAAATGAATATGAAATGAAAGACTTTTGAATCAATCACCTACTCATTTTCAAGTAATTCTCTTCAGTCTTATTGAAATCATAAGGTCAGCCTAATGTAATATTATCGGGCAATCTGCAAAAGAATGATTTTAAAATTTCTCTATTTCTTTTCACATATGTGTCTGAAGTTTCCTAAAAAGATATCATGAAATTTTGGGCACAGCATGGATTTGTTCCACCTCTCTTTCAAACCAATTCACAAAAGAGAATGCTAAACAGTCTTCTATGACCCAGTAGGCACAGCAGGTCAGAGGGACTGAGAAGAAGCGTGAGATCAGAAGAAGCCCCTTGCTCTTCTATGCACCTTTTAAAAATTTCTTTCAGTTCATTTTAATTTAAACAGAATTTTGTTCCCCAGGTTCTTTTCTCAACACAATGACATTTCTTTACAAAGGCTTTGATTCTTCTCCAAAGATGAGACAGCAAATGGGACAGTTATTGAAACTGAGGGAGAGTTAGGATTCAGTTATACTTTCCCACCATAGATATGTTTTATAGTTCCCCAGTTATACACCCTAATTTCTAACCTCCAACATGTTACAACTTTCTAGCTTTCTCAGAATCAATAGCAAATGTACATGCAATCATTTCCAATTCATGAGAACCAATTCAAAAAGAATCCATTGCAATTTATTTACTTTCTTTCTGTTCAAATCTTTGTCTCTGTATTAGTTTCCTATTGCTTCTATAACAAATTAGTATAAACTCTAGCTAGAAACAATACAAATTTATTATTTTACAAATGTGGAGCTCGGACGCCTAATCGGAATCTCCCTGATTAAAATCCAGGTGTTGGGAGGGATCCTTCTGAAAGCTGTAAGGGACAATCTGTTTTTTTTTGCCTTTTCTAGCACCTAGAAATCCATGGATCTTAACTCATGGCCCACTTCAAAAATCCTTAAAGATAGCAAGTCCTTCTCTCCTGCTATCACTCTGAACTTGCTTCTGTTATATCAATATCTGTCTCTGACTTTGACTCTTGTGTTTCCCTCTTCTATTTTTAAGGTTTCATTGGACCTACAAGGAAAATCAAGAGAGTATCCCGATTTTGACATCAGCTGATAAGGAATCTCAATGCCATTTCAACTGTAACTATCCTTTCCTATACAAACCAACATGTTTATAAATTCTGAAATCTGGCTATAATTCTGCCTACTATATAATCTATAAGATCCTCCAAATATGTCCTCCTGAAAAAACATATAAAAGCAAGCTTTATTCATCATCAAGCAAGCTTTATTTCATTCTTTCAAAACTTCCCAATGCAGTAGCTTCTTGGCATCATGCTACTGAGAAAACATATTTGAATAGTATTCAAAAAGCTTAAATCCAGCTCCTGGTTATACTTCTAAGTAGATCAAGACATTTAGTATGTGTGAACCTTGGTTCCTTTGCTTGTAAAACAAAGTTAATAAATACTTCACAACTTGACAGTTCACAGACTTATTATAATGACAAAATGGGTTGGTGACTTGGAAGGTCCTTAAAAATGGCAGGTCAAAGAACAGTGACGTAACCTTTAGAAATATATTGATCTGTGTCAAAATCCTAACATTCTTTCATGTCATCCTTGGCTAATTTCCTAAATTCTCCAAATAAGTTTGCCATCTATAAAATAAAACTAAACTTTCCGGGACATCTGAATAATTAAGCAAGGTAAAATAATAAAGTAGTTAAACAGTTAAAATTGCATTCCAAGCCCTCGTTAATTTTTTATAATTAACAAATGATTGAGCAAATTCTAATATCGTTTTTCAAAACTTTAATTTTAAGGAAAGTGAGATAGATCTTATTTTTCAACTTCTTAAGTGATTAGCAGTGTGGGTTGTAAGAAATCTTAAATTGTACCTTTTTAATCAGAGAAAAGTACATGGGTTTTTAAATCAGTTTTTATGATATATTAATGTCATTATTTTTTATATTCTAATTGTCCAAAATGTGGCCACATGAGGTCCTTCAAGTTCGCCTCTCCTTTAAATAGAATTGTGTTACTATGTTCTTTTCTCAGCATAATAATATTGATCTCAGGTTCCTGATAATCAAATGCTCTGGCTTCACATTACCATTTCCTGCCACAATCGCCCATTTCTCCAAAGAACCCTGGTTTCTCTAATGTAGAATATTATTAAAAAGCAAAATCAAGGAACTAGATATTCTCATTGCCAATGACTTATCATTGATTTTGGTCCAATTCCATGGACAAATCTAAGAAATACACTTACATTTGTAGTACACAAGACTCTCCTTTCTAGACTTCCTCTCCATGTTTCCTCTATGAAAACCCTGGTTCCCAACATCAATATATTTACTTACAAGTTTTATCTCTCAAGATACACCAAATAATCTCAGAGCTATTAAACCAATATCACTATCGGTAACAAAAACATTAAATGAAATATAGTGTTGTTGTTTTTTATATTTTTTATCCTAAGTTTATCACTCACTCAGGGTGTTCAGAGAGCTATGTCCAAAATTCCACTGAATCACTCTTTTGTTATGTGGCACTGGCATCAGTCTGCTACAACTTAGGGTATTTGTTTCTGCTGTAATTATAAAATTTTCCTTTTATTTCTTTTCAACTTTAGAGAAAAATAAATCATTTACATATTTCAAGTCAATTATATATATTATAAATACATATTACATACAAAATATGTGAATATATTATGGGCAATAATATATCATATACACATATATAACTTTCATTTCTGCTATATATGCCAGTCACTTTTCACATTTTCATCATAGTTTCTATTTCTTTCATTCTGTTCTCAGTGCTTTTTTTGTTTTTGTTTTTGAAATAAGCATGTACATGTACAAAGACAAATTAAGGACACATCCTGTTATGGCCTCCTGAACTAATACACCATTTTTAATTTTGTTTTTATAGTAGCTTTGTGTGGAAGTTGTGTGCAATTTTCTGTCCTATTCATTTCTGTTTATCTTATGTTTTCCAATATAAAAGTAATAGATTTTTTGTAGGCCAATGTTAGAAACTTGGATTGCTTACCAGAATCTCTAGTTCAAGACTATCCTCCTCTGTTATTACTGTGAAGCAAAGTTTCTTTAATTAATGGTGCCATTTCTTTAGGAAGTTACTGAGGAGTCAGGAAAAGTTGGGGTTGGTTTTTTCTGATTTTGTAAGTTTTTTTTTTTTAATCTCTGTAGGATCTTGAAGTCTCCCCACTGGACCCCAGAAGAGGAGCTTTCCCAAAACTTCCACCACTATTTCTATGCAAGTCCATATCTTTTCCTTTTTATCCTCCTGCACCAGAAGTCTAACCAAAAAAGTCTCCGACCTGTTTCCAGTGTTTCACCATTGAGGGTGTTAATACTCTCTTATTGTGTGTGATTTTATCAGTGTTTATCATTACTAGGTCCCTATCAATTTTTCTTGTTTTCTACTTAGTCTTTGATTGCCCACAAAGTAATCTGTTCTGAGGATGATCTACTGAATTTGTATGATTCTTTTACTACCTACACATAATTTGAAATTTCTACTAGTTTTGACATTCTAATTATTTCATATATTGATTACAGGTAATTCAATTTCCTCTTCTCATTGAACTATATGTAGGTTTTTGGGGGGAAAGCTTAGAAATTTTGATTTAGCAGCTGCCATTATTCATAAGAAACTAGAAGTCAAAAAATCATCATTTTTCATTCCTTTTTAATACTTGATATGACAGATGTAATGGTGTTAAGAAAAATAACTGATTTGGAGTCTAGGAATCTAGTTCTTCCTAAAGAAATTATCTATAACTCTAACATGCCTTATGGTTCCCATCTGGTATACATTGGCTCAAAGCACACCCATTACTGATTTCTTGGCCCATTACTTCAGGTCATTAATTCTAAGTGTTCCTTGGGCATTTTCTCCTGAATATATCTTTCTCTCATGATATTAATTTGGTTGGAATAGTTTAATCTGTTCTTGAAACTCTGTCACTCAGTTTACCTGTCTTATTACCTGGAACTGTCCATATACCTGTACGTCACTCCTCACCCCTCTATACTGCTTGTGAACTTAAATGAGGTGATGACTTCCCTGGTGGTGAGCCTCCTGGCAGCCAAGGGGTTAAGTCTCAGCACTATCATCACTAAGACCTGTGTTTGATCCCTGGCCAGGAAGCTAACCCACATATAGCTCAGTAGACCTCTACTCTCTTGCCCACTGCTACCCTAGCAGTGTAGTTCAGTAAACCCATTCTGTCTCTGGTGAATCCTCTCGCCCCTGCACCTCTGGCCTACACCTCAGTTCTTCTACATGAAAATAAAATTAAATTAAAAAATGAGTTGACATTACATAAAGACTTTTAAAGTCAAAGTACTTTGCAAAGAAAGGAATCATAGAAGATATTTCAATGAATTTCTAGTATTTGGTTACTAATTTTTCTCCTTATAAACTTTACACATGGACATCTTGTTCATTTCAAGCTCTGAAAGCTGCAGATCAATGGTAAGCTTTCAAGACTGCTTTTTAAAGTTTGTTGTTGTCTGAACTTTGTTTTGTTTTTCTATATTTATATTTTTTGGTTTTTCTATATTTATATTTTGTTTTTTTCTATATTTTCTATATCTAGATTTAATTTAACTTAATTTGGGCCTCCCCAGTGGCACAGCGGTTGAGTGCTGGGTTGCAAAGCTGCCCGCAGCCTCTGCAGCACGGGTTCAATCCCCAGCTGCTCCCCAGCCACCAGAGGAGGGTCCCCCATGGCACGCAGACCTCTCCTGCCACCTGCTGCTCCCCTCAGCAGTGTACTTTGTCCATCTGTCCGTCTGCCTGTTCTGCTCCCCACTCTGGCTCGGTGAATTTTCTCACCCTCCCGCGCTTCTGACTGTACCCAGTGTGCTTGTATAAATAAATAAATAAATAAATAAATAAATAAATAAATAAATAAATCTTTTAAAAAAATTAATAATTTAACTTAATTTAAGTCATCTGTAAGTGACTCCATCAGGTATTTCTCTTTCTACTTCTGACTTTTTTTTAAAAACTGTCAACTCTAATTAGATAGTTTTCATATACTGGACAAGCTCTTGGAAGCACATTTACAATTGGAGAAACCTCTTTCGCATTCTGATCATCCTTATTCTGACACATTTCCCTTACACACACATAATGTAGCTCTTTTTAATCTCACCATTAATCTATCCAAACATTCAATATTCCATGGTATATTTTAACAAAGAAAGAAGGAAATAAATGAAGAAATGAGAAAGTAGGTGTGCAGATAAAGCTCCTCAATCTATACATTCCTATTCTCTCATTTCTCTATGTCCTAAAAATGTATCTATGAACAATAATAAAAGAAAAATATCAGGGGTCTGGAATGAATTTTAACAAGTTAATCTCTTACAAATTAGGCAATTAGACTAAGAGTGAGGAAGATGAGAATTCCAAGATTAGCAAATCAGCAAAGATGTAAGGCACAATTCTACCTGGCACTTCTGATGTGAGGAGACATAGAAAATGTGGGAAATGATTATTTGGGGAAATGCAGAAGGATGGATGGATGGATGGATGGATAGATAGATAGATAGATAGATAGATAGATAGATAGATAGATGCTATGATTACAGCATGATTACAATAATGCATTTGGGGCACCTAAATATTCTAGGAAGGAAATGAGAAGAAGCAATAAAGACCTTTCTAGTAGGCATTAGTGTATGAGGGCAATTTGTTTCCACTTGACTCAGGTTCAGGGTAATTGTGGCCCTGCAGAAAAAGAAGGTAAGTTAACAGTCTTCCAGCCTGTAAGTGAAAGCTAAAATATTTAACAGAATCCCATTTTTCCCAACATAGTGCGCATTTGGCAGAATTACTTAACTATAAAAATAATAGTCATTGTAGACTTTCTGCTTCTATGTTCACCAATTTCACTAAGAGTTGGAAACACATTAGTCCAGCCACTTTCAATTATTCTGCCTTCTCATTAGACAGAGGATTGATAGCTACAGTTTTGCTAATAGCATATAAAGCTTTTTGTGATCTAGATTTAATTTAAGCTAATTCCCAACACAGTGTGAGCTACTGTACAGTCCATGGGATAAGACAACCTCATTTTCTCACTTCACACAGTTAACTACATAGAGGCATTGCCCTAAGCAATTTGCCATTTGCAATTCCCTTAGTGTGTGGATCTTAATTCACTTTCATTCATCAATTTTGAAAATCAAAATTTTTCATTTATAAACTGTTCAAATTAAAAGAGGGAATGTTTGACAAAGTTTTAGCTTGTTTAAATATCTTTAAACAATTGAATACACTTAACACTAGTCATGTCTGTTTTTATTTATAGCAATTTCTTCTGTAAGCATAATTATTTTTATCATGTGAATATCCTCTACTCTTTCTCATCAAAACATTCTTTTCTGAAGGATCTGCCAAGGAACAGTTAAAATTTCCTTGGCACCATAATATGTTACTGAATGTTACACAAAGCACAACGGAAATACTAGATTAAAATAAAGTATGCTTCTTTTTCATAAAAGAATTTTCAGAAAAATTCTCATAATCTTTCATTATCACAATATGTACTATTAATCTCTAAGAAATTAGTATTTTCCCAACTTAAATTGAGAAGACTGGTTATCACAAAGACCATCAATCATGAATTGAGAAATACTGATCCAATTAAAACAGCTTCATGTTAAAATAGATGATAGAGGGTCACATTTTCCTCATTCCTGCAACATACAATAAGCATCCAGGTTCAAGAATGATATCTAAACCAAAGCAATATCTTTTTTTTTTTAAAGATTGATTGATTGATTGATTGATTTATACAAGCACTGGGTACAGTCAGAAGCGTGGGAGGGTGAAAGAATTCACCAGAGCCAGAGCGGGAAACAGAACAGGCAGACCGACGAAATACACTGCTGAGGGGAGCAGCGGGCATGGGCAGGAGAGGTCTGCGCACCATGTGGGACCCTTGCCAGCAGCCGGGGATTGAATTGGCGCTGCAGAGGCTGTGGGTAGCCTCACAGCCCAGCGCTCAACCACTGCACCAACAGGGGAGGCCCCCAATGCAATATCTTAACCAAACTCAGATATTTATTCAGAAGGTATAAGATGAAGTATTATCTTTTACATATAAGCCATGATGAACCTTAAAATTGATAAAAAAAATTGAGTATTTTTTTTACATGTAAGAGACAACCAATGGAAAAGGAGATATGTTGTGGAAATACCTAGAAATATTAACATATCTGTTAGCTAATATTCCCCGTTGCAATCCTTTTTTTTTTTTATGTACACATTATAATCCAGCATTGCCTGCCAAAGGGCATGACTGCAAGATATGCAGAGTTTGCAAACCAATGTTACCTCAAAAAAGGAAAAACAAAGATTATCAGATATGGAATGTGGCTATGAGTCACTGAAAATGGAATGGCAGCAGATTAATTGTAGAATAGGGAAAGATGCTGGGCAGAGGCAACTGTGTCAAGATGCTGACTGTAGCTTGATGAAGGCAGGAGTACCTGTCAAGCCTAGGACACGGGAGTATACCAAGAAGCAGCGAGCAACAGAAGAAAATCTAAAACAACCTACTAACTTCACCACTTTGCTTACTAGCAATCTTAAGAAATGGAAACAGGGGGCCTCTCTGGTGGTGCAAGGGGTTAAGATGCAACCTATGAAGCTATCCACAGTTACTGCAGTGCGAGTTCAACCCCCTGGGCAGGGAACTACACACATGGTACAGCAGACCTCTCCTGCCTGGCCCGATGCTCCCCACAGCAGTGTATTTCAGTAGATCTGCCTGTTCTGTTCCTTACTCTGTCTCTGATGAATCCTCTCACCACCCCCCCGACACTTCTGGCCTGTACCCCAGTTCTTGTATGCATAAAGAAATCTTTAAAAAAAAAAAAAAAAAAGGAAAAGGAAACAGAATTTTCCCCTTTAGTTTTTTTTAAAAGCTAACAGCACCCACTGTTGCTCCCTCGCCATCTCATCTCATCTCTCTGGATATACAGAGTTTTCCATAGTTCAGAAATTCAGAAAGAGCTTATAGAATATGACAATGATAGAGAAGGGCTAATAAGACTCAGATGGCAGTATAGAGACAAGGTTTATAGCAACTGGAAAATCAGCAAAACCACAATAATAATATTACCATAACTATCTACTATATTAGAGCTAGCACATATAAAATTTACTACATAGCATGAGCCATTGTTCTAAATATATATATTAACTAATTTAACTCCCCACACAGCTCTATAAGTACTTTGATTATTCCCACTAAAGAGAACTGAGGCCCTGAGAGATCAAATATGTTGTCTAAAGTTAGAGCCAGATTTGCACAAACAGAATTCAAACCTAGCAGTCTAATTTCACATTTTTTTGTTCTTAACAACTATGATTGCTCCAAAGTTTCTTCTCAAATTTGATTTTTAATTTTTTAATTGCCAGGCATTGATATATTCAATAAAAGTAATTGTTGAGTTCTTACATTAATAATTACTCATGCATCTGTTTATATATACATTTTTTTTTTTTGCCTAAGTCAGTGCATTACTTCCCATTTTGAAAAACCTGCCCCAAATTAAAAAACAATGCCCAGAAACTGTATGGGGATATTTGGGGATCTCTCTAAGAAAGTGGAAAAGCATTTTTCTTCTGTCAAAATGAAGCTGAAATGGAAAGACAGGAAGGCGGAAGTTTGATTTGGTTTGTGTTTATCTCAGGAGCTCTCTGACAATCTGCTGAGCTGCTGGTTTATGCAGTGAGACTTTGCAGACCGTGTCAAGACAGCTTGCAGACAACTCATTTTTTATTTAGGAAATGTGTGCTTAATGGCTTCAGTGTCTGAGGTTTCCTTTGAATCCAGTTTTGTAGTATGCTTGCTTTGATTTCATTTTATTTGGAATTTGGCAGAAGAAGAGTTGTGAATGAAAACTCCTCTTGTTTATATACTTTTCTCTGCACACAGAAGAGACAGAACATGAATTAATTATGAGTCCATGTGAAACCAATACCATGGTGACTGAAATTTTGATGTCTTTTAATATATTTTATTATATATTGCAGTTGTAGTTTCCCTGCTTTTTTCCATTTGTAGAGCTATTAAAACCATTTATATGGTACAATTTAATATTTTTTATAGATGTGGATGTAAGTTTACCTTATGCCAATGATATTTTTTAATGTTAGCACTGAAGATACATAGTTTACAGAGAGTGTGTGTTTTAGATTATAAGATTGGTTTTATCTTTCATTTTTCTCACTATAAATTTAAAGTATTCATTACATAAATAACAATCATGGAATAACAATATTAATCATCCAGAGTCTGCTAACTAAATATACATTGGTGTCCACGCTACTGCCAATTTCCATAAGGAATTATTTTTAGGCATTATGCTCTGAAGACATCAGTAAGTCCATCTCTTGTTTCTCTTTCAAAACCCTAATATCTGACTTTGAAGTCAGTGAATTCTGAGCTACAAATCTTTTTCTGAAATATAACAATAGATAGGAAACAGTCCCTGAGACATTTGGTATTATTGATCAGTTTGTCATAATCATTCAATTATTTAGGTGAAATCTTACTTGTCTGAAGATATTTTATTGATATTGTGAATGTGATTTTCTCACTGCAGGTTCTCAAGTTTTGAATGCCTGATGTGAATGCTTTGATTTCTTTTCAAATATGGGAATAATATTTTGCTATTTGCTATGCAGTATAAGCAGAAAATGCAAAGATTTTAAGAAATGGGTAATTAAGCTCTATAATTAATTGACAGTATAGTTATAATACTAATGATGGTCTTAATCCTATCACTAGTTTAGGAATATTTACTATTCTATTATTCTGAATACACAGAAGGTGACACAAATATGATAGAGTAAGTATGAATATGTTTCACACTTTAACTTTGATCTGGAATGATAATCAAATTCTATTCTCTCTAATTCACATCACAATATTGACAATGTAAATATAAATTCTTCATATTTTCTATAATGTACTCTTAATATACTCTATCAGGCATCTTTAGTTTTAGTTATAACAGATCTCCCTAAGATTTAGGACTAGAACCAGAATGTTCCATCAAGCTTAGAGATGTAAAAATTAAGATGGGAATGAGACGTGATAATCTAAGAATTCATATGGGAGTTATCTGACTTAGTGAAGAGTAATTCTAAAAAGGCAATTTATTTTTTAATATATATATTTGTTTTCAGTTATTTTATAATAGGGTATTACAGAGTAAATTAATCATTAAATAATTATACCTATACAATGCAACATTACTATCATATTCTTGAAGAATATGAAAAAGTCTATTGATACATAGATAGATGATAAATGCTGTACATATAAATAAATCTATAAAATTTCAGTGAGAGTCTTGAAACAACACTGGAATAATTGTTTCTAATTACTTGTACATTTAATGCTGTCTAAATCATAGCCCAAAATGACAGAAAAAAAACAGCTCCCAAGTTTCAAGAATATCTTGAGGAGTCAATGGATCAAAATATCCAAGAAAACATCTAGAAAGAAAAGTAATGAGGGAGAATTGCTATGACCAATATTTAAAACTGCAAAAGCTATAGATTATTATGCAAGAATTAACAGATACATGGAATAAAACAATTTGTCCAGAAACAAACTTTCACAATGATGTAAAACAACTATGAAAATGGTATTCTAAGTCTGCCAGGAGAAGGAAGGCAGAGAAAGAAAAGTTTTTAACAAATGGTGCTGGGATAACTAGTTATCTCTTTGAAGGATAAACTATTACACAAAAATAGTGTTAATTTAATGACAGAACTAAAAATTAAATCATAAAAAGAAAATATTTCATAGGGCCTCCCTGGTGACCTTGGGGTTAAGTCTCAGCACTATCACCTCTACAGCCTGAGTTTGATCCCTGTCTAGAGAGCTAATCCACATATGGCACAGCAGACATCTCCTGTCTTTCCTGCTGCTCCCCTCAGGACAGTGCCTGTATTTCAGTAGATCTGCCAGTTCTGCTCCCTACTCTGTCTCTGGTGAATCCTCTCACCCCACCCTCTACCCCCACCTCTCTGGCCTATACCCCAGCTCTTGTACACATAAATCAATAAAATAAATCTTAAAAAAAATTCTGATGATCTAAGTCAAGGACCAGTACTTGGGAATATGCAAATTTTATTAGAAGATTCCCAGACAAATATAAGACAAGTAATACAATGATCCTTCTTTTGGGTGTCCCTGGTGGCACAGGGGTTAAAGTTTCAGTACTGTCATCACCAGTCACTGTGGCCTGAGCTGGATCCCAGCCAGGGAGCTAACCCACATGGCACAGCAGACCTCTCCTGTCTTGCCCCCTGCTCCCCTCAGCAGTGTATTTCAGTAGAGCTCTGTCTCTGATGAATCCTCTCACTCCCCCAACCTCCTCTGGCCTACACCCTAGTTCTTGTATGCATAAATAAACTATCAAACATACCATCCAAGCCACCTGCATACTGGAAACTTAGTAAAATGGCTGTACTTTGTTCATTCACACTAATCCATGCCCACAATTAAATACATTTTTTCCCCTCAGAACTAAAAAACTAAAAACTCACAACTATTTAGTTCTACTTATACCAAGTAATTACCTGATTTCATTAAATATTCTGTAAATCCATGAAATATGCCTTCAACATTTGTCTCTATGAAAATGAAGTTGAATGTTTTAGAAAAACAATAAATTTTTGGAACAGATTTAGATACAAATCATAAACTATTAGATGGATTACCACAGAGAATACTCATAAATGTCTATTTAGGATCTTGACCACACTAAAGAAACATATAAACATCACTGACACAAAACTGATGAGACAAATATTAGCAACAGAACTATAGTCAAAGAAAATACCTGAGAGCTAATCCAAGAGATAGGCAAATAAATGTGCATTCACGTGCTTTAAAGTAAAATATTGAGGGTATTGTGTAATTTTTTAAATTCTCTCTTTTAATCAATTTTTTGATTGACAGAGACAATATTGTTTCTAATCATGTTGGCAATAAAGTGGAAAAACACCACAATTTGAGATAAAACTAAAATAGACTATAAGTAGATCAATAGAACAAAATATTCAGAAATAGACCAGTTAAATGGGGAAAATTGAAAAGTATGTACTCCAAATAGATAAAGGAAAGATAGATAAACCAATAAAGGATGTTGAGAAAATTAATCATTTGGGAAGATATTATACAGATGATCTCTATCAGATACTTAAAAAATACAATTTGAAAAGAAAAACATCATAATTCAGGTCAGAAAGACACAAGAAAGCACTAAACATTTTAACACAATTGTATTGAAGATCTTTTGTGCATGACATTATATACAAGTCATAAAGATGTTAAAAATAAAACAAGCCCAAAATAGAGCGGTTTAAGCTAAACCCCATGTCACCAAATGGGGACTTAACTAATTTCAGCTCTCCCCAAAATGGAATCTTAAATTAATCCATCAGCAATCACCTGATCATTTTTAGTTAGGTAATCTGCTGACAGATCTTTGTGATTCTCCAAAGGAAAGTAATAATCTATCCACTTTATTTTCTAGCATAACTTCCTTGTATCTGCTCCTTTCTCCTTAGGAAAGTCTTCCATTCTGAACAGCTTCCTTTCTATAGGCCACGCTGATGTTGCCGGCGACGGATAGATTTTTGCTCAAATAAACTCTTAAAATATTTAATATGCCTCAGTTTATCTTTTAACAATTACATTTATATCAGTAATAGGAAGGAACTGAAAGAGATGCATGGGTGCCCAGAAGCAAAGAGTCACCCCACAGAGGTACCTGCGGAGCCCTTGAGCTGGCCACTTCTCTAGGCCTCTGGCGATCAGGAGAAAGTCCCTCTTGGATCCTACTCTGCAGTTTTTACATTATGAGCTTCCAGATATTATTTGAGCATTTCCTCTCCCAGAATAGTCTGGAAAGAAATCCCTAGCGCCCTGGGACCGACTTAAAAACAGAACCGGTCCGACTTCGAAACTGGTTCGACTGAAACGGGGGCAGAAATAGAACAGAAGCCCCCACCGCTCTGGGTTCTCTGAAGGCACCAGGCTCTAGCAGAGCACCAATATCTGGGTTACCACGTGCAGCTGGGTTTGATGACAGACCCATGCCCCACCCCCTCCTGTGCACTCATAATATTTTCCCAAATGAAAAAAAAAGAGAAAAGAGGAAAAAAAAAAAAAATACAAACCCAGGGCAGTTCTGGAAATGTGTGGGCCAGCAACATTCAGATACAGCAGCGCTTACCTGACCAGCCAGAGGGTGCAGGCAGGTTGAACGCACTTCCAGGACTTTGGTTTAAAGTCTTGAGCTAATTTTGCAAATGGGTCAGGTCTGGGCTCCCACTAGCACCATTAGATTCAAGCTTGCACTGGCACCAATTAAGTCTTAGAAATAGCTGTTTTGGAAAATGCAACAATCCCATTAGAAAGGCGGGTACCTTGAAGGGGGTTGTAAGCAGATACTGAGGAAAGGCTGCCTGGAAGCCTGCTTGTGAGGGGAGGCCGGACTGGGTTGGGGAAGGCTTCAGTGACTGGAAAGATGCAGCCTGGGAAGGCTTTAGTCCATCAAAAGGTCTGACTCAGTTTAGAAGAAGTTTTAGTAGGAGAGAGACCTTGACTGCTGGATACTTGACTTTGGCTTCAGGAGAAGGCTGCTGCTGTGTGGCCTCAACAGTGCACCCTGTGTCTACCCCAAGGTGCCACAGGTCACTTGGATCCTGGACCACTGCTTACCAGTGTGCCACCAATTCCAGGATCCTTTGGGTGGTGGGGGGCGAAGAGGAGGAGAAAGGACTTGATCTTGCACAAGCAGGTTTTGCTTTGGACTACTGGGCACTGTGGACACTATCTAGAGTCGGACACTATCTGGGGTAGGACCATTTAGGGCCTAAAGAACTCTTTCTTTATCACATTCTCCCCTTTATAAATAAGACCTGTTATTGTTGCACCCTGAGATTATGCTAAGTGTTGAAATTCTGAGTGCACAGGTGAGAACCCACAAATTGTGACCCCCCCAAATTCTGTACACGTTCAGTATGAGGCCTCAGGTGAATAAAGTTTTGTTTAAAAGCTGACAAGCAAGTTAATGAGTTGCTTTTCTGTATCACCTCATAGAGAAGGTACATATAGAATATATATGTACAAAAATATAGTAAATGTTAAGAGCGGTTAACACTCTTAGATATATATGATTTTAATCTTTCTATAACTTTCCATTTTCTAATTTCCCTGTGATTTTCCTTTTTAGCATTCAGTACTTTATAATATGAAAATTTAATATATTAAGGTGATTTTCATCTTTACTCTTATTTGGTAGATAAAAATTGAATTGATACATTATTAAAATCCTTTAGCTGGGCATCAAGAACAATAATTTAGAAAGTCCAGTATTGGGCCTCCCTGGTGGTGCAGCGGTTGAGTGCTGGGTTGCGAAGCTGCCCGCAGCCTCTGCGGCTCCAGTTTGATCCCCGACTGCTCCCCGGCCACCGCAGGAGGGTCCCACATGGCGCACAGACCTCTCCTGCCGCCCACTGCTCCCCTCAGCAGTGTACTTCAGTCCTTCTGCCTGCTCTGCTCCCTGCTCTGGCTCTGGTGAATTCTCTCACCCTCCCGCGCTGCTCACTGTACCCAGTGCTTGTATAAATAAATAAATTAATTAATTAATTTAATTAAATTAAATGAAGATAGATAAAAAGAAAGAAAGAAAGTCCAGTGTTACTGGATTTTCCAATTTGAATCAGCACTTTAGTTAAGTGAAGTTCATTTTTATGCCCAGCATTGGCTTAAAGTTATAAAGTTACAGTCTATAAAGTCTCATCTTTTTGTTGTTGGAGAAGGTATTAACCAACCAGTTGAACTAATTTTTTTTATTTTAAAAAAGTTGTTTATTCTTTCAAAAATAAAACTGTAAATGTTTCACTTTAAATTATATATATTATTGTATAAGATAATATAAATAGCTACTTTTCTAGCTGAATTTTATCTTTTATCATCCGGATGCAATGATGAAAAAATAAAAATTTCAGGCTATATAAAAATATTGCTAACCTAACATTTATTCTCCTTTTAAATAGCAATGCAGGCACACTGCAGAGGAAATATTTCCATATGGCATGCATAAACATCCTGGTTATTGATCCCTTAAGAGTTTCTGTGCTATAATATGTTTGAAGACTGGGGAAATAGTTCCATAGCATTTTCCACATTATTGTATTTTTCCTATTATAATTTTATATGTTTTACTTTACAGCATAAGAGTTCTCTATTACTATTTTTTGTGTGATATATTTACTCTTAACAAGTATCAAAATTGTTCAATATCTCTAGTGTGTACTATTTACCTTTGATCCTAGAAAAACATCTATATAGTGTACATATGTGTATGTATACACTTATGTCTGATGTTATACATAGATTATACATCTATAAACACAAACATACATACACACAGGTCATCATGGGATTTATGCTTGAAAAATAAAGCAAAAGATGACTAGCTGAATTTTTGGGACAGAAGAGAAATGACTAATATATAAAGGTCTTTGCTCTGGGAGAATCCATGTTGAATTCAGGAAAAATAAATCAGTTTTTTTTTTTTATTATTCCCCATCTCCCATCCATTTGGGGGATATATTTCTGTCAACATAACATATTCTGTGTGTTTCTCAGAAACTTAATTGTGGGAAATACTACAAAGAGAAAAATATTATGGTTAAGAATTATGAGGGGAAACTACATAGTATATTGCTTTCTGCAATAATCACAGAGTACATTACAATATTAAAGGATATTAGATGCCTTTGGTAAATAAATCTGTCAAATTTTTCCCAAACCTATATTACAATGAAGATATTTTAAGATAATGTTCTGCGCTACCCATAGAAACACATTATCCAAATTTAGCTTTTATTATAATTTTCTTAGTTTTCCTGCCATTCTATTTGTATTCTTCCCATCTTTTCCATATTTCTTATTTCTCCATTTACTCTCACACCTTTAACTTCTTATTTTTTAAAGTTATTTATTTATGCATACAAGAACTGGGGTGCAGACCAAAGGTGTGGGGGGAGGGAGAGGGGGAGGAGCGGGGAGGATTCACCAGAGACAGAGTGGGGAACAGAACACAGACTGACTGAAATACACTGCTGAGGGGAGCAGTGGGCGAGACAGGAGAGCTCTGCTGCACTTTGTGGGCTGCTCCTGGCCGGTGGGGGATCGAACTCATGCTACAGTAGCTAGCGATAGCTTAATAAAACTTTCTTTAACCCCTGCACCACCAGGGAGGCCCTATTTACTTTTTAAATATGTATTTTAATTTTGGAGGTTACATTTTGTTCTTCCATATATGCACATGCTCCACTCATCCTCCACCAAACCATCCACGCATGAGCCATTTCTTCTATTTTGATTATTTTCCCTCCAACTTCTACACTTTGCAAATACCTACTTACCTCCGATATATACACACATCCAGACAGGGTGAAGTCTATTCTGTGTGCTAACTTAGCTTGGGGTATTTGTGTTGTCACAGCACTTTTATGTAATTAGCCTTTATTTATCTCTCACATGAGAAGCTCTGAAAGAGTAAAACTATGTCTGTCCCATTTTGCTGTTTCTTCCTCAGTATCTACCATCATGCATAGAGCATTTAAGCAATCTTTAATTACTGACGGATTGGATTATGCTGATACAATTATATTCTTCAAAGTCACTTTATAAAAAATTTTTCCAGTTTTATTGAAAAATAATTGACATTCATTATTGTATAAGGCCAAGGTGTACAAGATTGTAAAATGATTATCACAAGTTCAATTAATATTCATTGCCTTATGTAGACACAACATAAAGAAAACAAAATTCTTTGTGATGAGAATTCTTGATTTACTCTCTTTTTTAAAGATTTATTTATCTATGCATACAAGAAGTGGGGTATAGGCCAAAGGTGAAGGTGGGGAAGGAGTGAGAGGATTCACCAGAGGCAGAGTGGGGAGCAGAACATGTGGATCTACTGAACTATACTGCTGAGGGGAGCAGGGGGCAAGACAGGAGAGGTCTGCTGTGCCATGTGGGTTAGCTTCCTGGCTGGGGCTCGAACTCATACTGCCAATAGCTGCATAGTGCTGAGACTCAACTCCATGCGCCACGAGAGAGGCTTTTAATTTACTCTCTTAACAACTTTCCTATATGTAATTGAATATCAATTATGGTCATAAATGTACATTGTATCCCTAGTACTTATTTAGTTTACAACTAGGAATCTGAACCTTTTTCCCATCTTCCTTGAATTTCCTCTACCTCCAACTATCTGCCTCTTATAACCAAAAGCCTGATCTCTTTTTCAAAGACTCTTGAACATATTTACACAAACACTATGTATTACAAGTATTTCATTGTTTGAATGCAGTTCTGTTGTAAAAGCTTTCATTGCTGAGTAGGTTTATATTTTTCATGATTGACTAGGAATTTGTCATGGAGAACATTGATTCCATGGAGACAGATAAGCACACTTATTAATTTGGCTTTAACAAACTCTTTACAAATATTAATCTGAGCCAATCAAATTTTTTGATAAGTAACCTTCACTAACTGACATGCCACATCAGAAAATTAAAAACATCGGGCCTCCCTGGTGGCACAAGGGGTTAAGATGCAACCTATGAAGCTGTCCGCAGTCACTGCAGCACGAGTTCGATCCCCAGCCAGGGAGCTAGCAGACCTCTCCTGACTCACCCGCTCCTCCCCTCAGCAGTGTATTTCAGTGGATATGCCTGTTCTTTTCCCTACTCTGTCTCTGGTGAATCCTCTCATACCCCACACCTTTGGCTTGTACCCCAGTTCTTGTATGCATAAATAAATAAATCTTTAAAAAAAAAAGAAAAAGAAAATTAAAAATATCAAGCTTATTTTTGTGAAAAGGAAAAAAATCTTGGGTTTATTAATAGAGAATATTAGACCCCTAAAACTCCCCCCTAAAAAGGTAAATGGAAAACTAGCTTTATTTGAGTGTGAAAGGGATGGCTATTTCCTACATGATATGCTTGGTTTATTCAAAATAACAAACATGATATCACAACCAAAAAATGTCTCTTTACTAAAAGTAGATTATATTAATTACAATATAACACACTAGAAATTTTAACACAGTGAAGAACAATATAATAAAAAAAAACTTCATGAGATGCATCACTTCATTCCAAGAAAATATTAAATATTTATTATGGTGTGATAGGTTGATTCATTTGGGTAATCAATAATTAATCACTCTGAAAGCTTCAGATCCTTTATAAATATCAAAGACTTTTAATAATTACTTTGCAAAATCCTATGTAGCATAAAATCTACAGACTTCATATATCAAGGGAAATGAACGCAAGTTTAAAAGATGCATGCTTTAAAATGAATAAACTAAATCCCAAACATTCATATTTTGAAATGTTTGCTCTTATATAAAGGAGATCAGTGTGATGACAGGAAGGTAAAAATAGTACCATCTCGAGGCATAGATAAAACATATGTATGAGTAAAATTGCCAACAGAGCAAACTCACTGCCAGTACCTCTTTTGAAAATATTAAATATGCATCCAATTCACAATTAGTCTGGATAGAGGAGAAAGAAAGAAATTAAACAAATGAAGTCCACATATTGTTAGTTATTAACTATAACTCCAAATTATATCAGAAATGTTAGAATTAGCCATATTGAGTTTCAAGTCTGTTTTATGTTAATCCTCCAGTTGTAGTAAACTTAATTTTGAGGATTATAATAATGATGATTAATATTAATTACTTATCAGTAAATTATATCATAGTAAAATCCTACCATAATATAAGTGATATATAAAAATTTCAAATTCATAACATATGAAGTAATGATATTGTAAGGAATGACTAGGTTGAGTCTGCACATTTTGGGAATACAGTGGGAGTGGTTGCAATGCAAGATACAGCATTATGGTTCCAACTGTACCTTGATATCATCTGCTGACGATGTTCAATTATGGTTTGAATATTTCCATGTATCTGACATGATGGTTTGAAATTCCAGGTCAAAGTCAGCAATTTCAGAAATCTTTCAATGCCCGTTTTATAAATCAGATATGTGATGATAGGGCTGAAAAATTGCTAGGGACTTGAGTACTCACCTTTTTTTTTTTCTTTCTTCCCAAAACGCGGTGGACTGTTATTCACCCACCTGGTCTTTCCTTTGCCCACCCCACCCCCACCAATGTCATGGCTACCCTCCAGGAAGCTAGGAGAAGACCCCAAATCTAATTATATTATTTAAATTTGTGTTATCACCAGACATTGCAATTTATTCAAATCTGCTTTAAGGAAATATAAAACTAACACTTAAAGGGCCTCCCCTGGTGTCGCAGGCGGTTGGGTGCAACGCTGTGAAGCTGTTGGGCTGACCAGCGAGGGTCCCACATGGCGCAGCAGAATTGTCTCGCCCGCTGCTCCCCTCAGCGGTGTATTTCAGTCAGTCTGCCTGTTCTGTTCCACGCTCTGTCTCTGGTGAATCCTCTCACCCTCCCGCGAATCTGGCCTGTACCCGGGTTTTTGTATAAATAAATAAATATTTATTAAAAAAAATACAACTATCACTTAAAGAAAACCTCATTCTTTGCTTCTCTCTGCATGCTTGCTTATTCTACTGCAGTTACAAACCAGCTTACTTTGCTTCATTTCTTGTGGCAAAAATGGTATCATCAACTTCCAAGTATTATTTCTTCCATTTAAGAGATCAGACAGATTAAAATTGGAATCTTCAAGAATGTATTGAGTATCCTTTTGGGTTCCAGGTATTTTTCTGGGTACTGGGGACACAAAAACAAACAAGACATGATTCTTGCTCTTGAGGAAGCTGGTTTATAGAAAAATGAATGTGTATAAGCAAATACTGTGCACATAATATGGAATATGCTAAAATTGAGTGCTGCTTCCTTTCTCCCTAAAATCAATACACCTCATAGCAGAGTCACAGATTTAAATCTGAGCATATCACCCAGTTTAAATCTTCCATAAACTTCTCATGCACTTTGTTGTTGTTTTTTTAAGATTTACTTATTTATTTATACAAGAACTGGGGTACAGGCCAGATTCGCGGGAGGGTGAGAGGATTCACCAGAGACAGAATGGGGAACAGAACAGGCAGATATACTGAAATAAACTGCTGAGGTGAGCAGTGGGAGCAACAGGAGAGGTTTGCCGCACCATGTGGGACACTCGCCGGCTGGCAGGCATCGAACCTGCGCTGCAGAGGCTGCGGACAGCTTCACAGTGCTGCCCTCAACCGCCTGCACTGCCAGGGGAGGCCCTCTCATGCACTCTGAATAAAATTCAACCTTACTACCATAACCTAAGCTTTCTAAACAAAATAGCCCTCCTTTTATTTACAATTCTATCTCCCACCATTCTTTTCCTTGCTCCTGCCATAAGCCAAGCTCATTCCTATAGCTGAAGACCCTCACTAATCACCTCTGTAAGAAGGGTGCTAGCCCTAGATCGGGGCTGATTTCTTCCTGTAATTCATTCAAGTCATAATTCACCTCCTTAGAGAGGCCTTCCATTACCAAGATATAAAAAAGTGCACCATCATTAATTACTCTATTTCTGTCCTTGTTTTACTTTCTTGTGGCATTTATCACTAATGTGAATAGTTACCCACTGTGACTCCCACACAGTGACTGTGACTCCCACACTGTCAATTCTACAAGAATAGGAATCTTTCTTCACCACTGTGTGTCCCAGAGCATAGAGCAGCTCCAGGTCTACAGCAGTTATTTATATAATTCCTAGCAGAATGAGTGAATAAACGTACCACATGTGAGACAGGCATAGAACAGAGGCCACTGGACAAACAGATTTATGCAAGACTTCCAAGAAGTGAAATTCCTTTCCATTTTTTATTCCTCATACTCAAGATTTCAGATACTTCTAATATGTGCTCTCCTGATATAGTCTCTAGATCTTCTCAATTTCACAATCCAACTAATGGTCTGACAAATTTCAGTTGTAATACTGCCCTTATGATATGACTCAGAACTGAAAGTAACAATTTCCCAAGAGTGTCCAACACAGAGAAAAGTGAAATATGTACCTATAATGATATGTCCCTAGCATTTCTGTTAATCCAAAATAAGAACAAACTCTTAAATAACATAAACCAAAATATAATACAAACATAAAACAAAATATCCTTGACTCAAATTCAAGTTAGGATGAACTACAGTTTGCTGTCACTATATTCTTGCTAAGTCTTAATCTGTAGAGTGATGGTTCATATCTATACCAAAATACTGATGTTTACATTTAATTGCACATTTAATTGCATCTTACTTATCTTAGTTTTGTATTGATATTTTTGAGATATAACTGACATAATGACATTGCAATAGTTTTAGGTGCACAACATAATTTGATATATGTGTATATTTTGTTTTTTTTATTTTTAAAAGATTTATTTATTTATGCACACATAAATAAATAGTTTCCCAATTATTTATTTGGGGTACAGGCAGGAGATGCGGGGAGTGATAGGATTCACCAGAGACAGAGTGGGGAACAGAACAGGCAGACTGACTGAAATACACTGCTGAGGGAAGCAGCAGGTGAGACAGGAGAGGTCTGCTGAGCCATGTGGGTTGCTCTCTGGCCTGCCGGGGATCGAAATAGTGCTGCAAAGGCTGCAGATTGCTTCATAGTGCGGTGTTTAACCCCTTGCACCACCAAGGAGGTCCTATGTGTATATTCTGAAATCACTAGCACAATTTTAGTTAACATCTACCATCATATATAGTTACAATTTATTTCTTCTTGTGAAGGAAATTGTAACTTCTACTCTCAGTAACTCAAATATAATACAGTATTGTTAATTATAGTCGCCATGTTGTATATTACATCCCCAGGACTTATTTATCTTATAGCTGGAAGTTTGAACCTTTTGACCACCTTCACCCATTTTATTTGAAAGTATTTTTAATATTAATTTATCACCAATCACAAATATTAGTTATCTTATCCACTTCTGATTAGCAACAAACTTTAGTAGCATAGTTTCTCTGTCATACTCCAAGATATTGATTAAAATGTATAAGGCTAATCAATATTTTCCTACTGCTAAAGACCTCTAATTGATCTTTGGCTTGACTGCTATATCTAAAATAATAATGAAACAGATTTTACCGTATTCTTCACATATCACGTCTTAATCCTTTAATGAGGTTTTGCCACTTTTTCCAAAGTTCATTTCATTGATAGAAAAGATAGAAACCAAGAAAAATTAAGGCATGCATTTTACTTGCATAAATGATAGCAGATTTTAAGACATGAAAATTTATTATAGCATGTAACTATAAATGAAATTTGACTTCATTTTTGACCCAAATAAATCCAGTTTTTAAAGTCTCAACATTTCAAACTTAGATACTAATTTTAAATTATTCACACATTTTGTGGTGCAAATTAAAAATAAAGATCTCTTGAAGTTTAACATGAAATAGAGGAAATTATTTAAATCTCAAGTGACTAATTTAAGCTAATTTAATCAATAAATATGAAAATATGAAATAAATTGATTTTTTTAAATAAATCTTACCAAACTAACAATAAAAGATAGAAAATCTGAAAAGAAAACCTCTTCAAAAAGTAATTTGAAAACTATCAAAGGAATTCTCTACTCCCCAAAACAAGAATCAGTCCCAGATGATTTCACAAGAAAAGTTGCCATGTTATTTAATCTATGCAGGATGACAAAAAAAGGAGGAAAACTTTCTAATATTTTTTTCTGAGCATAAACCAAGTTCCCTTATATACACAAAGAATAACCATTATGAAAAATAATAAGAAAAATGACAAGCAAAATATCAGCAAACATTATTAAATATATAGGAATAATCTTAACAAGAAGGTTATGCTACAGTAATAAATACCCTAAACATCTTTGGGTTATAAGAACAATTGTGTATTCAAAAAAAAAAAAAGAACAATTGTTTATTCCTTATGCATTTATTATGGTTGTTTATATGTTACATGTTTTCTTCTTTTGGGGCCTTAGTATAAAGAAGCACAGGTGATCAAAGACATATTGGCTTAATGATAGAGAAAAGGCTAAAAGTTATTAAATTTTTTGTCAATAAGTAGCATTATGTCACAACTACTCCTAGGGCCAAAAGAAGTACAAGGCCAAAACTGATATTAATGGAATGAAGACTTACAACCCTTCACAAGAATGGTAATAAATAACTAGTACAAAAACAAAATAACAACAGTAAAATCTACTACATGAATTAATTGTAACTCAGATAACAAATCTGATTTTGAAAGAATTACAGTGCTATATCTCACTTATGACTATCAATGCAAAACAATTAGAACATCTAGTGAAAATTTATTATTCATAAATAAGTGTGATTTATTCACATAATCAAAGATAATAATTTAACAGTAGAAAATATTTTAATACAAATCTTATTGATACATCTAGAAAAAAGTATGATCAACTCCATAAGCAATGAAAAAGCTTTCGACAAAAATTTAGCACTCATTTTTATTTAGGAAAAAGAAATCTCATTAAAATAGAACTGATAGATACTTCCTTACACAGTATGCCAGCATTATATTGAATAGGGACACACTAGAGGCATTTAAACTAAAGAAATTAATTCGGCAAACAGGTTCTCTGACAGCTCTGGAATGAATCATTCCACTAAAGGTATTAGCCAGTGCATTGAGATAAAAGAAGAAAATTAAAGACATTAAAAAATTAAAAATAGAAAAGATCAAACAATAACTGCTTGCAGCTGAAATTATTGTGTACCTTAAACTGAAAAGAATCCATTATAAAAGTTCTACAAAAATTAGAGAATTTAGTTTAGTAGCTGGGTATTCAGAAAGCAATTGCTTTCATTACATAAAAAGAATAACCGACAGAAAGCAAAGCTGTAAAGAGAGCAAAGATTGCAATTATAATCACAGCAAAGTGATAAAATGCCTAGGAATAAACTTTGTAAGAAATGCACAAAACCTATATGCAAAAAAAAAAATGAGGCCACAAAATTAGATTTAAATACATGTAAGATTTTCCGTACTTGTAATTAGAAAAACTCAGCTTCACAGCATCAATCTTCCTTAAGTTTGTTAATTAAATATGAGCTCAATAAAAACACCAGTATATTAAAAGAAGCTATACAACTAAAAGTTTAGTGAGAAAAGGCTAAAATTCAAGAGTAGCAATTCTGATAAAAGGAGAGCATATAGAGATTTAAGGTATTAATGAATTTTGTCAGACAATTGAGTAGTCATCTTGAAAAATAAAAAGTTGGAACTCACTGTATTCCAGAATAAATTCTGGATAGCTTAATGATTTCAGAATAAAAATAAAATTATAAAATGTCTAAAGAACACAGAGGGGGGAAATACTAAGCTTAACAAAAGTCCCCTTGTATGGTTGGGATATGGAAAATAGTGAGTTTGCAATTCAGAGCTTGGAGGTTGAAACAGTCAGGATACCATAAGACAAAGAAAACCTAGGTAGCTAGATGACTGGATGGATAGTTTGGTATCTGGGGACTGGCTAGGTAAACCAAGATCTGAAGGACAGTCTATGAGGAAGAGTAGATTGGAAACAATCAAGAAGGAGATGAACCTCTAGTTCACACATGGAATTTTTCTTCTGGGAGACTTCATTTCTGTTCTTAAGGCATTTTCATTGTTTCAGACACAGATTATGACTTTACTTAAAGTCAACCAATTATTAATTTCATAACATTTACAAAATGCCTTCATTGCAATATTTATACATTAGTGTTTGTTGAGTAACTGGGAACTAGACAAGTTAACACCAAAAAAAGCTGTCTATTGCAGGAGAAGAAACAACATCCTCGTGGGAGGAATGCTCTCAGAATGCCCACGAGGCAACAGAGATTAGAGGTTATCAGAAAGGAAGGGATATAAAGCTGGTAAAAAGAGGTCAATTGCATAATAAAGGGAGAACTAGACTTTTAGTGGTGAATTTCATGTCATATATACAGATGCTGACTTACAGCTATAATGTTACATATTATATACTAATACAATGTTACATATAATGTTGCATTATAATGAAAGTTACCTCAATTAAAAAATTAAAATTAAAAAGTTATGAAATTATTATTTCATCCCTTTTACTATGTTGCACATTTTTCTTAGAAAAGAAAAATAGGATAAAAAATCAAAGAAAGGGGACTCCCTGGTGGCACAAGGGGTTAAGCACCGCACTATGAAGCAATCCGCAGCCACAGCAGCACAAGTTCGGTCCCCGGCTGGCCAGCAAGAAACACATATGGTGCAGGAGACCTCTCCTGTCTTGCCCGCTGCTCCCCTCAGCAGTGTAGATCAGTAGATCTGCCTGTTCTGTTCCCATTTCTGTCCCTGGTGAATCTTCTCACTCCCACCCATCTCTGGCCTGCCCCCCAGTTCTTATATGCATAAATAAATAAATCTTTAAAAAAAAAAGAAGTCTAGAGGAATCATAAAAGGAATGTCAATTCTGAGAAAAATCAATACATTAAAAAAATCAAAGAAAATGATGAAGAAATGTAGTTTCCAATTCAAGGAAGCAGACTGAGTACATATATTTGCCTCCTGTTCCTCCTACTGGATTAAAATTACAACAAAGGAAAACTTAAAAACAATTTCAAATACTCATCAGAAAAAAAAAAAAAAGGAACAACTCTAGGTATTGCAAGCATAAAGGAAATTTATATAGAAAAATCAGGTTCGCAAAATAGTTGAAAGGACTCCAATGGCAAATATTAGGTACTAACAACTACTGGTTCTTGAGGTCATTCAGCCCCAAAATGCAATCAAGAGTCCAGAAAATGGCCACTTAAGTCCACAGAGCTGCAGTTGCTCCCAGTCAGTGACTGCGGTGGAGCATGGGCTGGTGCTCACTGCAGCAGAAGCACATGTGTGCTAGGGCTTTATGCAACTGAAAGAGGAAAAATGGTTTCTGTTTCTCTTTCTCTTTCCAAATCTTCCACAAGAGCATCGCATTGAACATAAATTGCATGCAAAACTTTGAACCAATGTATTCTAGAAAATAGTTCTCAGACATCCAGCCCCCTGAGATAGAGTAAAAAGCATAGGAAATTGTGGAAATAAATCACATAACCAGCAAAGAGAATGGGAGAGGGTTCATCATCAAAAAGAAATTTCATCGTGCATTTAGAAGATATAAGTCCGATGGAAGGGTTCTGATAAATAAAACAAAGTAGAAAAGCAACAACCTAGACTATGAAAACAATTGGCCAGCAGATGAGGTAGCCCATTCTTTTATGTAATCATTACCAAGCACTATTCTCACGGTGGACAGGTACAGAAGATAAAGAAAAGGTAAAGGTGTAAAAAGAGAAGTCTTTTTATTAACCACTGCCTCCATTATATAAAATAGTATAAACATTATTTATATTTTCAAATGCAGTCAACAGAAGAACTAAAACAGAAATGGTTAAGGAAGGGGGGGTCTCCCTGGTGGCGCAGGCGGTTGAGTGCAGCACTGTGAAGCTGTCTGCAGCCTCTGCAGTGCTGGTTCGATGCCCGCCGGCCTCGGAGCAACCCACATGGCGAGCAGACCTCTCCTGTCTTGCCCGCTGCTCCCCTGAGCAGTGTATTTCGTCAGTCTGCCTGTTCTGTTCCCCACTCTGTCTCTGGTAAATCCTCTCACCCTCCCGCGCATCTGGCCTGTACCCCGGTTCTTGTATAAATAAAAGAAATCTTTAAAAATTTATTTTTTTACCATCTGCATAATTTCCTTATTTTTATTTATTTATTTTTTTGAAGATTTATTTATTTATTTATTTATACAAGCACTGGGTACAGTCAGAAGTGCAGGAGGGTAAGAGAATTCACCAGAGCCAGAGCGGGGAACAGAACAGGCAGACTGACGAAGTACACTGCTGAGGGGAGCAGCGGGAAGCAGGAGAGGTCTGCACGCCATGTGGGACCCTCCTCAGGTGGCCGGGGAGCAGCCGGGGATCGAACCGGCGCTGCGGGCAGCTTCGCAACCCAGCGCTCAACCGCTGAGCCACCGGGGAGGCCCTATTTATTATTTTTTTTAAAGATTTATTTATTCATTTATACAAGCACTGGGTACAGTGAGAAGCACAGGAAGGTGAGAGAATTCACCAGAGCCAGATCGGGGAACAGAGAAGGCAGACTGACGAAGAAATACACTGCTGAGGGGAGCATTGGGTGCGGCAGGAGAGGTCTGCGCGCCATGTGGGACCCTCGCCAGCGGCCAGGGATCGAACCAGCGCTGCAGAGGCTGCGGGCAGCTTCGCAGACCAGCGCTCAACCGCTGTACCACCAGGGGAGGCCCAATTTCCTTATTTTTAAAAACAGTAATAATGAAATGAAGAAATTTACTTTAATTATAAAATAATACACAAAAAATGGTAACCCTGGGGAAAGTGAAATTCATTGAACTAGTTCATTCTTTATAGATCCTAAATCCTCATAGTTAAAGTAAAATCAGAGGAAACACGTATGAGCTAATAAAATTACATGATGCATAAGGGAAGATCAGACAATGCCACTCCACTTCTTTCAAATCTTTATGGTGCTCATAGATATCAGAAGACTGACAAAAAGCAACAAGTTCTGTGTAATAGTTTCCAGGGCTCTTATGACATTTTTCTACCATGACTTCTCTCTAATTCTAATTATAGTCCTATGACTTCCTACTAACAGGAATTCAATCTCTGTGAACTTGCGGGTCAGGCAGCAATCACATCAATTTACTTCTAACTTTGAAGTACAAAACAATTTTCTAGATTTTTAGAGAAAAAGTAATTCCTTCTACCAGGCCTTCTACTTCTCCAGTTATCTTATGAGTTTGAGTAGAGTGGGACAATTCTAAAGTTTTCTTTCTGACTTTGCGTTTAAATGGAAAAAAACCTATCTCCTGAAATGCAGAGAGCTGTCAATTTATTAAGTAGTACAACAAACAGAGAATCTTTATGAAAATCATAATAACGTTATTGAAATAAATAGGAAACAAAATGCATAGAAGGTAATGTAGTAAAATTACAATATTTCTAGATAGTTAAAACACGTAACTTAAAGAAATCATAAAAATGATGCATCATTAACTGCAATGTGTTATCTTGGATTAAATCCTGGAATAAGAAAATGACATTGATTAGAACAAGTGCAATCCTAATTAACTCAGAATTTAGTTAATAATAATAATATACCAATGTCAACTTAGTTTTGACATACGTATCATATTTATATAAAATGTTAACATCATGGAAACAGGATGAAGCATATGTAGAAGCTGTCTTATTGTCAGTACCCCAGATGGGAGGATTGGAGCCAGAACTAAGGACTAGTGAGACTTTGCAAAGAAAATATCTGATATAAGAGCGAAATAATTAACAGATTCAGTAGAAGGAAGCTGCACAAAATATCCTGACTTGGCCAGGCATTTATTATCTTAGTCTACTTGAATTGTTGTATCATAGACAGGCATGTCAGGGCACAAAGGTAATCATCCTGCACCCCTCTGGGCTCTTCTCAGGAGGGACAAGTAATCAAATAGCATAAATAGATTAAGAAGGGGAATTTCAGGGGCCTCCCTGGTGGCCAAGGGGTTAAGACACAACCTATGCAGCTGTCCACAGTCACTGCAGCATGAGTTGGATCCCAGCAACAGAGCTACCCACATGGCACAGCAGACCTCTCCTGACTTGCCTGCTGCTCCCCTCAGCAGTGTATTTCAGTCAATCTGCCTGTTCTATTCCCCACTCTGTCTCTGATGAATCCCCTCACCCCCCCCCCCCACACACACACCTCTGGTCTGTACCCCAGTTCTTGTATGCATAAATAAATAAATCTTTGGGGGGGAAGGAAATTTCAACTTAATAATGTATGTATGGAGAATTTACGTGGTCATAAATTCTAAAAAATAATGGAGTGAACTGGGGCTATTTATAATGGGTTTAGGGACCTGGGGTGTAAAGGTGATAAAGGGAGAGACCTTGGTTAATAGGAAAGAAGAAAGGATTACCTCATCTATACTCTGAAACAAGAAATTCTCAGATAGAAAATATATGCTTAGTGATAAACTTAGACCTGAATGTCACACACATACCCCCCAAACTACATACTTAAGGTCATAAAAAGGGGAGCCATGATTGCCTCCCCATTTAGTAAAAGGGCAGTTTAGAACATAAAAATCTTGTCTTTCAATTAGGGAAGGGAGGAGGGTTTAGAAAAGAACAGAAGTTTTCCTAGCCTTCAGGGTCCTCACTGCTCTCAACTCAAAATAATTTGTGTTTTTTAATTAAGGTAATAGATAATAAAGCTCCCAAGTCTCAGAGGGCTTCTAGCTCCCACACCAAGGTGACAAGAGCATACTGTGCACACTGAGAAAAGTCTATCTGACCCTTGGGGGAAGACTAATCCCAAATTTACAGATAACAGAAATGTGTTTTTCACAGCTCTGAAAGTTGGCAAGTCCAAGATCAAGACACCTGCATGCTCAGTGTCTGGTGAAAGCCTGCTTCTTGGCTCCAAAATAGCTACTTTCTTTTTATATTCTCGTGTGGCCAAGGGGATGAGTCTCTCTGGGGTCTCTTTCATAAGGACACTAATCCCAGTCATGTGGGTATCACTGTCAGAACCTAATCAATCACCTCTCAAGGGCCATGTATCCAAATATTAATACATTGGCTATTAGTTAAACTGTGAATTTGGGGGAGACACAAACATTCTATCATAACTACTTAATGTATAAAATTAAAAACTTGGAAAAACAAAAGCTCTTACATAGAAACATTCATTTATTGCCCCATGGATAAGCTTCACAAAGTTCCAGGTTTTGTTTACCGCTAAATCCTTGTGTTGGGAACATGGTAGGCATTCACTTAACATTTGATTAAAAAAAAAAAAAGTCATCTTTGTGTCCAAGTCATATTCAAGTTATAACTATTACTCAGAGTGAACTGAATAAATGGAATTAAATTGGTTCAGACTCATAGTCATACATGCAGACATAAAAACTGGTTATTATACATTGTGTATTATTATTAATAAATTCACATCTAGATAGGGTGATATTATTAGGGTTATTAATAATAACATTAACACTATGTGCAAGAAATGATTTTTCTGTAGTTCTTAAGTTGTAGCTTTAAGTGTGGAATGTCAGTGGCTACAAGAGTATATATAACTTAAAAAAAAATCTCTCCCTATATTAATATATGATAGGCTTAAATTTGCAATATAGTAATTTATTAATTTAGATTTAATAATAACATCTCTAAAAAGTAACTGTACAGGGCCTCCCCAGTGGCGCAGCGGTTGAGTGCTGGGTTGCGATGCTGCCCGCAGCCTCTGTAGAGCCAGTTCGATCCCCGGCTGCTCCCTGGCCACCTGAGGAGGGTCCCACATGGCATGCAGACCTCTCCTGCCGCCCGCTGCTCCCCTAAGCAGTGTACTTCGGTCCTTCTGCCTGCTCTGCTCCCCGCTCTGGCTCTGGTGAATTCTCTCACCCTCCCGCGCTTCTGACTGTACCCAGTGCTTGCATAAATAAATAAAATAAATTAATTAATTAATTAATTAAATAAAATTTTAAAAAAGTAACTGTATATGTTATTACCAAAGAAAATATATCTATGATTTCATATACTTCATTAAGAATACTGACTGGATTCTGGAAAATCATTTTTCCATTAGGGTTAGATATTCATACATTTAAAACTAGAACATTTAATATATCTATTTGGAAAAGTAATAGAAAATATCAAACTTTGTAACCATTATAGTAGTTTAATTATTGAAAGGATTTTTAACAGTGAAATTTATTTCAATGAGATGGAGATTATTAAATTTTTTAATGGAGTCATTCATTTGAAAGAGATACTTTCATGTTACAATTAATTTTCTAGTTACCAAAATGTTAAATTAATAAAGCAGTCATATTTTTTTATGTGATTAAAAAATATAACAAATTCATGAAGTTCCATTCTAACACATTGTTTACTTCCCGATTGGACAAAGAATATATAGTTATGAAAGAAAATTTCAAGGACTACACTGCTCACTAGAAAATGAAGCGCTCTCGATGGTCCTTATTTTCTTGAGTTAAAGCAGGTCATCTGTTACATTTATGTTCTCTGTTTGCTTTATCTTATTGCTGTCTTTGTAAGTGCTACTGCAAACTGCTTGAAAGACAGTGATACTACTACCTGGTACTTCCAAAGTTTGGAACTAAAAATGCAACTGGCACATAAAAGTTTCTGATAAACAATTCATGAACATCTCTTTTCATGTATCACCTTTAAGTAGAACAGTATTCTTTTTCTAATATAAATTCTACAGCTGGTGACATATTCCTAAGAAACATTTTAAGTGTTGATGCTTGCCAAATAACTAAGGTTGATGGTCCATGTCTTTATTCACTGAAAGAAGAACTAAATAAGTTCATGCCTAGTTTTTCCTAAGTATCTTAAAAGAAAGAAACTCTACTCTTAATCCCTGGATGACAAAATGCATAATTAAACATTTTATTGTCCAACAATTAAAGATTACAGTAGGCACCTCACTTTTTTAGAAATCTGTAAGTGTATAATATGGAACCTAAAAACATGGATCAATTTTATTAGAGTATAGATTGCCTAAGGAATTTAAATAACTTCAGCATTGATAAAAGGCAACAAGCATAATTCAAATGCAGGGTCCTCCTTTAATCCTAAAAATCAAAGTTCTTTCAAATAAGGAGATAAAGGTAAAGTATGACTACGAATGCCAAAGTGCTTTCAAAGCATCTTAGGGGAAAAGTAATAGGGAGAATTTTAGTATTAATATTTAATATTAGTTCCTTAGGGCTGCTATAATAAATTACCTTAAATTGGTAGACTCAAAGAACAGAAATTTATCCTCTTACAGTTCTGGAGGCTAGAAGTTCAAAATCAATGTGTCTTTAAGTTCCCTGTTCCCTGGGCCTCCCTGCTAGCACAAGGGGTTAAGATGCAACCTGCCGTCCAGACACTGCAGCATGAGTTCGATCCCCAGCCAGAGAGCTACCCACATGGCACAGCAGACCTCTCCTGACTTTTCCATTGCTCCCCTCAGCAGTGTATTTCAGTCAATCTGCTTGTTCTGTTCCCCACTCTGTCTCTGGTGAATCCTCTCAACTCCTGACCTCTGGCCTGTATCCCAGTTCTTGTATGCATAATTAAATAAATCTTTAAGAAAAAAAAGTACCCATTCCCTCCTAAGGCTATAAGGGAGAATCCTCCCTTGCCTTTTCCTAGTTTCTGGTGGTTACCAGCAAACCCTGGCTGCATCTCTCCTATCTACTTCCCACATGAGCAGATTCTCCTTGAAGTTTCCTGTGCCTGTTTTTGTCTCTGCACTATTATTATAAGGTCATCAATGATTGGATTTAGGCCCACCCTAGTGCAGTATGATTTCATCTAAACTTACATCTGTGAATAACCTATTTCCAAGTGAGATCATAGTCACAGATACTGTGGATTACAACTTAATCATATTTTGGGGGAGTGTTAACCTAAAAATAAAGAGCTTAAGTGAGAATCAATCAAGCATTTATTTAGGATCAAATAATTGCAATTCAGGTACCCCAGAAGGAGTAAAAGTTGAGACTTTTTGATGGGAAGAGGAAGATGAAATCAATGTTTAAAGACATGAGTGATTATAACGAATTTAAGCTATTCTTGTCTATACATAATTGGTTACTGACTCTACCCCCTGGCAAAAATTCATACTCATCAGTCTTTGTAATCAGGATGTCTTTTCTCCTGCTGGTTTCTCACACAATGTCTTGTGAAACAATTACTGATTCAAGCAGTATAGACAAGAAAGCCAATATTCCACTGAGGCTTCTTGGACCCATTCTAACATGGTCGCATATCAACTTTTCACAGGAGCATAAAATTCAACCCATTTTAGGCCCTGAAGGAAAATACCAATCCAGAGCTGTCCTTTAGGAAAAATGCAGCATAACAAATAAAGTAGACTTAGGTCTGAAAGCCAATCTTAGGAGTGCTCATCAGCTTTTCAACTCAAAGTGGACATCAAGAAAGGAATTTGTAGGGGGCTCTCTAGTGGTGCAAGGGGTTAAGCACAGCACTGTGAATCTATCTGCAGCCTCTGAAGCACAAGTTATATCCCTGGCCGGCCAGGGAGCTACCCACATAGCAGAACAGACCTCTCCTGTTTCGACCACTGCTCCCCCCGGCAGAATACTTCAGTGGATCTTCCTGTTCTGTTCCCCACTCTTGTCTCTGGTGAATCCTCTCACTTCCACCACCCCCACTGCATCTCTGGCCTGTTCCCCAGTTCTTTTATCCATAAATAAATAAATCTTAAAACAAAAAAAAAAAAAGGAACTGCAAACCTTGGTTAGGCCTGGAATCTGCATGGGGCACAACTCCAGGGACCATTTGCAAAGAGTGGTGCTCCCCGGATGTGTTCTATGCAACATCTGTGTCTCTATTTCAAGTCTTTTACAGGTGCCTGGAAGATAAAATCATAGGGACAACTCAGGCCAATTCTAATAATGGTGAGAGTTAGAAACTGGAGAAAAATGGAGTGGCCAGTCTAAAATTAGTGTGCTTCCTTCCACCCTACTCTGGTCATGCATGCAAGAACATACGTCCAGTGCTCCTACACAATCCCTTTATTTTTTAAAGGAAATATGGAATTTTGTTTTAATATAAAATCTACTTTTTTTTGCTGATGTTCTGTTTATTTTTTAATTAATATTTTATTTTATATAATTCTTACATCATTTCTCATCTTTGCACAATGTATGCATTTTCATTTTGGTTATATTCCCCATACAATTGCAGCCCCCCTTTATTTTGACCCCAGTCCTTCCTCTCCCCTTCCCTCCCCACCCCCTGTAGTGTGTCTCTGGTTTATAGTTGCTTGTAGATTTTGATTTTTACTTTGCATTAATTAGTCTTTTTCCTGGTCCCTTATTTAGGTTTTCTAAATTCCTGCTATGACTGAAAATACCATCCGGTATTTTTCTTTTTCTTTCTGACTTATTTCACTGAGCATGATCCCTTCTAGCGCCATCCATGTTTCTGCAAACTGCATGTGTTTATCTTTTTTTTGATTGCTGAGTAATATTCCATTGTTAGTTAAGCTATGGAAACAACCCAAATGCCCAAAAATAGATGACTGGATCAAGAAGATGTGGTACATATACACAATGGAAAATCTACAGATATTTAAATAATGGAAAGTGCAGATGGTTGAGCGCAGCACTGTGAAGCTGTCCACAGCCTCTGCAGCACCGGTTCGATCCCGGCTGGCCAGCGAGGGTCCCACATGGCGCAGCAGACCTCTCCTGTCTCTCCCTCTGCTCCCCTCAGCAGTGTATTTTGTCAGTCTGCCTGTTGTTCTCCACTCTGTCTCTGATGAATCTTCTCACGGTCCCGTTCATCTGGCCCGTACCCCAGTTCTTGTATAAATAAATAAATAAATAAATAAATAAATAAATAAATAAATAAATAAATAAATAATAAAAACTAAATTTTAAAAAGTTTAAATTCCATAAAGGCTAAAAACAATATCTCTAATTTGCAACCTCTCTGATTTGCCCAACTGATTGAAGGATATCGCCCTCATATTGGGAGGGGTCATGAATTTTTATCTGTAAAGGGAAAACTGGGATGATTTTAATTCAATTGAGGGCATAAGCTGTGTATCTTCAACCTAAGCCTGAATGTTTCACGGCACAAATGAAAATAATCAGTAGAGAATCGTGCTAATGCTTACCACAAAACTTCCAACATCTGTCCCTATTATTTCCTCTGCTTCCCCTCGTGTTGCAATGGATGGATGATTCACTCTTCTCACTAAGGCCAAACATTCCATTTGTGTCCTCAGTCTCATCAATCACATCTCATTTTTACTACTTAAAGCCATTGCCTGTATGTACAGTGATAACCGCTCCTTCTCCCATGGCCCAACCCCATTCAGCCTTCCTCACACAGCACATTTCCTTAGAAGTGTTGTTTCTATTCAACATACTCCACTTCAGTTCACACTTGAATATACTCCATAAGGGTTTTATCTCCCAAAACTCACTGAAAATGCTGATAACCAAAGTCAGCAAAGTTAGCTGCTTTGCCAAATTTTATCAATTCTCAAGCCTCATTTTATTCCATCTATCAATACATGACTTAGTTCATCCCTCTCTAAACATTTTCACTTGACTTTTGCAATACTGTTAGTGAGCAGAATGGGGGGCACCCCGAAACCCGTACACCCACTTCTCTTAAATGGGCTCCACTATCCACTGCATCAAGACAAAATACTCTAGATCGTAAGTCCGTCAATAGAAATTAACTTTAATACAATTAGTGTGCAATAAAGAAAAGAGAAGAAAAAGAGAAATAATATAGGTTCCAAATAGAGGTTCTAAAGCACCTTCTGGTGGGGACCCATAGGAAAGGGGCTGAAGAGGCCAGGCAAGTCTGAAAGGAAAGGAGAAAATAAAAGTGCAAGTCAAATAAAGGCTACTATTGTCAGCATCCCAACGGTTCTCTGACTCACGTCTCTTTCCAGTGTCTCCTTCCATGTCCTGAAAGCCCCGGTGCAAGTCCTACAAGTCCAAGGACAAGAAGCAAGTGTGGCTTCTTCACATGTCTCTCTGTTGCATATGCCTTCTCCAGTCTCATCCTAGTCCTACTTTTTCCTTCTTAGTTCCTTCCCAAGCCCTTTTTACCTTCCCCTTTGCTGCTCAGCTCCACCCTTCCTTAGGGTGGGGCAGAGAACCTGGAACCTCCTATTTTTATGGGTATCATTTACAATTCCACCCTATTGGTTATTTCCCCACCTTTTAGTCTGTTTGACAGTTTCTCCTTTTTGTGTCATAGGACATTCAGGGACGTGAAAATAAATGTTTGGCCACATCCTTGACTTGCCTGAGGCCCTGGACACCTATGAGTAGACAATAATCTAATGGACTGAGACCCCCAGTGGAAGCTGATATGGAAGAAGAGTTTGGAAAAGAAAATTAAATGAAGAAATCTGGTAAAACTGATGATACCAGCCAGCAAAAAAATAGAATGCAGTGGGAAGAGTGATTCCAGGTCCAACATGAAGTACTCCAGAACTATAACCTGACCCAACCCCCTCCAGTAACATTTCCTCCGCCCATGACCCAAACAAAGAGGTGTCAGGTATAGTAGGTTAAATCTGTATCTAGGAGCTCAAAAGTTGTGCCATTGGAGAAGCCTTCTGAATAAACCAGGTAAGTTTCAAAAAGCAGAATAAGTTTTCTTGCCCAAAGACTGTGGAGGTCAGGGGTTTGTTTGGAGGAGGTTGGTAACAGCAGGGTAGCTGTTCAGGCAGCTACCACAGGAGAGAAATCAGCAGCTGTCAGTGGAGCAGAAGAGATTGAGAGGTGAACACTGGAGAGAGAAATGGCATTGCAAAATGTGCCATCACAAATTTATCTATGACTTCCTGGAGGGAAGAGCTTGGAATAATGATGAGAGAAAACCTGGGTTTCCTGTTAGTCAGCCTTTCTGTAAGCTTGAAATTATGGCAAAATGTTAAAAAAAAAAAAAAAATCCTGTAGTACATAAGGCTTTTAACCTGTGAAATGGTTTTGATTCCTTTTTAAAAAATTCTATGAAAACAGACTTTCATTTAGAACAATGGTGATGGTCTCAGTGCATATTTGAATACTGAAAGTGTCAGGCCACACCCTGCCCCTTTCTCTGGTAAAGACAAATTGGAAAGCCTGGGGGCTTCTCTGTTTGGTGCCAGTGGGGAAAGTTCAAACTCGGGGCACAGAAACCCTCAGGGCAACATATCTCCTAATTACAATAAAAATCAAAGCTATTTTCATCTCTTTTCTCAAGCCTTTCTAGACTGGCTTGGGTGCCTGTCCTGTTCTCCCCAGGAAGTCCCATTATGTGAGCAATAACCCTTTGGATTCTCTGTCTTTGCCTGTATGACAAGCTCAGAGTTCACATCAAAACAAATTTTGGATGTGGGGGATTGACCCATGCCATCAACAGGCAACTGTAAAACAGCAGTATTAAGACAGAGGCTACCAAAAAGCCCAGTAAAATATAGTATCTAAAAGAAACAGGGGAAATGCAAAGAAATTGAAAGTAAATTAAAAATGTTTGGCACAAAATGGAATATAATGGATAATCTCATTATTTCTCAAGCATATCTTCTGAAGTCGAACTCACTCTAAGTGAGAAATAAACCTTTAGAAATGTTTCTAGTAAGCCTTTAAAAAGGCAGAAGAAAAACATTCTTCATTAATTCACAGAATATTTTTACTGAGATGCCATCAATGTTTATGATATACATACATAAACACATATACAATTAATGCAATGAACACACTGCAGAGAGATTTTTCTCACTTAAGAAGCATTACCATCTTTTCTACAAAATGTAATTTTTTGGTGAGCTGCTATTCAACAAAAAACATTCTGATTTCTGAAAATGTTTACAGACTCTGCATATGATCACAATACATCCAAGGCTGACAATTGTTGCAGAAACCTTGTCTCTTTGGAGGACAGAGCAAGCTTGGGGGGAAACAGCATTTCTGATTAAATCTCTCTTCTCCTTGCCTAAGGGAAGAGAAAAATCCATTGACAAATCCTTAGGGATCATTGATTTTTAGGTGTAAAACAAAAGAAATAGAAAAAGTAAGAAAGGAAACAAAAAAAAGGGAGATGAAAATGAATGCTTGAAAACAAATGTTGAACATTGTTTGCATGTAGAAAATACTTGTTTATGCTCAGAAAATCAACTTCTTAAGGCTAAAATGTCACTGGCTTGGGGACAATGTTTAGTTTTTCACACAATAAGAGTCTAGCATTTTGCTTTCATGAGTTACATTCTGGATATTGGCTATTTAAACATTCTTACATGGTCTTGAACTTTAATTATTTAAATGTTAAAATAGATGTCTGAATAAATAGCAAGGTAAAATTCACTGTCTAACCTTTGTAAGTGAATTTCGATTTGAGAAAATACCAATTCTAAGGCAAAATAACTTTAAAAGTTCATTAGCAGTAGTCTACTAGTTAAAAGCGTTTTTAAGACTGGCAGAATGCTTTGCTGTGCCTAGCATACAGAACAAAAGTAATAACTTCCTCAAAATTTTTATTCTGCACAACTGGAGAGTTCTAAAACTAGTGGGCTTGATGAGATGGCATCTCACTCAAGTCCTTCAGTCCTAAGGTATATATCATACTGTTAGGGGGAAAGAATGTCCTGAACTAATAATTCCATACTGGCTTTGTGGACTCCACCCCCACTCCAGACCAAAGCCATCAAGACATCGGGAAAGACAAATTCCATCACCACCAAAAGGGAGGTTGCTGGGACCTGAGGGTGGAGTTAAGCAGCCAGGTTTGGTATATAAACCAGACACTTGGGCCTTAGGGTCTCTCGCCCCTTGGCTTCACAGCTCGTGGCTCCGGCCAGCTCTCAGAGTGCCATTTGGGATTCCAGATCAGTGGATTGGGTAAGACACATTTAAGACTTTATCTCCCACCCTTAAGACTTTATCTCCCACCCTTCTCCCTGAGTTGTACATTTCCTCATTTTCCTTGCCTTGTGAATAAATCTTTTATTAACCCTTTGTGTGTGCCTGCAGTGGAGTATTAAGTCCCTTTTAAGCGAGCAGGTGAGAACCCACAGGCAGGCAACCCGTTTTATGTTAGGGCTGCCTGTAACAATACTATCCTTTGCTCTTTTGTTACCTGCCCTGTAACACTTTAATTCTAATTTGAGTTCTGAACTACTTGGATTTAATTTAGTTCTGAACTACTTAGAATTGGATTTAATTAAATCCAATTTATAATATTGTTATATATTTCTCATATATCATGCCTTTATTGATAAGAAATCACTCCACTTCCTAGATATTCTCAAAGAATAACAATGACAGGAAAGTGCCTAATTCAGTGTAAATAAGTGAATTAATCTTAAAAAAAAAAGAAAGAAAATAAACAGGTGCTTAATGGCAACAGATAACAGATAAGATACTAACAAGAGTAAGATACTGTATTGGTTAAATGTTGCACTCCATTAACTCCCTGAAGGACCAATACATTATACAGTGTTTTGATAAATACAACTGTTGGAACCTCCTCTAGAAAACCTCCCTCCAGATTTAATTCTTACTTGAAAAGGAATACTTCTGGGGCTTCTGGGGATTAAGCAGAAAGCTATTTCAGCTGTCTCTTTTCTGTGGCTTAGTACTTCACTCTCCATAATTGTGTCAGCAAAACCAAATTGTAGTTTTGGGAATTAAGGAAAGAAAGTACAGGACTTTACAAAGCTCTAAGACTAAGAGACTTTTCTACCTCTAGAAAACCTTTCAGGAGCACAGGCTTGCCTGCCATCTCCATCAAGCAGACGAACAGAAAAAAGAAAGGAAGAAACAGGAAACTATTATAGAAAAGATCTATTATTTCAGAGTAAGTCTTCCTGGTTACACAGAAGTATTTCTGATTTTTGTCCATTTCAACCACAGAAGCAATAATCTTTTCTCTGGTATTAATTCTGAAAGAGAAGAATGCCAGACTAAATACAATGACAGCAAAATGTATGGAATAGGGCTATATCTAAAAGAGGTCAGTATATGGCTATCATTAACATTTAAGCTGACAAGGGCTATAGACATTTTTTGATAGTCTTACTAGAACCCTTTCCTTCCTACTGCTTCTTAAATTACTTTTTTTAATATATTAATTTTTATTGAGGTAATGTTGGTATACAATACTGGATGTGATTTTTTTCACATTTCTCCACAAGCATCTTGTCATGCCACACCCACCACCAAGGCACCCCTTGTCTTCCAACCATAGTCCATTGGGACTCTTTGATGTTATTTAAGAAAGTGAAGTAGTAGAGGCCTCCCTGGTGACTCAAGGGATTAAGACATAGCACTATGAAGATATTCGCAGCCACTGCAGCACAAATTTGATCCCCGGCCAGGGAGGTGACCCACATGGCGCAACAGACCTCTCCTGTCTCGCCCGCTGCTCCCCTCAGCAGTGTATTTCAGTCAGTCTGCCTGTTCTGTTCCCCGCTCTATCTCTGGTGAATCCTCTCACACTGCCCCGTCCCCGCACATCTGGCCTGTACCCCAGTCCTTGTATGCATGAATAAATAAATCTTCAAAAAAAAAAAAAAAAAAGAAAGTGAAGTAAACCCAGAAAAGGACTCCAACCCTAGTTTGAGACTGAAAAATAAGCACATCTGGTACAGAACAAAAGGGAAAGAGTAAATTCTAAATCATTGATTCTCGCTGTCCATAGTGAGGAGAGCTTTTCATCCATTTGTGAAGGATTTATGACTAATTAAAAGCACTCATTATTCATCTGCTATATGACATATAAAAGTAGTCTATATATGTGGTATATCTTAGCTACAGTTAATAATATATGGACTTAGGTTGATTTTTAATTAAATCTGTACATACTTAATTCATAGTTTTCTCTGGTAATTTTCTTAACAAATTTAGTCTCTACGTGCCAGGAAAAAACATTGTTGTGCTGGGGCTAAATATATCTGAAATTTGGATCCAGAAAAGCTAGCAAGTCATGATTTGGTGCCAAGGTTGGAATAATTAGGTTTGATTGACTCTTCCGGGTCATCTGTCACAGTGACATTAGCAATGCAACTGGCCTAAGTTACTAAAGAGGGACTTCACCTCCTGTTCCTCAGCACCTCCAGTCAATTCTATTCAATCAAGTCAAAACAGCCTGCTTTTATATATAGTAAATAGAATCACAATTGTTCATCTGAGGAGTTAAAATCTCTCTGGGATTAAATTCTTGGAGCAATTTTTATGAAGAATGCTTACCTAAGAGCCATAGCTATATCTTCAAATATAATTTTATTAGTAACAAATAACTTAGGAGTGAAACCTTTTTTATTGAAATAACAATGCATTAAAACATCACTTAAGTTTCATGGGCCTCCCTGGTGGCACAGGGGTTAAAGGCTCAGCACTATCAAGCTATCTGTAGTCATTGCAGCATGAGTTCCATCCCTGGCCAGGGAGCTACCCACATGGCGCAGCAGACCTCTCCTGTCTTGCCTGCTGCTCCCCTCAGCAGTGTATTTCAGTAGATCTGCCTGTTCTGCTCCCCACTCTGTTTCTGATGAATCCTCTCACCTCCAGCAACTCCGGCCTACCTCCAAGCTCTTGCTTGCATAAATAAATAAAATAAATCTTTAAAATAATAAATCTGTAAAAGAATAAAGAAATAATAAGATCACTTAAGTTTCAGTTGTCCATCACTGAAAACCCACATGTGTATATGGCGCATTCAATTCACCATCACTGTTTCCTTTGTCCCAATTTACATATCCACATCCCCCTTCCTTTCTGGTACCACTAATTGGCATTATACAATAAAGCTTATTTTTCTGAAGCTTTTTTTTATGTACATTTTTATGTTATATGTGAGAGAAAAGAGTTTTTAGAGTGTTTTTTTTTGTGTGTGGTGTTCCTAAAAGTAAATTCCTTTTATATGCCCTAGTTGCTCTCATTTACATCCCTAACCACTTACTGAGGATGTAATTTGTGCAAGGCTTTGTGCCAAGAGTTAAATGACAATGGTTTGCTAATGTGAATCAGCTTGATAAAAACTATCAAAATAATTTTGCAAGTCTTTAGAAACACAGATTCCCAGGTCCCAGTGCAGTCATTCTGGGCAAGTGGGAGAATCGGTGATTTTTATTCTCTCAAAGTGATTTAACTGCATTTTTTTTTAAAGATTTATTTATTTATTTATACAAGCACTGGGTACAGTCAGAAGCGCGGGAGGGTGAGAGAATTCACCAGAGCCAGAGCGGGGAGCAGAGCAGGCAGAAGGACCGGACCGAAGTACACTGCTGAGGGGAGCAGCGGGCGGCAGGAGAGGTCTGCGCCATGTGGGACCCTCTTCTGGTGGCCAGGGAGCAGCCGGGGATCGAACTGGTGCTGTAGAGGCTGCAGGCAGCTTCGCAACCCAGCGCTCAACCGCTGTGCCGCTGGGGAGGCCCGATTTAACTGCATTTTTAAAAAATATTTATTTATTTTATACAAGAACCATGAACCATGATACAGGCCAGATGCATGGGAGGGTGAGAGGATTCACCAGAGACAGAGTGGGGAACTGAACAGGCAAACTGACGAGATACACTGCTGAGGGGAGCAGTGGGCATGACAGGAGAGGTCTGTCATGCCATGTGGGACCCTCGCTGGCCGGCCGGGATCAAACCAGCGCTGCAGAGGCTGAGGACAGCTTCACAGCGCTGTGCTCAACAGCCTGTGCCACCAGGGGAGGCCCGATTTAACTGCACTTTAAGAATAGCAGTGTATGGTTTCAGGTCTTATGTCTAGTTCTTTAATCCATTTTGAGTTGATTTTTGTGTATGGTGTGAGGTGGTGGTCAAGCTTCATTCTTTTGCATGTAGCGACCCAGTTTTCCCAGCACCATTTATTGAACAAACTTTCTTTGCTCCAATGCATATTCTTTGCTCCTTTGTCAAAGATTAGTTGACCATAAATCTGTGGGTTTATTTCTGGATTTTCTATTCGATTCCATTGGTCTGTATGTCTGTTCTTGTTCCAATACCATGCAGTTTTGATGATTATGGCTTTGTAGTAGAGTTTGAAGTCTGGGAGTGTGATGCCTCCATTCCCTTCTTTTTTTTTCAGGAGAGCTTTGGCTATTTGGGGTTTTTTGTGATTCCATATGAATTTCATCAATAATTGTTCTATTTCTTTGAAGAATGACATTGAAATTTTGATTGGAATAGCATTGAATCTGTATATTGCTTTTGGAAGGATGGCCATTTTAATAATGTTTATTCTTCCAATCCATGAGCAGGGGATGTCTCTCCATTTCTTTGTGTCTTCTTCTATTTCTTTTAACAGTGTTTTATAGTTTTCTTTGTATAGGTCCTTTACCTCTTTTGTTAGATTTATTCCCAAATATTTGATTTTTTTTGTTTCAATAACAAAAGGGATGGTCTTTTTGATTTCTTCTTCTTCAGATTTATTGTTTGTGTATAGGAAGGCTACTGACTTTTGCGTGTTGATTTTGTATCCTGCCACTTTACTGAACTGATTGATGAGTTGAATTAGCTTTTCTGTGGAGTTTTTGGGGTTCTCTATGTATAATATCATATCGTCTGCAAATAGTGATAGTTTGACTTCTTCTTTTCCTATTTGAAGGAAATATAGGCGAAACACTACGTGATTTGCACATCAAAGACATCTTTACAGACACATCACCCAAAGCAGTGATAGTGAAGGCAAAGATAAACAGCTGGGACTACATCAAATTAAAGAGCTTTTGCACAGCAAAAGAGACAATAACAAAAACAAAGAGAAACCCCACCAACTGGGAGAACATTTTTGCACCCAACACTAATGATAAAGGACTGATCACAAAAATCTGCAAAGAGCTGATGAGACTCAACAACAACAAAGAAAATAATCCAGTCAAAAAATGGGCAGAAGAGCTTAAAACAAACTTCTCTGAAGAGGAAATGCAAATGGCCAACAGGCATATGAAAAAATGTTCAACATCACTTGTCATCAGGGAAATGCAAATCAAAACTACCATGAGATACCATCTTACACCAGTGAGAATGGCACATATTAAAAAAACTAGCAACAACAAATGTTGGCGAGGGTGTGGAGAAAAAGGAACTCTTCTGCACTGTTGGTGGGAGTGCAAACTGGTCCAACCACTGTGGAAAGCTGTGTGGAGATTTCTGGACCTACTAAACATAGAGCTTCCATATGATCCAGCAATTCCACTCCTAGGTATTTACCCAAAGGACACAGAAACATCAATTCCAAAGAACACCTGCACCCCTATGTTTATAGCAGCACTGTTTACAATAGCTAAGCTTTGGAAACAACCCAAATGCCCAAAAATAGATGACTGGATCAAGAAGATGTGGTACATATATACCATGGAATATTACTCAGCATTCAAAAAAGATAAACACATGCAATTTGCTGCAACATGGATGGCGCTGGAAGGGATCATGCTCAGCGAAATAAGCCAAAAAGAAAAAGAAAAATACCGGATGGTCTCACTCATAGCAGGAATCTAGAAAACTTAAATAAGGGACCAGGAAAATGAATAACTATAAGAAAGTGAAAATCAAAATCAACAAAAAACTATGAACCAGAGACACCTTTAGGGGGGCGGGGGCGGGAGGGGAGGGATTGGGGTCAGAATGGGGGGCTGCAATTGTATGGGGAATATAACAATAAAATTTATAAAAAAAAAAATGTTAATCAAAAAAAAAAAAAAAAGAATAGCAGTGTAAGTGTATCAAAGATACAGATGACATGGCCCTCCTTTAAGCAGCTCACAATGCAGTTGTGAAAGTACAAGACTTACTTTCATAAGTAGGTTATGGGGAAATTGTGGTAAATGCTAGAAGAGAATTACAACTAAATCTTCAACCTGTGATCTGTCATATCTGGAGTTTTTCCTGGTTTCCTAAACAATGCTCCATGCTAAGGGTTCTTAATCCTGAGCCCATGAAGTGTCAGGGGCTCCATGGATGAAGTGAGGTGCACTAAAAATAATCACACCTTTATCTTCATTAAACTCAAAACAGAAATTTGTAATTTTCTGTAATTACTTTTGTAGGCTGACATCCACAGAATATTTGCAATGTCTGAAATCAAAATATAGATCTTACTCATCTCTACTTCAGAGTTTCAGTAATTATTATTTTATAATGTGCTGTTAAAAACACAAACATTAGTATGCATAATATTTTTGTGTTACTAGCTACATGCCAATGTAAACTTTTCATTTGAAATTATTCTGAAGTGTCAAAATATGCTTGAGAATATCTGTTCTCTGACAGAAAACCATAGAATGCTAAAGACAGAAAGGATGTTTCCTGTGATTTAATCCATAATCTTTATTTCATAATTGAAAAAAAGGTACAGTGAACACTGTTGATTTACTAATATTCTCTTCCCTGAAAATAGGACAGTTTTTACAGTTTACCTCAAATCAAGTGCAGAATCTGCTGCTTAAAGGAAATACCATCCCTCTTATGGGTAATCCTTCTGCATTGGACTAGTACCCACTTGAATGGAGAGGAATTCTATAGGGTCTGGGAAAATGCTACCTTATATTTTCAATAAGGAAGATGGGATTCTGTTCTCTCTCTTCCATCTAAATACATTAGGAGAAAAGTCCCTTGTTTTGTTCTCAATTATGATGGAAATTAAGGTCCACACAATTGAGTAATTTGTCCAGAGAGGTCTAGTTAGTCATGAATGGAATTACAATCTGAAACCACCTGCCTGAAGACTTGGGATCCACATTAACTATTTAGCTTCCTGCTACCCAACCAACACAATCTTATACCTGGAATAATGACAATAATAATATTAATGCCAATTTTCTATCTTTCCAAGAACTTATTTTATGTTTTATAAAGCCACAGGTAATATTTAGCTGGGTCTCTCTTTCAATTATGCATTTAAATCCCCAAGAGGAGATATAATTGAACACTTTTTGAAATCCTTCATCTATTTAAGATGAGCTAAATGATTTTTTTATGTAATTACATCTATTTTCCCACAGGAATTGCTGTTTCGTGACACAGAAACACTTGGGTGTGAAACAAATTAGAAAATTGCATTCTAACTGTAAAGTAAAGGACTTAATCAACATAAGGGCTTAATTTGGGTGTAAATCAGTAAGAGGAAGTAAGAATGAGTCAACACCAAGTAATAGCCAGCTCTAAGAAGGTTAGGTAATGGGACAAAGAGGTAGTCAACACAGGTGAGTGCACAAAGGGATTCTGGAAATTGAGCTGTGGCAAAGCCAGAGACCCACTGCTGAGTCAGGGACAAGTCATTAAAATTCATGGCAGAAAATTGATGTGACTTGATGTCTCTGGTGAATGCTCTCACCTTCCTGAGCCTCTAGCCTGTACCCCAGCTATTGTATAAATAAAACATAAATCTTTAAAAAAAATTGATGTGACTTGATACAATTGGTACTACAGGCAGATAAGTGTAAGTAGGTAAGACTCAGATGTGCAGTTGTCAATAATCTGTAATCATTTTAAGTCAATATTTCCAAACTTGTCTAATCACAAGTTACAAAAAATATTGGCTTAAATAATGGATTCCTTGGTCTTCCTCCCTACCCACTTCAGGTGGGTATTACATAGGAACAAACATTTACTTTTAAACAAACATTCATGATGATGAATCTTGGAATCTGGTAAATTCAGGAACCATTGACTTTAGCTTCATCAACCAATGAAATGAAAGGAGACAATGATCATCACTATAAAATGGAGTTTAATTAATGATAGTTTCTAAGAGATGAAGGTAGCCTCTGACTGAGTCCACAAAAAATGAAGCTTTTAGTTTTACAACTATGTGATGATAGACAACTATCATCAAAGGCTGAATTACACCTTTAGCTTCCTAATGAAACTCTTTGGCTATACACTTGGTCTTGTTCTAATCCATTCATTATTCTGCAGCCATCTAAAAACACAAATCTGATTATGTCTCTGCATTGATTATGTCATTGATTATGTCACTGCTTTGCTCCTACTTCAGAGGACATTTAATCTCAGGGAAGAACTTCTTCAGTTTTTGCATATGCTCCATTTATTCTCCATTAGTCTTCAATTTTTAAATTAGGTACAACCTCCTAATTTTTGGTCACAAGCTTCTGTTTGCTGCTGTAAAGCTGTACACTTACCTTAACATTAAATTTATTAAAGTGTATTATAATTGCTTATTGATTTGTTTATCTCCCTTGTTGACTAAATAATTCTGGGGAGAAAAGTCACAACTTGCTCATCATAAATTTCCACATATAGCACAATGGCTAGCCAGTGGGGATAGGCAATAAAAATCTTAATAGTAAGGATGTACATGTTTCTAAATTAAAAGGAGTGATGCACAAATTTCCATGAAACTTCTTATGCAGCAAACTCCATTTTATAGTGATGATCATTGTCTCCTTTCATTTACAACTATGCCACTTAGGAAGCTGCAACATATATATTAAAAATAAAAACAAAACATCTGAACTTTTCCTTTTAGAGAAATAATTTGCTCTATTAGATGCAAGTGCTGGGGTTATAGAATAATTGTCTTCACTACTATATAATGATTATAAATTAGGTGCTTGCTCTTAAATCGAGAAATTGACTTGAGAGAAAAATGTCCCCTACAGACAGCAAGTTTGAGGACATTCTTTAATTACCAAGAAAAGATGCCCAAAGAATGACATCCTTTCCCAGCAATACTAACAGCAGGCATTAGTCACAATCTTGGCATATGAGCAGATGCTGGAATCCTAGAACTTCACTAGCAAGTGGTTAAAACCAAGCACATCGTTTCAACATGTCACAGTTATTTGACATTTCAGGAAAGAGATTACCAATTAGTTTAAATAATTCGGCCAAAAATATTTCCAAATTATTTCTACCTCACAGCTTTGCAGTATATGTCTCCAAATTCTTCCTTTCCTATTTATGTCCCAAGTGTGTTATTATTCAGAGATTAAAAGCCTGTTCAGATCATTCACAGAAATCCCATAAGATCTAGCAATATCCTGAGCAGTTAATAGGACTAAATTAGGAAGCTTTCTTTTATCTTTAGTACTAAAAGTTCAAACTCTTGGAATGTCGACCGAATAATGCATTACAAAGTATTCCTCAACAACCATAAGATCAGGAACTATTTAAAACTGATTTCCTATGTGATTGTTATTATACAGGAAGACAAATGGTTGTTGTATTGCTATTGGCATTGTTAGGTGATATCAAATTGAAATTTAAATGCCTTTTTGATCACCAAAGTATTATACCAGACATGCAAACTGAATTTGCTCAGAGTGAACACTACTGCAGCAGGTAAACTGAAAACAGAACGTGGCCCAGTGATGTGCTGGCAGTATGTGCAGCAGCTGTGGAATAGCCTTGTATTCCATTCCCTTAATAGAATTTTATTTTCTCCAGCTTGCACCTCCTCCAGGCAAGACACATGGGCAAGGAAAGCAAATGATGCTTTTAGTCCAGAAATATAAATTAGACGTTAGAGAAATAATAAATAGAGCTAACACAGAAAGCATAAAATCATATTATTTGCAATAATAATAGCGATAAATATAATGTAATTATATAACAATGCTGGCCATTGGTAATAATTATATAATAATGCTGCTATTATATAATAATAGTTAATATAACACCATAGGTGGTACCTATGGGCAAGTCAGGGTGTTGAAGTAATTTAACCACTCTAAATTTATTCTTATCCCCATTTTAGAAAAGAAGCTAATTTAGGATCTATTTATATATTTTATCCAAGGCCTCTCACTCTTAAGTGCCAAAGGCAAGATTCACACTCAGATGTATCTGCCTTGAAGTTCCTTGAAGTTCTTAAACAATATGGCCAATTTCATTCCAAAGATGTGCAAAAATAAAACAGGAATCTGAATGAGTTGCTGGTTGAAATAAAAGAGAAAAAAAATTGAAGAAAAATATAGTCAAGAATGAGTACTTCGGCCATCCTGGTGGCCTAGGGGTTAAATCTCTGAGCTAGCCCCTCTACGGCCTGAGTTTAATCCCTAGCCAGGGATCTAACCCATATATAACACAGCAGATCTCTCCTGTCTCACTCATTGCTCCCCTGAGCAGTGTATTTCAGTCAATCCACCTGTTCTACTCCCCACTCTGTCTCTGGTGAATCCTTTCACCCCCCCACCCCCGACACCACTGGTCTGCACCCTAGTTCTTCTATGCAAAAAAGGGGTTCTTACTGTCTGTCTATATCTCAACATACATTATGCTGTCCTATAAATTTAGCATTGATTTTCTGGAAATCAGAATGAAAACGGGGTGCAATTGCCATTCCATCACACTGACAAATACGTGGTGTTCTGTACCATTAACTTCATTATTCTTTTTCGTTTCCTAGCGTGTATTATTTACTTTCACAATTTGAGATGATGTATTTCCCAGGGTGGACAAATAAGTGTGGCCTAGTGGGTTGATTCCACCTTGCTCCTCTTTATTTTCATTTCTAATACAGCACACAAGGGTCTCTTCATTATTATCCGTAGTAATGAATGCTTGCCAGCGAAACCATTACCTCCTAATCTCAATAATGTCTAAAGCTACAGCACTCAGCGCATGATTTTTTTTTTCTTTTTTCCTTTGCTTGAATTCTGGACATATAATCACTGCATTACAAATACTGCCTGTGGGAAATGAGGAAGTAGAGCCATTTGTGTGCTACACCAACTGATACAGCAGATGACAGCCAACTGCACAACATTTAGCCAATAAAACAAACAGAAACCACATTGAGGCTTCCATGCATGGAGGAGAATTGCAAGCATATGCTCACCATGCCCCTCTTAATTGAAGGTGCTCAGCTTACTCCAGGTAGTTGAAGCCCCACATTCCACTCAGCATTAGAGGGGGTGAGGAACAAGATAGATAATATAAAGAAGCTGAATGATGGCTAGAGGGCGGAGACAACTCTGTGAAATTAATTGGCTCCTTTTCTCCTTTGTCATTTTCCTCCATGTCCTACACAATGCAACCTAACCTGCAAAAGTGTCTCAAATTAAAGGCAATACTGTAATTAAAATAAAGCCAACTCCAAAGATATTACCAGCAGATCCCTTCTCAAACTCGTCCTTCCTTCCCCTTTGTCTTCTTCACTCCTGCATGGTGAAAAATACACTATACTTCTTAGCCCCCATCCTCATTTCAGTGTACTTGATGAAAGTAGAACAGAGTTTTCTGGGGAAAAAAATTATATTGTCTCTCAGCTGCAAGCCTATCATCTCATGCTCTTGGCGATGGGACTCTGCAGACCACCTTTTTGCCTGCTACGCTTTGACAACAGTGGGAGCTAAAGGGAGCCTGCCAAAGTAGAGAGGAGAAAGGACTTTGATTTTTCCTATTCTCTGTTGGTTTCTGGTGGGCTCCCCAACTGCTGTGATGTGACGTGTGATCATCATGTCATATCATCACCTTCACCCCGGCAAGGGCAGTTCTTTCCCAGAGCAAAATAGAGAAAGACTGGCAAGCTGGAGATGGAAAAGTAGGAGCTGTCCCTATGTAATTATGGGGTTTCTGTTGGCCTTGGGTTCCTGGCTGCATCAACCCAGCAACAAACCTTCACCCCGGAAGAAACAATTCCTTCCCATAGGCACAACTGAATCCAGTTTTTAGTTTTCCCAGCACCGGCAGAACTAGCTTCACTGATATCACATCACTGGCAACCTCTCCTCAAAATTTGAGTCACAGTCCTATGGCCTCCCCTCCTCTTAGCTCAGCAATGGCAGTACCAGCTGAACACCCCCTCTTCAGAAAGGCATGGCGGCTAGAGCTTCTAGCCAAACCAGAAGAAATATGGCTGAAGGACAGATTATCAGACTGTGAACTCTAAGGAAGTTGACTTTAGTGGAATATGCTAATCTGGCAAAACTGAGATACAGATCTTGGCTTTAGAGCTGGAGAATTAATTTCTCAGATTCTTTTATTTGAGTATGTTTGCATTCTATTTTTAGAACCTATTGTTATCACTACCTTCATTTACTACTTTTAGCTGCCTGTTTTTCCTAAGAGCGCTTATATCTTCAAAGACCAATATTGTAAGCTTATAGAGGGTAGGAAACTTTTGTTTTGTATGCTCAGCGCGTTGACAGTGTTCAATATATCTGAAATGACAGCAACAAAGGAATTACATGCCTTCTGCTATAGCTCCTGATTTGTATGTTGTGAACAGCAGGTTGCCAGAAAGACTCTACCTACAGTTTGTAGAGATAGGGTTGTCCCAAAGGAATAGAATGGTAACTTAATAACAACCTTAATTCAAAGTGTCAGCAGGAGAGAAAATGTAAGTAGCAGCAAGAAATGGCAAATTGCAGCTTCTACAGGGCAAAGGGAAAAAAGAGCCAAACAAAATAAAAAACCCAAGTAACTCCAGAGAGTTATAATAAGATTGCTCCAGTAAAGCTTTCTTAAAACAGCAGTCTCTGGGGCCTGCCTATTGGCATCATTAATATCATAGGAAAGGAATAGATGCTGTGAAACCCTATGGATTTCCCAAAGAGTGCAGAGAAACCGAAGGGTGAATAATACAACGAAAGCACAGAAGTGCTAGGCTTATGAGCCTGTTTATTCTGCAGCAATTTCATCACAGAGCAAGCTGATCGCTTTTCTAATGCCTTAAATCAAACAGCAGGTATCTTTGGCCTCAAGGTAAGAAATATTAAGCATTAGCCAACTTTCAGACTTGACACATTGCAGAGGTGGAGCACGAAGATTTCACAGGATGTGTTCTCTGCCATTTTTCCCCTTTTTTCTACGTTTATATCCTAAAAACTGATGGGAATAAAATTTCAGTTCTGCATCCTTCTGTTGTGGTGCATTTCATTGTAATCCTCCTGTGCAAAGAAGGACACTTTTTATATTAGTCATACCTGTTTCTGTCCAAATGTTTTGGAAACGTTTACATTCAAAACACTTTTGCTCCTTTTCATTTTCTATATAGAATTATTAGATGGAGAATCAAGCGCAAGACAAAAGGGGCTACAGTCCTTTGACTTTCTCTTTGCAAACAATAAATAAATATTAAGAGGTGGCGCACGGTCTTAAGCACTATAAAGCTATCACCAGCCACCATAGCACGAGTTTGATCCCTGGCCAGGGAGCTGATCCACATGGTGCAGGAGACCTCTCCTGTCTGCCTGCTGCTCCCCTCAGCAGTGTATTTCAGTCAATCTGCCTGTTCTGCTCCCCACTCTGTCTCTGGTGAATCCTCTCATCCCCTGCACCTCTGGTTTCTACCCCAGTTCTTGTATGCATAAATAAATCTTTAGAAAATAATAATAAATATTAAAAGGTATTGGCATTACAGTGGAAAATGTTCCAGAGGAAAATGTCCTGGATTCGAGAATCCTACTCAAGCCATTAGGGAAAAATGAACAAAACTTCCAGCTGAGTGATTTAAAGTTTATTAAACAACTGTCCTTACCCTCCTTTTGTGAATGGTCACAGGAGAATGTTGGCTGGCTTGTGCATACTCATATAATAGAAAATTCACATAAATACACCAAGAATACTAAGATCCCAGAACAGAAATTGGAAGCCTGATATGAACCACGCATTATGATAGTTATTAGGGATATAAAAATGAGTAAGACAGATCATTGTCCTACAAAAATTTCATAGTATAGAAAATTTGGAGGCAATTCCATGCAGTTTTAATTTACCCTAAATCTAGAATTGTATATTGTTTTAATCCTATGGAATGCACCTTGTCGTTATAGTTCCTCTTGCTTTTCACATATTTTAAAAATTGACATCGATATTGATCACACACACATACAAACACACTATTCTTGATTGTTGAAACTGCAGACAGATCAGGAAATAGGCTCTGTTCCTTTTATTTATTGTTTGCTTTTCAGATCTTATGTTTATCAGTGTATTCAAAGATGGTGAATCTGCAAAATAATTTGTAAGAGTAGGTCAGGTAAAATTAATTTCTCAGTTCTTTCTATTCTGATTATCTAAATGCTTCAAACAATTCTTTCTTTAGTCTTCTCCTTAGTCCCTTCAAAGTCAATTGTTGAGACTACAACAATGAAATTCAAGACTCAAATTCGAGGCGGGCTTACATAACTACTCTGTTTTTCTCAGTCACCACATTACACACATTACACTTACCACATGTCACAAAAATATGATCAGCAGAAGTAGGTGAATTTCAGAAAAGCACAACCAAAGTATGGATGGAGGACCATGCTTCAGTGATTGGGAAGGTAGCCCAAGTTAGAGGAAAGAATTTTGGACACAGAGTCACAAAACCTAAGTCCTCGTCTAGTGGCCCTGCTTTGACTGTTCACCAGCTGTATAAACTCAGTACTGTCTTAGTGACCTCCCACCCTTAAATTCCTCAGCACAAAGCAGAGAGCTCAGAACAACATAGAAAGCTGCTCTTAAGCACAAATGAGCTTAGCTTTTGACCTCAGCCAATGCAATCTTTAACAATGTAAATAAAATACACTTGACCTGTCTATTTCTTTTACAATTGTTTTATAAAATTGAGACAACAAAGTTTAAAGAATTACAATGAAATTCATTCATATCTTTGTCAGTTGGACCTCTGAGCAAATAGACTATTAAAATATACTAGAAAGAGGGGCCTCTATGGTAGCGCAAAGGGTTAAGATGCAACACTATGAAGCTAATTGCTGCCATTGCAGCACCAGTTCGCTCCCAGGCCAGGGAGGTGACCCACATGGTGCAGCATACCACTCCTGTCTTGCCCACTGCTCCTCTCAGCAGTGTATTTCAGTAGATCTGCCTGTTCTGTTCCCCACTGTCTGTGGTGAATCCTCTCACCTGCACATCCCTGGCCTGCATCCCAGTTCTTGTATGCATAAATAAATCTTTAAAAAATATATATACTAGAAAGAAAAGACTTTATGTGTGAAATGTCCTTACATTTCATAGATATCCCAATATTCCTGGATAAGGGTTGCCTGCAGTGAGTTGGCCCCAAGATCTAGAGGTATAGCTCTCTGGGGGATGTTGTGTAAACTCTGAAATTCTCTGCACTATTGAAAGATGTTTCATCATGAAGATGGTATAAAGGTGGTATGAACCATGGTTTGAAGAGCTGGTAAATCACACATAGGGATTTCATCTGTTCTGAGCCAGAGAGACCTTGTCTGACTTGGGAAAGAAAGAACCAGCAAATCATGCTTGGTGTCCTGAACTTCTATCTGCTTCATCTGAGTCTTTAGATGGCCTTCATCCTCAAAATCATATATCTGACAGTGATACCAGTAAAATATCTGATTTCTGTGTATCCAATCTGGTAATCTACTCCTGTATAAGCACAGAAATATTTCAGAACTACTATATCAGCAGCAATAATGAAAACAACGCAGTCAGTATCTCCTCTGAGAGAATTCTTTGACTTCACAGATAGTTTGGCATCATTCCATAATCATAGATGAATCCTTTCTTTTTACCAAGACCTGTACTAATTCAATTTATGCTATAAATAACAAAGCTTCCAAAATTCAATGGCTTGAAGAACAAAAAACATATTTCTTTCTCTTGCACAAATTCCAGGCAGATGTTTCCTATTGGAGGGCAAGGAGGAGGGAAGAATTGTTGTTGGTAATGTCTCAAGGACCCAGAATTTGAATATGCAGGCTCTGCCATCATCAGTGTTCATGGCCTCCAGATTCACCCTAGGGCTCATGATTCTCGCCAGCCAGGAAGGAGAGAGAGTATGGAGGAGCAACTTGGGGGGCTTCAAGTGCCAGGTCCATAGCACACTCATCACTCAGATTAGTTCCATGGTCGAGAGCCCAATCACATGGCCTCATGTAACTGTAAAGGGGTTATTAAATGCAATCTAGCTTAATGCTGGGAAATATAGAGATAGAATAAATTTTTGGACAGTTACTTCTCTGCCACAGGTGCTAACAGATGGATTAATAATTTTCTAAAATTATAAGACAAATGTACTGGTAAAAGAGATCAGGCAGGGGGCTTTTTGGAAAGTCTTTTTTATTTTCCCTCCAAGCTAATATTTATTAGTAATCAGACGTTTTCGTGTCTGATTTTCACCTTGCTGATAGTTTCTCCATTTGTTTAAATAGCTGAGGAGTGAAACACTTTTTCACCTCGTGATCTTACAGTAAATAAAGAAAAAACAGCACTAGGTATCTTCCACAGATATCAGGCAGCTGCAGCCAAAGACAGAGTGTATTTTCAATCTCACCAATGTCCTATTCTGTCTTCTATAAACTAGCTGATTAGTGGTGAAAGATCCAAGAACAATCATTTTTCTACTCAAGTTACTGAGAAACAATGGCATTATTTTCATTCTTTACAGAAAAAAAAAAAAAGCAGCAGGTACACATTCTGAACATAGAGAAATACACATTTTTTAAGAATATTTTTCATTCCGGGGCCTCCCTGGTGGCACAAGGGGTTAAGATGCAACCTATGAAGCTATTCATAACCACTGCAGCATGATTTTGATACCAGCCAGGGAGCTACACACATGGCACAGCAGACCTCTCCTGTCTCGCCTGCTACTCCCCTCAGCAGTGTATTTCAGTCAATCCGCCTGTTCTGTTCCCCACTCTATCTCTGGTGAATCCTCGCAGTATCCATACCTCTGGCCTGTACTCTAGTTCTTGTATGCGTAAATAAGTAAATCTTTAAAAAAATATTATTCATTCCTATTTTATCTTGCAACACGTGCAAGCTGTGTCTCTAGATGGGGCAATCAGAAGCGAGAGTCTCCACACTAGGAGCAACTGGAAGCATCTTTCATGATGACAGTGACGGAAGAGCCCTCATAAGGTAAAGACTCTGTAGGGTAAGGAAAAATGTCAGGCTTTTCTGCCCTCCCGCCATCAGGACAGATGATGGATCCTTGCGGTCCTGAATGCATGCCTGATGGCGGGCACCTGGAGTAGGGTGTGGGCATAGTTAGATGAGATTCACCTGGGCTAAGACTGGGCTTTTAAGGGCGGCATCACGGGGACACCAGCAGAAGCTGAGAAAGAAGCAGCAGAAGCCAAGAGAGAAGCAGAAGCTGAGAGAATGCCGAAGAGCCCAGATAGAGTGAAGATTTGCTGGGAGCTGGGAGGTCTGCCAGCCTCCCGGCCCCCCAGCACCCTTACCTGCTGTGTACTGGGTAAATCCCAATAAAAAGACCTGCAAAAAGTCACTAAGGGCTCTGATTCCTCCTTTACCCGGTCTGCATGGGATCAGAAAACCTGCACTGTGCCCATGTCCTGCCTCCTACAGACTCAAAAACCTTCTTAACCTATGAGCAGGATTTTCCAAGGGCTGTCTGGGATCCAGAGGGTATTAGATTTCTCACTGACATGACATAGCTCGGTGGAGCTCTCCCTAGGACCACCACAAATATTACTTACTTGTGAGATTATTTGATTACGCCTTTCATGACCCCTCAATGAAAATGCTTTAGGAAAGCAAGGACCTGTTTGTTTGGCTCACCATTTAACCCCAAGTGTCTAGCACAGAGTTTGTCATGCATTTGAAGCCAATAACACTTGGCAAATAAATTAAGCACAGGAAAAAAAAGCAATAGAACTTAAAATTTATTGAAATTTTTGCATATCCCAGACACAGTGCTGAGCAGTCAATATTCATCTGCTCTGGGAGATATAAAAGCCCTTCATTAACCCCCTTACACAGGTGAGGAAGGAGACTTAGAGTTGTTGGCTCATTTGTCTGAGTTCACCAAATAAGAAAGTGGATAGCCAGAGAAATTCAAAATTTGACCAGGGTTGCTCACTTTCCATCCCCTGTGATCTTCGTTCTTCTAGTTTGTCTTCTTATCTTATTGATCAAATAGCTGTTTTTCTATCTTAGTATCACAGTAGAAAAACAATAGGCAGATTTCACAAGTTGCTTTCAAATCAGAGAAAGTGATTTCAAGCTGTAGGTTCTCCCTCAGAAAGCTGTTTAATGAGCCCAATCCTGAAGAGTGAGAAGAACTGAACCCACCTGCCATTCTGCCTGAAGGGACAGCAAACAAAGGCGCTTCAGGAGGTGAATGGATAATTAAACCGGTACATCCAGGCAATGGAATATTATTCAACAATAAAAGGAAACAAGCTCTCAATCCACAAAAAAGACATGCATAAATGCATAATACTCAGTGAAATAAGTATCATAAAGGCAAAACTATGGAAGTACTAAAACTATCAGGGGTTTGGGGGAAGGGATTGATAAAAAGACAAATCAATTTTTAGGGCACTGAAACTCTTCTGTCTACAATAGTAGATATATATCACCATGCATTTGTTAACGTTTGTTAAACCCCACAGAATGCTTAAGACCAAACAGTGAACCTAACACAAATTATGGACTTTGGGTACCAATGATGCTTCAATATAGTAGACCTATTACAACAATGTACCACTGTAGGGGGTGTGTGTGACAAGTGTATGGAATCTATGTATGTAAGGGGGAACAGGAAATATATGAGAAGGTGGCATTTTCACTTAATTTTATTGTGATCTTAAAACTCCTCTAAAATAAAATTTATTAATTTAAAAAGTAATATAAAATAGACCCCATCCTTTCAAAAGGCTCGAAACCAACCTAATAAGCTGATAGGTATCACTGAAAGCACTCTGTATTGTATTGACTGCTTGGGAAAAAAACAGGGGGAGGATACTCAATCCCTCATTGAAAAAAATAATAATAATACACTATATTAGCTACAAGGATTGCTGAGAAAGAGATGTAGCAATGAAAGTGACTGTAGGGTAAAGAAAATGTCAGGCTTTTCTGCCCTCCCGCCATCAGGATAGACGATGGATCCTTGTCCTGAATGCATGCCTGATGGCAGGCACCTGGAGTAGGGTGTGGGCATAGGTAGATGGGATTCAGCTGAGCTAAAACTGTGCTTTTTAAGGGCGGCATCACCAGGATGCCAGCAGAAGCTGAGAAAGAAGCCGAATTAAAGCAAAGCAGCAGAAGTAGAGAACGCCAGAGAGCCCAGATAGAGTGAAGACTTGCTGGGGGCTGGGAGGCCTGCCAGCCTCCCAGAAAGCTGTTTAATATTCTGTTTAATATTAAATAAGCTGTTTAATATTCCATCGCCCAGCCAGCACCCCTGCCTGCCATATGCCTGGTGAACCCCAATAAAAGACCTGCAAAAAGCCAATGAGGACTCTGACTCCTCCTTTACCCGGTCTGCATGGGATCAGAAAACCTGCTCAGTGGTCCATTCCTGCCTTTACAGTGACACAAAAGACATAGTAAAACGATTCACAAGAAAAAAAATGTGTCATATAGAAACATAAAAAAGAAATACTGAAGTGTGAGACTGAGTGGGCAGCATAGAAATTTTGGAAACAGCACCATAAACACCTCAAGCAATTTATTTATTTTTTGTTTGATAATCATGAATCTTTATGTCTATCATTTTGCCTTAATCTTCTTATAATATATATAAAGTGACAATAATAATAGATATTTTATTTTACTGGGTTATAAGCTTTAATTTTGAGAAAGCCCAAATTCCTTAAAGGGCATTAATTGAACAACAGTTGAACTTTTTATTCTCATATCCGCTAATCTAACTGTACCTGAGTTTCTCAGAGTCAGGAACTGAGGGTAAGGAGGGAGAAGGAGGGGGACAATAAAGAAAGAGAGGGAGACAGTAAGGGAGGAAAGCAAAAGAGGGAGGAAGAGAGGAGGGAGTGGAGGAAGGAGAGGGGAGAAGGGAGAGAGAAGGACAAGTCTCCCCAAGATTTTTCAGAAGAGGCTTTCAAAGTTATCTCACTTTGCCATATGCGATGAGGTCAAACGGGGCCCTACAAGCTGACAAAATACCTTTACTACTTCAACTCCTTGGAAGTTTGAAAATTAGGGGTATTATCCTCCCCAGAAATAACCTTTCTATCAGAAAAACCCATATGGGGCCTCCCTGGTGGCACAAGGGGTTAGGACGCAACCTATGAAGCTGTTCACAGCCACTGCAGCACGATTTCTATCCCCAGCCTGCCAGGGAGCTACACACATGGTGCAGCAGACCTCTCCTGTCTTGCACACTGCTCCCCTCAGCAGTGTATTTCAGTCAGTCTGCCTGTTAACCTTGCTCAGTTAACTTTGCAAAGTTAACTTTGCTCAGATCAATATAACTGATCTCACAGATGAGTGAAGTAACAGTAACAGAGGAGCATCAAGTGGGTACAAATAATGAGTTGTATTTATGATACTTTGTAAGCATATGTGCCTAATTGCCTTAATAGGTTTTTAGTTCATTTACCCCATTGTCCTTCAGGGTTTCAGGGCAATAAATTATAATGCATTTGTCCTGTATTGCTATAAAAAGATATAAATGTTTATATCCTTCTCTATTCCACAGAGAAAGGAAGGCAGCAATTTTATACACAATAATGCAATATATGAGCATCAAGTTTTTAAGTATGTTATCAAGAGACATGTCTTGATTGGATGTCTTTCTAGATATAAATAGCAGTTTAAATGGAGGGTAAACAGTACCTGAAGGAACAAAGAAACAGTTTCTCTCTCTCTGTCTCTCTCTCTCTCTCTCTCTATCACACACACACACACACACACACACACACACACACACACCTTCTCAAATTTTTTAGTCAAAATAATTGAACTCCAACAGATACTATCCCTCTCTTCAAATTTAAATCTAGGATATCAGTTCCTGGCAGTTTACTTATTCTTGTCAACACCTACTCCATTTTCTAAAAAAAATAGGTGTCATACCTATTCCACAAGAATCTGTGTCCCTTTCACTTGTATTAAAATAAACAAATGTTTCTTTTTCTTTCTTTTTTTTTTTTTTTTTGGTGGGATCCTCACTGGTGGCCAGGGATCGAACTAGCATTGCAGATGCTGTGGGCAGACTTGCAACCCAGCACTCAACCGCTGCGCCGCCAGGGGAGGCCCTAAATGTTTCTTTTATGCACCCCTTTTTTTGGCAGAATCAAAAGTTTTATTACTTTTGGTTTGACTGCACTTTCCTTTATGCCCTATTTCTTTTCTTGTTTTATTTTTTGCATCCTCCCCTATTCCCTGATGGAAGGAAATTATCACGCCTACTCAGGCACTCCTGACCTGCTGGCACCCACAGCTATGGCTGACTTAAGAGGGGCCTGGGGCGCCAATGTCACCTTTCCCAGGGAAGTACATATACCAAAGCTACAGTCTGGCCCTTGAGGCAAATACCAAATTTGAGCTAAGGCAACCTGGGTTGCTCTCTTCTCCACCCTAATGCAATTCATCGCTGCCAGCATGATTTCAGCAAGGGCACTAAGAGGAAAATAGACCCCAGAGTGTTCCACGGCTCCATCTGTCTTTATACTTTTATTTGCAAATACTATAGAAACACCCAAGCTATATTATAGATTCTCTGGATTCCTATAAACTAAAATAAATTATTTTTTCTTTATATAAAATGTCTTTGATGAAAAGGTTATGCTTTGTTTATTTTCATTTCTGAAGACTCCTACTGCTAGATCAGTGAGTCAGAAATAAATGTGCCCAAACAAAATGTCTCATCATGAATACTTCCCAGATTCATCATCTAATTCTGTGACGCTACTGACCTCTAGTGTTCAGAACACTGAGCTTTTCTTTAACTTCATTTGTATTATTTTCAAGCTTTCTTCATGAGGTTGGTTCTGCTAGTCAATGAAACCTGATAAAAATTCTACATTCAAAAATAAATAACTAATTGTTTTATAATATAAGAACTGGACTTGGGAATTGAGATTTGGAGCATTTTTAAATGTGAATTTTTTTTTTTAACTTGAGTTTGTTTTGTGTATTTTTTTTTTTATAGAGGCATCTTTTTATTTATTTATTATATTTGTTTGTTTGTTTTGTTTATACATGCACTGGGTATAGTCAGAAGCGCGGGAGGGTGAGAGAATTCACCAGAGCCAGAGTGGGGAGCAGAGCAGGCAGAAGGACCGAAGTACACTGCTGAGGGGAGCAGCGGGCGGCAGGAGAGGTCTGCGCGCCATGTGGGACCCTCCTCCGCTGGCCAGGGAGCAGCCGGGGATCGAACCGGCGCCGCTGAGGCCGCAAGCAGCTTCGCAACCCAGCGCTCAACCGCTGCGCCACCGGGGAGGCCCAAATGTGAATTTTTTTTAAAGATTTATTTTATTTATACAAAAGCCAGGGTACAGTCCAAATGCGCAGGAGGGTGAGAGGATTCACCAGAAACAGAGCCGGGAACAGACCAGGCAGACCGATGAAATACACTCCTGGGGGGAGCAGCGGGCAAGACAGGAGAGGTCTGCTCGCCATGTGGGTTGCTCTGAGGCCAGCGGGGATCAAACTGAGACACAGGGCAAGCTAGAAATTAGGCAGTTTCAGGGACAGTGCAGGAGGGGACCTCTGAAGAATTTAGGGAGGCTTCAGAGATAAGGACAAGCAAGGGAAAGTAACCCATTCCACTAGGAAAAACAAACATCCCAGGACCAAGGACAACATTGTTAATGCTAGTCCTGGTTTCCTTCAGGTGGTAAAGGGAGGCGGAGATTGGAGAAATGGAGAGTGGTTTAATTTATGGACACATTAGAAGGGCAGCTGTTTAACTTCAATGCAGGGATGTCCATCCAGAGGACTGGGCCATAAATTTAAAGATGCAACAAATGGGGAAAGAGAAAGCTGTTAGATAAGGAATGTGAAGATCCCCCACTCAGTAGCAAATTAAGTGAGACAGACGAGAACTAACCAATCAAAAAGAGACTGGTGGAGCTTTAGAATAATGAGGGAAAAAAGGTATATATTCCCTGAGACACAACTCCACTTTGGCTTCCTTGCCCCTCCCAGGCCTGGTTCCCTGGCCTGGGAGTCCCACTTTATTTCTGCTCTTTTTCTCCTCAATAAACTTTTTCTTCTTCTAAACAAACCTGCCTTTGCTCGCTTGCTTGCCTGAGCGTCTGCGAAGTTCCTGCTGCGGCTTCGTGAGACACCAACCCGTGGGGGGTCTAGCAGCTGGGGTTCAGCGCTGCCCTGCAGGCTGGAATCCATTCCTGGCTGGGAGACTAGGCCTGACAATTCCGGTATCAAAACCGGCACTGCAGAGGCTGTGGACAGCTTCACAGCACTGCGCTCAACAGCCTGCGCCACCAGGGAGGCCCCCTTAAATGTGAATTTTTAAAAGACATGAACATTTTCAATGAACATAGACATTCCCTTTGAAGGAGCTCAAATGGAATGAATGTAGTTCAAAATCAAACTCCTTGCTTCTCTTGTAGTCTCCACCTTTCCATGTTTGTATGACAAAGCCTTGAACTTATCTTTGACCTCTTGATTTCTCTCATGCTACATATGGATCCATGAGAAATTCTGGGATTCTACTGTGGAACACATTGGAATCCAGCCACCTGTCACCTTTACAGCACCCTGTCCAAAACTACCTTCTTTCTCACTGGGGTTGTGTGTTGATAACCTTCTCACTGGTCTCCCTGAGGAACTAGCTCCTCTTACATGGACTCTGTTTCTTTAGCAGCCACCAAGTTCCTTCAAAAATAGAAAGCATCTGCAATACGAGTTCAATCCCCGACCAGCCAGGGAGCTACGCACATGGTGCAGCAGACCTCTCCTGTCTCGCCCGCTGCTCCCCTCAGCAGTGAATTTCAGTCAATCCGCCTGTTCTGTTCGCCGCTCTGTCTCTGGTGAGTCCTCTCCCCCGGCCCCCGCATCTATGACCTGTACACCAGTTCTTGTATGCACAAACACATAATTATTTTTTAAAAAATAGAAAGCATATTGTGGCATTCCACTGCACAAGGAAACTTCAAATGCCTTCCAGGGCTCTCAGAGAAAAGGCTGAAGCCTGGCAGTGACTAGAGGTCCCTGTCAGACAGGCCTCCACATCCCATCACTCTTACCTCACCTTTTCAATGCTCCTTCGTCCTCCATCCTCCCAAGCTGGTCTCTTGGTTATTTTGTAAACAAAGACAAGTACCAAGCTGGCTGAAAGTTCTCAGTCAGAACAAACTTTAGACAGGTTTGTAGGTCCCTGTTGTTCCTTTTCCTAAAACTTTTGGAAACTTGTAACTGTATATTTTTCCTCTGCACCTTTGAGGTTGCAAACCCCTTTGAAAAACTTCTTGTGGGTTTTATAATCCAGGAATGTCTTTTTCAAGGACCCAAAGCCACTTCTTTGAAATGTAAACATCAAGGAAGACAGCCTTTGTGTCCCAGTCTCTCTGAGAGGGTAAGTGCCTTTATCAGCACAGCACTGGATAAAGGCTGACAAAGGGTGGAATTTGAAAAACTTTACTTTTTTGTTGGGTAAGGTAAAGGACAGGCACAGATGGCCTATGATCCTCAGACCCACCCTCCCCCCAAAGGCAACTGGTAAAATCTTCAGCTCTTTGTGTAGTTAAGTTCAACCTCTCCCCTAATGCAGTCTTAAATAAGGTTTTTTTGTTGTTGTTGTTCTGTTAAGTTTGTCCTGTGCTATTTTTCTTTGATAATACCAAGCATGCTAATTCCTTAGGGTCTGGGTATAATCATACAATGCTTAATAAAATTTCAGTCAGTGATGGACCACATCCACCACACAGCCTGGGTGTGTAGTAGGCTAGGCCATTTGTGTAATCATAGTCTATAGCATTCACACAATGATGAATTGCCCAAGGATGCATTTCTCTGAATGTATCCGCACCATTAAGTTTCTCATGACTGTATTTGCTCTTTCCTCTCTGGAATGTGTTGATCCCTAGGTACATCTGTGTGACTTGCTCCCTCAACTTCTTCAGACCTTTGTTCAAAATGCTACCCTATTGTAACAGTGAAATCTCCATAGAAAGGGGAGATTCCTGTTCCACTCAGGGAAGGGTGGATCTGAGTAGTGAGGGGAAGCTAAAAAGGACTTAGGAGAGAAAGCTGAAGAAGTGAAGACATAGAGGAGGCACACGAAGCAGAGAGACACATGAAGAAGCTGAGCTAGCTTTTCGGCCTTCAGCTTGCAACAGGGACTTGGAGGACATGGAAGAAGATACTTGGAGGAGATGTGAGTGAGAGACTCATGGGGAGGATGACAACAGCAGCCTTTATCTTGACTTGTACTTTTACTTTACTCCTTTCCTTCCAGACTTGACTGGCCCCTTCTAACCCTTTCTTATGGATCCCTTCCAGAAGGTGCCTTAGACTTGTGGCATGCTTTCAGGCTCAGTGGCCCTGCTTTGAGCCAGCCCTGTTTGGCTGGGCATTTACCCAACAGAAGATGAGCAACTTTGGGTGTTTCATTGGAAACTATTTTAACTACATTCTTCCTCTTCTCTCTATTGCACACTAATTCTATTAAAGTTCTTTTCTACTGAACTCTTATACACTAAGTATGTTTTGTCTTTATGCAGTGGATTGGCAGGGCCCATTTAAAGTCTGCAGGTTTGGGGGTTAGGGGGTGCCTCTCGTTGTGCCCCCTACCACTATTAATGAGCTCCTCATTGCATAAAACAACTTCTACCCTACCTCCAGATTTTCTATCCACCTTAGCTTGTTTTCTCTTATCCCATAGAATTTACAACCATTTAAACTCATATATTCACTCTTTGTCTGTCTCTCCCAAATAAAATGTAAGCTCCATGGGGATAGGTTTTTTTCTGTTTTGTTCATTGCTACATCCATGGCATTTTGACAAAGGTAAAGAAGTGATATTTGAGTAAATAGTCGTTGCATGAAAGAATAAAAATGAATTGAGAAATCAATTGCTATCCCATGCCCTTTCAGTGTCTTAGAAGGCACAGCTTAAATTTGAACTTTAAAAATTTAGTTATTCAGGGCCTCCCCGGTGGCGCAGTGGTTGAGCGCTGGGTTTTGATGCTGACCGCGGCCTCTACAGCGCCGGTTCGATCCCTGGCTGCTCCCCGGCCACTGGAGGAGGGTCCCACACGGCGTGCAGCCCTCTCCTGCCGCCCGCTGCTCCCCTCAGCAGTGTACTTCGGTCCTTCTACCTGCTCTGCTCCCCGCTCTAGCTCTGGTGAATTCTCTCACCCTCCCGCGCTTCTGACTGTACCCAGTGCATGTATAAAACAGAACAAACAAACAAATAAATAAATAAATAAAACATGCCTTTATTAAAAAAAAAATTAGTTATTCAAATCTTGATAAGTCCTGATGTAAATAGACTGAGCACCTTCCTTAGTATCATCTATCAAATATATGAATATATTCCAGATGGGATTTCACCTAGAACCTAGACAGATATGAAAATTAAAGGTAACAAATAAAAAAGTAGGTTCTACTAGAAAAAGAACCTATTTCATAAGTTTATCACTTCTGTTTCTTCCTCTGAATTTCTGATTCAACAACTCTGTTGCGTGATCTATCTAATGATAGTTTAGAAAACATAGCAATGAATAAAATATAATTCCTACTATAAAAGATGATATTGAAATAAGGAAGAAAATTCTAAAATGGAAATTAGGAAGCTAACTAATAATAGTAATTGAAATTAACATCTGAAGGAAAATAGCATATTTTAAGAGAAACTTGTGAGTTACTGGTTAATGGAATATTTGGGAGAATATATAACTGAGTAGTTGGGGTCTTCACTGTGCACTATCTACATCTACTCAGATCCCATACCAACTCTACAATATAACAATATAATCTAGAAAAAGGGACAGTGGTCAGCAATCTATATGGATCTTATATAACACTAAAATGTCATTCTTCCGGGCCTCCCCTGTGGCGCAGCGGTTGAGCCCTGGGTTGCGAAGCTGCCTGCGGCTTCTGCGGCGCCGGTTCAATCCCCGGCTGCTCCCTGGCCACTGGAGGAGGGTCCCACATGGCGCGCAGACCTCTCCTGCCGCCCACTGCTCCCCTCAGCAGTGTACTTCGGTCCTTCTGCCTGCTCTGCTCCCCGCTCTGGTGAATTCTCTCACCCTCCCGTGCTTCTGACTGTACCCAGTGCTTGTATAAATAAATAAATAAATAAATAAATAAATAAATAAATAAATAAATAAATAAATAAATAAATCTTTAAAAAAAAAAAGAAAAAAAATAAATAAAATGTCATTCTTCCATAATTTAAGTTTCTCCAATGTTATTCAAAGTAATAATAATAAAAGCTAATAATTAGAGTACTTATAGCATTCTAGATACTATTTAAAATAAATGGATCATCTTATTTAGCCCCCTCAACTCTATGAAGTTGCACTTTTTTTTTTAATTAATTTATTTATTTATGCAACCACTGGGTACAGTCAGAAGCACGGGAGGGTGAGAGAATTCACCAGAGCCAGAGCCGAGAGCAGAACAGGCAGAAAAACCGAAGCACACTGCTGAGGGGAAGCAGCGGGCCCGGCAGGAGAGGTCTGTGCCCCATGTGGTACCCTCGCTGGCTGCCGGGGATCAAACCGGTGCTGCAGAGGCTGTGGGCAGCTTTGCAGCCCAGCACTCAACCGCTGCGCCACCGGGGAGGCCTTGTACTTTTTTTTTTTTTTTAAGATTTATTTATTTACGCATACAAGAACTGGGGTACAGGCCAAAAGTGTGGGGGTGAGAGGATTCACCAGAGACAGAGTGGGTAACAGAACAGGCAGATGGACCGAAGTACACTGCTGAGGAGAGCAGAGAGCGAGACAAGAGAGGTCTGCTGCGCCATGTGGGTTGTTCCCTGGCCAGCAGGGGATCGAGCTCCTGCTGCAGTGGCTGTGGACAGCTTCATAGGTTGCGTCTTAACCTCTTGCGCCACCAAGAAGGCCCTGAAGTTGTACTTTTAACGTCCCGATTTAGCTGCCAAAGGCATGCAGCCCACCAGTGGCAAAATCGTGTAAAGAAAACTGGAAAAATACCATATAAAAATGTATAGGTAATAGATAAGAAAATAAGCAGTAGTTGGCATGAGAAATGTATAACATTCCAATTTTCCACTCTAAGGCCCCAAAGCACCTGTCTAAAGAGAAATGCATCATTAACATAGTCACATCTGGGCCTCCCAGGTGGCGCAGCGGTTGAGCGCTGGGCTGCGAAGCTGCCCGCAGCCTCCGCATCGCCGGGTTGATACCGGCCCCCGGCGAGGGTCCCACATGGCACGCAGACCTCTTCTGCTGCGCCCGCAGCCCCCCTCAGCAGTGTACTTCAGTTGATCTGCCTGTTCTGCTCCTCGCTCTGGCTCTGGTGAATTCTCTCACCCTCCCACGCTTCTGACTGTACCAGTGCTTGTATAAATGAATAAATAAATCTTAAATATATGTATATATGTATATATATATATATATATATATAGTCACATCTTGCAGTGAGGTCTCAAAACCCTGAGGAAAAGAAGGTTGTTTAAGACTCTTTTCCTTTCACAACCTGTAGTGAACTCATTCATACCCTGTGGCCAATTGCAGCACTTCCCAGAGACCCAGTGGGTCTTGGTAGAGCATATTTTATTAAAAAAAAATAATTTTAATTGCTTATCTTGCATATGCACATTGCAAAGCATCAAAATGAAAAACTGAGCTCAGCAGAACCATTTTGAAACAAAAAGAAGAGGATAAGTGTCCAGAAGACTGAATATTGGTACAGAACATAGGGCTAGCATCAGAAAAACTGATTCAAAATGGACTTTTTTTTTAAAGATTTATTTATTTATACAAGAACTGGGGTACAGGATGGAGGCACGGTAGGGTAAAAGAATTCACCAGAGAAAGGGCAGGGAGCAGAACCGGCAGATGGACTGGAAACACTGCTGAGGGAAGCAGCCAGCAAGACAAAAGAGGTCAACGGTGCCATGGGTATCTCCCTGGCGGACTGGGAATCAAATCAGTGCTACGAGGCTGCAGAGAGCTTCACAGCGCTGAGCTCAACCCGCTGAGCCACCAGAGAGGCCCCAAAATGGGCTTTTGATTTGAGTAAGTACTGAGTAACTGGAAACTGTAGTTTTCTCACTTATAAAATTGGAAGGTTGTCCGGAGCCGTCCGGAATATGTGCCATGTTGCATATGCTTGCCATGAGTTCGCTTGCCATGAGTTCGCTTTACCGTTTCGCCTATTGGAGAACCAGAGGTTTTTCCTGTTAAAGCACTTAAGACTGGGAGGTACAGGGGGAGGAGCTACGAGGGTATAAGAAAGGAACCGCAAGGGACTGTGAGAAAGGACTGCGAGGAGACTGTAAGGAGATACGGCAAGGGTTACTGCGAGAGGAGCAGAGAGAAGGCCAGGGAAGTAAGAAAGTCAGGATAAAGGAAAGACATGTAAATATAGTAAAAGGATAAAGGAAAAATAAAGAAGCAAACGCTAGCATCAAGTCGTCAAGCCCCTCATTTCAATCCTCAGCCCTTCTCTTCCCGTGCCTCTGAACCCCGCGGGTCGGGACAGGTGGCGCCCAGCGCGGGGCACGAAGAAGAACGAAGGAACCGCTGAAGGACCAGCTGTGGTGAGCCAGCAAGTAAAGTAAAGTAAGGTAGCTGGGATTCATGGGCAATTCATTGTCCAAGGGGCGGTTATTTCCCTGGAAGCTCTCCTAAAATAGTTTGGGGTTCCTCTTAGTAAGAAAAATTCTTAAAAGATTTGTAGAGACCCTTCGTATCACTAGTAAGTGGTTTCTGGAGCAGTATCAGGTCGCTAGTGCCATTTGGAATAAGGCAAGATGGAGGAGAAGCCGACATTCAATTAACAAAGGTCATTCAAGGGTCGATAGAACCATATGCGGAGTTCTTAGTAAAATTGATGACTGCAGCTGGCAGAATTCTAGGTAATACTGAGGCTTCCCTACCGATAGTTAAACAGTTTGCATTTTGAAATAAGTTTGCTAATAAGTGGTGGTAGGAGGCTATCAGACCCTGGAAAGCTCGGGCTAGTTTGTATGGTTTTGTGAGACTTTGTTAGGATATTTGTGTATGTAATAATTGTTCATGTCTGGACTGGTGCCTTTTTGCCCTGGTGGGCCAGGGTGAGGTGAAGTTATATAATGACACTTATTTTGCAAACAGTACCTTTGAACAATCCGTTAGTGTCCAGAATAATAGGTCGGAGAGTTTGTCTGCTGCTCTGTCTGTCCCCTCCTTTCTTGTCCTTTCCAATAATGCAGGAGATGCCACTGTGTTGAGTTGTTCAACAGAGACCTGCGCCCTCTTTGCCTCCTGGGCCCGGAATGCAGAGAGAGAAGTGATCGTTCATCTACCTTCTATTTTAGTCATGTCCGTGGATGTTTCTGCACACCTTTCCCCTGTTCTACCTAGGAGGAGACGTGATTTTAGCATCACTGCAGCTATTGTTGCCGTTTCAATAGCAGTGGCCGCGGCTGCTGCTGCCATTGCTGTCACTCAAATTGCTGTAAATACGGACACTATGGACAATTTAGCTGCTGGTGTTGCTTCTGCGTTTGTCAACACAGTAATATATGAATGGACATTTGCAGAATGGACTTTTATGCTTGGTCAACAGACAGCTTTTAATGTAAAAAGGAATAGACAAAATTTTGTTAATTACTCACATACCTTGTAACCCTCTGTACAGTTTTATTTGTGTTACCCCTGTTACGGGTGAGGGTGTCATTGCCTGGTTTAGAGGACTCCTCTCAGAGTTGTAAGCTTGGGGCAGGGTGGTAGCCTTAGCTCTTGGCTTTTTGTGCATTCAGCTTGTGGTTTCTCCGTCGGCTACAGAGGCGAAACAAAGAGCTATTGTGCTATTGCGATCAGGCAAGTACTTGGCACCATGGTACTTGACCAGGACTCCCCAGTGGCACCTGGATGGGTCACCTTAGTCTTAGAGAACCTGTGAGCCAAAGACGGGTAAGGGCGTAGCCCGTCCAGACCAACCTAAGACAGCGGTCCAGACCAAGTGCGCCGGATTAGCGATGACGGGTAAGGCTGGTTATGGGATGTGCCAACCTAAGACAGGCCAGGTGTCTCATTTAAAAGAAAAAATGGGGAGATGTCCGGAGCCGTCCGGAATATGTGCCATGTTGCATATGCTTGCCATGAGTTCGCTTGCCATGAGTTCGCTTTACCGTTTCGCCTATTGGAGAACCACAGGTTTTTCCTGTTAAAGCACATAAGACTGGGAGGTACAGGGGGAGGAGCTACGAGGGTATAAGAAAGGAACCGCAAGGGACTGTGAGAAAGGACTGTGAGGAGACTGTAAGGAGATACGGCAAGGGTTACTGCGAGAGGAGCAGAGAGAAGGCCAGGGAAGTAAGAAAGTCAGGATAAAGGAAAGACATGTAAATATAGTAAAAGGATAAAGGAAAAATAAAGAAGCAAACGCTAGCATCAAGTCGTCAAGCCCCTCATTTCAATCCTCAGCCCTTCTCTTCCCGTGCCTCTGAACCCCGCGGGTCGGGACAGAAGGTAAAATTAGTGCATATTTTAAAAAATTCTATGAGAATAAAATTCAACTTTACAGGTAAAATAATTCCCTTAGCACATACCTACCATGAAAAAAGTACACAACTAACACTTGCTAGTTCTGTTGTTGTCATTGCTGTTATTTGAAGAATAACAATAGAGGTACAATAATTCAATAAAACACAGTTTTTGTTGTCAATAGAAACTACTATTAATTATAGTATTACGGAATTTATTACAAATTTTCAGCCTTAAAAAAATACTAAGGCTTGTTAATAATAATTGTTTTTTCTCCTTAAAATTCATTTTGTTCCACCTTATGATGAACTGTAATTTCATTCAGGACAGCTGCTATGTAATTAGTGCTATATCCCTAATATCTCAAATCAGAACTGGTTTGTAATAGGCACTTATTGTTAATTAAATTTAATTTGATTATTTTAAATCATTTTATAATAACATGAAGAATAAACAGAGCTCTGCTGGAGTGAGTGCTTGCTAGCTCCAGAGAGCCAATTTGTATGCATTCCTCCAAATTCTGTGCTTAATGACTTCACTTTGTTTTAAGTCAGCCATTGTGAGAATTTTGTACCACAGAACCAGCAATACTACAATTGCCATTTTTTTTCCTGAGAACCAGTCATTAAACATTTATCAGCACATCGCTGGATAAAGACTGACAAAATGTGGAATCTGTATTTTATAGTTTTGAAAATAACCTTATCTATAGCACATTAATATATTCATATAATATTAATACAGCAGCATATTGATAATTTCAGCATCAAATTTGTATATTGTATGTGTATATGTATATATAACAAGATTATCACAATGAAGATGATTCAAAAAATATATACTCATGGAGCCTTCCTGGTGGTACAAGGGGTTAAGTCTCAGCCCTGTGAAGCTATGGGCAGCCAGTGTAGCATGAAATTGATCCCCAGCCAGGGAGCTGACCCACATGGCAGAGCAGACCTCTCCTGTCTCACCCACTGCTCCCTTCAGCAGTGTATTTCAGTAGATCTGCCTGTTCTGCTCCCCACTCTGTCTCTGGCGAATCCTCTCACCGACCCCCCCCCCCACTCACCTCTGGCCTAGACTACAGCTCTTGTATGCATAAATAAATAAAATAAATCTTAGATAGATATATATGTATAGATATACATTCATATATACAGACTTCCAGTAATGAGCAACAATACATTCATTACTCATGAGGAAAATATAATGTGGATAATTCAGAAAATCAGCCAACTAATAATCATTCCCCATTCCCTAGGCTTTTCATATATCTTTTTTAAAAAACAATTTGTCATTTGAATGAGAATTTATTTTATATCTTTTAAAAATAATAATCAGCTCACTATGGAGGGGAAAGAGAAGTTTCTGGGTGTCAAGAGAAAGCAAATCTGAAATTATTTCCCATGTGGAAAACCTCATGAAAATCATTTAGTTGGCTATATGCAGAGCTCCAATGCCTTGGGCAAGAAATTTCCCAGGGCTGCATGCCTGGGGAGTGTAAATTATTAAATCATAATTTTAAAAAGAAAAATGAAAAAGCATTTTAAGTTCTGCTACATGTGATTTACTGTTTAATTTTTAGTGGTATAATGAATCAAATTAATTTTGTTCTTATTAAGTTTTAGATATATATTCCTATTAAATTATTTAATATGGATTTGTTTCTGAATCAAAAATGTAAGAAAGAGAAACATTTGTGCATTCTCAGGAAGCAGGAGAGCTCATGGAAATGGACAAGGTGAGTATGAGAATTATCAATCTGTTCTCAAACAACTTCAAACTGTATTGCTAGCTTATGCCCCAGCAGAAACATCCAGACAGACCTTGTTATAGTTACTGTTTAATAGTATGTAGATTAAATATCCGATTAATTCATAAAAGTATGCCACATCATTTCTACCGTATTAACCATCAAGTGGCGACAACCTTTCAGGTATTTTTCAATAATAGTGAATGAATGCCATTTGTTAAAATCACCTCATCTCAGGGACAACTGTTAACGCTCCATATATATTTCTAATATCCATAAGAATACTAAAATATGCTATTTTGCAGGTGAAATATATGCACAGAGAGATTACCTCTGTCCTTCTAGGTCAAACAACAAGCAACTGGCAAATGAAAAAGTTTCTTCTGATTCTAAAACCCATGTGAGTTCAATGAACTTATTGGTAATTACCTTGTCTTCCTGCTAATCACCCTTAATTTTTTCAATGGCAATCTTTTCCCTGGAAAAAAGAACATAAGCATCAATTTGGCAATAGGAGCAATTATCTCCACAAACACTACCATGAGCAAAGCCAACTCAAAACAGATTGAAGGAACCAAAAGTTCTCCCAGCCTCGCTTTGGATGATCTGTTTTGATTACCTTACAAATGGTACAAATTGTCCATTTGAGTTTATGCCAGGAGCAAAGCAGAAGTTGTGGCTTATTTTTGCCAGGCAGTTTAGACTCCAGTTTGTGAGAAAATAATTGTAAGTACAAAGAAATTGTCTAGCTAAAACTTTCATTTCCAGTTCAAATGGCAACCTCTGATAAAAGGAACCAAAAATCATTTTCAGTGGAAAGGCGGCAATAGTAAACATTTTCTTTTTTTTAAGGTAGCATAGACAGACCTTCAGATTAGAGTTAAAATCAAGCTGTTTGGACTTTTTGTAAACCAAAGGAAAGAGTTTGGTTAAAAATAAAGAATAGGGCCTCCCTGGTGGCGCAGGCAGTTGAGCACAGCTCTGTGAAGCTGTCTGCAGCCTCTGCAGTGCCAGTTCAATCCCCGCCAGCCCTGGAGATACCCACATGGTGTGACAGACCTCTCCTGTCTCACCCGCTGCTTCCCTCAGCAGTGTGTTTCCGGTGGTCTGCCTGTTCTGTTCCCCACTCTCTGGTGAATCCTCTCACACTCCTACACATCTGGCTTATACCCCAGTGTAGGGTAAGGTAAAAAATCAGGTTTTTCTGCCCTCCCACCATCAAGATAGATGAGGGAACCCTGTGATCCTGAATGCATGCCTGATGGCGGGCACCTGAAGTGGGTACACCTGGGCTAAGACTGTGCTTTTTAAGGGCGGTGTCACGGGGACTCCAGCAGAAGCCGAAAGAGAAGAAGCCCGAAGCAGAAGCAGAGAACGTCAGAGAGCCCAGATAGAGTCAAGATTTGCTGGGGGCTGGGAGGACTGCCAGCCTCCCAGCCCCCCAATACCCCTGCCTGCCATGTACCCACTGAACCCCAATAAAAGACCTGCAAAAAACCACTGAGGACTCTGACTCCTCCTTTACCTGGTCTGCACAGGATCAGAAAACCTGCACTGTGTCGTTTCCTGCCTCTACACACAGTTCTTGCATAAAAATAAATAAATCTTTAAAAAAATAAAATAAAATAAAGAATAGCTGTATTTGGGAGACAAGAAGCTATATACATACTGGAATAATAAACTAAATAAGAAAAGAAACCAAGGTAAAATAATTCTCAGACACTAAAGTGCGCGTGTGCCCATGCACTTACACACACACACACACACACACATGACAAAATAAAAAACTTACCTAAACTTTTCTTTGAGGCTTGTTATCACAAACCACACAGCCTAGCTACTTTTTAGCAGATAACACAGTCTGAGCTAAGCAGGTGCAGCAATCCTTGAGGTAAGCCCAAGACAGTCAAAGGTAAGAGACTACTGACATAGAAGAGGAGGTCTACTGTACCTGACTCTTGGGGTCACTCTATTCACTTACACAGATAATGCACTGAGCTTTATTGTGACTTGAATGGTGCCCCTTGTATGGGTATGGTACATTTTGCACAGTCTTAACAAGTCCAACAAAATAAGAATCTCAGGCCTGCCTGGTGGTGCAGGGGTTAAAAGTCTCTGCTCTATTAAAGTATCTGTAGCCACTGACACATGAGGTTGATCTCTTGCCAGGAGCCACCCACATGGCACAGCAGACCTCTCCTGTCTTGCCTGCTGCTCCCCTCAGCAGTGTATTTCATCGGATCTGCCTGTTCTGCTCCCCATTCTGTCTCTGGTGAATCCTCTCACAGCTGCACCTCTGGCTACACCCCAGTTCTTGTATACATAAATAAATTAAAAAATCTTCAAAATTAGCTCAGTTTGCCTTAACTTTGGTTACCCATTATTACACCAATGTGTAATTGTTGTCTAAGATTTTAGTTCTCAATATTTTTGTTTTTACAAATTCTCAAGCATTGTCACTACTTTACTTTGTCAATTTTTCCTTAAATGAAACTATGGGCTTATCATGTTCCTTTGTAACTATTCTTTTTACCTTCAAATTATTTTTTAAAATCACCTTCATGAACAATATACTTCAGAAGTAACTAGTAATTTTGACAAAAATGTATTTTGATTTGTCTAAAAAGCTTTTTTTTTCCTCTCAAATTCTTGAAATGTGACTGGAAAATCTTTTCTAGGTTGATAATTTTCTTTCAGGGCATTGATTTTTCCATTGTCTGGATTTACTGCAATTCATAATTCAAATACCAGTATAATATTTTTTCTTTTGTAGGTATATTATCTTTTTATTCTGACTGCCTTAAGATGTTATCTTTGATCTGCTGCAGTTTAAGATGAAAGACAGCCATGAGTTTCTTTTTGTTCATCTGTTTTTGATCCACTGGGTTTTCCCGAATCTGAGGGTGGTGGGTTTATTTTACAATTCTGAAAAATTCCAACCATTTTCTTTATTGTCTCTTTCATTTTCTCTCTTGTATTCTCTGGAACTCTGATTAGCACTCCTACTCTATTTTCCACCTTACCTTCCCTTTCTTTTATATTTTCTGAGACTCCATAGCATATTATAAATAATTTATTCTGATACACCTTTCAGTGTGTACTTTTTTCATCAGTTTCTAATCCTTGCTTGCCCTGTCCTTCACTTTTTCCATTTTCTTTTATTTTTTTAAAGATTTATTTATGCATACAAGAACTGGGACACAGGCCAGAGGTAGGGGCGTGAGAGGACTCAACAGAGACAGAGTGGGGAACAGAACAGGCAGATTGACTGAAACATACTGCTGAGGGGAGCAGCAGGCGAGGCAGGAGAGAGGTCTGCTGCGCCGTGTGGGTAGCTCCCTGTCAGGTATCCAACTCGTGCTACAGTGGCTGCGAACACTTTCATAGGTTGCATCTTGCGGCTCCAGGGAGGCCCCATTTTTTTCCCTTTACTTACTTTCACTTTTAAATGTTTTACATGGTTTCTTTTCAAATATTTTTAGTCATTGTCTATAACCTTTTGTCAATGTTTCATATTTTTCAAATTTTCATATGTTCAGTGCATTCTATTTTTTGTTGAACTTATTGATACTGTAATTGCTACTATTCACTCAATATCTGTTTCTATATATTCCATTTTGTATTACAAATTTATGTTACTTGAAACTTTATCTTTGACAAATACTTGATGTTTGAATTTAGCAACCAGAAAACAGAAACTTTTTGCTTCATCTAGTTGCCAGGAGACACTACCAATTTTACATTACTTTACAAAATTTTTATAATTTATAATACTTTATAGTATTTATAATACTATAATACTATAAAAACTATGAATTTATAATACTTTATAGTTTGAATACTTTGAATTTTAATACTTTATAACAAATTTTTTACTTGAAGTTTGTTGGAATATTTTGATAATGTGGGTTGAAACCCAGATTTCACATGAAAAAATTTAGATCTTTAGAAATTCTAAGATAAGGAAATATGTATTCACACCGATTGTGTTTGCAAGCCTGCTTATTCTAGTGCTCTCAGAAGGCACCACCTTTAATGGTTCCTGGTCTTTTGTGAGGTTCTCAATCCTGATCCTGTTCCCATGGCCTAAATTTAGTCTTATTTTGTCATTTGTGGACCATGACACCCCAAGCTCTACAGCACCAAGGATCTATAAATACTTCCAGGATAAAAAGTTTTCTTGCCTCTGGAGTCCCTCTTTGTCATTCTGGCCTATAAGGAAATCCCTTTTTTTCCTCATCTTTTTAGTCATGCACTAAGGTGTTTTTTTATGTTGCTTTTTGTTAATATGACAAATTTAGATGTGTTATTCCAGGAAGTTTTGCTCTGAATATTTTAGCACATTGCTGGGAACTAAAGATGCATGCTTTAATTTTTTACAATTAACTTTTTTGCATAGCAGTTACTATTTATTTGGTGGTTACTATTTATCTGAAGAACCCTAATATAGATTTTGGTACTGAGAGTCACTCTATAGAAACATAATCTTAAGTTTTCTGAATGAATTTTCTGAATCAGTTCTGGGGTTTCTTGAATTGGCTCTCTAATCTGATCAAAGACACTAGTGATTCTATTTCTAGTAGAAAAGAGAGCACTGGTAATTCCATATTATGATGTGCAACAGAAATACACAAAATATTGGCGCATCCCTGGTGGCCTAGGAGTTTTCTCAGTGCTATTACTGCTACAGCCTCAGTTCTATCCCAGCCAGGGAACTAAGCCACTTAGGGCACAGCAGACCTTTTCTGTCTCACCCACTGCTCCCCTTGGCAGTTTATTTCAGTAGATCTGCCTGTTCTGCTCCCCGCTCTGTCTCTGGTGAATCATTTCACCCCCTTTGTCAATAGAAGCAGCCACTCCACCCCCATATGAGATCAGGCAGCCACTCCACCCTGAGATCAGCCCTGAGATACTTTCCATTTAGACAATGCTGAACACGTTCTGGACTGACCCCTGCCAACATTCTTTGCTGCTAGACCTAGAAGTAGAACAAGCTGTAGCATTTTTGGTTGATTGGTTGGTAGAATAGTTGGCTTGATTGACTTAAATAAGGACTAGAGGCCCATAGTTAGCAAGGGAAATGGGATAGCCTGGGTATGAGTCCTCACCTGTGTGCTTAAAAACTCAACACAAGGGGCCTCCCGGGTGGTGCAAGGGATTAAGACACAACCTATGAAGCTATATCAGCAGCCACTGCAGCACGAGTTCAATCTCCAGCCAGGGAGGAGACCCACATGGCACAGCAGACCTCTCCTGTCTCGCCTGCTGCTTCCCCTCAGCAGTGTATTTCAGTCAGTCTGTCTGTTCTGTTCCCTACTCTGCTCTATTGAATCCTCTCACCCTCCACACCTCTGGCCTGTACCCCAGTTCTTGTATGCATAAATAAATAAATCTTTAAAAAAAAAAAACTCAGGACAAGACTCAAGGGCAGGCACACAGGAAAAGACTAACAAAAGATTTGTTTACAAGGGAAATGAGAAGATGGAGGGAGGGAGAGATTAATTGCTCAATCTGTCCTACTGGTAATGCTCTTTGAGCTGGGACTTTTGGTGCACACTGAAGGCAGGTTAAACCAAGAGCCCACGGGAGCACATGTGTATGGCTTTATACCAAGCATGGGTGCTAAACTGCATCTTAGTTCCCAGCAATCCCCTTTGAAGAAGTCATGGTGGGAGTTGTAATTTTCCGTGCCTAGGATATTTTTGACATGGAGGTAGGATGGCATCCCTGAAACATCAGAGGGTGGAGTTCATTCAGGATATATGATACCCCCAACAATTCCACGTCTTTATAAAAGAGAAAATTTGAATACAAGAGCACACATAGAAGGAAGATGACATAAATAAACCCAAGAAGATGATCTACAAGTCAAAGAGACAAAACTAGAATAGCTCCATCTCTCACACCCCTCAGTTGTAATCAGCTCTGATTTTGGACTTGTCTCCAGAACTAGAACACAATAGATTTGAACCACTCAGTATGTGGTGTTATGGCAGCCCTCACAAATTAATAAATTAAGTATCCAACAAATGTTTCTCTTATTATCACTTTTATTACCGCTGCATTTTGGAAAGAGTAGGATCATGGAACTCCATTGAAATACTCTGAGAGTTTGTATGTGCTAGAAAAGCAAATTCTATGGGGGCTACACCTGGTTGGGGGAGGGTGGGAAGCAAACATTGTTTAAAAATGAACAAATTAAAAAAAAGGAAAATACTAGGCTACCAGGGAGGGGGGCAGGGGAAAAGCCACTGCTCACCGCTAGCTATATGAAACAAGTTTCAATATATTTCTTGTAATCTTGTATATTTAAGAGTGGACAAGCCTAGCTTCTTTTGGACTTACTAAATTTTTTTTTTTTAAGAAATGTGTTTATTTATTTAATTGGGGGTACAGGCCAGATGTGCGGGTGAGAGAATCCACCAGAGACAGAGTGGGGAACAGAACAGGCAGATTGACTGAAATACACTGCTGAGGGGAGCAGCAGGCGAGACAGAAGTCAGCCTCGCCATGTGGGTAGCTCCCTGGCTGGCTGGGAATGAACTCGTGCTGCACTGGCTGCGGAGAGCTTCACAGCGCTGCGCTCAACCACCTGCACCACCAGAGGAGGCCTGGACTTACTAATTTTCAGTTGTTCATCTATCTTTATCATCTTCTATTCTTATTTTAGGGTTCATCATCTCCTTCTTTCTTGACTACTAGTTTACTCACAAATAAATCAATTGCCTTTGTCCCAAGTCACAAATATAAAATCAGGGTTGATTACTGCCCTAGGTCCTTTAAAGTTTGCCATAATAAAAGTTTTCATTTACATAGGAATAATGCATGTACATGTTGCGAAGAATAATAGCCATCCTTTCTTTCAGATGTCTCTCTTTCTTCGCTAATTCTTTGCATATAATAAAGATACATACTGAGAATCTATACTTCAAGAATGATGTCTTGATTAGACTTCTTAGAGCCTTTTCTCCATCAGTAGGTGAATTTTTGGAAGGACACAGATCTTTGTATAAATGGAATTACAGGATGTTTCCTGTCAGTCTCCATCTAGACCATGGGATCGATCCTTCTCAAATCTATCTCATCAAGGTATTTTGCAGGCACAGCTTTCATTTCTATTTGTTGTACTGGTAAAGACAAAATTATCCTCATGTTTTTGAAAGTGGGTATACAGAGCACTATAAGACACCAGACTAAGGTTTATTATTCCACAAACTGGAACTATAGTCTATAAAATGTTTTCAAATATTTCTTTTTATAAAAAAAGATTTATTTTGGGCCTCTCCGGTGGCGCAGCAGTTGAGCACTGGGTTGCAAAGCTGTCTGAAGCCTCTGCAGCGCCGGTTCGATCCCTGGCTGCTCCCCGGCCACCGGAGGAGGGTCCCACATGGCGCGCAGACCTCTCCTGCCACCTGCTGCTCCCCTCAGCAGTGTACTTCGGTCCTTCTGCCTGCTTTGCTCCCCGCTCTGGCTCTGGTGAATTCTCTTACCCTCACGCGCTTCTGACTGTACCCAGTGCTTGTATAAATAAATAAAAAATAAATCTTTTTTAAAAAAAGATTTATATTTTATTTATTTATGCATAGACGAGCTGGGGTGTATGTAGGCCAAAGTTGCAGGGGGTGAGAGAATTCACCAGACAGAATGGGTAGCAGAACAGGCCAATTGACTAAAATATATTGCTAAGGGGAGCAGTGGGTGAGACAAGTTAGGTCTGCTGCACCATGTGGTTCAGCTCCAGGGATTGAACTCATGCTGCAGTGGCTGCCCATAGCTTCATAGTGCTGAGGGAGTCCCCTGTTTTAATATATTTCTAAGAACCCTGCTGTCCTACTCCTCTGCCACATACCCTGGCAATAAATATTGTAAAAGAGGCTAACAATAACGCCAAGAAGAATGCAAATATACACAGTGTCCCAAAGTTAGTGACGTTCTGAGTTTAAAAAACTCAGAAATATAAGTGCCAGAAATTTACAAAGACATTGTTAGAAAATTTAATTAAATTTGAAGAATTCAGAATTTTTATTTCAAGGATTCTGCAGATGATATTTTTAAAATTAAATAAAAACACATTATTCTTAATACTCAGTTCTAAAGAAGTGCAAAAGAAATGGAAATAGTTTTCAAATGGTGTCTCCTGTTTGTAAGCATTATGCTCCTAGAATTACTACAGCTTTAAAACCTCACTCGGACTTTTGGGATACCATGTTATTAATTCACAGTTTTTCCTTTATCAAGTTCTTTTCACCAATATGATAGTATAATTTTTGTTCTCTTGGTAGGAACATGTTTATTTTTCAGTCTGAGTATAGCTCATCTCAGCAGATAATTTCATAGCTGCCAATTAAAAGACATTGTTCAGCAACTGCCCTGCATAATAAACCAATCTATGTCTCTTTTCACAACACATCACAAGCATTTCTTCTGGAATTCCTCTAACATACTCATCACTAAACTGTAACCCTGGAACTTCATTGAATTTGTTTACTCTTTATCTGTTTTCATCCCTGAGGGCTCTGCTTAAAACTTAGGTAAAGAAGAAAATGGGAGGTTTTTACAGTAAAAAAAATTGCAAAACAAAGATCAAAGACACAATTTTACTCCTCAATCTGTGCAATCTAACTTAGCTTACAATTAAAGAATGATTTTAATTGTCAAACTTTTAAATTTTATTAAATGTTTGTGGCAATGCATCGAATAAATTCCAGACCTATATAAATACACAGGCAGCTGTTTGTAATTTGCATTTTTATCAGTTTTGAAAGAGCACAATGTACTTCCTGCATCTTATTTTCAGAATTTGCATTTTATCATCTTTGGCTATCCAGTATATAGTACTTGAATATCTCATTCTTTGAATTTTCATTTTTGATTGTAAATCAGATGACGTCTGGCACTTTTCTCTTTTCTCAATTTTCTCTTCTCTCAACCTCCAGGTTTACTTGCTCCCATTTCTTCTTGGCTCTAATAATAAAACACAAAAAATATTTAAATTATATTCTTTTTAGCATTCTTCATGACACCAGCATTTTGCATTTCTTTTGCTCATTACTTACCATAAGTCTAAAGGCAAAATGACACTGTGCTTATTGTTTTAATTTATAAATTTTCAAAATGTCATTCGAACCAATTCTACTTCTCTACAAAGCTTATTGTGTTTTGAATTTGGATATAAGGGTATAAAGGAATGGAAATAATTCCCTATAGATGGCTACAGAAGGGACACCCAAAATGAATAGGATTGAGACAGACTCCCTGGGTCATATCTGCTCTATCCCTATCAGAGAGGACATGAGACCTCAAGGAAAGGCTGACAGTGAAAATGACATCTCTCATTGCCTTTAGCTCCTTCCTCTATTCGCACAGACACATTTTTCTCTGCTATTGCATTATCCTCATATTCAACAGCACTTTCCTGTAAGGCTCTCTCCCCCATTTACAATTCTGTGACATTAGCTCCCACATATTCCTTATGAGGAATAACTGATGGCAGTTTGCATTTTCTGCCTTTTCTCTCTCTCTCTTAATTATAGGTTATTTATTTACTCATTCCTTTGTTTGTTTGTTTTTCGTGTAGAAGAACTGGGGTATAGGCCAGAGTTGTGGAGGATGAAAGGATTCACCAGAGATAGAGCGGGGAGCAGAATAGGCCAGTCTACTGAAATACACTGCTGAGGGGAGAGCAGGCAAGACAGGAGGGGTCTGCTGTGCCAGGTGTGTCACCTCCCTGGCTGGGGTTTGAACTCAGGCCACAGAGGTAATAGTGCTGAGACTTAACCCCTAGGCCACCAGGGAGGCCATTCTGCCTCCTCTTTCTGGCAGTCCTTCCGTCCACTAGTAAATGCTTAAATTCATCCTCTGTGCCAGAGCAGAAAGTACAGAAAAAGAAACATAAGCTAATGCTTCTCTTCCTACCTTGGTGATGACAATTGGAAAAAAATCAGCATGTAGGGGTCACGAATTTCCCAGTCAGAAGCTCAGGTACATAAGAAAACTACCTTTATTATGTGGTCAGAAGCTCAGGTACATAAGAAAACTAACTTTATTATGCGATAACTCTGTTCAAATGTTGACTCTATGTCCCCATTCTGCCTGATATGGAAAATTAATATAGTTCTTTGAAATTAAGCATAGTCCACTTCAGGGACTTCTTTGTTATTTTACACTTATATTTCAAAACCACATTCAGATTTGAATTTCAGATTTGAAATTCTTTCTCAAGCTTTTTTCCCCACTTCTCCACATTCTGTTGCTGAGCCTATCTAGTGTTCAAGACAGAGGAGAATGGTTTCCTAACTGTGTGACAGCTTATCATTTCAATAATCCTTGGTCTCAATAAGGTCTGGGTCATTGGTTGGTGACTAGTGGGTGGCCCAGATCAGTGGTCTGAGGTTTTTCAAATTTCAGTTTGCATTCTAATCACCTGAGTAGGAACTAGCCCACCTTTAGTGTATGTGTAAGCATTGCCCACCCCAGGGAACGCCACCACATGGCTAGGCTGCCAAATGGCTGGTTGGATGCGCTGCCAATCTCTACCCTGGAGAGGCTCCACAATCCCCAGCCCCTCCCAGTGCACCAAGCACAGCAAGGGGAGACCACAGCCACTCCAAACCTCCTAGCCTAGAAACTTCATCTTAGGTACCCTGTCAGTCTGCACCAGCCAATATTTATCTACAGCATATATGGTAGGGCTTTAATATTGTGTGTCAAAATATATCTTTGTGTATTTGCTTTGTAGTCCAACAAAGGATGCCTCTTAGCATATTATATAATTGCTACAACTGCTACACTGGTAGCTAAGGAGAAAAATATATCAAATGATTTCTGATAACAAAAATAGGTGAAGGAGAACACAATAAAGCAAAACAAAATTAACTGCTAGTAGACAAGACGACTAAACTCCAAGAAGTGTTCGTATAGATCATGAAAATTTTAGTCGTCATGTTTTCTAAATTATGTTGCTTGAATTTAAAAACTGTCCCTCATTTTCAAAGTTGTATGATACACTAAAATCACTAGTAAATATTTACCTGTATATATCTTCTCAGTTTTTGAATATGTTTTTGAAAAAGGAATTCTTTTTCGCCAGGCTGAACCATTATACGATGTTGACATATATTTATCTGAGGAAAAAGTGAAGACAGTAGTTAATATTTTATAATCTTAAAACCATATCCCCAGACTGTTTCAAAGTTATAAACATCTAACAAGTGAAGCTATTCTAAGTAATTCATTTCACAATTTCAAAGCTGAAGCATCAGGGGTATAAGTAAGTTTGTTAAAACCATTCAAGTTGTCAGTAAACACGGTTGCACATCTCATGATTGTCAATTCTTCAAATAAGGCTCTCTTCTTTGAGGTTAAACTGCAGGAGTGCATGATATTTAAACCAGATCAATATATCTCATTGTCTTACTTTACCTTAATATAACATATAATTCTGCTATTAGTAGTAGAGGATATTTTCAAAAGGAAAGAAAGAAAAGAAGAGCCCTCTTTCCTTTCCTTGAAGTGACTCACCTAAAGGCAGTACTTGCTCTACCACAGTGATATTGCTGTCTCAGGAAACCAAAGTATCTGTCTACTGTCTTGTTCCTTAAATCTCTACTTTCTTGAACAGATCTATATCCTAACTCTCATCTAGCACATTGTACTTGTATATTCAAATATTACTGTGCAACTGTGATTTCTTAAACCATGAACCATAATAATACCAAGAATCTATTTGCTTTTTCCCCTGTGTTAACATTTGCTCTAAAGATGGAAAAACAATAGTGATCACAGGGTGGCCACCTTCACACACATCCAGACAATGACACCAAACTGTTCTTGTGGACATTGTATTCTTCACAGTCATCCACTCACAAAATAAGGAAATAGTAGTAATAAATAAGATGTGAAACCTGTTTCACCTAAGAATATCCTATTTCCATATATACATCCATACATCATTCTACTCTAAAACAAGTAGGGGGAAAACAATTTAAATGAAGCTAACTTTTATTACAATTGTAGAAGAAGGGAACTTAGAAAGACATAGAAGTTTTAGAATTCTACTAACTAGACTGTGAACATAGGAAAACACAAACATGAAATTATAAGGAATTGAGTGGCCTTTTGTTACGTTGAAAAACTGAAACCCAACTTCAAAAGAGTAAAATCCATCTGAGACAGGAAGAAAAAGTGATTCCGTTCCCTCCTTCTGTGTCCTCCTCCATCCTGACAGGTGCTATGGCTTTGCCTATTACATGATGAAATGATTTAGAAGCAATCTGTGCTTGGTGGGAGAGAGGAGAGGTTGCCAAAAATATTGCAGTTAACCCCCAAACTAACCCTTTCAGAAAGTAATCATGAAGGCCTAAAGAAAAGCCACAGCACTGGCCTGAAAGTGATAATTGAACAATGCAGTTAGTGGAACAAGAAAATGTCAACCATTTGAAAACAATCCTCAAGAGTGAAATAAAGCTATCCATTGGGAACAAAGTGCAGTGCTCTGAGACAAAACTGTAGGAAGGTTCAATGTTAAGTCAGCTGCACCCTACTTGAGTTTTCTTCCGTATCCTTTAAATCATGTGCACTCCTATACGTGATGGAAGAAACCCTTTCACTAGCTTTCCATGATGTGATGGTGGTGGCCTGGGAAAAGAAGAGGGGGTGGGGAGCAATGAAGATTAACTGCACCATCACGGAATTCCATGGAAATGAAATCCTCAGACTTGAGTAAGCCATGTAACTTAAGAGCCTCACCTGGACAGAGGTTGAGTTTGGGTTCCTTATTAACATCCACTTTACTGTAGGACCCATTTGAGGGCCTGTTGCGGGGAGGTGCGTTCAATGTCGCTGTCCTGACAGCCTCTCTCTGAACATGGATATAGGGGGCATTCTCAGCATTTCTGCTTTTATTATTGCGATGGTAACTCATTTTATTTTTGGGATTTGGGGCTTGTACTGTTGTAAAAGAGAGGAAGAGGTGATGGATAAGATAAATTGGTTTCATACCCATCCATAACATATTGCATTTAAAGTATTTGATGACACAATGGAAGAACTAAATTTATAGAAGTTAGGCTGACATCTAAAATAATTTGTTGCACAAGAATTTTTTTAAGGTAGAAAATATTTGACATTTAATTTCTCTTCAAATTACAATTTAGGAGTAGCAAATATATAGTCGCTTTACCTCTCCGCATTCCTGGGCCAGGAAAGTTCTTTGATTCATCATAAATCCATTTTCTTTTTTTCACACCTTTAAAATGAGGCTTTCTCACAGGCTGGACATCATTCACTTAGAGAAGATACAAGTTTTTACAGTTTTTTAGAGATGCTTTCATCTGAAAATTACTGTAGGTGATAATTACATATCTGTGCATTCACATGTCAAGCAAGAGAAAAAAAATAAATGCACCACCCTAGTACTTTACTTTCTAGAACAAAGGGTGATTTATTTTTAAGTGACAATAAAAAACTATCTTGGAAATTGATTGATGAGAAAACTTTCAGTAAGTAGTATTCCTCAAAGAAAAATGCTTTTCTCCAGAGGAAATGTGGATTCTATTAAAAGAACATAAAAGTACATTCCAAATATAATTATAAATCTAATTATAATGTTATTTAAGTAGTTTCAGAATTGCTATTTTGAATATAAATCTTTTTGTACTTTTTTAACCAAAACTATTATTTCCTAAGAAGTTGGATTAAAAAATGCTTCCTAGTAAATCTTATTCTTTTAAGAGCTCAAAAACTTGTGTATACAGATAGTTTGGTGAAATCAGACTGAATCATTATAATTTGGAAGTGCTAAGCACTAAATTATTCACCTTTTACTTGTATCATTTAGCATCAAAATTGTTTTATGTATGATCAGTTTTCCTAAAGTACATTTCTCCAGAGAATCTTGAAACAATTTAGTAGAGAGGCGCTCTTTGTTTTCTTTCTATGCAGAGATCATGAAGATTTACAAGTAACTACTGCACAGAGAAAATGAACAGCAAGAGGACTATGTGGGATACATCAGCGCTCTGTAAGTGGAATAATCTGTTTTTGCTCTAGCTCTCCAAACTCAGTATATGTTTAAATCCTTCAGTAAAACTCTGATTCACCGCCCCCTCTCCAAGTATCATGTTCCATCTTTACTCTCAAAGCTCCAACTCCTAAAATTTGGAAACCATATTTAACAAGTGCCACTAACCTGAGCTTCTTGGGGGCAAACCATTATGGTTCCCTTCAGTGCCTAGCTGGGATCCAATAATACTATAGAGATTCAATAAATGAAATAAGGGAAAGAAGAAAGTAGGGAAGGAAACAGAGAGGAAGATCCATGAGTCTTAATTGTATCAAGAGAAGTAGCTCAGAGTACTGAATGGCAAAGAGAAGTTTAAAAAAAAATCCAAAACATGATGAAAACAACCTTGTCAATGTAATCCTCTATGGGTTAAATTTAAAATGTTGTATTAATGAATCTTCCAAGAAGGTCGTATGTTAGTAATTTTAAAACCTAAATTAAACTAGTGGGCAACTATTAATTTTAATTTACTAGGTCCTAAATAACAATTCATTTGTCAGAGTTAGTAGAAGAATATTGTGTGTTTAATTCTTAATACTGAATAATTTTCAAACCATCCTGTTTTTCTTTTTTTTAAATTTCTATTTCAAATAAGCAAAGCAAATCCACGATAAAACAAAAATATCTAAGGCCAAAAAATGATAGAGCTAATGTCTCACTTGAAGAGGGGTCCTCTCTGCACTTCATACTGATATTCTCAGTTGCATTTAATACATGCGTAGTAGGTACTAGCCGGGTAGTTAGGGAACGCTTTGGATGAGGACTGTCCTTGTTATCTTTTAAAGCAAATTAAGAAAATAAAATATCAGTATTAGTAAAAGAAGTGTTTCAGTTGCTATTTCACTTTTCAAATATTATATGATGAGTATAACTCTTTAATATATTATGTAGTCATTGAAATTCCCTTATTATCATACTGCATTCCCAAAATTTGTCACTAACAAAACATTAATAATCCAGAAATACAGTCACTATCTTCAGTATGTAAATTATGTCTTTATGGCAATATTTTTAATTCTACTACACAAAAGAATTAAAAGGCTAGCAATTTCACATCAAGTGTGCTAATTTAAATTGGGGCTCCAAATTTTTTTTAATGTATCAACTTATGCTTATTCTATGCTTTGGAACAAGGCTATTTCCAATCATACCTTCCACGATGAAGGAAATATTCTAAATCTGTGCTGTTCATCAGAATGATGCATTTCTGTGCATCAGAAATGATAACCACTAGTCATGTGGACATCGAGTGCTATGATATTATTACTACAGTGGAGGAAATAATTTTCTAATTTTATTTAACTTAATTAAATTTAAATAGCCCACATGTGGGCAATGGCTACTATTCTAGTTGGAAAGAGTGATTTTGATTGATTGGACCAAACTTTCCCATCTCTGAGTGAGAGAGGAAGAGACACTTAAATGAGAATAATTTAAACATAAGTGCCTTTTTTGATTCTTGAGAACATTTATTTAATGGTGGGGAAAATAGTAGTGAAAGTGAAAAATAGTGGTGAATATTTGGATGGAGATTATGTGAAATCCTTTAAATACAGTCCAGCTGTACTTTTAGTCTGTGGCTGATAGAGCTGCCCTGAAGACAGATATCAGGTGGAGGAACTCTAAGCACGATAAAGGCATTTTAACGTTATAGTCGGTATATTTTTTAATCACATCTCTTGATAATTCACAGACTACAATTAGTAATAATTACAAAATATAGAAATCATGGAAGTCGTGAAAAGATTAATGCTCTACAGTCTTCACAAAGCTTTTAAGAAAATTCATTGATACTGAAGACAGAAAAAGAAACTGAAAAGAATTTTGTATTACCAGTTTAGAGAACCAACAATTTTAGAGCTAATAAGAGTCTCAGAAATTATGTAGTCCAACAGGCTATTTTTCAGATAAGGAAATTAAAATTTAAAAAAAGTATAGTTTTCTGTTGAAACAATTAGGTAGAGAACCAAATAGGAACCTTAGGGTCCTTGACTCTTAATGAATATAGTGTTATTGTTATTTACTACCTTGCCTTTTGTATTTGCTTTTTACAACAATTAAGTTTATCTTTCTAACTTATCTATCCAAATTACAAATGGATCAAAATGATAAAATTGTTCATTACCTTTAGTGTTTGAACATTTTGACATGGAGGTTTCTTTCTCTTCGTTTAAAGCTTCATTTTCGTCTACTCCAAGAAATATGATCCTCTGTGGAACATAACAATCACCTCCTATGACAATACCTTACTGTCAGTGACACTATGTCAGAAAGTTGAACAAAACTCTTTATTTCAATACAGAAATACCCTCTACACAATCCCTTTGATCTATTCTTGCTTAAATTCTTCCCAGTGACACCACATCATAGTGATATATGTTTTGTTTAGATTATACATTTATATCTATATGTATCTGAATATGAAGTATGTGTACTTACATATAAATAACTTCAAGAACTCAGACTACACAATTTTCCTTTAAACTAAAATATTCTAATTATAATTTTAATTTCTGATGATTCACCTTTCAAGGCTACTTATAAATGCAGGGGTCTATATTTGTTTATATTGTTCCATAACATATACCCACGATGTTCTGATTCTTAATGAAATGAGGAACATTATAATACCTGAAAAATCAACAATTTTGACTAGGTATGCCAGAAACCCAGCATACTAGATGATGGAAAAATTTAACATTCTATTAGTGTGGTTGGTTAAGCAGTTTATTACTCTTATCAACATTATTAGACAGATTATTGAAAGTATAATGACATCCTCACATTTTCTAAGCCCAAATCTAGGAAATATTTTCCTTATTATCACAACACAGAGAAAATTTTATCTTTTTTTTAAGATTTATTTATTTATTTATTTATACAAGAACTGGGGTACAGGCCAGATGCGCGGGAGGGTGAGAGGATTCACCAGAGACAGAGTGGGGAACAGAACCAGGCAGACTGATGAAATACACTGCTGAGGGGAGCAGCGGGCAAGATAGGATAGGTCTGCTGCACCATGTGGGTTTCTCCCTGGCCGGCCGGGATCGAACCAGCACTGCAGAGGCTGCGGACAGCTTCACAGCACGGCGCTCAACCGTCTGCACCAGCAGGGGAGGCCCAGAAAATTTTATCTTTTATATAAAAACATCAGTTTATCAGTGGTTGAAAATAACATTTTATTAACCAAAAAGATGATATAACTTAATACTACTTCACTGAAAAGTAAAATTAGAAATGGCCAGGTTGGCTGGCTACAGTTACATTCACTGTCAGGTAATATAGAAAATGTGAACTCCATTGGGAAAAACCACCAATGTTCTCTATTTATAGCTAACGTTTATTGCTTCAAGGCAACTACAGACAGCTAGTCTAAACCTTCTGAAGCTAAAAGAGAAAGGAGAGAAAAAAATCAAATTGTGTTGTATAAAAAAAGTATAGACAGAAAATAGTTGAAAATGGATGAAACAAGGAGAGCAGGAAACATCACCCCCATGCTCTCAACCACATTCTTCTGGCCAGGAGAAAAAGAAATAACACAAAGATTTGGAATTTTCTGCCAAATAATAAAAATGCTTAAGCTAGAATGTAGTTCCAAAATTGTTTAAGCTGTAATCCATAATCAAGATGTGATGCTTTGGCGTAAATTATACATTTATAATTATGTAGACACTCAAAAGCAACAAGGACTTCATTAATTGTACCCTTTGTTTCTTCCTCTGTGATAGTATAAGAGCATATATGAAAACTGAATTCATTATAGCATGGAGTTACACACACACACACACACACACTATGTACCAGATTTCTCAAAAATATGGAAAATGGAGTATCTTGCACACTGAGCACAAATTCCCACGAGTAGGTAAAAAATAGTGAAACAAAATTAACTATGAGAGAGAAAATTCAGACTCATTATATGGTGATATATTCAGAATCAAAAGGTAATAAATTAACTCACCTCCATTTTCAAAAGCAGCAATGTCAGTCCTTGGTTTCCTATCCAATGATGCTTTTATCTCACCTTGCCTTTCAGATAGACTAAATTTTGTTGGAACTGTAAGACCATCCCCTAGAAATGAAAAACAAACAAACAGAAAACCAAACTATCACCTAGGGACCATTACAAGTTTATGATAGAATATATCATGATAGAAAAAAAGTCTTAAAGTTAATGCAAATATTTTTTGCATAGTGATATGATGAGCAATAAATTTATAAAGTCATGAATTTCCAGAAAATTTTAAAACTATCAGGAAAGCAGAAAGCAAATTTATTTTTCTATTTGGATACTTTATCAAATGATAACATAAAAATTTAGGCTATCTATCACTATTGTGTCAGTATAATATATTTAGTCTATTTGACATATTTTTCAAATGGTAAGTTTTATAATATGTGTTTCTTTTTATCTGTTCACCAAGAACAAATTGAGTAAAAAATATTAGTTTACTGTTGTCTACATAATGCTAACTACACTGTGATAATTAAAAACTTTCTCCATTTTTCTTACATCTCTGGATAATTTTCTTTTAAAACAAACTAGAATAGTTTATAGAGTAGAAGACACAACAATCAAATGCAACCTTCAATCAGTCACACTGGATTGAAGTGAATTGGATTCCAAACCAGAGGAAAAAATACTCATTTTCCTAAAAATGATATAAATGACAGAGTTGGTGAAATCTGCAAAAATACTGTATCAGTGGCAATTCCTTTATTTTGATATTTACACCACAGTTATTTAAGAGGAAAGGGATATCAAGTGTGCAAATTACTCTCCAATAGTTCAGAAAGTAACAACAATATTTATATTTAGAGAGTGAAAAATCAAGTGTGTACAATGCTAACATTTGGGCAAAATCTGGGGAAAGGGTGTTCCTAAATTAATTGATATTTTAATAAAATAAAAGCTTTTGAAATCATAACATAAAATGAAAAAGCATACAATTGTCTCTATAATCTGCCATTTTATATATTCAATGTTAGTATGTTTTCTGTTATGACTTTGTTTCTCTTTAGGATAGTGCTGACAATCTGTCCTTCTCCAGAAGGCTCCCACCTATCAAACAAGTCTTGCTGATTGTGCTCCTATCTCATAGTGTGATGCTGCCACCTACTGCCATTACGAATAAATAGTTTGCCACATATTGCACTTGCAAGACAGGCATGTTATTCTATCATATACTTTATTTTATATGCATATTTTGATACAGGAAGACTTTTCCTTCAATGTTTTTTTTTAATACAGGAAAGAAAGGATTCAAATCTGACTGCTGCAAAATTTATTTTTCAGCTCATTCTAGACAAGAACTTTATATAAACTCATAGATTTTCTCTGAGTTTCTGATTTTATACCGAGAAAATGTTTCTGTTATCTTGTCTCCAAGGGGAAAATGTTCACCAGCAGCAAAATCAGATTTACCAAAGCACAAAATCCATGAAAGGCTCAGCCTTGAAATGACCCACCTGTGTAACTCCTGAAATTGCCTGATAGACAGAAAGCACTCAGACGATGAATAACTACATCCTTGTTCTATCAGTAGCATCATGATTTCCCTTATGTTCTATGGCCAGCTTTTTTTTATATTAATAAAGAAAAATCTATATCTATTTCATAGGGAGATTTCTTTTCAAAGACATGTAAAATGATAAAAGCAAATTATTCACAGAATTACTGCATAGGTATGTAGTATTACCATGTGTTTATGAAGTCTACACATTCTGTGGCTCCTCTGGGGAAACATACTTATATTAATGGCAGATTTTCATATTAAATTTAGGTTACCCCATAAAAGCACTTCCTCCTCACTCTCAATTTTCATGTATTATTTATTATTTAACTCTCAAGTACATCTTACTAAATAATTCACAACCTATCTCTTATACATCACCTTGAAATGCTGCCTTTTCACTACTTACCTTCTTGCAATTCACTGCCATTTTCCATAGGTTTTTCTAACTCTTTTTCTGCTGTAGAGGATACGCTTTTTGATGATGAACTATCTGGAGGAGTATGAAATCTGTAGTATCCACCTAATCTCCCACAAGAAAAGTAATGGTTAGTATATTTGTTGCATCAAGCATTTGCAGATCCACAAATGTTTGATGGCTTACCAGATTTATAACACATTTCCTTTATGGCTCTTTTTTCTTCAATTTCTTCAGGAGTCTTTGTCCATAAACCAGAAGCATCTATAGGATATATTGTTTTTAAATTAAATTATCCCAAAGCCAAATAATCTGAAAATTTATAAACCAGAATGAAAAATCCCAAACATTATTCTCATGATTTATTTATTTTTAAAATCAATAACTTTGCATACTAGAAAACATTGCTAATTGCTCTATTTCTAGATAAGAAAGAATCAATCAAAAGAAATAAATGACTGTTATGCTGGAGGTAGAGCCTCATATGTTAGGATGATATTTGCTTGTTTGGAGGAGGATATAGACTTGGGAGATGTGTACAAAAAGAGAAATATTTCTATATAGTCCTAAGCACAGACACTCTGGGTGCCTGAAGCCCATGAAGGACACATCCCAGGGTAAAGATAGAGTGAGAGTTTATTTTTCTGTATGTTTATCATGTTTGTCCACACTTATTGGCACAACAGTGCTATAAAGATACAGGAGAAATAGTGTGAGCTAGGATGCAAAAAGACTGAGTTCTTTTTATACTTGGGCAAAGATAACCTGGGACAGTGCAGATGACAGTGCTTTATAAATTGTTTACTTTTCTTTGAACCTCTATAATGTTAAGGGTTAAATGGGAGATAGATGTAATCATGTAATAGTCAGGTAGAGAGATACACATGTATATCAACGTGTCTTATAAACAGTTAATTTATATATAAATAAAAGAGGTAATTAGTATACCTACAAACAATGCACATATTTAACTGATCTGTTTTCCTGCATTTTACCATGAAAACCTTCCAATCTAAATGATTATAATCTTATAGACAACTATCTAATCATATAGAATAAAGTAGATTATGATCATTTAATATACTATAAGTTGAAATTATTTCTCACCAGAATCTACCTTATATTTTTACATTATAAACTACTAGTTAAACAAATTGGTAGAATATATCATGAGGCTTTTGTACATATGTTGTAAACATGAGAAAATATTTACTGACCGTTTTGTTCTTCTCCTTCCTCTTCTTCATCCTCAAATTTAGTTTTTAAAACTAAAGGGTGATGAATGGGTCGTGATATATTCTCCTGGGGTTTCAGGGGTTCCTGACTCTGTGTTGGGGAAGGTATGCCTTCCTGAGTTTCTTTCTGTACTGTGATATCTATAAAGAAAATGTAGAATTTCAATCCTTTCAAGACACATAATATATGCATGCTCAACGATCGACAATTGCCCTCTAATTAACTGTGTATTTTGTTAAAAGGTGTCTCTTCTTATTTCTCGAATAGAACAAAAAAAAATCAATGTTTTGCCTGTAAGATGTAGAAAATATGCTAATTCATGCACTTCAGCTAGTAATTATAGTCATGATTTGTATATCACACTTTTGGTATGAATGCAAAATTATCACAAGCACTAATCTATTCTTACATTAGCCCTGTGGAGTAAGAATAACTAATGACATTATGACAAATGAACAAAAGCACACTCAAAAGATATAGCTTATAATGGCACAAAACATATGTCAAAAAAGGAAAATATCCAATTGGACTCATTTTCTATGGCTGCGGGGTGATTACTCAAAGTGAAGAGAATGAAACTTTCAGATTCCTCTATCGGTCATACTTGATCAGATTTGTCAAACCTCTAGTTCATATTTAAATGTTCTGTAACCTGCAAAACTAACCAGCAAATAATTTAAAAAGTTAGTGAGTACATGGATCTTCTATCATTACTAATTCAACTCCCTTTGTTTTATAAACCAGTAGTTACCAAATCTGGATCAACTAAAGAGAATATTCAAAATATCTTTTGGGTCTTTGCCTGCTTAACATCTGATGGGAATCTGCTTATTTTTTTTTAATGTCTCAGGAACTTATTAAATCATTCCAGTTTGGAAATCACTGCCTTAAATCAATGATCATATAACTAGGGTATTGGGTCAGAGCAGTGACCCAATAGAAGGTCCCCATAGCAATAGTGGGTCAACCACTATTTGATCACTTCTATGGTGCCATTCCAATAACTTGAAAGCAATTAACCTTATTCTAGATCAGTTTTGACATCTATTTTCCCCATAAAACTGATTTGCTTGAGAACAGTTCACAATAGTCTTTTCTCCACTTTATAAAATAAAGGCCTATATCTCACAAGACAGATATAGAACTGAAAATTCTCATTATTAATGAACATGGAAGAGTTATTGATAAATTAAGGAGGAAAATCATATTCAGTGGCTTGGCAAATAATGCTTGCTTCATATTAAATGTCTTCTGTGTGTTAACACTGTACTGAGCACTCTGCATCCTCAGTGCCATTAAGGTAGGTGGAAAAGAGAAACTGAGGATGCAGAGTGCTCAGTACAGTGTTAACACACAGAAGACATTTAATATAAGAGATTATTTGAAAGCCCTGAATATGGAATTTTCTCATTTCTCATAACTTTCATGTTCTTAAAATTCAGATTTTCAGTTTATACTGTTTGTGAGAAGAAATTTTGTGGAGGTATCAGACACAATTAACAAATGTTATGTCTGGAGAACCCACATTTGAGTACCACATTTTTTTTTGCACTTTTAGAATCACTTTGGATCACAGATGAGAATAGAACCAATGTCCAGTCAAAATGAAATCTCTCTCATTTAAACACAGGTGTTCCAGGGGTCAAAACCGTGTGGGTTATGGCACTTAGATTCTCTTCCTAAAGCAGAAAGAACTGAATTGAATTGTTTTCTGATGACCATCCATAATTGTCTTCTTCTGTGTCTTATCCACACAAACACATATGCAATATTAGTAGTCTATGCTTTGCTGACTCAGATCTTCAAGTCAAAGTGTTTATGAAACCATTTAACAAAAGATTATTTGACAATGGCTTTTCAAGACTTAAAAGGGTTACATGTGCATAGTCATTTAGATTACACCTTCTGAAGTGAGCTGATCCAAGGTATGTTTAAAGTGGCCCAATCTTGCCCAAAGCATCTCTAAGACCCTGACTTAGAATGAATAAAAATCAAAATATACTAACAATTGATCATTATAGAATAGCATAGCAATAAGCCAAGTAGATGAGTAGTTGCTTCAATGTTTGAGCTACTGTGTTTTCAGAAAATTGTTTTTAGCAAGAGGTAGGGAGTTTCTTAAGAGGAGCAGTCTGTCCGTAAATTAATCTCTATTGTATACTATGGGAGAAAGAACAGGTTCCTATCCCACTCACAAAGAAAAGCAATCTACTCAGAAATGCCTAGGAAATTCTTATAATTATCTTATTTTGATCTGACAAAATTATATATAAGTGGCACAATGCTATATATAAAATGATACTTAGTTGTATATTTTGTTTTCCGAAAATTATAATTCACCCTGAATTTATTGCATGTACTTACTGAAACATAAAAATGTAGATTTTAAGAAAAATACAACCTGATTCTTTGTCTAAGGTGAGAAGACTTATGTTCTCAGTTTTGGTTAAAAATGAACCTTGGTGGGTAGGTGAAAAGATCAAATTATACCTTCAGAGGTACTGAAATATTTTCAATATGATTAGATAGTGAAGCAATTCAATACACACTTCAAATGATGTTGGTAGTTTCTACAGACTGGAAATTAAATGCACTTTCCTAGAGCATAGACATGTGTCTGGGCAGAGGGAAAATAGTTATCTACTAAATTGAATATATACTAGTCAAGACATTTTGGGGTAGAATTAGCCACTATGCAAAAAGTTAAAAGTTTACATAGAACTATGCTCTATGTTAGGCACTGGGGATTCTACAAAGAACAAAATAAAGATTCCTGCTCTTATGGAGCTTTCATCCTATGAGAAAACAGACAAAAAAAAAATAGACACAGTAAACAAGTAAATTACATTGTATCTGAGAACATTGTAAGGAATACCCCCTCCCCTGCCCCAAAGTTAGTAAATATCTATGTAGGAAATAGGCAGGCTGACAACATTTCAAATAAATATTCACTCATTAAATGGTGATATAGAAGTAAAGTAAGGTCTTGAAGAGATAAAAGAGCTATTCAAAAGGATATTGAGAGAAAAGTATTTCATGCAAAACCCCTAAAACAGGAGCAGGAGAGCATGCTCTAGGGAAAGCAATGCAACTAGTATGGTAGGAGCAGAGAGAACAAGTAAATTAGTTTTGGGAGATAAATTCAGAGAATTAACAGGACACCTCATCAAGTAGGGTCACTTAAGCTTTTGTTAGGACTCTGATTTTACTCTGAATAACATGAAAACCACTGGAGGGCTGACATCTAATTTACATATAAGAGTATCACAGTGGTTCTGGAGTTGAAACATCAGAAATAGTTTGCATGTTTGCGCCCAGTGCATGAATTTAGTTGTGACTTTACTTGGCAGAGGGAAAAGCTTACTCCTAAATTAACATTAAGCCATAGTTATCTTTGACCCCCAGGTTCTATGTCTAAAAAATGAAAATAATAATATTTATCCTTGTAGAACTTAGTCCAGGACATGTGTAATGGTGGGGAGCCCAAGAACTGTCAGTTACACAGACATTCTACCAGTTCTCTGCTCAGTGATGCACTCTGTTTTATTCAAGTCCTGAAAGAGGTAGTTTGAGATAATAATTTCACCCATAGATAGTAGGAAGCAAACTATTATAGCTAGACATAAAGAATTCCTGGAATGTTCCTCATGAAATTAAAAACCCACTAAATGTAAAACAATGGAGCCAAGTGAATCACTTAAATAAGCTCAATAACTTTCATCTTGGAAGGTTAACTATTTAGTAGTTATCCATTCCCTATCCATGTATCCATATATCTAGTTTTATTACATGTTTGTGCTCCAGACATTGTGGGAAGCATTGACAAGGGAACTAGCTATGATTCCCATATTTGTGATGGTGACAGGCTATTGAGGAACAGAGATAGTGATTGCAGCATGATACGCATGACAAAACTTGAGAGTTATCTAGAAACATAAATCAAGGGCACCTAATTTTAAGGTCTCCATTTGCCAAAGATTATTCAAAACCCAACTTTCAAATCCCAAACAGCCAGTTTTTGCAGCAATGGGATTATATTTTCTGTACAAGGACCATATAGTGTTTTCCCAGAAGCAGAAGTATGCAAGCCAGATCATGCCCTTGCTCTCCCACCTCTGAGATCTTCTTGTACGTACACAGGGAGTAACCTCACTTGAGTTCTGTGCTGCTTTACTGAGACAGCTTCCTTTTAACTGTGAAGTTAGTAGTTACCTCACTTTTCAGATGAATAGAGTACACTTTACATACAAGAGTCTGAAAAAGTTTAATTTGCTCTCTGCTCACTTCATCTTGTTAGCTACATGATCACATTCTAAGCTTCAAATCAAAATTCTTAATAGAATCATCCTCAATCATCCAGAAGCTATTAAACCACATTACTCTTTCTCATCATATCTTATTTAAAGTGTGACTCTAGGTGGCTACTTCAAAACCAGGTTATAATATGGTATGTCCATGTTATTTAAAAAAATATACTCACTGCTACTTGGTGGCAAAAATAATCCATTGATATTTCGAGGCTTGCTGTGATAAAAGATACAACTGATCTTCACACAACCAAGAGGTTGAGTTTCCCAGAAGCATGAAATACTGCAGTTTTGCTAGACAAAGGAGGTGGGGGAAATGTAATGATCAGAAGACATATTCAAAATATACACAGTGAGCTACAACACAACGTAATGTGATAAAAACAACTGCAATGGCTGATGCAGGATCATATGTGTTCCTCGGCTTTCAGTTTTTCTAAGCTTTGCTGCTTGAAGGATGCAATGGATGTTCCTAAAATATATTCCTCCTTTTTTTTTGGCAAATCTAAGTTAAGAGAAGTGGAAAATCCCTGAAATTACCTAGGGAAATGAAGAATCATTGCCTCTCTATCTTGTTCTAAGGATATCATTATATATTATTGAAGGGAGAAACTTTTAACAAACATGATGCTGCTGAGCAATTCTACCTGCATTTCCATGTGTCTAAATCTGCAAAGTGGATCTAAACATTTTCCCTCTCTCCATAAAGAGCACACAGTGTCACTGCCAAGGGCCTCTTCACAGTGTCGGAATCGGCACTGGGAACCCTAAAAGAAAAAGGTAAACAATGTAGAACCCTAAAAGAAAAAAGTAAACAATGTAGAAAACTCAATATAAGAACAATAGTGTTCAACAACAGTAAGTTGCTAATTAAAGAAAATGAGTAGATCAAATTAGCATTACAAAAAATACCACAAATAAGGCCATAGCTTACATTTTAGCAAATTAGCTTCATTTTAGAGACTCACAAATAATGATTAAAAAGTACATATCACAAGTCACTGATAAATTGCTAATCTTGATAATCAGTTAATCCTGGTTCACTAATGATAAATAAATGAGACCAGTGATACTCTTGATCACTGTTCAATGCTAGAACAATCTAATTTCTCTTCCTAAAGAAAGCCAGAAAATACACATTTTCGAAAGAATCAACAGAATATTCTAATTTGTGAGACAATGTCCATTAATCCTTTCATTTAATTATGTTGCTTCACTCAGGCTATGGAGATACTGTTACGTGTTAGTACGACCGCTATTATTATATTTTATAAATTCATTTAATTATTTGTTGAGAACTTCCTCCTCCATCAATCATTGTGTTACTTAGGGAGATAGCAATAAAACAGACAAACCTCTGCCCAGATGAAACAAATTCTAGTATTAGTTATCATTCCAGGGTTTAATCACAAGGAAACAGGCAGAGGAAGTAGATCTAACCCCTACAAAGCGGGATTTCCTTGCAGAGACACAACACTTTAAACTGGACATGTCTTTCATCAGGTTCATTGTGGCATGAACATTAAATTCCAAACATCAAGTTTCTACATTTATTTGGTTTCATAATCTCATAGAATAAATAATTTTCCCATTTACCTTTATACATTTGAATTCATATTTGACATATTTGTTTATATTACTTCTTTTCCTTTCTCCAAAACAAATATTTGATGTTAGACTTCTGACCAGGGAAAATTCAGCAATTGGGTTAATGAATTTTAGACAGGAAAACAATTCAATATATTAAACTAAGTTTGATAATGACCTGAATTTAACTATTTGAACGTCTGTGGCTGGAATCACATTAACCAAAACAGTATGATGATATAATATTTCCTTATTAGGAGTCTGATATCTCAAGAAGCCATCATAATATAGGCAAAAGTGCCTATATTTAAGCACTTTTAAGGAATATTAAAAAGCTATGGGCATGTAACTGGCATATATAAGAATAGTTTCAAAACAATTATAATATTAAATTATCCCAGATTTCCTAAAAAAATTACCACATCAAAGATAAATGATAAGCTTTCACTTTAGTTTTTGAATACATCAACTATATTGTTGGAAAATAGTAAATTGATAGCAATGCATATTGCCCTATTTTTCTTCATTTTACTAAAAAGCTTAAGCATGTGAAGTACCATAAATTGTACAATATTTACCTTAATGCATGTGGAATTAAAAAAGTAATAGCAGTCATTCCCAACTTCTGCCATTTCTCTTGATGCTAATCCAATGTTTTTTTATTATAAAAATTGCAGGAATGCAAATATAAGAACTATCAGTGTGTAAGGGGGAAAAAGAATTTCTTTTCCACAGTCTTTCAGGCTAGCAGTAGTATTCCTTTAAAACTGAACTCCTGTTGACAGTATATTACACAATAGATAATTCTTAAAGAAATTTAAATTAGAAGATACCTTCTCTAGCTTTGCAGAAATGTTGAAAGTGGTTGCTAGTAAGCACACAAACTCAAACTTCCAGAATTTTCCTCATTGTTACCTAATCCATTGTTTGCTCATCATAAATGACCTCATGTGTAACTGTACACTAGTTTCCCTTAGTGAATATTGTACAATATTTCCTATTCAATTCTAGTATATTAACAAGAAAAGACCACTAAAAATAAAATATTTTAATGTCTGATTAAATATGGAACACAAGCTAGTTCATAATTTCATAATTCAAAAGTATATCACAAGTAAAGTTATTTTCTAAAAACTTTATTTCTACATATGGCTTATAAATAAAATTGAAAAATTTCAATAGGTAAATATACAAGTATATCCTAAGATAACAAATAAACTTATTTAAATGTGTACTTACTCATATTCACTGACTTGGAAAAAATCATTCAGATTTTGACATTTTAATAGGTATCTGAAAATAAATTGGACTACTTATTCATCTTATAGCTACACTCCATTTTTCATCCATTATTAGGGCAGAAAGATCCCCAAGTGCTTGCAAATGTTGAGATTTTGTTGATAACAGAGTGAAGTACTCTCCCAGAATGAGACATTTCAGTGAGCAGTTATTGAGGTCTTCGTTTTAGAATCTTTACTAAAAGAAGCAGAGCCTAGCAGAAATCAACAGAAAAATGATAGAACGTTATTCAGAAGATACCATAGAGTTTGTGCAATACTCTAGATCAAAACATTTTAAATTACAATGTGCTTTTAATTTGAAATGCAAATGATCAAGACGTATAGATTCCCATTTGGATTAAGTAAAACAGACTGTTAGTACAAGTATTTTGAGTAAATGCGCTAAGATAAAAATCTAGGAAATTAAGACTAAATTTTAGGCAGTATTGGAAGTAAACAAAATAGTAGAGAATAAAGATTTGGTTAAATTCTTGAAAATATTAGCAAAGGTAAGGAGACACATCTAATATCTTGATTTTTATTTTGTACTACCTTCTAATTCTAGAAAAATAAAAGAGCCATCTTAATCATATGGGGGTGTGGGAGGAACACCCCTAAGAAATATTTTTAAGCAGATTTTGCTTCCAGACAACTTCTGCTCTACTAATGAACTTTTAACTGCAGGTACTGTTACCAAACAACCAATATAGCAAGATTAATTGTAACCTCATGATTAAAGCCATTGTGAAAATCCATTTTTATGTATAGGGAAAGCTAAAAAATGTTTTTACCGCTTTAATTTGTTGTGAGCAACTGTATTTCTGTAGATACAGGAATACCAGGTCAAACCAAAATGGGGACTATTATTTTTTTGAAGAGTTTACGAATAAATCCGTACATTTTGGTGGACTTTAGAATGTCTGGAGATTTAATTTCTTTCACCTGCCTTTTCCTTCCTTTTTCCTCTCCCTCCTTCCCTCTCCCTTCCTTTCCTTTCTATTTTTTCCCATTTCCTAATTACTTCTTCCTGTTGTGAAATTCATTTTAGTCATTCAAGGGAAAGCTATGCCCATATTTATGATCGTTACTCCCTGTAAAGAAGAGTGATGGGAAATTTGTCACCCCAAGTAGCAGTAGGTCTGAAAATTCTTTCAATATTTTGTGTTGGTGAAGGGAGACTCACTTTGTGTCTTTCATCTGAGGTGCATAATAAACAGTAAAACACCAGTTAGAGAAGAAAGTTTTCCTTCCATCTTGCAATCCAGTACCACCCACTTTCGCACAGGGACTGATATAGTGACTCTTGGCTGGCTCTTCAGGCTTATGAGAATCTCGCAAAGCTGCTGGCTAATACTCATCAGAGCAGGATTCCAGTTTATAATGTTAATTGGTCTTGCAGTTCTCTCCTGCCTTTTCTAACACAGGGGACCTCTGTTTCCACCAGAAACAGACCTCAACAGGCTTTACTCCAGGCACTGATGAAACCAAAGCACTGGGAAGACAGTGTTTCCTGAGAAATCTGTTATACCTGCTGCAAGTGGAATGTTTTGGAAGATGACCCTTACTCAGAAGTGACAGAATGTTGGACCTAGAAGATTCTGTGGCAGTTTGGTAAATGACAGTTGAAATTTGTGAGGGCTATGTATTGTCACCTGGAGGCCCATGAAACAAGCTCCTTTTGAGAATTCCTCTGGAGGAACAAAAAAGTAACAGAGAAGTCATTATGAAATGCTCAGAAGTTTTTGTCCTAATGTTTTACTATCACTATCAGGTGTTTTCTCCTCACAATTTCTCCACTTTAAAACAGTGTATTTTAGATTTTCCGTGCTTTCCTATGAGGAAATGAAGGTAACAGAAGAGAAACTACTTTTGAAATGGCAAACCTTTTCCTCTTTACACCTGAATCAAACAAGAAACAGTGAATTATTTTTATAGTATTTTTATTGGAGGGGGGCACTCCCTCATGTATAGATACTGCAGATGGAGTATTTGTTTAATTTTCCAAGAAGTAAATAAGTAACACGTGGGGCAGTTGGATACTTGCAGCTATGACAGTTTTAGAAAGAAGGCCTGGGCTTTATCCAAGCTCATAAAAGATGGTGGTCATCAAAACTTCCCTACTGAGAACTATTAGCTTCAATGAGAGAACAGGCTGCTATTTTCATTTTACTATTTTATTCATTGACTAGCCGCTTAACCTCTGATAGTCTTTCAGCACTAAGTTAACTAAGGCTGTTCTTAGCTTAGTAGATTGACAACTAGTCAAGCCATTTGGAATTTGTTAGCGCTCATATTTAAAATAAATGAGATTCCCATGGAAAAGACACAAATCTGTCTTTTGTTGGTATTTGCGTGGTTTTGGATGCCTCTAAGTCTAAACTTTGCACTCCAGAAAGTCTCAGACCCAATTCTGACTACATTGTGCCACACAATGAGGTGTAATCCAAACACACCTATATACATAGTCCTAGATTTTTTTTTTAAACATTCCAGAGAAATCAGTTTTCATTAGGTCTGGGGAGGTCTCTGAATTTTCCTAAACTTCTACAGTGCTTTCCCCAGGTACTTTTTTTTTTTCTTTTATAACTTTTTAAAAATTTTATTTTATATATTTTACATCATTTTTCATTTTTCCACAATGTATACATTTTCGTATTGGTTATATTCCCCATATAATTCCCACCCCCCTTATTTTGTCTCCTTCCCTTCCCCTCCCCCGTAGTGTTTCTCTGGTTTATAGTTGCTTGTTTTCATTTTCACTGTATTATAATTAGTCTTTTTCCTGGTCCCTTATTTAGGTTTTTCTAAATTCCTGCTATGAGTGAGACCATCCAGTATTTTTCTTTTTCTTTCTGGCTTATTTCGCTGAGCATGACCCCTTCCAGCTCCATCCATGTTGCTGCAAATTGCATGAGTTTATCTTTTTGATTGCTGGGTCATATTCCATTGTGTATATGTACCACATCTTCTAGATTCCCAGTCCAGTCGGACCTGTTTTTCCACCATCAGAATCCAGAGGAACCCGCGAGGCGCACCCGACCCTGCCTCGGTGCCCCGAACTACAACTCCCAGAAGGCTCCGCGGCAGGGAGGCCACGTCCTTGCGTGCATCCCCGCTCTTTGCCCCGCGACGGCGACGCGCGAGGGCTGCGCCGGTGCCGGGCGCCGACTGCCAGTGGCCCTAGCCTCGTGCCGGCTGCTGTGGCCGCTTTCCTGCCCGGACTGGGGGCTTTCTATTCCCACTTTCACTTGGGTCCATCATGAAGCGTCTGGGGGCCGTGCAGCGGAAAGTGCCGTGTGCGTTTGTGACAGAGGTGAAGGAGGAGCCCTCCGCCAAACGGGAACATCAGGTACTGGCGAGCGCGGGGCCCGAGGGGACTTCCAGGGGCGCTGCTGCGTGGGGACCCCCGTGCAGGCGGGGAGCTCCGTGCAGATTTCGCCGGGGTGGTCTAGGGTAGAGGTCTTAGTATACCTGGCGCTCCAGCTTCTTGTACCTTATTTGAAAGGAACAGACTGCTAGAAGTTATTGATTGATTGATTGATTGATTGATTGCAGTTCAAACTTGGCCTGACTTGGAAATTGAAAAGCCACACTTTAATGTTCCTTCGCAGGTTGCCATCTTTTGGGTAGATTCCCAGAAGAAGTCACATCAACGCCGCAGTGCAAACTTCACCACTTTTCAAGAGTGTGGTGACAAAGTGGAGACTTTAGACTTGCTTTACCTGTTCTTCTTCTTTTTTTTTAAGATTTATTTAGGCACACAAGAGCTGGGGACAGGCCAGAGATGCGGGAGGTGAGAAGAGTCACCAGACAGAGTGGGAAACAGAACAGGCAGATCTACTGAAATACACTGCTTAGGGGAGCAGCGGGCAAGACAGGAGAGGTCTGCCGTGCCATGTGGGTAGCTCATTGGCCAGGGGATTGAACTCATGCTGCAGAGGCTGCGGACAGCTTCATAGGTTGTATCTTAACCCCTTGCGCCACCACCTGTAATAACCTGGGAATCGATGGCAGTGTTAGGTCACTCAAGAGCAGACCTCATGTATTGTTAGCTATCATTACCTAGTTAATTCTAATGTCAGCGTCTCTGATCTCAGCACCATGTGTTCCACACAGAAGACCCTTAGTTAATATTGGTGCCAGGAAAATGCTTTACTATATAGCAGAATCCTTGGCAGCAGAATCCCCAGTTGGGTTGGGACCAACTCATCTTACAAAACCAGCACACGCGTTAGTTACATCAGTCTTTCTGGCCTTCTTGTTTTCCAGATAAAAGACCTTTAGTGCTGATACTGCCTTGTTATTTCTCATCCCAGGCACATGGTAGGCACCGGATAAATATTTGTTGAATTGAAGAATGAACCTGGAGTCATCTCATGCCAGTTTTCCATTCACCTTGACACTGTTTACCTTATTCCGTCTGGTCTTTTTAGCCACCACTGCCATCACTGTTACAGTTTTAATATTTTATGCCTTACTTATTGAATTACCTAATTCTTCTTCTTGCCTCCCAGAATGATCATCATTATGTTTTTTTCCTAATCAAAACCCACAGTAACTACTAACTGCCTGTGTAGCAGTGCTTGCTAACAAAACTAATCTACATGAAATATTGTCATCTTGAAGAGTGGTTCTCTCTGGCTATGATTCCCAACTTTGTGTGTTGAGGTTGGGAATAGTTTTTAAATGTACCCTCTACGAGGAAAAATAAGCCTCTTCTCATCACACTCTGCAGTTAAGAAGAGCTTAAAGTATTGTTTTTGGCATAACGTCCAAACCCTTAGCTGTCATTTAAAGCTTCCCATTTATCAGTTCCAGTCTACTCTCTAACCTCACTTAAAGTGAAGTGAAGTCTGTTTAAGAAAAATCGGTTGCATTCTGTTAACATCCCATGTGCAATCCTGTCAAGTTTTTGCTTAGACTATGCACTTTGCCTGGATCACATCCAGAAGTTTTAATTTTTTGAATGAGAGTTTCACTGTGAAGACTTTGATCACTTTAGTTTTCCCAGTGATTTACCTCAGAAATAGTGGAGGACCACTCAACTTACATACACTATTACTTTTTATTTACATATGCCTTGTTTTTCCAGTTACAGTTTAAAGTCTGAAATGACAGGTAGAAAAGGAGAATTTTGTATTCCCTTGTTATCTTATGTTGTCCGTTGGACATGCTGATAAGACTTTTCATAAATTTAACTACACACACAAAAAACATACTCATACACATTACTTTTGGATCATACCTTCATGGTTCTACCAATATCGGTTAAATTCATAAAATCCTATATGAAAGTACTCATTCAGTACCAGGAAATGGCTAATTTCCTAAGTTTCCTTTTCTCTAAAATAGTACTTCCACTTATTAGTCTTAAAACTATAGAAAACAGTATAATGTTTGTATTGTACAGTGTTTTTTCACGTGATGTAAGGGGAGAACCCTAAATATGCAAACGATTTACTACTGATAATGCTGAAAGGGTCTCCATTTGTTTTTCTCCTTAGTCCTTATGGTACTTAACATTATATTGTGCATTTTTTCACTGTTGTTTCCCTCATTGAAACGAAAGTTCCTCCAAAGGCAGGTACTATTTTGTTCACCTGTTTTTTGGTGCCAAGGACAATGCTTAGCCCATAGGCGGCATTTAGAAATTAGTTGTGAATTAAATGAGTAAATTCACTGAAGATGTGTGCTGGGGAGACAGAGTTGCATAAGGCATGGTTCCTGGTGTCAGTCTTACTATGGTGGAAAAGCAGGTATTGCTGTGATAGCCTGGAAAGGAGGGGGTGGTTCATGAAACATCCCTGGAAGAAATATTTTTAAGTTGTCTTGAAGGAGATCAGCCCTTAGAACTAGTGAAGTTTAGAATATTCTAGGTGAGTGTGTGTAAAAGTGTAGAGGCTGTGTATCTTAAACCAGTTTTCTCTCTCTTTTTTAAGCTGTTTAAAGTTTTGGCAACTGAAACTATAAGTCACAAGGCATTAGATGCAGATATATACAATGCAATACCAACAGAAAAAGTGGATGGAACATGTTGTTATGTTACTACCTACAAAGGTAAAATCAAACTATACTACAAATACTATCTTTCTAAACACTTTATAAACTATATATCAGAAATGGGCATTTATTCTTCATAAGCCCTTGAGAACCTATGTAAAATAGCAAAACCACACTCCTTACAGTTATTTAGTGAATCATGATATCTATCTTTTTGGGGAGTAGAGGAAGGTAACTAATATTAATTTAAAGGCCAGATAGTATGGTAAATACTTTATACTTGTTATCTCCAACTTGCACATTAAGCTTTTGCTTTTTATAGATACGGAAATTGAGGATCAGAGAACTTAACTAATTTGTCTAATGCTTTGTATTCATGAATGGCTAAACTGGTAATTCACTGGGTTTGTTGTCTGATACTAAGGCTTGTTCTTACTACACTGTTACCAGTGCTGATCCCTAGTTTTTATTACTGTTGACAATGCCTTTATTTCATCTAATGTACTTTAAAAGTTAGAAACTCAAATAGAAATTGTCAACTGTACATCTGTGTTAAGTGGGAAATTTGCATTGAAAAGAGAGAAATGATCTTTGACTTCTTCTGCATGGTGAAATTACTTTTTAATTCCAGCAAGAGAAACAGAATAGTTAAACACAACTCAGACACATTCTAGGTATGAAGAAATCTCTTTTGACATGTGTCTTTTCATTTTGAATGGTGATAAAAATACATAAGATTTGCCATCTCAACCATTTTTAAATGTATAGTTCAGTACTACATATGGTTCACATTGTTGTGCTGTCACCACCATCTGTCTTTAGAATATTTCATCTTGAAAAACTGAAACTCTATACTTATTAAACAAAGCACCATTTCTACCCCCTCCAGCCCTTGGCAACCACTGTTCTACTTTGCCTCAATGATTTCGCTTACTCTTGGTGTTTCATAGTAAGTCAAATAATGCAATATTTGTTATTTTTTTTGACTGGCTTTTGTTACTTAGTATAATGCCCTCAAGGTTTATCCCTGTGTTGTAATGCATGCCAGAGTTTTCTTCCTCTTTAAGGAATATTATTTCATTGAGTAACATTTCATTGTGTCTGTGTGTTTTGTTTATCCATTCATCCATCAGTGTACCCTGGAGTTGCTTCTACTTTTTGGTTAGTATGAACAAAGCCACTGTGAACATAATATACAAATATCTCTTGAAGATGTTGCTTTCATTTCTTTTGGGTATATATTCAGAAGTGGAATTGTTGGGTCATATTGTAATTCTTTATCTTTTTTTTTTAAGATTTATTATTTTATGCATACAAGAGCTGGGGTGCAGGCCAGCGGTGGGGGGTGGGTAAGAGGATTCACTAGAGACAGAGTGGGGAGAACAGGCGAATTGAGTGATATACACTGCTGAGGGGAGCAGCGGGCTAAACAGAAGAGCTCTGCTGCACGGTGTGGGTCAGCTCTCTGGCGGGGTATCAAAGTTGTGCTACAGTGGCTGCCTATAGCTTCATAGTGCTGAGATTTAACTCCCTGTGCCACCAGGGAAGCCCCATATGGTAATTCTATTTTTGATTTTTTGAGGAACTGCCATACTGGTTGCCATAACATCTTTACCAATTATAATCATACCAACAGTTCACAAGTGTTCCATTTTCTTCACATCCTCATCAACAATTTTTTATAGTAGCCATCTTAATGGGTATAAATGAAATGCATTTTTAATGTTTACTAAGAACAAAAGGTCGTTCAACCAGAAATGACAATATAATTTTAATCAATTCTGCAGTTTATTGGGATAGTTAATAATAATGTATGAACCAAACTGTGATTAGTAATTTTATCTTTGATGTCTGTATATATTTGAGGGAACTATAAAAAGTTTTCCTGACTTTCATTTATATTAAGAAACTTTAGTGTACATCATTGTGTGATTATGTACAGTGGTGGCAGTTAAACAAGGTTGGAGTGCTAAAGAAAACTCATAGAACCCCAAAAGACAATGCTTAGAAAATCTATGTTTATTACAGGTGAAGGAGGATACACATTAGAGCACGGGCATTAAAAGTAAGGCTGTACATCACAGTCAAAGACGATTTCATAGCAGAGGGTCTGGAGGGGCCAGGTGAAAGTTCCTATTTCTCCCAGTCACTCCCCAAGCCCTGGCAAGACACACTTTCTTAAGCCACTTGGAAGGAGGTTATCCAAAATGGAGTCTCAATTGGGGATTTTTATGTTTTGCTGGGCAGGAAGGTATCTTTTTACTAACTAACTGAACTCAATAGCAGAACCCTCCAGGAGTCTTCAAATCATAGGCGATGCAGCTATCTCACTATTATCAATAAAGAATGCTAACACACTGCCCTGAAACTCCTGAGAGCCATGATTATAAAACATGACTATTAATCCGTGGTTCATGCCTTGCTTGATCAAGTGTCAAAACTATGTAAAACAACTAGCTCTTTGGGAATTAACATTTCAGCACACAGTTACAATGTTTCAGAAACAATTTGATCCTGTCTCCTTTTAGTATAGAGGTAGCTTCAGTTTCTCACAAATGCTGTGTACTAATAAAATATGGCTAATGAATGGCCTTATAAATTGACCACATAGTTACTTTTTAATCTCATCATCATTCTTTAACCAAAGACTTAAGTCTTCTTATAACATCAGATAGCATGGCACATTTTCCTTTTTCTTGTAGGGTTGTTTCTCTTTTAAGCAAGATGACCCTATTGCTTTTTGAAAAATTTTATTTTGAAGTGTCTTTCAAGATAACTTTTATTGTTAACCTTTTATATTTTTTCTTTTATTACTGTTTCCTTAGGTCAGCCATACCTTTGGGCTCGGCTGGATAGGAAACCTAACAAAATAGCTGAGAAAAGATTTAAAAATTTTCTCCATTCAAAACAGAAATCAAACGGTTAGTGGGTCTTTTCTCTTCTGGCTTTCCATGATTTAAATAACTGAAATTTGTGCTTATTGCTTGCTCTGGTATTTCTGTATATATTAGATCCTTCTGTATATAACTATCAGTATAGTATAAAGAACAAAAGATCCATTCAATCAAAAAGTACAGAATTTAATTTGGTTCTTTATTGTATTTACCTGTATAATACAGAATTTAAGTCAAATTTATGTCAACAGTTTATACCAAAAATGTTTCATGTCAAGAATGCCCTTCTGTACATTTTGTTTGCCTAAAAGACAAATGTGTAATTTTCTAAATCAGGTACAAATCTTAAAGAATTATTAGTATTTTTAATTTCTATATTAAAATGTTTTTAAATTTAAGTATATACACATACTCATCATTGTATATCTACTTACTCAAATATATATTCCTTATTTATAGTATATTAAAAATTCATAAATATATATGTACTATGAAATTTTAGCTACTTGAAACTCTTCCGCTATTTACAAATGGTGGTGTGTTCACACTGGTGTGGTGAAGAGTAGATTTGGACTCTTGGTGATGACCTTAATAGTCATACGCACAGGTAGTTTTCAATTATGAACCCCTAAAACTTATAGCTATAATGCAGTGTTACTTCAACAGAAAAAAATTTGTTTTGAAAAATTTAGAAGTGTTCGTACACTAACCCTGGGAAGTATTATTACCTTGTGGTAATAGTAAATGGTGATATTAGCTGTTTCGACTTTGAATTTTATTTAGTATTTTATTTTTTTAAAGAATTGTCACATACAAGAATATCTATTTTAGAATTTTTTTGGAATGTTGAAGAGGACTTCAAACCTGTTCCAGACTGTTGGATACCAGCAAAGGAAATAGAACATTTAAATGGAAATCCAGTGCCTGATGAAAATGGACACATTCCAGGTATCATGAAGTGTCTCCATAAATGTGTTTTACTAGTATAAGGACAATTGATCCATTCACTCAGCAGTGCAGAATTTAATTTTAAATGGTCCTTATACTATTTGTCTCTTTAAGCACAATTTCAAATTTATATTAAGTATAATAGTTTATCACAAAAGTTTTTCATATCAAGAAATGTCATCTTGGTTTTAGAATCTTTTCTATGTTGGATAGTTTACTATCTCTTTGTAGCCTGTGAAGTATCAAGTGGGAAGATCCTTAGAATTGTGATGTCAGGACAGACTATGTGATTGATCTAATCTGAAAGAAGATATTAAATCTTTATTTTTTTAGATTGGGGATAACAAAGGTATGTGTGTACTTTTCTTGTGTGTGTGAAGCTCCCAGAAGAATATCTAATAAAGTAAGGGGATATAGGTATTTCACAAGTAGTTTTTCTGGAAATGTGAAGAATTTTGCAAAAATATACAGAGTGGGAAGAAGATACTCCAGATTAAGATGCACTTTAGCAGATAAGTCCTATGGTCTGCACAGTACTCTAAGGTTCTAATAATGCAGTAATGAAAATCAGCACTCTTATCTTTGATGATCTTTTTGACAGTAAGGGAAATCTACCAATAATAGGATGAGTTAAAAACTAAAAGGATAAAATATGAAGGGTATAGTTAGATAAAATAGAAAAATTCCTGGTTCAACCTGGGGTCATATCTTAAAGGACTTTGTATTCCGTTTCAAGGAGTTTGATTTCATCTTGAAGATGATTAACGTGAATACAGGTAAACTAAGTTTAAGTTTTTGAAACAGAACTATAATAAAAGTGGGGTGGTTTTGATTGGAAGACTAGTAGACTAGCAAGAAGGTTAGTAATGTAATCTGGGTGAGTACTAAAGGCCAAAGATATGATGGCCATGATGGCATAGATGCCCAAGCTTGTCTTTTTTTTTTTTTTTTTTTTTGCGCCAAAGAATTCTCCACAATGAGGAAGCCTATTCTGGTGACAGGAGTTAGAGAGTAGCGGTAACATTTAATAAATAATAGAAGTAGTAAACTGTTCAGGAAATATTGGAAAGATAAAATAAATTGTGGAACATTTACTACTTTAGTCTTGCAACTAAAGAGAAAGTACAGAGAAAGTTTAATTTTAAAACGTTTTAAAGGTGTGTTAGAATGATGTTCAGTTCTTATTGAAAAGGTGAGTTTTCTATTAAGAGAATAAGTGCTCTGTAGTGAATATCACAGTTCAATTCCTCAGCAGCATCAAAAGTGAAACTTTATCATTAAAAAAGGATTAAAATGGTTAACTGTTTCACTGATTTTTAACAGTGATTGTTTGTGTATGTGGAAAATTTACCCTAAAAATAAAAATCACAGCAAAGTCTCAATCCAAAAAAAAAAAAACGACGTTTAAGTAAAATTTTTTTCCTTTAATTGATAGGTTGGGTGCCAGTAGAGAAAAGCAACAAACAGTATTGTTGGCATTCGTCTGTAGTTAATTATGAATGTGAAATTGCCTTGGTACTGAAGCTTCATCCTGATGATCCTGGTCTTTTGGAAATTAGTGCAGTGCCACTATCAGATCTCCTAGAACAAACACTGGAGCTAATAGGAACAAATATTAATGGAAATCCATATGGTGAGTAAGCCCTTTTTTCCTGTTCATTTTCGTAACACCCATTTGTAAAGAGAACTTCTTAGGTTCAACTTAAAATCTACACTAAAGCAGTGAGTAGCAAATTTGAGGTCTAGCCACTTTTATTAACTATGTCCATGGAGTAATTTGTCCATGACTTTTAAATACTTGGCTCTTTAATATTGATTGAAAAATTTCATTTTAGTGTCCCATTCATTTTTCCTGTAATAACATTATAAAAATATTAAAAGTAATTACTAACATAACTTTTAATTGCTTTTTAAAATTTAGGTGAAGGAGTTCATTGAAAATAATGACATCTTTTCATGGCTTGGTATATAGTTTAATATTAATTAATAGCTAAGTGTAATATACTAATAATAAAGAATTAGCAATGAATAGCATATCCATTATCAAAATACATACCATGATGAATTGAGTACAAGCATTGAGGTCACTATGGAGTATATTTTTGACAGTGTGATGAAGATAGACCCAAAGACATTAAAGCTGGATAAGTGAAATCCTATATAAATATAGACTGATTGACCAGTGGAAAGAAGCTAAAGTAGTAATTATATAAGACTTAGCTCTTTGCAAACATAGATGATTCAGTGTGACTAATAGTTTGTAGCAGGGTTTAGTGAACTTTTTCTGTAAAAGACCACTATGATAGTAAGTACTTAGGCTATGTGAGCCATACCTCTGACACAGGCCATAGACAGTCCTTAAATGAATGAGTGTGGCTATGTTCCATTGCCACTATTCAAAAAAAACAAAAACAGGCATCTGGCTGGATTTGGCTTGTAAATTATAGTTTGTTGACCCCTGGTGTAGCATATTAAGGTGGAATTTGTATATAATGGGATTGAGTGAGAGCACTTGTATTTCTCTCTTCAAGGAAATCAACTAAATGTTTTGGTAAACAGTTTTAAAAGATTTTACTTGGAGAGATACATTTTCTTATTCTTTCTGAAACCTTTAGCTAATGGCAGCTTTTTTATCATTTAGGGTTAGGAACCAAGAAGTGTCCATTACATCTTCTTGTACCACATGGAGCATTTCAAATAAGAAATCTACCTACCTTGAGACACAGTGATCTATTGTCCTGGTTTGAAGGCTGCAGAGAGGGTAAAATTGAAGGAATAGTATGGCACTGCAATGATGGCTGCTTAATTAAGGTAATGGTGGAATATAGCTTGTGTAATTTATGTTTTATTGTCTTAAAGCACAGAAGTTTTACCAAAATACTTTTTATAAGTGGCAGTAATTCTGATTTGTAGATAAGGAAATTAAATTTCATCATTTCACCTGCCATCATTCTTTACATAATACAACTGTGTTTCCCAGTGTGTATGCTGTGGGGCATTGGTTCTGCTACATGTGCTTCAGAAGGAAACTGACTGCTGAGACTTCCTGTACTTAGTTTAATGTAGCATTTCCCAATCTTACTTGATAGAATTTGAAGAGTAAAGAGTGTCAAGATGACAGAATGAATTATTTCACATTTTGCGTCCTTTTCTATCCAGGCTTCTCTATGTGATTTGTTACAAGTACCTGAAATTTGCAATGTTCCAAACTGGACCTACCATATCAGCTCTTCTGCCTTCAATTTACTGAAACCATAGACTTGGAAAACAGTTTTAATCCCTTTTTTACCTTAGTTTAATCTGTTAATGGTTCTTGAAGATTAGGATCTATGGAATCTGTGTACCTTTCCTCATTTGGCTTTTAATTTTAATTTAAGCTAATATAATTGGTTTAATTTATGCTTGAATTATTTTACCCTTCTAAACATTATCTTTGTCTTATCCCTGTCCTGTCCATTATTCACAAATGAATGGAATGTTGCTTCCCTGCATATTATATTAAGATTTTTTTCTTTAGTGAGATTAGTGGTGTTAATTACTAAGATCGTTTAGTAATACTAAGATTTTTCATTATATGGTCCTGCTTGGCTTTCTAGAACTGCTTGCCACCCCCTTTCTCCCTAATATACCCACAATGTATATGTTCTAACTATACTCATATTCAATAAATAATTTTCATCAGGGCAAAAAAAATTGTTATGTGCCCTTTTGGACTGTCCATTTTTTCAACTGGCTGCCTTCTGTACTCATCAGCGGACTCTATTATTCATTAAATTTTAACGGAGCCCCTGGTTGATTCCTCGCATGTTTCAAGGTGCTAAAACAAAGTCAACAAAATAATGTGTCTGCCTTCGTGAGGCTCACTTTTTAGTGGGGAAGATAGATAGTAAACAAGTAAATACATATGTCAGGAGAATAGCTGTGGAAAAAAGGGTATGGTAAGTGAAGCTTTAAACAATGTGTGGCAAATGGTAGGGAATCTGATATATGTGGAAGTGAATGAAGACACGCAGACTAAAACTAATTCCCTATTTTTCTTTTTCAGGTCCATCGCCATCATCTTGGTTTATGCTGGCCAATTCCAGACCCTTATATGAATTCAAAGTCAGTTATTATTAACATGAACCTGAACAAACATGACTATGCCTTTGATACGAAATGTTTGTTTAGTCATTTTTCAAAAATAGATAATCAGAAATTTGGTAGGCTCAAAGATATAATACTTGAAGTATAAACTAGAAATGCAGTACAAACCAGATGTATTATTATACCTGAATCTTGAACATGCTGTGTTTAAGGTAAAAATATTCCTATTTACTGTTCAGATTCTGATGAATATATCTTCTAGCATTTGAAGAAATGAATTTCCCCATTGCAAATATCTCTTCCAAGTTTTATTTAGAATCTGCAAATGATTTTTAACTCCTGGACTTAAAAATGTACATAATAGTAAGCTCCCCAGCTTGTATAAAGGTTGGATTTTGTCCAGTATAACTGGGTTGTAATTTAAACAATTCAACCAACAATTTTGGATCATTCACTTTCAAAATTAAATGTTTTAAACTGAATCTTGTTAACAAAACATGTGGCTTAACCTCATAATGTATATATTACATATATATTTATGACTGTACTATCTCAAATCATTACATATAACCCCAATTTTAAATGTTAAAATTATTAAAATTTACATCTTTAAAAATTCAAAACATGAATGTACAGAAATTCACCACAGCTCAATAGTATTTGATAGTCATAACTCTAAAAGTCTTAAAAATATATACTTTTTTAATATGATAATTTTTATACAATTTTATTTACTACAAATTCCAATTATAAGAGTACAAGAATGTAGGTCAGAAACGTGCTTGATTTACAGATGGACTTTTAACTTACAAAGTTAAGAGTAAAACTGTAGTTGTAGGTGGCCTTTAATAAATGGGGAAATTAACAGGACTTTCCTCTTCATCTTCAAACTGTTCAGAAATAGCAATAGGACTAGTTAATTCAACCCCAAATTGTTCTGAAAGTTTTTTTAACTTCTCTTCTAAGAGAATATTTTTTTTCACTTCTTCTTTGTAATTATACTTCAGGTCTTCAATTTCTTCAAAAAATGAAGGATCAAAATTTTCCAGTTCTTTCTTCAGCTTCTTTATTTCCTCCTAATAAAAATACTATCTTTAAAAGGTGCATATAGGAATATAATACATTCTTTAGGTTTGAACTAAGGATACTTAATTAAAAGTGAGACAAAATAATGTGAATAGTCAAATATATTTATAAAGCAGAAACATTTTAATATTGTGTTAATAAGGTTTTACTGTACAGTGTATGTAAGTAACTTGTTACTGTCAAAGTATCTATTCTATAAGTTGTGTTGCAGGCTTTGACTGAAATGTTACAGCTTATAAATTGGGGGGTGGGATTTAATCTTTCTCCAAAAGCATGTCAGGTCTTCTCAATGAAGCAATCAAAAGGATTTAGCTATATCACTGAAGTTGTTTTCGTTGTCTTTGGTTTTGGGTACATTTATATTTTCTTCACAAATATCTGGTTTTTAATGGTCAACTTCTTTTAAACATAGCAACGATCAGGGCAGCGCTAGGATGCTGCCTTAGAGTAATACATCTGGTGGAAAGACAGTCTGATCTCTAACAACCATTTAGAACAACTGGGATCACTAGTTTATTCTCACATTCATGCTCTTTTGTTCATCTTACAGATTTTTAAAGATATAAAGCATAGCAAATACCTTTCTTTACGGTAACTATTCCCAAAAGAAATTTCAAGAGGAAATGAAAGACTTTATACTCAATGTGCTCCCAAATTTAAATAAAAACAATAAAAATCAGTTGTATTCAAGACAAAAAATAAATTCACCCTTTATTTTGTCTGATTTTTTTGGTATTTTTTTGTTTAATATTTTTACAGTTCTGTGAATATAATGAACTTCGCAGTATCAAGGTCAAACTTACGTTTGAAGGAAGTTTTAGGAGACATACTTAAAATTCAAATATGATCATCATAACAATAGTTTTTTAACAGCATGTTGAAATATTCCATAAAACATTTAAAAAACTGGGCCTTCCTGGTGGCTTGGGGTCAGTTCTTAGCACTCCTACTGCTAAGATCTATGCAGGGAGCTGACCCACATGTGGCACATTAGACCTCTCCTGTCTTGCACATTGCTCCCCTTAGCAGTGCATTTCAGTAAATCTGCTCCCCACTCTGTCTCTGGTGAATCCTCTCACCATCCCTTTCCCCCACACCTCTGGCCTACACCCCAGTTCTTATACACACACAAAAAAAAATTTTAAAATGTAATTAGATAAAATTAATTACCTTCAAATGCTGCTTTTCTAGAGCTGAGGTTTTGAGCTGTGTTTCTAGATCTTTTACCTTTTCTTTCAGTTGATCAGTATCTGCCAAAAATTATAAAAATTAGACAGCTTTTCCCCAATCAGTAAGTTTAAAAATGGGCAGAAGAGCTAAACAGGCACATCTTCAAAGACATACAGAGGAACAACAGGCATATGAAAAAACCTTAATCATCACTTAGGGAAATGCTCATCAAAACCACCTCACACCTGTGAGAATGGACATTTCTCAGAATATTAAAAATAGATATAGCATATAAGTGAAGTATCTGGTACAGTGCAGACAATGATAGCTTTTGATACAAGGCAGTAAGATGACTACATAGTAGAATATTTAAAAAGCTGTATGAAATAAAGATTTTTCAGATACCAACTGATCATCTCTTGGTATAGAATTTGGCATTTTATCAAACTATCAAAAATATATAGAATTGATCCTCATTATTTGCACTAGTTACATTCTGTAAGTCACCACAAACAATGAACTAGTAAAATCTGCACCTCTGCTCTTTGGTAAAACAGATTCACCCATACATCTCACGTAGATAGTAATCTTAAATCTTGGAAACAAACTGATAGATGCATTTTCTTTGTTTTACAAAGGAGAAAATTAAGTTCAGAAGTGTGAAGTGATGGATTAAAGCTCCATCCAACCAGAACTAGAGATTCTTGCCCTGTGCAGTTTGTCCCCTGCCATCCCCCATCTTGTCCTGTCTGTATGAAACAAGGAGGCAGAGCACAAAATATGATTACTGATTTTGGAATTACCAGTACATTTTATGAGAGGTAAATTGCAAATATAGAAACTGCAAATAAGGATCAATCATTGTGTGGGTATGTGTATACATACACACTACAAATATGTACATGTGCATACATACACACATAGGAATAGAGGAATGATTAGTAATCACTTCTGAGTGGAAATGGAAGAGAGTAGAATGACTTACTATAAAACTTGGGTTACAGTGGACTATGTATGGTAGAGGACTATGGGTAAGTGTGGTAAGTGAGCTATAATTTACATCTGAAGATATGTGAACCTGTACCTCTAGATCATGTACAATGTGTAAACCAATGTTACCGCAACAAAAAAGACAATGCAATTTAAAAAAAAATGAGTTAGTTAACATGCTATACATATGAGAAAATGTATTACCAGGTATGGTACCATCAGCTCCACTTTGGTTTTTGTTAACTTCTAACTGATGAATTAATTCTGCCTTTTCTTTTGCCAGCTGACTGTTAGCCAATCTAGAACAAAATAATAATGTGTTAAAAAATGGGCATTTTTTTTATGAACAGTGTGCTTGTACAGTGCTCAGAACTTTCTGATATTTATAATGGTAACATTCATATTTCCTCACTGCTACAATGTTCCAATTCTCAGAGATCACAGACTTGAAATTCATTCTTTTTTAAGAATTTGACTTGATTATCACTTTCAATGGTGGTTTTCCTATTAGATGACCTCATGAGAGGTAAGTTACATACAGTGTTAGATGTAAATAATTTTTTTCACAGTATTTGCCTGAAGCTAAGGTTTAATATAGTCTATGCTATAAGAAAAGTTTAAACCAAATTACAAACTTGGCACCTATATTAAGATTTGGTTTATTCTTTTTGGTTTACCTTTCAGTATTCATTATATATATAAAAGAGAAATAGAAGGCTATAATGAGGCTTATAAGCTTTTCTGTATACATTATGTAAAAGAGCAACAGAAGGATATAAATGAACTTATAAGCCTATTTGGCAGTAAGGTTGGAAATCCTCATCTGTAGATACAGTAACCTGGTTATATTAAAAGATAATAAAAAGAAAAGGAAAAAAGTCGTATGAACATAAAATGTACCTAAGAACTTTAAGCTCCCGGTGGAGGCCTTGCTCTGTCTCAGCACCTTCAGGAACATGTTTGAGAATCTCAATCTTTGGGCACAATGAAAAGGTAAAAGACAGTTTGACAAGGGAATAAGAGGTTTTTAAAAAATGTACATTTTTAAAGCATAATATTAAAAGCTGGTTTTCAATAGCAAACATGAGCACATTTCAGTGGTTTTTACTCCATGTTCATTCAACATTTATTGAGTACTGCCTGCCAGGCACTGTTCTAGGCACAGAGGATATATTACAGTGAAAAAAAAAAAATATGCAAAATCCCTCCCAGCTTGTTCCTTATGGTCCTTATATTTCTAGGAGAATACAACAATGAGCGTGTGATCTACAGTGTCAGCGAAGGGAAGGACCATCAAGAAAAACAAGAGGATGCAGTGATGAAGAGGCTTCCGGGAAAGCCTAAAGAGCCTCCATTTAAGTAGAGACATGAAGGAAGTGGGGGAGCTCTGAGAATATTAGTATTCTAAGCAAGGGAAACAAGGGCAAGGCCCTGAAGCTCGAAAGTGTTTGATTTGTTAAAGGACTGGAAAAAGGTCTGTGTGGTCAGAATACTGTGAGTGAGGGAAAGTGGTTATGATGAGGCGAGAGAGAATGTCAGCTGTGTAGGTCCTGAGGGAATCTGAGATTTTTTTCCCCTGGAATGGTGGGGAATGATTGGAAAATGATAAGGATGGAACTGCTATGATTTGCTTTATGCTTTAAAAGATTCTTGGCAACTGTGGGAAATAAATCAGAAATGGGGAGAGGATGAAACAAGGCAAGAGTAGAAGCAGGTGCACCAGTTAGGAAATTACTGCAATAGTTCAAGAGTGAGAGAGTAGCTCAGACTAGACTGCTTCTGTGAAGGCGCTGAGACATTGGCAGATTTGGGGAAAACAGAGTTGACATAATTTAATGATGAAAAAGATGTCAGGTATGAGAACAAAAATCAACAGTGATCCAAGGTTTTTGGCTGAAACAAATGGGTGAATGTTAGTGCCGTTTATTCAGGTGGGGTTTCCAGGGACTGCAGCAGTTGACCAAAAGCTTATTTTTATCTACAGGAGACAACACCAAGGGGTATAATGTGTTATTTTATCAAATGAAATACTATATGACTTGCCTGTTGCTCAAGGTCTTCGGTGTATTTTTTAACTTTTTGTTCCCGCTCTGTTGCTTCTTTCACAAGTTGTTTAAGATCAGCAAGGCTTTGGGTTTTTTTGGCAATATCAGTTTCCAATTCTTTCAACTTGGTTTCATACATTCTAAAAGTGTGAAGAAAAAGATGGTGTAGACAGGAAAAATATTTTTTCTCACATTTAAAAGCCCATTCAAGTTATTGCTCTAAAAATAATAATATACTGTTTCTTCTAGTCAAATATTTTGCAAAGTAGGTCTTTTAGAAATACATCTAACATAAAGCAGAGAGCCTGGTGTATAGTAGGTACTAAGTATCCGCAGAATAAATACATGTGAATGTAACACAAAACTCAGTGTATACATGATAGAAACAAACGACAATCCAGATCAACTGATAAACTGCTTGTCTGAAAACTTTTGCTGGGGTTCCAAGCAGGAAATGAGAGAAACCCCCTCGTCTACTTTCTACTATTATAAATGTTATTTCACTTAACCCCACACACTGAAGAATCAGGCGAGGATTTATTTAAAAAAAAAAAAAAAAAAAAAAACTCCACCTAGGGAAGAGTTGAACCACCATCTATGAACATACGATGTATGTGCAAACACGAGCCCCCTCTGACACGCTCAGAAGACTGGCAGATGGCGAGTAACACCCAATCACCAAAACGCCTTTGGCTCTCCTTTGCCCTCCTTTTCCTTTAAAGTCCTCTTACACCCCTCACTCAGGGGGAGAATCTAAAAAATTTCAAATTCTTTGTCTCCATTGCTTGGAGATAATAAACTTCTCTTTCTTTGACAACAACAACAACAAAAAAGAGTAGATTCCCAGTATTCTCAGTATGGTATTAGGACAAGAACCAAGGACCCTTTACCCAGGACTGCCTCTAGTCCACCTGCATAAACCTTTCCCTTTTCTGCTTAGAACTAACCTAACATAAATGCGGTGCAGCTGGTTCCCCTAAGGGATTTGCTGGACCAAGACTCCCATGTTAATTGCAATGATGGTGAATGCCAACCAACCCTCACCAAGTCCCTTTCTAACTATCAGGAGAGACAGATGAGGCCCTTGAGGACATTCAGGAGGAACTGAGGATACGTGGATATAAGTAACTATGAAATTAAGATAAAGATGAATTTGCCTTTTTGAAATGGGGCCAGCGGTTGTAAAGAACACAACTTCATACGGGATGACATCAACGTGCAAGGACACAGGCAGCATCCTACTGATCTCTGACTTTAATGTTTCCCGAAAAGGCTGCTTGGCATTAGAAATGAGAATGACACCAGAGCCTTTTACTGACTCATTACTTTGTGACCACTTATGTAAGGCAATGCAAGTATGAATGCTTGTTTACTCATGAATTCCCATCTCTGCTTTCATAGTCACAAAGGCTAGGTTCATAGAAGGCACACCTACTTGTAGAAAAGGTTCACGGGTTGGGAGAAAATCAAGATCAGAGACCATTAAGACACTAAAGCTGTTCCTGAATCCATTCGTGACAGGATAGCTCATTGTTCCTGGTTTGTACTTGAGGCAGAAAATGAACACCATTCAGAACATCCATTCAGAAATGAAATGGATTGGGGCTGGACAAAAGCAACATCCAGCTGCTTATAGGTCACCATCAAGTTGGGCTTGTGTGTGACAGCAATTTCATGACGCCCACCCAGCATCAACACCCTACTGGGCCTCAGCTCTGCTCTTTGCCACATAAATATTTAAGGAAAAAAAAGACTCTGGCAATGCTGGAGCAGGCAAAAAAGTGATTGTCATATTAAAACATACAACAAAACAGTTCATCAGGAAATAACAACTGAGCCAGAATAGTGTCTTTTAAAGCAATACAATTTAGAACTGATTAATCTCTGTGAGAATTTTAAACTCTTTATTCCTACCTTGTGACAACAATTGATTTCCAGCTCTTACTGTCAGCACCTTCAAGCTGTGGACCTCTGCTTTCTGCAAGTTGTAATCTCTTACCAGTTTCTTCTAGCTGAACTGTCATCTTCTCATTTAAAATCTCTAAATTATTCTTAGCTATTCGCAATTTTTCTGCAGCTTCAGTTTCCTATCATTAAAAACTAATTAGTATATAACAAAACATACTGTTCTCATAGATACAATATATTCAAATTAATCACCACAGATTAGAAAACATAAACTGAAGTTCTAAAGGCTGATTAAAAGTCAAATGAAAATTTAATGTTTCCTTTACTCCAAAACCCAATACGATAATTAGGACAAGATAATGTAAATGACGTTAGAAAAATATACTGACAAATATTATACATTGTAGTGCTTGCTTTTGTCATCTATGTCTAAAACACTTGGAATAAAGGGATAGTTTGTCTTCATACATTTAAAAGATGCTTGGTTTTGACTTCTTAATACTTGAGAGACCAAGCTATAAGTATAGGCTACATATAAATATCATAATTATTTCCATCATTAAATATCCACCTTGAGAACAAAATATAACTGACCACATTCACATACTATTGTAATCAGTTTAAAAATAATTTCAGCACCTCCCTGGTAGCGCAGGGATTAAAGTAATTCAGCGCTATCAAGCTACCCCGCCACTGTAGCATGAGTTCAATCCTCCACTAGGGAGCTACCCCACATCACATGGCGCAGCAGACCTTACCTGTCTGCCAGCTGCTCCCCTCAACCGTGTATTTCAGTAGATCTGCCTGTTCTGCTCCCCACTCTGTCTCTGGTGAATTCTCTCACCCCTGTACCTCTGGCCTACATCCCAGTTCTTATATGCATGAATAAATAAAATACATCTTTAAAAAAATAAAAATAATAATTTCAATTAATTCACTGGATCATCCATATAAGTAAAACTAACTTGTCTTGGGCAAGGAATAAATTTTGACATTTATACAGAGAAGAATGGTACAGATTGTTTATCAAGTTTCATATATACCTAATTATATAGTAGGCATTGTTATAGGTTATTATAGGTGTCCAAATATTAACCCACTTAAATCTCACAGTAGCTTTATGAAGTAGATATGTTTACTATTCCCAATTTTATAAGTGAGGAAATTGAGGGATAGAGAAGGGTTAAGAGCTTGCCTTAGTTTTTATAGCTACTAAGTAAGAGAGAGGATTTGAACCCTAGCTATGTAGCGTCTACATTATACTGTCTCTAAATGCACTAACTTTTTATTTTCAATATTGTCCGTGGTGAAATGATAGCAAACACAAAAACACAATTCCTAAATCTCTTAATACGTACTTTGAATAGACATTACATCAAATATTTCATACAGTTTTTCCTCGATGTGCTACTTAATTAAGATAAAAATTATAATCAGTAATGAAATTATACCTTTTTAAGTTCTTTTCGAAGTCTATCATTTTCAGCAACAATTTTCTCTGTGCCTTTGTTCTTGGATTCATAGTGCATGCTCAACTGACGTCCAAGATGAACTTTAAGTTTTTCTAATTCAGCCTAATTAAAAAACAAAACTATATGTTATGAAAACAAAAATAAAGGATGATCTTGTAAACTCATAAAAATTTAAAATATTTTTAGAGACCAATTTGACAGGATTAGAATTATAGCCTTCCCCTCCCCTGGTGGTGCAGTGGTTGAGCGCTGAATGAGAAGCTGCCCGCAGCCTCTGCAGTGCCGGTTCGATCCCCGCCTGCCAGCAAGGGTCCCACATGGCGCGCAGACCTCTCCTGCTGCCCGCTGCTCCCCTCAGCAATGTACTTCGGTCCTTCTGACTGCTCTGCTCCCTGCTCTGGCTCTGGTGAATTCTCTCACCCTCCCGCGCTTCTGACTGTACTCAGTGATTGTAGAAATAAATAAATCTTTAAAAAAAATAAAATAGAATAGAATAACAGCCTTCCCTTTAATACTGGTCACCTAGAGCAGTTGGTTCCCAGTCCTTGCAGCGCATTAGAATGACCTAATAACTTAAAAGAAAAAAAAAAATCGTAATATATGGCAGTACCTGCCCAGACATAACTGAATCAATTTCAGTATTAGGGGCTTATACATCTGCATATTTGAAAACAGACCCTGGAAATTATTTCAAGTTCTCAGAGAACCATTGGTCATGAGAGAAGAAGATGACCAAATAGAGCTACTCTAAATGTTCCTGTCTCCAATAAATTTTTTCTGTATGCATAAACATCTATTGCATTAAAGCCATTTTTATATAGTATGAGTGCATTAAATTTTTCTTTAAAAGTTAATAAAAATTATAATAGCAAAACATTCTATACAGACAATCATTAAAAAAGGTACCTTCAACTTTTCATTTTCTAGCTCAGTATTAGCCATTTTTTCGCTGGTCAATATTCCTGATGCTTTCTTCAACTGTTCGTTTTCCCTCTGGACTTTTTCAACTACTTTTTTCATTAAACCAATGGTTTTTTCTAGTTCTGGGATTGTCTTTCCACTTCTACCAGACTGAAAAAGAATATATTACATATTTGATTAAAATCAAATATGTTAAAACTATAATGTAAAGTATTAACAACATAATAGGCTCATTATTATACTCAGTGTTGATTCCTAACATTTGAAGCCAAAGTTTCAATTCATTATCACAATAATCTTATAAGAATTACAATTCTAAATGAATTTTATTTAGCTAATGTGCTTTCCAATATACCAGAATTTTCTTCATATGGAATAAAGCCACAAAAGACAAATCATGAATGACCAAATCACAGAGAAGCATGACAGAAGCAGAATTTCTTTAAGAATAGCCAGGGAATAGAAATTTAGTTTCTGTCAAATATAGATAGAAGAGACATGTGAAATAAAAAATCCCATGTAAGATTATCAAGAGATCAGTCACTACTTAGGTTCAATTGTTTATGATTTAAAATACAAGATATCATAGGAGTTGAGTAAAATAATGTTTTTTAATTTTGTATTTTATTCAGTATTCACATTGTTCAACAAACAGTACTAAAATATAAAGTTTTACATACTTTTAATACATAATGCATAATTAACTTAGAAAAGGTCAAATTAACAGGTTTTTTAATTTATGAAATGAATGTTACTATCAGCAACATTTTTTTCTGAATACTATTAAACTAGTCATATTTTCACATAATAAAATTTCTGAATTAATTTTTATATTACAATCGGTTTTATTTTTTGCGATCAACATCACCATATTAACAAATGCTTAAATCTTTGGCTTTGGTCTCATAAACAGTTAATCATGGTAAAAAATGAATATAAAATAACTAGGTAAGAAAAGCACAAGTATAAAAAATAATTGGGAAATGTATTTATAGAGCATTATACTAAAAAGTTGGTGTGGTTATCATAAAATATAGTTACAAAATATTAGAATAGGCCCAAGGAGAAGTTTGTAGTTACCTGACAGAACAGAAGGAAGATTCCTAGAAGAGAAATGTTTTCAAGATCAAGTTGAGGGGTATGTAACAAAAAAAGGGATGATATAGACTCTAAGTGAAATACAAAGTCATGTAAGGTGTGACAGATGATAAAAGATATTGAAACATAAAGGAAAGCTTACTGATGTTTTGCACAGTGGATGCAGAATAAAAATTGAAACTAGAGGCACTGGTAAAAGGATATTGCAACTATTATGACATATCTAAAACTTTTCCATTTCCAGTTTATAACTTCTGAAATTAAAACAAACATACGGCATATTTTCACACACTCACCCCTCTCACACGGCCCAGTTTCCGCTCAACTTCTCCTTTTTCTTTCTTAAGAAATTCACACATTTCCTTCAGATCTCTTACTTGATTCTAAAAGATTAAAGCAAACATGAAACAATTTAACAGAGCTAATGTCATTAATAAGGAGACACCTATGAACCCTCAACCTCTTCAGCTGCATTGCCAAATTGACAAGTGGGTTTCTACACCATGGAGGGTTTTTAACTAAGACATAGGCTGAATTAAAGTGTATTCATACAAGAGTATTATGGATATGAATTTCAAGAAATATTTTCTACGTTACTGCCGTAGTAAACAATATAAATTTGAGCTCAGATTCAGGTTTCAACTGTCCCATAAATTACATACATAGATCTTTCTTCATATGCTGGTGAGAAACAGAAAACTGAACTTTCTAATGTTTTAAAGTGTGATAATTATTAATGAAAAAAATCAACCATCCTCTTGCCTCAGAGCATTTAAATGTATTATTTCTATTTTCTGAAACTCCTTTTTCTAGTATAGATGACTCACTTTACAACCTCTCTCCCAGCTCTTTGCTAAAATATCATTTGATTAAGCAAGACTTCTCTTATTTCTATTTTTTTTTAAAGATTTATTTATTTATACAAGCATTGGGGTATAGGCCAGAGGTGTGGGAGGGTGAGAGAATCCACGAGAGACAGAGCAGGGAGCATAACAGGCAGAAGGACCCAAAGCACTGCTGAGGGGAGCAGCGGAGGAGATAGAAGAAGTCTGCCGCACCATGTGGGTAGCTCCCTGGCAGGCCGAGAATCAAACCTGCACTGCAGAGGCTGCGGACAGCTTCACAGCTCTGCACTCAATCCGCTGTGCCACCGGGGAGGCCCTTATTACTCTATTTTAATAGCAATTCCATATATCCCTCCCCCACACCTAACACTCAGTTTTCACAGCAGACATGCTTTTCCTCCTGAGCACTCAACATTTGCTGACATACTATATATTGACTTGTTTACTATCAATCTTCCACACTAGAGTATAAGTTCTACAAATGCAAGAATCTTCTTCATAGCCATTTCCCACGACTTAAGAATGCCTGACACAAAGCAGGTTCTCCACAAAAAAATTGTTAAATGAACAAATGTAGAAAGTATAACACTACAAAGATACTTTATGAGTCTCTGACTTCTTCACAAGCTAATAAGGTGAACATAACTAAGCAGGAGAAAAAAAGGTTTCAGATGTCAGATTATAGTTGTGTAAGAAAGAACATTAAGTTTACCTTTAATCTTGGCAAGTCCTTATTTGCTTGTTCAAGCTGAAATTTTAGTTCAATATTTTCAGATGACAACTTCAAATTTTCCCTTTGAAGTTCCTGTTCTCTTTGGCTACGATCATCTGACTCTATTTCTGAAGTCTTCAGAAAAATGAAGTTAGAAAAAATATTAAGGCTTAATAAATAAAAGCCACCTAAGACATGAATGGATAAGAAAATACTATGCTAAAAGAGAACCTTTCCCCACAGAGAAATATGAGAAATTCAGAGAGATCTGGAGAAAACAACCAAAAATTAATGCTACAATATAAAACTTGCAGGACAAAAGGAAATGCAGTTTGTTTAAATTAACAAAGAAAACAAAATCAAGAAATGACTTAATAATGTCCACATATATAATACCTCTATACTGCCCTAATGATTAAAATAATTTATGGCTTTTCCAGTTCAAAAATAAAGCATGACTGACATGTTATGGATTTTATTATGTCCCAAACCCCACACACCTCCAGTTCATAGGCTTAAGTCCTAACTCCTAGTACCAGAGAATGACAAGACTTGGAGATAGGGCTTTTTAGAGACAGCCAAGTTAAAATTAACAGAGTCATTAGGGTGAATTTTAATTCAATCTGACTGGCATTCTCTTCAAAAAGGGAAATTTGGATACAGAGGCACCACAGGAGACAGACCATGTGAAGAGACAAGGAGAAGCTATCTAAGCCAAAGAAAAAGGCATAGAAAGATCCTCCCCTCACAGCCTTAAGAAGGAATCAACCTTGTCGATACCTTGAGTTTGAACTTCTGGATTCCAGAATTGTGAGAACAAATTTCTGTTATTTAAGTCATCAAATCTGTGATGCTTTTTTATGGTAACCCTAGTAAATTAATATACAAGCCAGTGCCTTCTTCAGAAAGCTTCTTCTCATTCCTTAGATGGGAGCTAAATTCTGTCTGGTTCTGACTGACAGTCATGTTCATCAGTTGGCTAGCTATTTAAAGACCAAATGGATTCTCCTCTTGAAGTGGAAGTATGAGTCTTCCACAGCTTCTGCCCTGGTTGTATAAATTTGTCCAAGTAGTCAAGTAATAAAGTCATTGTTTAACTAGAAAAAAAAAGGCATTGGACTATACTTCTCCAAAGATATACAAATGACCAACAAGCACATGAAAAATTGCTCAAATCAAAAACCACAGTGAAGTAATGCCTCACAAATATAGGAATGGTCTATAGTAATGGAACAGCAAGTATTGGCAAGGAAGTGGAAAAAGAGAAACTTTCCTATACTGTTGGTGGGAATGTAAATTTGTGCCGCCTCTACAGAAAATGGAATGGTGATTTCTCAAAAAATTAAAAATAGAAATGCCATATAACCTTCAGGTACTTATCTGCAGCATATGAAACACTAATATTTGAAAAGATATATCCATCCCTAAACTTATTCCAACACTATTCACCATAGCCAAGACATGGGAACAATCTAATACCGTCAATGAATGACTGGATAAAGATGAGGTATATAACGAAGGCATCAAACTAGAAATAAATCATAAAAAGAAGGCAAGGAACTATCCTACCTCATGGAGATTAAAAGCCACACTACTGGAAGACCACTGGACTAACGAGGAGATCAAAGAAGAAATTAAAAAATTCTTTGAATTGAATGACAAGGAGGACACCAATATCCTAAATGTATGGGATGCAGCAAAAGCAGTAATAAGAGGAAAATATATAGCAATAGAAGCTCACATCAAAAAACAAGAAAGAACTCAAAGAAACAACCTAATCTCGAAGCTCAAAGATCTAGAAAAAGAACAACAAAAAAACCCCAAAACCAGTAGAAGAAAAGAAATAATAAAAACCAAAGCAGAAATAAATGAAATTGAAACTAAAAAAACAATCCAAAAGATCAATGAAACCAAGAGCTGGTTCTTTGAAAAAATCAATAAAATAGACAAACCCCTAGCCAGGCTCACAAAGGAAAAAAGGGAGAAAGCACAAATACACAGGATCATAAATGAAAGAGGAGAAATCACAACGGACACAGCAGAAATCAAAAGAATAATCAGTAACTACTATGAACAGTTATATGGAAACAAGTTCAACAATCTAGAGGAGATGGACAAATTCCTACAACTCTACAATCACCCAAAGCTAGATAAAGAAGAAATAGAACACCTAAACAGACCAATTACAAGCAGTGAAATTGAAATGGTAATCAAAAACCTCCCCAAAAACAAAAGCCCAGGACCTGATGGATTTACAAATGAATTCTACCAAACATTCAGAGACCAATTAGTGCCTATCCTTCACAAACTCTTCCAAAAAATTTAGAAGGAAGGGACAATACCAAACACATTCTATGAAGCCAATATTACACTAATACCAAAACCGAATAAGGACAACACAAAAAAGGAAAACTATAGGCCAATCTCCCTAATGAACACTGATGCAAAAATCCTCAATAAAATTTTAGCTATCAGAATCCAACAACGTATCCATAAGATAATTCACCACGACCAAGTTGGATTCATTCCAGGGGCACAAGGATGGTTTAACATCCGAAAATCAATCAACGTTATCCAACACATCAACAAAAAGAAATATAAAAACCATATGATAATATCAATAGATGCTGAGAAAGCTTTCGACAAAGTGCAACACCCATTCATGATAAAAGCCCTTGCAATTCTTGGGATACAAGGAACATACCTCAACATCATAAAGGCCATCTATGACAAGCCAGCAGCCAGTATCATTCTCAATGGTGAAAAGCTGAAAGCAATTCCATTAAGATCAGGAACAAAACAAGGATGTCCACTCTCACCACTGCTTTTCAATATAATACTGGAAGTCCTAGCCAGAGCAATAAGACAAGAGAAAGACATCCAAGGAATCCAAATAGGAAAAGAAGAAGTCAAACTATCACTATTTGCAGATGATATGATAATATACATAGAGAACCCCAAAATCTCCACAGAAAAACTAATTCAACTCATCAATCAATTCAGTAAAGTGGCAGGATAAAAAATCAACACGCAAAAGTCAGTAGCCTTCCTATACACAAACAATAAATCTGAAGAAGAAGAAATCAAAAAAACCATCCCTTTTATTATCAAAACAAAAAAAATCAAATATTTGGGAATAAATCTAACAAAAGAGGTAAAGGACCTATACAAAGAAAACTATAAAACACTGTTAAAAGAAATAGAAGAAGACACAAAGAAATGGAAAGACATCCCCTGCTCATGGATTGGAAGAATAAACATTATTAAAATGGCCATCCTTCCAAAAGCAATATACAGATTCAATGCTATTCCAATCAAAATCTCAATGGCATTCTTCAAAGAAATAGAACAATTATTGATGAAATTCATATGGAATCACCAAAAACCCTGAATAGCCAAAGCTCTACTGAAAAAAAAAGAAGGAAATGGAGGCATCACACTCCCAGACTTCAAACTATACTACAAAGCCATAATCCTCAAAACTGCATGGTATTGGAACAAGAACAGACATACAGACCAATGGAATCGAATAGAAAATCCAGAAATAAACCCACAGATTTATGGTCAACTAATCTTTGACAAAGGAGCAAAGACTATGCATTGAAGCAAAGAAAGTTTGTTCAATAAATGGTGCTGGGAAAACTGGGTCGCTACATGCAAAAGAATGAAGCTTGACCACTACCTCACACCATACACAAAAATCAACTCAAAATGGATTAAAGAATTAGACATAAGACCTGAAACCATAAAATATATAGAAGGAAATATAGGCGAAACACTACGTGATTTGCACATCAAAGACATCTTCACAGACACATCACCCAAAGCAGTGATAGTGAAGGCAAAGATAAACAGCTGGGACTACATCAAATTAAAGAGCTTCTGCACAGCAAAAGAGACAATAACAAAAACAAAGAGAAACCCCACCAACTGGGAGAACATTTTTGCACCCAACACTAATGATAAAGGACTGATCACAAAAATCTGCAAAGAGCTGATGAGACTCAACAACAACAAAGAAAATAATCCAGTCAAAAAATGGGCAGAAGAGCTAAAAAGAAACTTCTCTGAAGAGGAAATGCAAATGGCCAACAGGCATATGAAAAAATGTTCAACATCACTTGTAATCAGGGAAATGCAAATCAAAACTACCATGAGATACCATCTCACACCAGTGAGAATGGCACATATTAAAAAAACTAGCAACAACAAATGTTGGCGAGGGTGTGGAGAAAAAGGAACTCTTCTGCACTATTGGTGGGAGTGCAAACTGGTCCAGCCACTATGGAGAGCTGTGTGGAGATTTCTGGACCTACTAAACATAGAGCTTCCATATGATCCAGCAATTCCACTCCTAGGTATTTACCCAAAGGACACAGAAACATCAATTCCAAAGAGCACCTGCACCCCTATGTTTATAGCAACACTGTTTACAATAGCTAATCTTTGGAAACAACCTAAATGCCCAAAAATAGATGACTGGATCAAGAAGATGTGGTACATATATACCATGGAATATTACTCAGCATTCAAAAAAGATAAACACATGCAATTTGCAGCAACATGGATGGCGCTGGAAGGGATCATGCTCAGCAAAATAAGCCAAAAAGAAAAAGAAAAATACCGGATGGTCTCACTCATAGCAGGAATCTAGAAAATTTAAATAAGGGACCAGGAAAATGAATATAAGAAAGTGAAAATCAAAATCAACAAAAAACTATGAACCAGAGACACTTTTTGGGGGGTAGGGGGCGGGAGGGGAAGGATTGGGGTCAGAATGGGGCATTTGCAATTGTATGGGGGAATATAAAAATAAAATTTATTATTTAAAAAAAACAAAAAAAAAAGAGGAAAAAAAAAGATGAGGTATATATACTTGATGGTATATTAGTCAGCTTTAAAAAGAAAAAGAAATCTCATGTTGTACAACAATATGTATGGAACTTGAGGTGATTGTTCTAAGTAAAATAAGAAAGAAAAAGCTGACTATCAGATGGTTTCACTCATGTGGGATATAAAGAAACAAAGAAAATGAACTAAGAGAACACAACAGAAACAACTCTTAGACTCTGATAACAACATGGTGACTACCAGATGAGAAGGGAGGTAGGAGTGGGAGCAATGGGTATAGGAGGTTCATTTGATAATGGTGACTGGGTGGTGGCTAGTGGTGTGGCACATACTTTTATCAAGGTATGAAGTTTAGGAGTTTAGAAAACAAGAAAACACAAAACCACTAATTTTTTTTGTAGGAAGTAGTCAAATGTTAGGGCTTAAGGAGTTTATTAACAGTTAATATATATAACAAATCCAAATGTATCTATTATTTACTGTAAGAAAACTCAGCACTAGTCACTATAAGAAAACACAGCAAACAAAATAATAAAGGACTGCCATGTGCTCAAACCTGACTCATGTCCTTTCTCTGCTGGACAGGTACATCAGTTTCAGAGTATGCCTGGGCATCCTCAGCCACTGACTCATGGCACCTATCTGGGGGATAATACTGGTCCTCCCCAGCAGATTCTTCTGGATCCATTTGGTTGCTGTGACTCACATCTTCAGTTGTCCGTCCCTTTCCTTTCCCATTCTTGCCTAGCTCATTCCCTTCCTTGATTTTATGTTCCCATTTATTTTCTTCACATCAGTCTTGATTAATTTTCTCAATTTCAAGATCTGGTTCATTTTCAAAATTGGAGTTAAAACCTGCAAAGGTCCCATTAGTTTAACCAAATGAACTAGACATTTTTTCGTCTTTCCTTAGATTTACTAAATTCAGAAGGATCCATAATATCTTCTGCTTTGTGTTTTTCTTCATTACTGTAATACCGTATATTATTTCCAGGTACCTGATGATGTAAGCTGACATTGGCATCTTTTTGCTTCCCATTTTTAATTCTGAGCACAGTTAAGACTTATGTTTTTGTTCCTGTGCAAAATGTTCTTTTTGTGAACAGAATTATGCCTGTATTTATTAACACTGGTAGCAAGGGTAGAAAGTGTAGTTGTGTCACATAACAAATTCTGCTTGAAGCAGATGAAAGAAAAGAAACATGAAAAGAACAAAAGGAAAAAAAGCAACAACAAAAATATACAGACTAGATGGCTTAAAATAAGATATGACAATTCTACATTAATAATTCTTTAAAAAGAAAAAACACAAACATATCAAGTTTGAATGAAAAGTAATGCTATATTTTTTCTATTTTACCTAATCGTATATTCTTGTCACAGCAAAACACACACTAATTCTACATTTAAAATCACTAGAAATTTCCTATAATGAGGTTTTACTCCAAATGTAAGAATCTTAAGTTTTTGTTAACAGATAGGAAGGATTCAGGAATTTAGCTTATATTAAGAATAAAAGTAAAAGTTAACTTTATTGTATTAATAGTTGTGAAAGGAATCTAATGTTTTTAGCCAGATAAAGTTGATTTTATTCTTAAAATTTAAAAACAGAAAAAAGAAAAGACTTACACTTACTGAAGGCCTAGAAAACGTGTCCTTTGAAAACTGTTTTTCTAAAGTATGAAGTTTTTCTTGGAGGTATCTGTTTTGTAAACGTAAATCTTCTATAACAGAATCTCGAGAAAGGGCTTGGTGGGTCCTATGGACAACAACCACAAAGATTCTTTACTACTCAAATTGTAATTTTTCACTGTTTTACTACATTCAAATTAAAATTATTAGCACTATATTTTAATTATATATAACTTTCAACCTTTACAAAACTTTAATAAGGATTTGACTATATTATGACTATTTACATTATAAAATGATTCTCTACAGATGATTCACTATAGGGCTCCTTGAAAGTATGTGTTAACAAATATATTCTGATTTACAAGAATATATTAGCATTTTGAAAGAACATACATCTATATAGAATTGTATAAGGAAGCTGAACTAAAATACCCAGTATATTTAACATTATATAATAATATTTTAACATTCAGGTGTCCCTTAAAAGCTCAAAGATTTTAAAAGGCCATTTCAAGTTACCACTCATCTCTGTGGCCCAGAAGATCTATAATGGGGCACAACCACACCTACTCAACCTAATAATGCCTAGGACTTTACCTTTACCTAGGTATATAAATCCACCAACACATATGGAATGTTCACGCCTGCCTTTATGTTTCTGATTTTTTAATATGCCTTTATCCCCCTTTAATACCTTTAATATTGTAGATCTTTATTTACATCTGATTCATAAAATTCAGAAATTCACACCTGAACTGAGAGAACAATCTTAATTTCTGCTATAAAGTTTTGTCCAATTACTTCAACCACACATTCACATTATTAGAAGGGAACAAAGGGCAATTAAAAGTTATTAGAAGGTATCAAAACTAAAACATTTTGATCATTGTGAAAACTGCAAAGGAGGATAAAAGGGTTTAGCTTTACTTTGAACATATGTTTAGACCAAGAAAAACATGGAAGGATAGAGCCACCACTGGGACTGGACAGTAACTATAACCAGATGTCAAAATAAAGAATTCTTCACTTTTTCTTTTCTATCTAGGAAAATTCTGAAGAATTTAAGAAAACAATGCCTTAGAAGGGAAGAAGATAGAGTGTTTCTTTAAAGGAGATCAACCTCATATGTTCACATTACATTAATGACACAACTACAGAAATAAATAGCACTAATGATAGTTTTTTTAAATGAACAAAAAGGAAAATAAAGTATGACAAATTTAAGAATGGTTAAGTATTCTCTGTGCAATTATTACATGTAGCTACCAGACTTTGACAATGATCTCTAACATGATTACAGGTCATTTATTTGTAAGCCAAGGAAGTAAGGTAGCATATGTAAAACAAATCTAAGTGAAACAGAAAATTATAAATAGGTTTGCCATTAGAACATGATTTTATTTTTTGCTTTCTATTACCATCAATATATCAGAAGACATAGCTTACAAAGAAAGCAAAACAAAAAAAATTCAACGACTGCTAGAAATAACATGGGAAGTTCTGGTTCTAAGTATAATAGAGTAAATACATTCAATCTTGTTTCTCCCAAATGCATGGAATAGCAGTTCAGAGACTTAGACAAGTATATATGTTATAGATTGGGACATCTAGTGGAATTTGAAGTATTAGTAAATAGGTAGTGATTTACCCTCTTTTCCTCTGCTACTGCTTGGCCTGAACACAACATTACTTAAAACATGTAGGTAGGTGAGTGTTAGCACTGAGGGAGAGTATTTCAGGGAGGTCTTCTAGCTCCAGTTCTAGCTCCAGTAAACAGAAAGGGCACTTATAAATACAGAAAGCACAGAACCCTCTCCTTTCTCTCCTTTCTCTTTTCTCTCATGTGCCAGCCCTCAAGTAATCCCAAGGCAATAGTGGCAGAGACAGCAAACAGAAATGTACAAAAGTCAAAATATTTAGGGAGAGAGTCTTTTCCAATTGGTAGAGCTGTGACTGGTAAGGGCGTATTGTGAAAGTAGTACAGCCAACCCCCTACCCTTGCCCCTCACATGCACACCTCACTCCTGCACCCATTCTGCTTTCCAGTTTGTTTTGCTGCAGATGTATGCACAACTGCTGCAGTGTCCAGTAGAATAGGGTAACTTTAAAGCATCATGCTTGGTTCAAATCAGCAAAAAGGTGAATTCTATGGAAAGTATTAGGGAAATAACAATAGAGAAGTAGTTCAAGTAGTTCATAAAGTTGTTTATGAACTTCTGGGCTCAGTCTTCAGCTGCACATGCACGGATCTGGTCCTAAATGAATACTAAAGACTTTAAGAGCTGAACTAACACACATAAGGCAGTATTATCATCATGGCAGGGCAGAGCCAGGACAGATTTGAAGAGCACTGTAAGGGCTTTGAAAACTGAACTGATACTGGAACCATACCCCACAGAAAGCAGGTTGGAACTTCAGATCTAAAACTCTCCAAACCACTATCTGCTAAAACAAAAACATCTACATTTTAATAGACTTTAAATGTCTATTTAAATGTGGTTTATAGCCATAACCCAGAGACTTCAAATATAATTTTCAAAAGTTCAAGAATACAATCTAAAATTATATGGCATATAAAGAAACAGGAATATCTCAACTCACGTGAGAAAAGACAATCAGCAGATACCAACCTTAAAATAACACGTTTGTTACATTAGTTTCTATGGTCAATCATGTTTTCTTTATGATAATGGCGAGCACATTTCCACATAATTGCTTACCTCATATACGATAGGTCATTTTCTAAGTCAAGATTTCTCTTCTTTAATTCTTCCAACTCTTTTTCTGACTCCAAAGCACGTACCCCCATAACTTGATCAACAGTTACACCAGTTGTTTTTAGTTTCTTCTGCAAAGTAAGTTTTTCCTTGTCAGCTCTGTGGGATTTAACATAGAATCATGAAAATATGCCAATCACTGTGGCTTGTTCAACTAACTATGCTTCAGCTTCTTCCTCAAAAGACATATATATAAAAATAGGATCATTCTATATTTGCTATAAGCTAACTTATTTCAAGACTAAAGGAAACTATTTTTATAAATTGTTAAAATATATTTTAAGCACATTTTAAAAATAAAAAATGAACCATAGTTATAACCTAAATAAAACTAGGAAACTCTTCACATTATCAAGTAAGATCAAACTATGTAACTTCCATATCACTATTAAAGGCTTTATACACAATTAATTAGACTTTTGTTAAACTGAAACTCACTTGGCAAAAAGATCCTTCAAAGTACTCAACTGCTTTGTTAGAATGTAGACTTCTCCCTCTTTCTCTTTCAATTTGTTTCGTATTCCCTCTATTTTGGTTTGCCACTTTTTACCTTCTTCCCACCTAATTAATTCTTCTTTAGCACTCTGTAAACAATAACAAAAGAGGAAGAAAATTATTAACATTATTTTAAGTTTTAAGAGTTATCAATTAGAATTTACTATAACAATAGTGAACCAATATTTCCTATAGTAAAAAGGTTCCATTTCCTATGTGACTGCTAGACTTCTTAGGCATGCCAAGCTATTAGCAAAAATGTCTTTCAGTTTAGGAGTCTGAATCCTAACCTGTAGATGAAATTCTGGGGAATAGATTGGACTATTGCCAACACCCTTAGAGGTCTTTAAATAAAGATTCTAATATATATGGTCTTGATGACTAAAGTAAGCTGTTAACAAAGAATGTGTATATGTAAGTGACAAAACCAATTTTATCAACCTATAGCAACCTCCTAATATCACAGTCCCTTCAAGGGGTTGTTCTTTGGGTTATTTTTTTTTAAAGATTTATTTATTTTTATACAAGTACTGGGGTACAGGCAAGAGGTGCAAGAGGGTGAGAGAATTCACCAGAGACAGAGCGGGGAGCAGAACAGACAGATGGACCAAAAACACTGCTGAGGGGAGAAGTGGGCAAGACAGGAGAGGTCTGTCATACCATGTGGGTATCTCCCTGGCTGGCTGGGAATCAAACCCACACTGCAGAGGCTGTGGACAGCTTCACAGTGCTGTGCTCAACCCACTGTGCCACCAGAGAGGCCCTGGGTTTATTATTTTTATCAGTAATTTTTATTACAAAATAGTTTATTCGTTAACCTATAAGAAAATTTTAAGCAGTTCTGCTCAGATTACAGAATCAATTTATGAATGGGTTGATAATGAATGGGTTGATAACTTATGAATGGGTTGATAATACTGCAAATATTGAATATATTCAAAATAATTTTTTTTTTTTACCCTGAGATAACAGGTTAGTCTACTGAAAGACAAGTAGGAAAAACACTTTAGTCAAGGTAGAAGACTAAAAATAACCCACTTTACTTGCTAAAAGTCAAAAGCACTAATCTTAATAGCTAATTACATAGGGAATATGACATAGTTGGATATGTAAGAGCTGAAGGGATTTCTGAGGTATTATAATGTCACAGGAAAGTGACACAAGATATTTAGTAATGTCTAAATAAGAGTTACATTATTGGTGTTCCTTCAAGTAGACTTATATAAATTTTTATAAAGGACAAAAACTTGTCTTAGACGTCTCTATATTTTCCAGTATGACTTTATGTATGTATATCCAGTATGAATTAGATACTTACATTAATAAAGTACATTATCTGTTCAATTACATATTTAATTTAGTCTACCACTACCTTAAAATGTATTAATCAATATATTTTTTCACATACCTTTTCTTTTATAGGCTTTATTTCTACCTCATTCATCTTTCTTTCCAACTGACTTTCCAGTTTTTTAATTTTCTTTTGCAGTTCTTCAATTAGGCTTTGTTTATTATCTATGATAGGCTTGCTCTGAAAAATAAGCATTTTTATATTTTAAAAATTAAAAAAGTACAAAAAATACATAATAAATATTTTAAGTACAGAAAGTTTCAGTGACTGTTGCTAATCATGCTCTCTAAATGACAGTATTTATGTATAAATATGACATGGTAGCTGCTACTGTGTTTTAATATTTGCTACTCTAGAACTGAAAATACAATAGAGATGACTGTAGGAATCAACAATATTAATCAAAGTGATTTAAAGGCTAGTATCAGCAAATACAGATAAAATTAAAAAGTGGGAATAAACTCCCACCTATGTATTAGAAACCAACACATTATCAAGATATAAAATTACCTGTAATCCACTGGTTAGTCTTTTAATTTGCCTTTTCAGTTCATCATTCTCTTGATCAATTTCATCTTTCTCTTTAAGAATTTTATTATAGGCTTTTTGTTTTTTTTGTAGTTCATTGGTAATGTCATTCAAATTATCAGTTAGTGAGTTCTCTTTGCTTTTACTTGTTTTAAGAGCTTCTTTCAATTTTGAAAGATTTTCACTTAAATCTTCAATTTGTGACTAATTAGAGACAGAAAGATTTAGCTTATAAAATCTTCAACAAGAATCAGTGATATAAGCAAAAACAAAAAAAGTATAACATAAATATATTAAAAAGAAAGTTTCTATCTAAATTTTTAAGGAAATAAGGAAATAAAAACTACTACATATATATTTCCATCTTCATTTCAAATGAATCAAGTCTACTTTGAGGAGAAAAAACAAAACTAGAGCAAACAGTCTAAAGCTATCAATGTGCATATATATATATATATATATATGTATGTATAGCTATCCAAGAATTCCTTAAAATGAAATCCATATTCATTATCAAAAAACACTGCATATCAAAAAGGATCCTCTTTCAATGGTAATCATCAGGAATTTTATTGTATTAATTTTTGCATTCATGATGTTCACCTTTAGTTCTTTCGTATGCCGATCAACAATTTGTTGAACATTGAGATTTGCCTCTTTCTGAGAAGTTGCAGAAATAATACGTTCTTCAGCTGCTGCTGTCATCTCTGCCCGAAGTTCCAAAAGTGCGCGACTAAGTGCCTAAAATTTACAAAAATCTAAGTGTTTTGGGAAATATTTATATTTTATATGAGCAAGATGTAATGCAAAAAATAAAAAACAGCTTTATTACTTTTCACTATTTTACTAAAATTCCATGATTTTAATAAAACATATTTCACAAACTAATAACCCAACTTTTTCAAATGAATTTCCTTTAGTAATTTCACTGAAATCTTTCCAAATTGAGTGTGAGAGTTCAAAATCTTGGAAATAATAATTTTGCGAGCCCAGAATTAAATTGCGGGATTTTATATTATAAAAAGCAAGTTTGCTTGATTTTCAAACATTCATGTTTAGGTATTATCCAAATGGCTCACTTCTATAAAAAAAAAAATTGAATTTATTTATTTATTTATTTTAAAGATTTATTTATTTATGTATACAAGAGCCGAGGTATAGGTCAGAGATGCAGGGGGTGAGAAACCCACATGGCACAGCAGACCTCTCCTGGCTCACCTGCTGCTCGCCTCAGCAGTGTCGCTGCTCCCCTCAGCAGTGTACTTCGGTCAATCTGCCTGTTCTGTTCCCCACTCTGTCTCTGGTGAACACCCCCCACATCTCTGGCCTGTACCCCAGATCTTGCATGCATAAATAAATAAATCTTTAAAAAAATTGAATTTAATTAGATAAGAAAGTTATAAGATTAGGAAAGACTTAAAATTTGCCAATAAATTTCATGAGCTAGTGTTGAAAAGTAGCACCTTTTTAAACAACTATATTTATCAAATCTGAGATATGTAAAAAAAAAAACCCTAATTAATCTGATAATCCCTGATCAACTCCTTCTTATGTAACTATCACTGTGACCTCCACTTTAATTTTTCCTTCTCATTGTTATATCGTCTTGTTAAATCCCAAACTTGCTCAATTATTTAAATTGTTTGATATAGCCTTACTAGCATTAGAAGAGAAAACAGAAAGGAAATAGAACTCCCAATAGAAAAGGAGAGGAAATAATGGAATTAATACTTCCCCTTATTTCCTACAGATTATCCCAAATCTGACTGATGACAATATAAAAATATAAACTGGACTACACCCACATTTAAAAAAAACACCAGGAGGGATGAACACAAGGGAATACGGTGATTGCTCATAGGTGATACAGTGGTGAGAGAACTATGTAGACAACACTGATGTAAGAAAAATTTAATTAAAAATAAATACATAAAAATACCAATACGCTACTAGAAAGAATTTCCTCGAAAGCTCCTGCTTACCAGCATTAGATAAGGCCTCATTTAATTACAGCAGACACATTTTTTTTAAATCAATCTGTCATATTTTTCCTAAATGTTGATAATATTCTGTTGTTACTTACTTTTTGTTGTTTCTCTTTCAAGGCTAGCTGGCTCTTAAGTCTTTCTACTAGATTTCTCATTGTAGTTGTTGGAGCTCTTGAATTTGCTTCTTTTTGAGCCTGAAGTTCAGATTTTAAACTCCGTGACTCCTTTTGTGACTGGGCTAGAAGGGACCTTAGGTCCTCTACTTCTGTTTTCACTTTTTTTACTTCATCTGCATGGTTTTCTTGGAGCCTAATACAATATATATAACATATGTATATAAAGCATAACATAAATATGTATAATGTATATGTAAGTAGCTTTACAATCTAAGTTCTGAACTGAATCCAAAAGAACAATCCTTTCTTCCACTTAACTATTCTTAAACTTCACATGAAAAAGACATTTCCCTGCAGTTTCTGAATACTAAATTTGACAATGATTGTATCAAATGTTTTTGTGGCTCCTGATAAATATAGAAAATAGATAAAACAGCACCTTAAATATTATGGTTTCTACAAGATGTGACTGTTCATTGTGTATCAGGATTTCTTGACATGGCAATATTGTCATTTTTGACTGGGTATTTCTTTGTTGGGAGAGGTTTGTTGGTGAGGGAGGGGACATCACTGCCCTGTCCATTGTAAGAAGAGCAGCAGAATCTTTTGCATTTACCTACAAGATTAGCTGCCCAATAGTACAGTCTAGTTAGGACAATCAAAACTGTCTCCAGACATTACCAAATGTCCTCAGAGGGAAGAAAGAGAACAAAATTACTTCAGCAGAGATACACTGCTCTCTGACAGATTTCAAAGACAAAATATAAACTTGCACAGAAGTCACAAGTATTATCAATTTGTTTATGGTTCCAAAGTCACTTATATTGCATCTATAACCATATTTATATTGATGGAAGTGAGACAACCTAGGTAAAAATATTATGTGGAGCCTTCCTGGTGGTGCAAAGGGTTAAGACACAACCTATGAAGCTGTCCGCAGCCTTTGCAGCATAAGTTCGATCCCCGGCTGGTCAGGGAGCCACCCACATGGCTCAGCAGACCTCTCCTGACTCGCCTGCTGCTCCCCTCAGCAGTGTACTTCAGTCAATCTGCCTCTTCTGTTCCCCACTCTGTCTCTTGTGAATCCTCTCACCCCCCGCACCTCTGGCCTGTACCCTAGCTCTTGTATGCATAGATAAATCTTTAAAAAAAAAAAAAACCATTATGTGTCAATAGGATGAGAGTCCTGTTTTAACAGGTGGACTAAGTCATGGACTAAGTCATGGACTAGTAAGCCCTGTCCCAACATCCAGTGCAAACAATTTGGCCCACCATACTGACCATAAGGCATCAAAATGACAAAACTGTCAGGTCCTGACTGATGACTATCTCACAATATCCTAAAGGGAGAAGGAGGAGATCATCCACGCACAGTGGAATGTATCCTGTCTGCTCATGCTCAGGCACATCCCAGCCCAGGTCAATCTATGATACACTGCTCTCCTCCACCCCAACACCTGGACCTACCCTTCAAATATCTCCTAATTCCCCTTTGAGGAGCCAGGTTAATCTCCTTTCTGGCATTCAGTCCCTCATGCATGAGCCTTTAATAAGCCTTGCCTGGTTCAAATATATCTAGAGCTCTCTGTTGAGTTCTTTTCTCTAGAGGGGATTCTTCTAAGGACAGGGTCTATAACAGAAGTAGATACTATCAACAGCTTATTCAATTAATCCTATTGCTCATTTAGCATTAATAAGTCTTATACAGTGATTTATATATAGTTTACTGTATATAGATGCCACATTAGTAAGTTCAATACAGAGATTCAAATTATTAAAACTCTGAACAATAAAAGGAAGATTGTTTAAACCATGATTAAGTGTTAAACACTTTGAGACTTGCAGCTCACAGCAAAAATAAAGTGACCTTAAGTAATCATCAAACTGTGAAAATACAAGGTTTTCTAAAGAAATCAATTAGATCTATAATTTCCTGAGACATTAAAACATGCATAGCAATGTGCAAAAACAATGTATGTACAATCTACTTTGAAAAAAATGCTAATTTTGTAAACCAAGGAAAGAGACTCAAAGTACAATTTTATATACCAAAACATGAAAGAAACTTACTATACTCAAAATAATAACTTAAGTGTAAAATAGAATGGGAAAAATTATATTAAAAATATACCACATGCTATAGCTAATTCTTTTTTCTTTTAGAGAATAATTTCTTAAAAGTAGCAACTTCTCAATAATGAACAAAATACTATTAATTCCTTAAGTGGCATCTTAGATAACTAAGTAAAGATTCAAAGATTCTAATAAGGGCTTCAAAGCTAGAGTGAAATTATAGTTAAGTAGTTCAATATCCTACTCTTTTCAGACAAGAAATCAAGGTCCAGAGAAGGCCTTTTCTATAATGATTAGAAAATACCTAACTACATACCTATTTTAGGCATAAAATCTATGTTCTGATAATTGGTTGAGCAATGTGTATAATCTCTAATACACAAAATATTGTGACACCTTTACTGTCATTACAGTCATAAAAAATTAATTTTTCAGGCCTCCCCTGGTGGCACAGTGGTTGAGCAGTGGGCTGCGAAGCTGCCGCAGCCTCTGCAGTGCTCATTTGATCCCCAGCCACCAGCGAGGGTCCCACATGGCGTGCAGACCTCTCCTGCTGCGCCCACTGCTCCCCTCGGCAGTGTATTTCATCAGTCTGCCTGTTCTGTACCCTGTTCTGGCTTTGGTGAGTTCTCTCACCCTCCCACGCTTCTGACTGTACCCAGTGCTTGTATAACTTAATTAATTAAAAAATATATATTTAAAAAAATTAATTTTTCATTCAGCAACTATATATTGACTCTGATGTTTCCTAGAAACTCTTAAAGGTGTGTATATAAAACTTTCATATTTATGTTAGTTTACAATTTTTAAATTGCTTTCAAATTTACTATCATTCAGCCTTTATATTCCCATTCTGAAAGAGCCAACGTGATAACTTTCATTCCATTTTACAGATGATGAACCAGAAGCTTGAGAGATTAAACATGAGATTCTGGACAAGAATCTGGGTTGGTCTAAATCAGACTGACTAGATTCAGACTGCGGTTTCCTACCTCCTCCTTGGCATGTCACTGTACCTCCCTGGGGTCTAGTTTCTGGAAAATGGGGATAATAATAATCTATGCTCTCAGTGGTCTCAGTATAAAAAGAGATGACATACATGAAACTTGTAGAACTGTACATGACATAACAATTATGTTTATTGTTCATCATGTCGTTATTACCATTTGCCTATTTTTAACAATACATTTCCAAATAAGACTCACCGTAATTTGACATTTTCAAATTCTTTGATTTTTAATTCAGTGATTTCTTTTTGTCGCTCTAACTCTTGTGATACTTTTTTTAGTTTCATCAAAAGTGAAGAGAGAGAGTCATCTTGTTCTGCCACTGTCTGTTCCATCTCAGCCAGACGAATAAAATGCTTATTGGTAACAACTGGAGCAGGAGACTGCTTTATTAAATCCTATGAAATACCAATATATTAAGCATGTGCATATAAAACTCAATACTATGCTTTTTTCATAATTTTAACTGACTCCTCAAATGTTGTGATACCTAATCTAAAATTTAATTCTTACACATCGTGGAGGAACAATAAATGTTGATGGAATTAATGTCTTAGGGCTTGAGAATGTTATGGTCCACACATTAGAAAGGAAAGGCAGGTCATTCATACGTACACATCACAATGATCAAAAGAGGCAAGTCTGAACTCAAGTTGGAACATGGGAATAGTTGGAGACAAGGAAACTTGTAATGAGCAGAATTTGAAAGGAAAGAGGTCAGATCATGGAAATAGATCTTCAAGTAGATGGTTAAGAAATGTGAACAAGATTTTGTGGGCTGCTGGGTTCTGGGTCTAGGGAGAAAAATGAGCTGTGTTTTCAGATGATGCTAGCAATTACAAAAGAAAAACAAACAACAAAGAAGAGAGGTAAATTTTCAATCATATGTCTCAAAAGTCAAAAAAGAACAGAAAAAATTCTTAGAATCTTACCCAAGCAGTCTGTTTAAATTTATTGAGTGAACTATCAGCCTGTAGTTCTAACTTATGATGAAGAATATGAAGGTCTTCCTCATGTTTCTTAACAATTTCTCTTTGCTCCTATTTTACAGCAAATAAACAAATATATCTTAAATTATGATTCAAATAGGTTCATAAGCTTAAGATTTAATATTTCTAAAATCCCCATGGAATACAAAAGGAATGCTATCTGCATATATATTTCTATCAGCATAATTTCCCCTTAGCACAAGTTCAAATTGTGCCCAGCCTTAGGTGACAATTTATTCCTACTATGAGAATAACATGTATTCATCATCTTTTAACTTGTTTCTAGAACATTTTTTAAATGTTAGTTTTCCCCTCCAAGCTTCTAGCAAATCTGATTTTCTCTATCAGTATGATACATAGATTTAATTTGAATACACTGCCTCAATCTTTACTTATACATTCAACTGATATTCTTAAAAATCATACAGTTTCACCATGACAACTATTACTGGTGTAGTCAGTCCATAAAAGAAAGATATACATATACAAACTGTCAGTTTTACGTACAAATCTGTAGTCCAATCACGTGAAAGCAAGAATTCCTAAATAGAATCACTTGAAAGCAAGAAATTACCTACCACTTTAAGGCAGAGTAGTATTAGGTATTTGACTGAAAAACAAAATAAAACAGCATTCATAACATAACATAAAACATACTATAATACCTCTCTGGCTTTTTCAAGAAGATGTTGATACTTCTTTAAAACTTCTTCTTTTTGATTTAACCTTGCTTGCATGTTGGCAATGGTCTGATGAGCAATTTTCAATGTGTGATGAGATTTTGGTTCTACTTCTTTTCTGCCTAGCTCAGCAATAAGCTTTTCTCGTTCTGCAGTGGCAGGTAATCGAAGTCTCAGCTCATTGATTACCTTGTCTCTTGACAGAATATTTTGCTCTGCTGACCGTAAAGCAGATTCTTTTTCTTTTAACTTCTGCAATAATCAAATCACAATAAATTATTAGTTTATTTTTCTTTCAAAAATATTTTGTCTGGATTTTAGATTAGTTATAAGCAAAATTAGGAATTTTGCCTTATTTTTCATATCACCTATAATAGCCAAATGACACTTAATATGGTTAAATTAATTGCATTTCTGTGATGACAATATTTAGGTGCACATTTTATTTATAAGATTATCGCAAGTGATAGAAACTTCATTGTTATGAAAATTAATTTTAATTAAGGTATTTTATTTAGATATTGTAGTTTTACTAGAAATGTATAGTGGTATTAGATTTAGAGAGGGAATATAATAATTATTTTTATTTTAGCCCACTGACTATCAGAGCACTATAAGATAATCTATAAAAGTCAACTGAATATAAAAACTGGAATTTTAGTGGTCCAAGTCAATGAAACATTATTGCAAAATCTACAGTTTATTAATGCAAAGCAGAAAATAGCTTTAATCCTCAGGAGGATTATGGTAGATGATTTAAATGAACCAACTCAGTGGCATTTCACATAAATGACAAATTGTACAATTACTGAAGATACCTAACGTCCTTCAGCTGATTAAGAACATACAGTTTTACTTGCATTTAGTTAATCTATGTTTAGATTTAAAATAAAATGAAAATCACAGTTTTTATATTATTTTCTGTACAATATAATGAAGAAATATTTGGTTACTTATTAATCAAATTTAAAACCTAAATAAAGTATCAATTTCTAGCTTACCTTCAAGCCTTTAACCACTTAGAAAAAAGGAGCAAATTGAAAACTGATTCAGAATATTCAACATGCACTTAAAGAGTAAACATAAAGATGAAAACATTTTTTGATAATACAGGGGAAGACAATTATTCAAAAAGATATTATGCAATTTTTGTTTTCATGCTCACCACTACTCAGTGTGCACAAAAGTAACAAGTACTGATTAAAATGGATAGTGAGGGCCTCCCTGGTGGCGCAAGGGGTTTAGACGCAACCTATGAAGCTGTCCCCAGCCACTGCAGCACGAGTTTGATCGCCGGCTAGGGAGTTACCCACATGGTGCAGCAGACCTCTCCTGGCTGGCCCGCTGCTCCCCTCAGCAGTGTATTTCAGTCAATCTGCCTGTTCTGCCCCTACTCTGTCACTGGTGAATCCTGTCACCTCACTCCCCCCCACCTCTGGCCTATACCCCAGATCTTGTATGCATAAATAAATAAATCTTTAAAAAAAATAAATGAACAAAATAGACAGTGAATTCAAATCTGTCATATCAGTTTTTCTTTATTGGCTATAGAAACATAGTGGACTGTGATGAGGACTATGGGTGCCTTGGTGGGTGTGGTGTGGCAACAGACACCTGAAGCATTAGAATTCTATATTTTGAATCATAGTGTTATAAACCAATGTTTCCTTAATTCAAAATATATTTGTCAAGTGAAATTATTGAATGGTAGAAAAGGAAAGTGGAATTAGTAAAAGATTCATCATTTTAAGCTTTACCATCTCTAAAAATATTAGTTAGGAAATTCCACAAACATACCCATAAGATACTAATCAAAATGAAAACTCTTTTCATTACCTCTTCTAGTGATTTGCAAGTTGCCCGTGTTTCTAGGATTATTCGAACATTCTCCTTAATTTTTCTTAGAGCAATCTCAAGTTGATTTGGAAGAGGCAAACTAGGGTCTGGCATTGATCCTGTAACCTCTTCAAACTTTTAAGAAATAGCATTAAAAAAGAAATATAGTTACAGCATTGAAAACGTATTATTGTTTACTATTACATGACAAGACATGATTAAACCCCACCTATATTTGAAATGTACAAAGATAACATCAACTAAAATTCCACCTGGCTTCAGAAGATACTGCTATTGATTAACATTACAGGTCATGCTACCGAATAGCGAACAGTCTCAATCATACATACCTTTTGTGCTGCATTCAGTATTTCACTTTGCTGACGGTCAAAAATATCTAGTTGACGTTCCAACTCAACTTCTCTTTGGTCCCATGCCATTTGTCTTTCTTCATGAAACTGAAAAAAAAAAAAAAAAAGTTTGTGTCAGACACACATAACCCACGTACCAGACATATAGCAGTTAACATACATTATCTTATTTAATCTTCACTACAACCCCACTACTTGTGAATAATTTAAACAGATAATTATGAAGAAATTTCAATTGATAATCACTGTTTAATAATAATTATATTTAATGAACATATATATTTTTAGTCACTATCACTGTTTTCATTTTATGGAAAAGGAAGTAAGATCAGAAATGTGAAGCAATTTGCCTAAGATATAGGCAGAACTGGAGTCAGGATTTCAATCAGCCTGTTCATCCATCATATATCTATCCATGCAAAATAAATTTAAGTAGTAGATGCAATACACTATTCCAGGCAATATAAACATTATAATCAACAGAACCAAGTCCCTTCCATCATGAAACATATGGTAGTGAGGAGACAGTAAATAAATATGTAATAATATGTCAAAGGATGATGAGTGACATGGAGAAAAATGAAGCCAGGTATCTCTATTTAGGGAATCCAGAAATAATAAAAATATATAAAATGAACCTTGTTTTGCTGTACAATTTCTTCCTCCAGACTGCTGATTGTATGCTCATATTCAGAAATTATATTATTCAAATATTTTATTTCTTCTTTATCCTTGACTAATTCTCGATTTAGTTTAAGTTCTTGAAGACGAAGTTCTTCTATTTTCATATGCCAATTGATTACCTAAAGATCAAAAATGTAAATACTATGTAAAAAATATATTTCTCCATTAATCCTAATACTTTTAGTTGAAATGGAAATTCTGCAGTAAAATAAAATAAAAATGATTCCATGGTTGAGCTATATGGCAGTTTGTTTAGAATTTCAGTAGACTTTTCTAAGAAAAGGTGATATCTTAGCATTAAAACATTCTTCAAATTCTTTTGGAACAGATGGCACTAACATTCACTTTCACTTAGTCACTTTCATATATTTGGATATTTACTGTAAGTTTATAATGAAAGCATTGATTTTACTTTCAAAAATGGAAACCCTAAATATTTCTAATCTAGAGAATAAAATTTAGCTGTAAGATAATATATTTTTCATTTAATTCCTTTCAAATAAGGATAAAGTCAAATGAGGGGGGTACAGTGGACTATGGTGCCTTAGTGGTGGGAGCATTGTGGGGGACAGGCATCTGAGGAAGTGTGATTCAATGCCTCTGAGTCACATATAGTATTGTATGCCAATGTTACTTCAGTTGAAAAATAAATAAATATGGACCTATACTTGTGAATAATTTAAATGGATAATTATGAAGAAATTTCAATTGATAATCACTGTTTAATATTATATTTAATTAACATATATATGAATTTTTCAATGGTTTTTAAACTTCTTTAATACAATCTAAGCATATCCATTAAAACCACTGCCTAAAGGCATTCCCACAGCCCAAACTCCTAATTTATAAAATCCAAATTAATAAATTGGAGTTTTAGTCATAAGTATTTTTCACATGGGCACATACTAAGAACTTAAAGTTATTGTGTAATCTTCTGGAAATACCGAGCTTATAATCAATTTTTTTACCTTCTGGGCACCCCTGGCATCCTTTAGAGTGCTTATTAATTCTTCTAGTCCCTTTAATTTTAATTCCATCTCCAATGTTTTGTTCTCCATATTTCGGTGTTCTTGTTGAGAATTTTTCATTTCTTGCATTATCTGAAGTTTGTCATTTTGCAACTGAATCATTGTTTTAGAGAATTTTTCCTGTTGTGCCAAGGGTAAAGCTCCACTAAACTGTCGTCGTAGAGACTGAATTGTTTGGCGAAGATGTTTTGCTCTGTTTCTCCCCTCCAAACGTGAAAAATAGAGAGCCTGTTCTTTTTCATCAAGTTTCTGCTCTAAGCGTAAATTACAGGTCTCCACCTTCTGCAGTTTAGATGCAGTCGACTCCAATTTACAGAGTGTAGTAGCCTCACTAACTTGAAGAGAGACAATGTGTTGGTGCAACTTGGCAATTAGTGCCTTTTCATCTGACTGTGCCTAATATAAAAAAAAAAAAACATTAATTTTCAAGTTTTCCCAGTGAAACTTATTGTACACTTAAAATCAGTGTACCAAATAAAATGTAAAAGAGTATGGTACATGATTTGCTACAAAAATCAGAGCCCACTTCAATACAAATTACCAAAAAAATCATAAAAGAAAAAAAAAACTAGAATCAACATATTTAAAAGCCAAATCTGATGTATAACTAAATAATTTTTGACATCCTACTTCTTTTTTAAGTTCCATATGTAAATAACATTAGTTATTTTTAAATTTTTTAAGTATTTTTTAAATAGCCTTAAAATTAAAAAAATCTTAAATGTGGGACTACTGAAAAGCTACATATAAATACAAGAGAAAATACTGTTATGAAAAATTTACTATTTAACATAATACATGTTAGGCATCTCAGTGTTTTTCTGGATTATGAATACCATTTCAAATTAATGGGTTTTCCTAATCAGGTAACAATTAACAAGAATAGAACCCTTTACTTGAAGTACTCTTTGATTAAGACTATCCCGTTACCTAATTTGAACATAGAAAAAAACAATTTATATAGAAGAACCAATACGTACAGACCTGATAGTCTAAGAGCTGCATTCTGATGGACTCTACTTCCTTTTCCCTGGACTGCTGCTGTGCATTCAAAATTTCAACTTGTCTTTTGGCAATATCAGAAATCTCCCTCAGTCTAGTAAGTGATAAGATATTTCAGGAATGATTAAGTACATTTCTAAATAAGTACATTTCTCATAAGTACATTTCTAAATACTGAAAAGTATTTATTTCAGAACTTCTAAATAAGTTTTGAAAAGTAGTAAAGTAATCATTTCAAACTATACATAATACAGCATTTTCCAAATGTATATGGTCAAAGAATGCCTCTCCACCACCTGTCTTCATAAAACATTTATGCTGTTATTTTGGGGGGATAAGTTAGAATAAGGTATTAGGGTTATCTAACAAAACTGTACAGGTAAGTAAGAATACAAAAAATTTAAATCCCTAAGATCGCCAGGTACATTATTACACAGTGATACAAAAAAGGTCATCTTATTTTTTAATACAAAAAAGGTCCTCTTCACAGTAAAAAAGGTTGGGAATGACTGATATCCCCAAAAGGATTCCTCAAGGCTCCCCCAAAATGGCAATAACTTTATGGTTAAGTCAATAAAAACATCTTTACTATTATCTGTGGTTGGCAGGTTGATTCAGTGCTCCTTGTACATTTGTACTACAGTGGGACCTAATTACAAAGGAAAGTAAACAGTATCTACCTGGCCTACAGCATTTACTTCTTATATATATTTTGTGTTCTGAGCTAATTAACTGTTTCCACATATAAAATAAAAATAACATGACTTCAGATTATTAAGAATAATAATGTGACTTAATGTCTGTTTAACACCTAGCACAGTATACAGCAGATTCCCAACATACAAGGATTAAATTAAAGTCTGAAATTTTTTACTTTATTATAGCATTTTATAAAACAAGTAGAAGAGGTATCATAAACCAACATATTTACATAAGAAACCACTGCCTTCCCCCTCAAAAATATCAGTATTTGGAAGTACTGGAAATCATGGGGTGTTGATTCCAATTTCAGTTCCTTCTGCAATTATTGTTGGACTGAAAAATGTGACTCCTAAGAGGCAATTTCCTCTTCAATTGTATAATTTATGCCTTTAAAAAGTCATCCTTGCTAATATTATTTAATTCTGTTCTTATAAAAAGAAGCTAGTATCAATTACCACCTCTGTAGCATTGTATTTTGTATTCTAAAGTCAAATTAGAGGAGACACAACTATAACTGACTAAAAAGTTTGAATATAAAAGTTTGCACTTACTTTGACACTTCAACTTTTAGCTCCATTTCGTTCTTTTCTAATTCTAGAATCCGTTGCCTGTCAGCATCACTTACTGTCTTGCTCACGCTATCAGCTAATTCATCTCTTAACATCTGTTCCACCTTCTGTGCTTCCAAATTGATTTTCGTAAGCTAAGAAAAAGTCACAAAAAAGGTTCAGAAACATCAGTTTCAGGCAAGGTCTTTTTTCTAATTTAGCTTAGTAAAGCTAAATTAGAAGACTAAAGCTAAAGAAGACTAAGTACTAAAGTCTTCTTTACTTTGCATTAGTCGATATTTGAATTGGGTGTGAAGTATTAAGAACTGACTGAACAAGGTAAAGTGGGAAAGAGTAGGAGCAAATTATGGAAACTCTGGTAAAATGTCAATTCCCCTCAAAGTCACTTATGTTAGGCAACCACCGTCTGGTAATATTTGAATCTCTGATATTCTCAATTTGCTTGGACATACAAACTTTGAAAAATGACATACAAACTTTGAAAAATATGCTAATTTCTCAAGGAACACAAATATTATAAGAGTGCTACTCCATCAGAAATCATTGAATTATAAACTATATTATTACCAGTTAATTTAATAATTATGATCATAATGAAAATGTTAAAACCGCCTATTAGAATGCAACATCCCCAAAGGCAGAGAGGTTCTATTTTATTTTCAATAACCCACCCTTCTGCCCCCAAGTAGTGTCTGGCACAAAACAAAAACTCAACAAATATTGGTAAAATTAATGGATGCCAGTGGGAGGCAATACCATTAATAAGTAATATCTTTTTGCACATTAAATATAATAATGTAATGCTGGTGAAAAATAAGAAGATGAATTAATTCATAGAAAACATTGCTTTCTTCAAAAATATTTCAGATTTGAAAACACATCATTCATTTATCCATTACCATATGAATATTCTACTTCAGAGAAAGACAAACCTCTTACAATAAAACATTGTCTACCAAGACTAATTCTTTACTCTCTAATATAAGAATTATAATGTCAAACCTCAGCAAATTTGGTTTCCAATTCAAAATTACGTTCTTCCATTTGCTGTAATGAAGTCCTTATGTGTTCGTACATTTTTTGAGAATGTGCAGCCCGCTGCCTTTCGTTTAATTCCTTCATCTCCAGCATAGTGATTTTTTTTGAAATAGAAACAATCTCACTGTTGGTTATTGACTTTTTTGCCTTATCCATGTTAGATTCATTTCCTACATGCAACAATACTTATGTCAATCTCATACATACTGTTCTTATCAAAATTATATCCCATATAAAGAGGCAATCTGGTTGGTAGAAAACACGTGAACCTTGTGAATTGTGAAAGACCTAGATTCTGGTGTTAGTTCTGTTACTTTCCTGTCTGTATGATGTCTGTCTCATTTAATCTCTCTGCAATTTATATTCTTCATCAGTCTCATAATAAAAAATATTCCTCAGAGAACTACTGAAATAACAATGCAAAAGATGATACGGAGTAAGTAGGGAACACGTAGGCAATCAAAAAAAGGGTAAAAATATTTTGTTACATGAAAGGAGACAGAAAAATAGGTAAACAGTAAGTCAAAACTACTTTGTAAACATAAGTGTAATGACTAATTTTAAAGTCTTATAAAATCAAGCTACAAAGTAAAACCTGAAGCCAATAGATATTATATACAGAGAGAAAATACAATTTGGTGTCTGCCTCATTTTGTTCTATGGTTCTTTTAACAAATAACTTTAGAGTAGCTGTAGTAAGCAATGATCAAATAACTAACAGTATCAGATTACTGAAGGAGCTAATACAATTAGTAAACCAATCCATTACAGAACAGAGACTTAATCAGGCAACCCTAAACACCATAAATGAACGGGAAAAAAAAATCCACTAGTACAAGTATCCAAAGAACATGAAATCTCTTCTCCATTCTACTCTATGCTAAACTCTGACAATGAAGCTTGGAGGCACATCACAGGAGCTGTAGTGGACAGGCCATGTGTGTTCTTGTGATTGGAGTTTTCTTAGAAATTAACAAACAATATCCAACAACAACCAATTTCTAGATGAAGAAAGCAAATACAGTGATACATTTAAACAAAGATATAAGGGCAACAGGAAATAAATGTTTTTAAAACTTCAATGATATAAAGTCACACATTTGGTAGATATTAAGCTATTTGAAAATTAAGGTATTTCGATATGGAATTCAGCACTTCCTAAGAGAGGGAACAGAGAACCTACTAAAACTGTATGTAATATCTTCTTTATATCTTAGTTTAAATATGATTTTTCTTTCATGTAGAAGCTACCTGGAGTCAACTCACTTTTAATCTCTTAAAAATTAAAAATTATATTTCTAAAAATAGCTTATTTAGACTTCTCAATATTAGGTCTCTCTGTATGTCTCAGATACGAATTTAATAAAGCAGCTCTCTCTTGTAAAACCTTGAATAGAGGTAGAGCTCTAGGTCTAGAAAACAAAAGCATCAAATTTATTTGAAAATTATAAAGCACAATGCTAATGATATAAAATTATCTAAATGCTGAAAACAAGGATAACCATTTGAAAAACTAATATGAAAATTCCAAGGGAATCAAAAAAATTTTAATACCCTCTGAGCCAGTAATATCTGCAGCACAATAAGCAATAGTAAATATAAGGAAAGCTAGTAATTCAATCACTCACAGTAAGCAACAAATGAATATTAATAACTTACTTAAAACTACGTTAAATAGAACATGGAAATATTTTTGATATCTACTACATGAAAGCAGAATATAATAGTATTCTTACTATGAAGTATATAAAATGTGTAAGCATGTATAAGATAATACAAAATATAGTGTATTATCTATGTAACTATATAGACAATATAAATTCTTTTTAAATATTCTTTGATGTTTTATGGGGATCTTTTAATTTAAAAATATAAAGTAAAGTTAACCCAGTATAACTTTATATACAATAAAATAACTTATAATACTATTATTAAAAACAGGTATTTCAAAATTATCACTAGTCTTGATTGTTAAATGATTCAAAATGCCAAATGCTTAGTTATAAATTTTAAGCATATATAGCTTCATTACATCAAATCTGGCATAAGAAACTAAAAACAGGGCCTCCCTGGTAGCGCAAGGGGTTAAGATGCAACCTATGAAGCTATCCGCAGCCACTGCAGTACAAGTTCGATCCCTGGCCAGGGAGCTACCCACCTGGCACAGCAGACATCTCCTGCCTCACCTGCTGTTCCCCTCAGCAATGTATTTCAGTCAATCTGCCTATTCTGTTTCCCACTCTGTCTCTGGTGAATCCTCTCACCCCTGCACCTCTGGCCTGTACCCCAATTTTTTATGCATAATCTTAAAAATAAAAAAGAAACTAAAAACAAATATTCACAGATTAGTACAAGATATTATTCATCAACTAAAATAAACTGTTAGGCAGATAGTTCAATTTTATCAATATTTCCTTTTCATCTTGTATAGAAAAGGAACTTTATAGGGAAAATATTGACTATTAGACATCATTTTGCATCATCAGAGTACGATACTAACCTAATTTAGTTTCTTGTTCCCAAGCTTGTTCAATAGTGTGAAGTTTTTCCTTGGTAATCTCTAGTTCTTTATTTATAGATTCCATTTGTTCTTTTAGGGATGCATTTTCACACTGAACAAAACAGAAACATCACTGAGAAACTATATTGTAAATCAGACTAACAGCACAGAAGCAATACTGTCTTAACTTTATGAAATATTCTCTAAAACTGCACAATCTTTTTTAATAAAATGAGAAGTTACTCCCTCCCCCGCCCATGAAAAACCATTTTTTTTTTTTTTTTTTTTGTGGGACCCTCGCTGGTGGCCAGAGATAGAACTGGCGCTGTAGAGGCTGCGGGCAGCCTCGCAACCCAGCGCTCAAACGCTGCGCCACCAGGGGAGGCCTGAAAAAACATTTTAAAATGTCACTCCAATGATAGTATCATTAAAAAGAGTAAGACAAAATACATACACTCCTATTTTTCATGAACAGATTGTTTTGCCTACTGTAAAAGGTAGGGAGGTCAAGTGGTCAGAAGAGAGCAGTTCTGGGCCATATTCACAGACTTTTAATAAAACTTAAGATACTCCATCCTACTCTTCTGCATCTCTGTGATACTAAAAATGGGAATTTGCTGAGCTCATTGATGGAAGAGTCATTAATATTTTACCCATTCCCAGTTATAGCCATTCCGAGGAACAGAAACTAGGGACTGTGAAAGAATAATATACACTGGAAGGGGTAAGAAAAAGGAATGGGTACTTAATGATCCTTCCTCCTTTGATTGTAATATTCAATATGTTCCATGGCATTCTTTTTTATTTAAGTGCCTGGTAGGAAGAATTTGATTCAGTTTAATCATGAAAGTGGGCTACGAAGGATGACCTAGATGAAGTTCTCCAGAAGTCATTCCACACCTGTATACAAGATATTACCAAAGAAGAGTAGCTAGTAATACAAAGTTCAAAATCACATTAGCTTACCTCTAGGTGTTCCAAGTTACTTGTTCTTTGAACAAGCATATTATCTTTTTGTAAAAGGTCCCGGTACTTAGCAGTGAGATCATTGTATTGTTTATTGGCCAATTCTAGTTCAGACAGAGAGACACTATTATCTATAACTTTTTGGAGAGCTGCAATCTTGAAGACAGCCATTTCCTGTGTAAATAAGGAAATAAGATAGGTTGGTGTAATTTTTCTCATGAAATACTAGCCACTTTTGAGAAGAATACGCCTGAAAGCAAAAACAGATTTTAGAGTCATTTTTAAAAATAAGATTTACCATGTAAGAAAATCAAAAATTATCCGTTTCCTTCATGAAAGAAATAATACTCTTGAAAATTTTTAATTATAATAAAAATAAATGGAATCCTTTTATAACCTATTATAGTTAAATAAAATTCAGTTAATTTGAGGAAAGCATAAGTCACAGCAGCAAAATGATATATCACTCAGAATGCATTTTTGGATGGCTTTTCTAAATTTCATAAGATTAAAAAAAATTGGTCTTTTGACAATAGAATCACAGAATATCAATTCAGAAAACTCTTACAGCTCACCTATTTCTGCTTACTACCAGACATTTCATCTCTTACAGTGAAGCAATATAAAGTATTTTTTAAAAATACAGAACATTGCTTATGTGTAAGTGAATATAAAGCAAGGCTTCAGAACTAACATTTAGTGACCACAATGGATAGAGGTAGAAATAAAATTACATTCAAAAACAACATTTTTCAGAAATAAAGAAGTCTGCAAGGGAATCAAATTAAAAAGACTTATTGTAATTTAACAGCCAATATATTGCAGGATCCTTGAGTGGATTCTGAAACAGCTGAGAAAATCTGAACATGGATATTATAAAACATAAGGGAATTAATACTGATTTTGGTAGGCGTGATAACAGTTTTTCTATTTACCTAAACAAACAAACAAAAAAAAAAAACCAGTTTGTTTTATAGAGATGCACACTAAAATATTTAGGGGGAAAATGTCTACAATACCCATGTCCCTACAAAAAAGAGATGAAGCAATCATAGCAGAATGTTAATAAATGTTAACTATTAATGTGGGTGATGGGTGTCTATTATACTATACTTTATTTTTCACATTTGAAAATTTTCAGAGATGAAGCAAAAATAAATGCACCTTAAATCGTTGCAAATGTCCAATTTTTTCACAAACTTCAGCTTCCATGGACATTAACTCATTCTTCTGTTTCCCATTTTCTTTTCTAAGTTGCCGTTCCATTTCTACTAAAGTAGTATATTGCCGTATGAGTGACTTTTCATTCACTTGCAAGACTGTGATTTTTCTACTGTTTTCTGAAAGTGCTTTTTTCATTTCATCTGTATCCATTTGAAGAGCATTGAGCAAATTCTGTACAAAGATACATTTCATTAGTTGTTGAATAAGCTAGTATAGTTTGTTCAATATTGCATAGTGATTTTCGAAGTGTTTTACTTACATTATATTCTTTTACTTTTATAGCATCTTGTTGGATTTGATCCTCAAGTTTTTTCTTTTCCACTTTCATAGTTTCAGAGTCTGTTTTCCAGGTCTCCTTTTCACTTAAAAAAAATAAAAATAACTATATTAAACCTAATGTAGTAAACCATAGGTTACGAAAATTTAAATTTTTCATAAAATAAGACACATAGCTATTACTCATCTGACAACATAAGAAGTCCATGCCAAAAGGACTTACTTAGTCTGAAAATAGTATTTTTAATAAATGCAAGATAAAGAAATTATTTTATCAAATTATTTTCATTATTCCATGAATCATCATCTTAGAATTGTGACAGTAAGATGCTTGCCATTTAATATTGTAGTATTTATTAAAAAATAGAAAATGATGAAGAAAATCATCCATATCCTAAGCTAACTCTGGAAATAAAGCCTCAGAATTCTCACTCTACTCTTCTGTTTGAATGTTCAATATTTGCACAATATTTAGAATACAAAGAAGATTAGAAATCATTAGACATAAAAGAAGTCCTGGGATATACTACTGCCTACCCAAGAGACATACCACTGTCACCTGCCATCTGCTTGGCATATACCAATTATAGTGGCATCAGCATCATTATCTTTGCTACTCAATAGCTCAGAATTGGACATCAGTTGGACAGTTCATTAGCCCTATTCCGACTGATGAGATCTGAACCATAATCTACCAGAAGCCTCTGGAAAAAGTTTATCTAAAACTACAAAGTTATGTGGGAAAAAAAGTCCCCATCCTGTGGTGGTGGTTTATATCTTCTTTGAACTCCTGCAACTATTTTATAACCACAGTGAGAGTATACTGACCACCCCTAAATAGGACCTATCCTGTAATTAAATTTGGGTTTCTTGTTAGATCAGATAATAATCACCCTTAGGGTTTAAATCACCTTTGATTTGGTATTCCAATTACTAAGGATATTATTCTATTGATATAAACAAAATCAGAGACAGGAGAATGTTAGTTCCTTATGAAAATATGAGTAATGTTGGCAGTGATGATGAAGATGATAATAACAGTTGACATCTATAAAATGTTCATAAAGAAACTAAGACACAAAGTGGAGAGAAAGAGGAGGAGGAAAGACTAAAAAAAATATCTAAATACTTATATATTATTTTCATCATGAATAAGAAAGTGCTGCAATTATGTATAGTTATATTAATACTTATACCTTAGATATTCTTTATATAATAAGCTTTGCTGATGACGAATTACCGCAAATTTTCTATTATAATCTTCAAGAGAATCTTCTAAATTCTTTAAATTCTTTTCTTTATGTTCTAGCTCCTAAAAATGATTTAGAAATAAAAATGTGAAAGCATCAGAACACACTTTTATGCCATTTGCAGCAACATGGATGGAGCTGGAGGGGATTATACTAAGTGAAAACACTGAGAAGGAGAACGACAAATACTAAATGGATTTCCTTGTATGTGGAATATAGAGAAACAAAAGGATCAGATAAAGCCAAACTGAAAAACTAACCCTTGAAAGCTGACGTGGAATGGGCACAGCCAGAGGAGGAGGTAAAAGGGGAGGGACTAGAACAAAGGGAGGAGGGAGCTATGGTGGTGGACTATGGATTATTCTCTGGTGGTGGCACATTAACAGCAACAACATCTAAACAGGGGGATCCTATAAGGCTATAATGCAAACAATGATGTACAACAATGTTAATATAATAAAAAATATTTAATAAATGAATTCAAAGGTTAAATTCAAATTCTAACAAAATTATAAAAGTCAAAAGAGAACTGTCACTATTTCTATAAAGCAACACCGATCATTTCCATGACATTTTGAACATCTTAGTTTAAGGCATAAGAAATAACATGGGGCCTCTCCTGGTGGCGCAGCGGTTGAGCGCTGGGCTGCGAGGCTGCCCGTAGCCTCTGCAGCGCCGGTTCGTTACCTGGCCGCCAGCGAGGGTCCCACAAAAAACCAAAAAACAAACAAACAAACAAACAAACAAAAAAAAAACATGATATGTGTGAATAAGTAGTACCACAAAACAGGTAACATTATTTTTATTGTATGGGGTAGCTGTAGTAACCACACAAATTATCAGATAGCTACAACTTTACCTCTCGTCAGACTCTCAGTCCTAAAAATCCTACAAATACATAACCATGCCTCCACTCAGATTATCCTTCCAATTATTTCATTTTTAAGATAAGAAGTTGTGACTTAGAAAGCTTAAGTAACTTATTCAACATTAAGAAATTCATTAGTCAAGCTTATTGTCAGGTACTCTAAACTTTGCAGAGCCAACATTTGAGGTCGAGTCTGACTGGTGTGGTTTTGTGATTTACAGCACATTCTCTTTGGACTGAGTGCCAGTGCCAGATATTTTACGACTTTGGACAGATTTTCCTATTCCCAATTGATACTCTCTAATCTACCAGTGTTCTTATACCTTTCTTTTATATAAAGATAAAAAGACATGAATTTTATCTCAAGCTTAAAAGCGTTTTTTTGTTGAATACAAAAACAGAACAATTCTAATCATTATACTAAAACAACTGTTCAGATTTTATTGACTTGAGTTGTTTTTCCAATCAGCAATAAATAAAAGTGATCACCTTACTTACACATTATGACCTAATAGTACCAGCATGCTATTCTACTTGTCAGTCATATATTTCCTATGAATGACACACAAATAATCAAGTTGTGTCAGCATGCACCCCATGCAGATGAATGGTATAAATTGATCTTATTAATGATATTCCATTTATCATGAAAACTCATTATATCTCACTGTTAATATTTTGAGAGCTGAAATACATGAAGAATAAGTTAAAAACAGTATCAATGATTCGTTATTTACCCATAAATTTTTCAGTACCTGTAAGAGACGTATCAAATATTCATTTTGAGCATTAATGATATCGGCACTAGATGGTGCTATCCCATCAGGTAGGTCTACTCCCTTAAAAACAACATTTGATTCTTTGGATTGTCGTAAGAGATTGGTCTCTTTTTCAAGGTGATCTATCTGGAAACAAACAATTCAGGAATGAGAATCACATCCTTTACATGCAAAGAATAACAAATTTAAATGTAGTAACCTAACTTCCTACTGAATGTATTTTTTTAAGAATATGTTTGTTAATTCCTTGTGAGGAATTAATTAAACCACACTTTAATTTCTAATTAGAAATGCCTATGGATAAACAGAATTTTAGTGTTTTTTTATAAATAAGACTTATTTGTCTTTTTTATAAGATAGATCTAAGCAGGAGCTTTTTTGATGTTGAAGGAATTAATTCAGGGGGTATTTCTTACATTCATTTTAAAAAAATTGAAAATTTCACATAAAAATTATATTCATAAGCTTAGAATTTTCTTTTATCAAATAAAACTCACCTTTAAATTTGCTTTTGCCAACTGCTGAGAATAATTTATAGCCTCCTTCCGAGATTCCCTGAGCTCCTGTCTTAATTCTTCATTCCTCCCAGTAAGTTGATCAACTTGAGCTTTCAAATGAAGATTGGCATCAAAGATTCCTTCTGCATTTTTTGATTCTATAGCCTGATATGTTTAAATTAAGAAATGTGAAGAAAAACACTAAAATCCTATTAAGAAAAATATACTTATAAGTTGACACTTAGATATTTTACTATTCCCACTGTATAACAAAAAAAGATGCCATATCTATTTCTTATTCATAATTTTAAATTTACAAAATTCTAACTTAATTTATATCAGTATTACCAAGTTTAGCAATTTAACAGTTAACAAGCATTAACCAATTCTAGTAGACTGGTACACTGGAAAACAAATGGATAGGAGTAAAATAATTGACTCAGGAAGTTTTAACAGACCAATTGTGAATAATAGCACAAGTAAAAAGCAGTCAAGAAGCTCAGCAAACCTCAAACAAGAGATGCATGCACAATCACACCTACAAATGTATGTGCACATAAACACATGGACAGAAAGTTACTTTATAGTAAAGGTAAAGTTTTGAAAGAAGCCTGAGAAAATTCATATATCACATAGAGAGGAACAATGACTCAAATGACTATAAATATCTTAGCAGAAACTATAGAGACCAACAGACAGTGAAATAAGATCTTTACAGTGATAATGCAACCAAAATAAAAACCATTAATAAGAAGAGAAATAACTTACATTAACTAGTCTTTCAAGACTAGGGATAATTAGAGATGTTTCTCCTCCTGTAACATCAGGCTCTTTCTGCATTTCCTTAATAGCTTGCAATATTTCTTTCATACCTTCTTCAAGTTGCTTATTTTCTTCAACTAATTCTTTTACTAAAATGACATATTTTTCTCACTGATTGAATAGATCTTTTCACAATTCATACTACTCTTACAGATGACAAAAATTTACATGTAGAAAAAAATAATTCATTTGTAAAATGCAAATGTAAATACAGAAAAAACTTCAACTATAAGTCCAATGTGCGAGAAGTTAAATGGCATACCAATTTGAGCGATGTGCCTATAAAAGTACATATATATACACCATAGCAAAAATAAATTATAAGCATATGCTGCCTTCACTTATATTAAGTCTTTTAAATCTGTTTTTGTAACTTTACTTTAATTAGAGAAAAAGGGAAAATTAGATTTATTGCCACAGAAATTTAGTTTAATAAATTCTCTAAGAATAAATTTGGCAAGCCAAATGGATGAATGAAAGGCTAAAAATCTACACATGCTAGAGGTAAATAGATCTAAAACATACAAGAAAACAAAGAATACATTAAAGTCCTTTCAGTCGTAAGATTTTAGTATAGGATAAATACACATTGAAAAATAAGAAGTAACTTACATTTATTCTGAAATTTGACTATTACTGTTTTACTTCTTTCTAAATCTCTTTCCTTTTCAGTGAGTTCTTTTGAAAGAAATTCATTCTAAACAAAATATAAAAAATAACTTTTACAAAATAGTACAATAATTTATAGTTTTGAAGTTATAAAAAAATGGATCAATTAAGGTACAACACACCAATAACAAGCTGTAGAGACATAGTGGCAATCATAAAAATAAAACTGAAAGGTTAAACAGATGGTGATTATCTTCCCACCTCCCTCCCTTTACCTCAGTGACAAAAGGCAAATACATATAATGAAGGTTTTGTCTTTATTACCATAATCATCTCTTTTAATGATCTTCCATTACAATACCTGTTCTGCCTGGCGTCTATGACGTTCAAGCTCTCTTTCTGCATTCCTACTCTGTGCTTCTTTAATCAATAAATCCTGTGCTATCACTTCATTCTAAAAAGTTAATAAATTAGGCAAATCAATGAATTCATATCAGATGCACTGTATTTTAGATTTTTTGAAAGAGAGTATGTATAAAGTATCGATGATTTGGAAACATACAAAATCTATTAAAATTATTAGAGAACTTTGTTATAATTATTACATACAGAAAAAAAATTAGTAAAAATATGATCCCAGCAAGGTAATTTGGGAGGAAAGCTCACCTGAGATCTAAGAAATACTAGTTCTCTCCGTAGCTGTTCTATAAGATTTTCAAGTGGATCTATCTGAGATAATTTTGATTGTGCAATAATAGGCACAGGGTCCAAAAGATTAACTTCAAATTTACTTTTCAAGATCTCTGCCTGTAAGGGTACTTCACTTCTTTTGATATCTTCTTTCAAATTGGAATCAGCATATTTTGCTCGGTTATGAGTCTTTTCATCTTCTGATGTTGCTACTTGTGATTTATCCATGTCAGTTCTATTAACATGAATTTGTTGAGAAAATACTGCACATTTTTGCCTAAGTGATAACTTCTGCAGTAAGTCTGATGCTGCTGATAAGCCTTGCTCAGTTGACTGACTTTTTTGTGTAAAACTAGTCTTCTCAAGCGCCTGATGGCTTCTTGACTCTTTCTTCATAGAGTCATCAGAAAAAGAGTATAAGTAATCATTTATGTCTTCATGACTCTCCCTACTAAAGGTATTAACTAATGATTCCAGATTTTTTAAAGATTGTAGACAGGGTGCTTTAAAAATCTCCCTTATCGTAATAGATCCTGGAAGTGAATAGTTATCTTTTACTTGTATAGATGAAGAATGTCTACTTAAAGAAGCAACAGGATTCACTTCACTTTCTACACTGTGATGAATTTCAGATAGTATTCTTGATAATGGTCCTGTGGTCATATTCTCCTGTGGTTCATTCTGATATGACTGTAGAATACTGAATGGTCTCCTATGCAGCAGTTCTATTTTATCTGAACTTCTAATCTGCATTTAGAGTAAATAATATCTTATTAATCAATCTTTGAATCAGCTGGTTATTTAAAATAAAAACTTTTTTTAGTTAACAACTATTAAAAAAGTAATGTCTAAAATGAGATAAAGTGCGTAAGAATAAAAGTAATGAAAACATTTTCTATATTTGCTCATCATGTCAATACTTCACCGCTCACCTTTGATTGTGTTTCACTCATATTTTTGAGGTTCATAAAATCAAATTTTCTTTCTCCTAGTCTATTCTCTTGAGAATAATTTTCAGTTGAGCTCATATTCTCAACATTTAATCCTACAAATAGAGGAAGAATTAGAACCATAAAAATAACTCTTATTATTCTAATACTTTATTTTTAAAAACTACAATCAAGTTTTAACTCAAACTACAGGTAAAATAATAATTTCCAAAAATCCTTAATCCACCTACGGACTATACAACTTTCTGATTTAGCTCACATTAAATATTAAAAAGTAGTGAATTTTATCTTTTCTATCATTCTTTGCCCAATCTACATTAACATATTAATTAGTAAGCACTAAAATAGCATAGATATAAAGAAGCAAAAATCATGATGGGTAAATTCGTTAATATACTAATAAATCATAAAGTTTATTCCTTCTAGAAAATTTTAAAGGTATTATCAAAAAATAAACAAAATGTCTATTATTCAGATACTTGCTGACTATGGCCAAATTATAAAACATTCCTTACATATGGTTCTCCTGCAAAAAGGGAATGCAACTTCTATTACGCAACTTAACTGTTTTCCTGATAGCAAGTAAACCCCTCAAGAGCTAATTTTTACTCAATGTAACATTACTTTTACTTAGTATAGAATATTTACAAAGTTTTAAATGCAGAGCATTGCAGAAAAAGAAACTGATAGCAATATAGAACATAAAAATTATGAAGTTCCATCATTAATTACAACATATTTGGCTTGTCTAGAAATTAATGGATACTGTAAATTTTTCAAAAGTACATGATTCTAAAGTTTGTTGTTTACTTGCTTATTTTTTTTTTTTTTTTTTACTTGTTTCAGATGTAGGACTGAACCCAATGACAGTGCTTATATGCTCTTCATCAGGTCTTTATTTTCACTCAGTAAGCTTATATAGTAATAATATTTTTATACAGAAAAATTCAGATTAGCAATTCATTTTCCAATTATTCATTTGAAGATTTGGAATAACTAAGTATACCTGAATTTGCAGTCTTTTTTCCTCTTTCTTGAGCCATTTGGCGAATTTTTTTTTTCAGATCAAGTCGTTCTTCCTCTAGACTTTCAATCTGCAAAGCATAAATTATTAGTATTTCTCTTTAGTTTAATGAAGGAATAAAAAACACTTCAAGAGAGCACTTGCCTCTTTTAAAAGAATCTGGTTTTCGGCTCTGTACTGCTGCTGTTTTAAGCTTTTGTTAGTTCTAAATTCAGTTAAATCAATCATTGTCTTTGGTTGAAGACCTAAAATAGAGCAATATGATTAAAAACTTATCACATCTAAATGAACTATAAAAACTTCATTTAGCAATTGGCTATCATCAAGCAAGTGCCTAATCATTTATTTAGCCAGCTTCACTGAAGAATGGGGTGTTCTGTTTGGTTTTTGTGTAAGGATTTTGAAGAGATTTTAAACTATAACTCTACAAGTTAAAATTTTATCACAATTGGGCATCCCCGGTGGCGCAGCGGTTGAGCGCTGGGTTGCAAAGCTGCCCACGGCCTCTGCGGTGCCGGTTCGATCCCCGGCTGCTCCCCGGCCACTGGAGGAGGGTCCCACATGGTGCACAGACCTCTCCTGCCACCTGCTGCTCCCCTCAGCAGTGTACTTCGGTCCTTCTGCCTGCTCTGCTCCCTGCTCTGGCTCTGGTGAATTCTCTCACCCTCCCGCGCTTCTGACTGTACCCAGTGCATGTATAAACAAAAAAACCAAAACAAACAAATAAATAAATAAAACATGCCTCTATTAAAAAAAAATTAAAAAAAAATTATCACAATTATTACTAAAATCTGTCTTTCTTCTCTATGTTAGGCTATCAAAGAAGAGAACCGAAGCTTTGTAATAAAACAGACTTGAGGTTAATCCCACTTTCAATTATTAACCAAAACATAGAGATAATACTGTATTTATTTTTGGCTTTTCAGGGGTTTAATAAAATTAACCCAAGTAAAGTACTTAATGAACTATCTGGCATAGTAGTCATTATTAATATCAATGTCCATTATGTCATCACTATTAGTATGAATTTCCATTGTACAAATCTCCTAATTTCTATCACTAAGCAGCTATGCTCTGAAAACCAGATATTAAGATTTACTCAAATAATTACAAACCAAGATTTATATAGAAGCTTTTCAAATATAGAAAATATGGTGTTTATGACAGCTACCTAGATAGCTCCGTCATCATTAAGAACATGATGGCTATGATCTTTTAGGTCAAGTTGATTAGAAGTCTGACTTGAGAGCCTGGTGTGAATCTGGTTTCTAGTTAGATACTTCATTACAAGTAAATAATCTGCATAAAATATTTTCCCTTCCTCTAGAAAACAGTTTTTAGAAATGATCATTTTAACTCTAAGAAAGCATTTACTGTTGTTTAACAAGTACAAAAAAAATCAATATTTAGATCTTTATTTTCATTTTAAGGAGGCAATTTTGATTGAACTACCCTCACTTACTATTTAAATTAGTAATATTCCCCAATGTACTATCTATTAAATCATTATATATTACTTTCAAGCTATATTACTTTTTAGAATAAACAGTAATCTTAAAACACTTAACCAGAGCAAAACTTAAGCAGTCTAAATTATAAATGTTAAGTACGTGAAAGTCTTAAATAGTTTTCAAAAGTATTTCTAAATGTCCTCATGAATTCATCTTCAATGAAAAACATTTTTTACACTAACATGGGTCTTATGAACCATATTTTTGTTGGAAAAAAGAGGGGGTTAACTCTAACATGTATTAACTTTGTAGACTTCAGTTATTAAACAAACAATTAATACTGAGATCATCTCATAATTGAATAAAGTGTGCTAAAGGCCTGCCCACCCATTATCCCAACCCCATCAAATCCCCAATCCCACTTCAACTAAATCAGCTCCACTTTCACTCATTTTACATTTCTTGTAGAAGGATTTATGGGGGGGGAGAATATTAAACTTAAAAAAAAAATGATTTGACAATTAGGGTTGAACAAACTATCATAAAATAACTTACCCATACGCTCTCTAAGTGCTTCATTTTCATCAAGGAAATCATTGATCTTCAACTCAAGTTTATTGATTTCCTTTGTCAATACTTCAATCTCTCGATCTCTTATTTTAATTTGGTTTTTACATTTCTTTATTTCAATAACCGCATCTTCTAAACCATATACTCCCTGAGAAATATTCAATCTAATTTAAACATGACTAGCTTACATGAACAAACTATCAAATTCATGAATTTATTTTATTAACCCTTAGGGAAAATACACATATATTTAAGATTTATATATCACTAAACTGTGTTTTTTAATTGTGTTTTTTAAAAACAAACCCAGTAACAAAACCAGAAAATGAACTAGTTGTAATTTCCCAGTATAGCATCTTACTGTCAGTGACTCAAAATGTTTCACAAAAACACTTAACGAAATATAGAAAAAAAGCTAAGAGTGAATCAATACCAATAGAACATAAAAGTCATCATTTCTTGACTTCGTTGTAATCAAATTTAAAAATACAAAAAGTACAAAGTGTATGTTGGCACAGTAGATGGCAAATGTCCCAGAATAACTTTTATCAAACTAACCACGGGTATCACATCTATCTGGTGACACAATGACAAGATAAGAATCTATCCTGCTGTGCCATTACAGCTAATTATCTGGGTAAAAATCCTTCCATCAAATAATTTGCAAACAATTCTCCTGCCAAAAAGTAAATATTCAAAGGTTTTAAAGGTTTAGCATAAATCAAATAGAAGAATCATTATCATGGGACACTTATGGAATGATTTTAATGGTATACAGTTAATGGTCATAACAGTCTGAGTGGGAAAAGTAATTCTAAGCTCTTTGAATGAAAAGATAAAAATACACACCGATTCATAATCTTTTAATCGCTTCAGAGTCTCAACAAGTTCTTTATCCTTTTCCCTGGCATCAGCCTCAGCTAGTTCAGCCATTTTCTCAGCCTCTTTAGTTCTCTCCTCTAAAATTTGAACCTGAGACTGAATTTTCATATAATGAGTCTCTTGAGAAAGTGTTGAAGCACCTATATGGTAAAAATAAAATCATAAATGAGCTGAATTTACTACATATTCCTCTAAATCACTGGTTCAAATATGTGGGACAGGAAAAGTAATATGCCACTTAAAAAGTCCCCTAATATAACTTGATATTTACAAATAAGTGTTTGATTTTATTAATAAAACAAACTAAAAGAGTAAAATTCAGTTAGCTCTTCCCAAATCAAAAGGTATGGATTATAAGACTGCAAAACATTACTTTATAAACAATAATGACTCAGCAGACACTACTATTTATCTGTTCCAAAAAAAAAAAAAAAGGTCAATTTCACTTTGTCCATTGTAATAGAAGTATAATTTTAGCCACATACATGGTCACTTGAAATAAAGTAGATATAATGGCTAACAATTTGGCAAGTAAGAATTCCAGAACTCTAATATGTGGCTTCTGAAAACTATCTACAGTGCTGCTATATGATTAATTTATTTTTCTCTTCTATTCTTTATTAGTAGAAAGGAAGTTAAAAATACACAATTATATCACCATTTTCAAACCACTGACATGGTAATAAAAGTTGGTGTAATTTTTATCAGAGAAAATTTAGAAAATATATCCATCATTAGAAATCTAAATAGTAGGAACACATGCAAAGTAGTTGACAAATATCCTATATAGTTTTTAAAAAAAATTTAAATAGGGAAAATGTAATTCAGTAACCACACAATCCATGAATTTTAGTAAAAATGAAGTACTTTTAGATTTAATAAACTAACCACATATTTATATAATATTGAAATACCTCTGTTTCTTTGGAGCTCATTTTTCAAATCTTCAATAATAAAAGTATTTTTTTCCATTTCTTTTGTATATTGTTCTACTTGTTCAGTGAGCATCTTAATTTGATTATCTCGTTCTTGTATACCCTAAAAGACATTTTGAATATTACATGTTGTTCTTTCATTGAATATTAACATCCTTTTTTTTTTAAATACAGCAAAAGGTAGCTCTTTTTTCAACAAGACTGCAGGGTATATTTTGTGGATCAAACTATGCCTTTTACTATTGGAATACTTGAAAGTACTAGACAATCTGAGATATAATGCTGTTACTCTAATACTTAAAGATGGATAGAGTGGCTAACAATTTGGCATGTAGAATTCCACAATTCTAATATATAGCTTCTTATGAATTGCTTTACATTACTTTTCTTCATTATCCAATTCCATTATTTTCCAATTTCATGTTTGTGTTTTGCTTTGTGCTTGCTCTCTTACTCAACTTGAGTAAGAGGACTTCATTCAAAAATACAGTCCTTGCAATTGTTCTTATTCATCAATATTTCCCAAATTTCCATCTTGACTGTGGAGCACAGATAATAAAAGAGTAACTTCTAATGAATATACCTGTACTAAAAATAAAATCTTTATGTAGTATAGTCATTAAAACCACACTGTTAGCATAGAATATTTAGCATTACAATACAGTAAACTTTAAGATTGTTGATATATTTAAATTTCTAAGTTTTTAACATTTTCTTATTAAAGCCAATTAAAACAATTTGTGCATTATCTATATAACACAGAAAAACAACTGTAATAACTATATCCCTAACTCTAACCTTAATTCTCATTTTTTCTTGGGACTGGATAGTGTAATAAACTGCGTAAAATTTTATTGTACACCCAATAGTGCAAGTCACTAGATTAAGCATAGGTGATACAAGAAAACAAAATATAATAAAGCTGGTTGGTAAACCAAATTTTGAGATTTTTACCTGCTGTAGAGCCATGACATTACTTTTATCAGCATCAAGCTGGGCATTTTTTAGTTTCTCCCTCAGGTTATACAACATTTGCTGATATTCAATGATTTCATCATCTTTTGAAGATAAAATTAACTAGAAAAAAAATACGGTCTGTTACATAAGCAGAAAATTAATAAACCATTACTCATTAAAGGTAAATATGATAATATACACCATTAGCAGATTTCAGGAGATAAAATTCTTTGAAGTGAGAAAATATCAGCAACTTTTGGTAAAATCATTGTTCCTTTTCCTGTACACAACCTAAAGTTCAAATAAAATGTAAGTGAAAATTGTACCCTGTAACTTTCACATTTTTTAAGGAATTCCATTGTTAAGACAACTCAGGCTCTCAAAACCCATTCCTAAATAAGAGATTATAAATATGACAAAGGAATTACAAAAAGTATTGAATAGCTAATCTCTATGAAAAAAAAACATTAAAATATTATTGAGATGCAGAAACTATTTGGAATGAAACTATCTTCATGACTAGAAAGACCACACATCAAATTCAATCTATACATTATTTTTAGATTTAACCCATATTCATTTTAATAGTTATTTTAAGAATTATTTCTAAAATTTGCATAAAAAACATGTTTATAAGGAAGGGTCAAAAACCAAAGTTTTTCAAATATTTAAATATAACAATTAAAACAAGAGTACATGGTTAGAAAACAGATCAATCAATATTTGAGTTGCAAGAAAATTTAAATTCAATAAGAGTTGTGTAGCTAATAAAAATGAAACTGCATTTATTATATAAAATATTTTCTCTAATAAAAATGAAACTGTTTTTCAGAAGGAATATAAAATAGATGTAAAGCAGAAGCAAATTAATTGCAGATGAATACATATCTGATCATCTCTCCCCTAAATATCAAACATGGTAAAAACTATTTTTTCCAGGATTTAATAAACTATGTCTCACAGATCAAATTTGGACTGTTGCCTATTTTTTGTAAACTTTTATTAGGAACAGCCTTGCTCATTCAATTGTGTATTGTCTATGGCTGCTTTCATGCTATAATAGAAGAGTTGAACAGTTGCAGCAAAGACAAGATGATCTAAAACATTTACTTCCTGGTCTTTTATAGAAACTTTACTGACCTCTGATTGATTCTGTAGACTTCATCTCCATTGCTACTGTTTCCACTGTTTAAAATGCAGTTTATCTGAACTTACTAGATGACAACCAATTCCAAAGAACCAACAAAATTGAATCTGATCAAGAATGCTAACTATAAAAGTGTTAGCCAGTTAGAAATTATTCAAAAGTCCTATCAGTCAATTTTCAAAATACACAATCATTTTTACAACCCTAGCTTCTGATATGGTAAGGCTGAGGAATTTAGCTGGGTTGCAGGGTGATGAGGTTGAAAAGACTTTTTTTTTAAAACATTTGTTTATTTATTTATACAAGTATTGGGTACAGTCAGAAGTAGGGGAGGGCAAGAGAATTCACCAGAGTCAGAGCGGAGAGCAGAGCAGGCAGACTGATGAAGTACATTGCTGAGGGGAGCAGCGGGCGGCAGGAGTGGTCTGCGCACCAGTGGGACCCTCACCCGGTGGCTGGGGATTGAACCCGCGCTTCAGAGGCTGTAGGCAGCTTCGCAACCCAGTGTTCACCGGCTGCGCCACCAGGGAGGCCCAAAAAGACTTCTGAAAAGACTTTTCAGATGATTCTGAAAGATCCCTTTCCTTATTCCCATTCCCACTGACTGTTAATACTTTTATTAACCTGACATAAGAGTCAGAAAAACTAAAATTATTGGTATTACATAACTAATGTAGACAAAGTAACTGTCATTTATGTGAAAAGAATTTTAATTTTATTTAGAATTATATATTTTAAATATATTGCATTTTAGACTTAGATTTCTATCAAAAAGTTTAAAATTTAACTCATTGTTATGAAGATCTCATTTGACAAGAAGTAAGCTAGAGCATTACACAGGAGAGTTATTAGAGCTTTTCTAAGACATTTGATACACTTAAAAATGTCTAATAAGAACATCATTTGCATAAACTGGCTAACTTTGTTTTGAAGAAAACTAAGACTAAAAAACTGAAATCTAAAATACATATGAGGGCCTCCCCAGTGGCGCAGTGGTTGAGCGCTGGATTGCGAAGCTGCCCGCAGCCTCTGCAGCACGGGTTCGATCCCAGGCCACAGGGTGAGGGTCCTACATGGCGCGCAGACCTCTCCTGCCGCCCACTGCTCCCCTCAGCAGTGTATTTCGTCAGTCTGCCTGTTCTGCTCACCACTCTGGCTCTGGTGAATTCTCTCACTCTCCTGAGCTTCTGACTGTACCCAGTGCTTGTATAAATAAATAAGTAAATCTGTAAATAAAAAAAAGGTATTATCTTTAAAAAAATAAATAAATAAAATACATATGAAAAAGTCATAATAGTGATTGTAAAAAGCACCTTCCATTCTTCTACTTTTGCGTTGACAGCTACCATGACAGGATCATCTTCTTCATTTTTTGCTTTCAGAAAATCTGTAAGCTCCTGCACCTAAAAGGACACAATTTCCAGTATTGCTACAAATTAGTACCATATATATTCATTGTATGTACATATTTACACAGACAGTCATATTTTTAAACAGGTTTAATCCATGTAAATAGTGAATAATGTATTGATTATGATATTTATAGCGTATTCATTTTAAAGCACAAAATGAAACTTCATGGTCCAGATTTCCAAGAGTCTTTAGTAGAAAAGCCCCATAATATTAACTTGGCAGGACTGCTATCTACACATTCATTCAGGTATCAACTATGTATTATGAGGTATGTATAAATTTTGTTAAATACATATGGACAAATATATAAATATGGCACAAATATATAAATATTACAGAATAAGATCACAGATAAAAGTACTTTTTAAATTTCAAGCCAACAGTAATGAGGCAAAATGAAATCTATGCAAACAAGTTAGTCAAACAGGAATTCTTACTTGAAGACGATAATGATCATTCTCTTTTTTTAACTGGTCCATTACATTATCTGTCTGATGTACAATAGCTTTCATCCTGTTGTACTCATCAGTCATCTTCTCCATTTCTTGTACTGACTCTTCTAGGTTTTTTCTCATTTCCTGATTCTGAACTTCAATTTTCTCATTAGCTTCTGTTAAAGTCTAAGAAAATTAAAAGTACTACAGTTAAAAATAACTTAAGAAACTGAAATTTAAACTAAGTTGAAATGTAAGTCATAAGTGTCTGCTGGAGAAAAGAGAATTCTTCACAGACTGTTAGTATTAATTGGTGTTGACTAATTATATAAAATTAAATGTCATGAAAACTATACCTAAGAATCTCAACTTTTCCTAAACAATGTTCAAGATACACATATAAAAGAAAATTTTGCAATTTTGCAACTTCAAAGATGCACTATATTTCATGTTTGCAAGTACACAGTTGCAGATTTATATTGAAGAATTAAAATGTAGGACTAAATACTAAACTTACATTATTTTCAAGTTGAAGTTTTATAGGAATCCTTGCCATTTTACCTGAATTTCATCCAAATATTGGACAAGTTCATAGTTTTTTTTAGATAGTTGTGATCGGTAGTCACTATCTTCTCCTCTTCTTGATAGAAGTGTTTCTTTTTGTGAGTCTACTTGTTTCTGGTAGTCAATAATATCCTGGCGAAGCTGTTCATTCTGAAGGTGGGTCAAACACAATATTCTGCTAAGGAACTATCCAAAGATACAAAATTGTATCTTCTAAATAGTGAACTCAAAACATATCTTTAAATTCCAAGGTTTTTCCACCCATTGTAAAGTCTCACCTTTTTCTTTAGACGTTTGTTCTCCAGAAAAGGACAGGACAAAAGTAATTAGAAATGAGAAAGGTAACATAATTAAAAGTGAGAATCAGAAACTAAAGAAAATAAAAAGAGAAATTTAAGAGAAGGAGATATCACTTTGGATAACCAAGGAAAACAAGAATAATATCAACCAAAAGAAAGAACATTTTATGTTCAAAAATAAGAATTCCTAGCAAGATAAAAATGTACATGCATTATTTGGCTCAAAAAAGCCAAATAATCAGAACTTATAAGATTTCATGAAAAACAAAAACTGTTAAAGAATGCTTTATAAATTAAGAGAAATGAGACAAATTATCACTTATTCATTATTAACTAGCAAAGAGTTGCTTATAAAACAGAAAGCAAAATTAACCCACATAAATGTAGAAGATGAATATAGTATTTAATGGCCTCACCTTTCAATTTTCTATTTCCTTGAGACAAAGTCATCTCATAAAATCAGTCAGTTGGGAAAAAAGTTATATAAAAGATTCCAGTTCTGGTTACAGTAAAAGCTTATGAAAAACTTTTAAACAAATATCTGTTAAACCATCATAACTACTAAAAATGTATACCAACCTCTCTCCTTAATTTGCTGTTTTCATTTTCTGCCTCCTCATTTCGAAGAGCCAACTAAAAAGTAGAAAGAGAAAATTCAGCAGTAATTCAATATAAAGCCAGGCTTTTAGCTAATCAGTTTAAATTTTAAATTCTGTTCATAAAAAAATGGAATGTTTAATTATTAAGGACCCATTGTTGACCCAAGACAAGAATATCTAAATTTTTGAAAACCAAGGACTAGGAAGGATAGTACAAGTTTAAAAGATTAAAAGTAAAACAAGAAATAAAACTCTAATCAAAGGATACAGAGACAAAAACACTAACAGAAAAATTACCCCCTTCCCTCCATCCCAGAACATAACAATAATTTTCTGTCCCAAATCTTTATCATTCTACAGTTCTCCTACGTCAGGGCTAAAATACTCTTTGCTTCCGTGAGTATTAAAATACTCAGAAATTCAAGGCAGTATAACATGATGGTTAAAAGACAGCAACCTGAAATCTGGATGAAACCCAGAAAGGTCAGGATTGGCCTTTCAATTTGCCACCAATTTCTAGTAAAGTGTAAATAGTTCTTTATTCAGTTTTCTCATCTCATATATTGACAGAAGAATTAAGTATGATGCATGATGCAATGCTCAGTGCATGGAAAAGCAAAACATTTTGAAGTATTTTCTTTTCCATATTCAAATGATTTCATTCAAGTCTCAATTGCTTCATATATAGTATGGGAGAAATGTCACCACCTCATATAATAAGCATCAAATAAGTAATAATAAATTAATGCATATAAAAAGTATCTGACACATAGCAAGGATTCTACATTATTTTTATCTATATTCAAAATGAATAACTGCAGTTCCCTGAATTCACCATGCTATGTCTTACCTGTACACCTTAGCAAAATCTTCTATTCAGAAGATTTTTCCTTAACCATGATGAACATTACATGCTCTTTTCCAGGTTAACTCCAATTACAGACCACTTCTTTTTTTTTTTTGTGAGCATTTTTATTTTATGTATTTTTTACATCATTTTTCATTTTTGCACAATGTATGCATTTTCATCTTGAACCACAAGATTGATTTAGGTATCCTTATATCCTTGCATATTAATCCTAATCTACATTTATTATTTATAATGAATATTCTTGAGAATCACGAATGTCTTTGTCCACTGTATCTCTACTATTTGGCACACTCTGTGGTATAACAAAAATAATCAATAAAATGAATGACTTGAGGGTAAGGAAGATTCCAGATTCCAGATTCCATCTCATGGAACCTAGCAGTTGGACAGGCACATACACATTATTTTCAAGGTTTCTGTGCATGTGCTAATGAATAAAGTCTAAGGTATGAATGAACAAAATACCTAAGGGTATGCTATGAATGATGGGAAGCTGACTAATAAGCTAGACAAAACAATATCCATGTAGACAGACAATCCTCACAATTCTATTACTGTATTTCATGGGTTGGATCCTCAAAAATTAAGAACTCTATTGTTCTATTATAGTTTTACTACCTCAGCTGAACAGATAATCCTCTAAAAGCTTAGTCTTAACCTTCAAGTGGCATCAATCCATATTTTTTTCACCTTGAAAATCATACACATTGTTCACTTTTAAAGACTCTTCTAAATTATATAATAAAATAGATATGTCAAGAATAAGGATTCTTTCTTACAAATCAATTTATGATGTGTTGCTTTTAAATAAAAATATCTCAAGCACTGCTATTTTCTTGAATTGTACAACCCTTTATTTCTGAGAAAACAATGAACAAAATAAAATTATCAGGATGTAACATAACAGAGACCTTCTATAGGACGATGAAAAAGTTTCTGGGCATCCAGGAAGGGATAGTTACCACCCTTAGGTTCAAATTTTGCACTAAACTTACTGATAATTGAAGCAAAATAATACATTATTTTCTGACAGGAAATATAAATTTTTTTCTGCAAAAACAATTGTCTCCTCAAATTAAACTTAACTTTGAGGTTTTTTTTAATTAATAACAAGAAACAACTTAAGAGACAAACTATTTTATATAAAAGATAAAATGTCTGATTTAAAATATGCATTGCTTTACAAAATGCTGAATTAAAACAACTTCTCAAGAATCTATAAAGGCATACCTAAAAACCGAGGAATGTTATTGACTAGTATTGAATATATCATTCAAAGATTAATTTCCAAGTCTATTAATACTCTAAGTAAACTAATAAAAAGAAGTATCTTTTCCCAAAATAAACTCTGGCAAGTAAAAAAATCACTTATTTACAAGTGTCTATTAATTTCTTCATACCAAATCATCATTTGTATGTTTGTGTAAAATACTCCAACGTTCTGAGAAAAATGTATCTGCATATATCAACAATGGATAGATCAACAAGACAAAAAATAAGTAAAGAAACCAAAGCTCTAAATAAGGACCTAGAGCAATTGGGCTTAACAGACATCTACAGAACACTAAACCCCAAAAAAACGGAGTACACATTTTTCTCAAGCGCACACGGATCATTCTCCAGGATCGATCACATACTGAGGCACAAGACAAACATCAACAGATACACCAAGATTGAAATCATATCAACCATCTTTTCTGACCATGAAGGCATCAAACTAGAAATAAACCATAAAAAGAAGGCAAGGAACTTTCCTACCTCATGGAGATTAAAAACCACACTACTGGAAGACCACTGGACTAATGAAGAGAGCAAAGAAGAAATTAAAAAATTCTTTGAATTGAACGACAAGGAGGACACCAATATCCTAAATGTATGGGATGCAGCAAAAGCAGTAATAAGAGGAAAATATATAGCAATAGCACCTCACATCAAGAAACAAGAAAGAACTCAAAGAAACAACCTAATCTCGAAGCTCAAAGATCTAGAAAAAGAACAACAAAAAAAACCCCAAAACCAGTAGAAGAAAAGAAATAATAAAAACCAAAGCAGAAATAAATGAAATTGAAACTAAAAAAACAATCCAAAAGATCAATGAAACCAAGAGCTGGTTCTTTAAAAAAATCAATAAAATAGACAAACCCCTAGCCAGGCTCACAAAGGAAAAAAGGGAGAAAGCACAAATACACAGGATCATAAATGAAAGAGGAGAAATCACAACGGACACAGCAGAAACCATGAACAGTTATATGGAAACAAGTTTAACAATCTAGAGGAGATGGACAAATTCCTACAACTCTACAATCACCCAAAGCTAGATAAAGAAGAAATAGAACACCTAAACAGACCAATTACAAGCAGCGAAATTGAAATGGTAATCAAAAACCTCCCCAAAAACAAAAGCCCAGGACCTGATGGATTTACAAATGAATTCTACCAAACATTCAGAGACGAATTAGTGCCTATCCTTCACAAACTCTTCCAAAAAATTGAGAAGGAAGGGACAATACCAAACACGTTCTATGAAGCCAACATTACACTAATACCAAAACCGAACAAGGACAACACAAAAAAGGAAAACTACAGGCCAATCTCCCTAATGAACACTGATGCAAAAATCCTCAATAAAATTTTAGCTATCAGAATCCAACAATGTATCCATAAGACAATTCACCACGACCAAGTAGGATTCATTCCAGGGACACAAGGATGGTTTAACATCCGAAAATCAATCAACGTTATCCAACACATCAACAAAAAGAAATATAAAAAACACATGATAATATCAATAGATGCTGAGAAAGCTTTCGACAAAGTGCAACACCCATTCATGATAAAAGCCCTTGAAATTCTTGGGATACAAGGAACATACCTCAACATCATAAAGGCCATCTATGACAAGCCAACAGCCAGTATCATTCTCAATGGTGAAAAGCTGAAAGCAATTCCATTAAGATCTGGAACAAGACAAGGATGTCCACTCTCACCACTGCTTTTCAATATAATACTGGAAGTCCTAGCCAGAGCAATAAGACAAGAGAAAGACATCCAAGGAATCCAAATAGGAAAAGAAGAAGTCAAGCTATCACTATTTGCAGATGATATGATAATATACATAGAGAGCCCCAAAAACTCCACAGAAAAACTAATTCAACTCATCAATCAGTTCAGTAAAGTGGCAGGATACAAAATCAACACGCAAAAGTCAGTAACCTTCCTATACACAAACAATAAATCTGAAGAAGAAGAAATCAAAAAAACCATCCCTTTTTTTTATTGAAACAAAAAAAATCAAATATTTGGGAATAAATCTAACAAAAGAGGTAAAGGACCTATACAAAGAAAACTATAAAACACTGTTAAAAGAAATAGAAGAAGACACAAAGAAATGGAGAGACATCCCCTGCTCATGGATTGGAAGAATAAACATTATTAAAATGGCCATCCTTCCAAAAGCAATATACAGATTCAATGCTATTCCAATCAAAATTTCAATGTCATTCTTCAAAGAAATAGAACAATTATTGATGAAATTCATATGGAATCACAAAAAACCCCGAATAGCCAAAGCTCTCCTGAAAAAAAAAGAAGGGAATGGAGGCATCACACGCCCAGACTTCAAACTATACTACAAAGCCATAATCCTCAAAACTGCATGGTATTGGAACAAGAACAGACATACAGACCAATGGAATCGAATAGAAAATCCAGAAATAAACCCACAGATTTATGGTCAACTAATCTTTGACAAAGGAGCAAAGACTATGCATTGGAGCAAAGAAAGTTTGTTCAATAAATGGTGCTGGGAAAACTGAGTCGCTACATGCAAAAGAATGAAGCTTGACTACTACCTCACACCGTACACAAAAATCAACTCAAAATGGATTAAAGAATTAGACATAAGACCTGAAACCATAAAATATATAGAAGGAAATATAGGCGAAACACTACGTGATTTGCACATCAAAGACATCTTCACAGACACATCACCCAAAGCAGTAATAGTGAAGGCAAAGATAAACAGCTGGGACTACATCAAATTAAAGAGCTTCTGCACAGCAAAAGAGACAATAACAAAAACAAAGAGAAACCCCACCAACTGGGAGAACATTTTTGCACCCAACACTAATGATAAAGGACTGATCACAAAAATCTGCAAAGAACTGATGAGACTCAACAACAACAAAGAAAATTATCCAGTCAAAAAATGGGCAGAAGAGCTAAAAAGAAACTTCTCTGAAGAGGAAATGCAAATGGCCAACAGGCATATGAAAAAATGTTCAACATCACTTGTCATCAGGGAAATGCAAATCAAAACTACCATGAGATACCATCTTACACCAGTGAGAATGGCACATATTAAAAAAACTAGCAACAACAAATGTTGGCAAGGGTGTGGAGAAAAAGGAACTCTTCTGCACTGTTGGTGGGAGTGCAAACTGGTCCAACCACTGTGGAGAGCTGTGTGGAGATTTCTGGACCTGCTAAACATAGAGCTTCCATATGATCCAGCAATTCCACTCCTAGGTATTTACCCAAAGGACACAGAAACATCCATTCCAAAGAACACCTGCACCCCTATGTTTATAGCAGCACTGTTTACAATAGCTAAGCTTTGGAAACAACCCAAATGCCCAAAAATAGATGACTGGATCAAGAAGATGTGGTACATATATACCATGGAATATTACTCAGCATTCAAAAAAGATAAACACATGCAATTTGCAGCAACATGGATGGCGCTGGAAGGGATCATGCTCAGCGAAATAAGCCAGAAAGAAAAAGAAAAATACCGGATGGTCTCACTCATAGCAGGAATCTAGAAAACTTAAATAAGGGACCAGGAAAATGAATAACTATAAGAAAGTGAAAATCAAAATCAACAAAAAACTATGAACCAGAGACACTTTTAGGGGGGCGGGGGCGGGGGCGGGAGGGGAGGGATTGGGGTCAGAATGGGGGGGGCTGCAATTGTATGGGGAATATAAAAATAAAATTTATTATTAAAAAAATAATAATAAAAAATCTCCTGATCACCAGAAGAACCATGTCCAATGCATTTTTTTAAAGATTTACTTATTTATGCATACAAGAACTGGAGTACAGGTCAGAGGTTGAGAGGATTCACCAGAGGCAGTGGGGAATAGAACAGGTAGATATACTGAAATACACTGTTGAGCGTAGCAACAGACAAATCAGGAGAGGTCTGTTGCATCTGTAATGGGAGTGAGTCATCTGTAATGGGTAGGGATCGAACTTGTGTTGCAGTGGCTGCGGATAGCTTCATAGTGCTGCATCTTAGCCCCTTGTGCCTCCAGGGAGGCCCCCCTAATGTATTTTAAAGATGTGATGATAATACAGTGATATAAAACCTTAGAGAAAAGTGTGCATCACTTCTCCATACAAACATAAAAATTGAGAGTGTTACCAATAATTTTAAAAAGCATAATCAGGTATTTTATTTAGATAAAGTTAATATTCACTGATTAGTGAGAATGGCACATAAAAAAACTAGTAACAACAAATGTTGGTGAGGATGTGGAGAAAAAGGAACTCTCCTGCACTGTTGGTGGGAGTGCAAACTGGTCCAAACACTATGGAAAAATGTGTGGAGATTTCTGGACCTACTAAACATAGAGCTTCCACAGGATCCAGCAATTCCACTCCTAGGTATTTACCCAAAGGACACAGAAACATCAATTCCAAAGAGCACCTGCACCCCTATGTTTATAGCAGCACTGTTTACAATAGCTAAGCTTTGGAAACAGCCCAAATGCCCAAAAATAGATGACTGGATCAAGAAGATGTGGTACATATACACCATGGAATATTACTCAGCATTCAAAAAAGATAAACACATGCAATTTGCAGCAACATGGATGGCACTGGAAGGGATCATGCTCAGTGAAATAAGCCAGAAGGAAAAAGAAAAATACCAGATGGTCTCACTCATAGCAGAAATCTAGAAAACTTAAATAAGGGACCAGGAAAATGAATAACCATAAGAAAGTGAAAATCAAAATCAACAAACAACTATGAACCAGAGACACTCTATGGGGAGTGGGGGGCAGGGAGGGGAGGGATTGGGGTCAAAATAAGGGGGGTTGCAATTGTATGGGGAATATAAAAATAAAATTTATTTAAAAAAAATAAAGTAACTCAAGGACTTTAAAAAAAAAAAATTCACTGATTAATTGTGCCTTACTTGTTCATTAACTTTTTTCTCTTTCTCCAGCTCCTTTTCCATATCCTCTAACTCTTTATCTTTTTGTTCCAGTTGCTTTTCAAGTTGGCGGATTTCATCACGTAAAAACCGAGTATCACGTCCACCTGCAGAATGCTGAGCCATCTTAAAGTAATAAACCAAAAATATAAATCAATTCCACTGTATGTGAGGATTCAAATAATCAACAACAAATAATTATCTTGATTTTAAATGTTTTATAGGAAAGCATCAGATGGTTAAAGTCATGTTAGCTTAAAATTCATTTTTTTAAAAAGTTTATTTATTTAAGCTTAAATTTCTAGACTACCCGAGTCTCCCAGTAATGAAGAATTGACTGTCAACAACTCAGGCTGTTATAGCTGCTGAGCGATACTGTACAGCAAGGGCACAAAACATAGGTGATAACCGACCAAGGCTTCCTCTTAGCCTCAAAGCTCTGAAAACAGGTTATAAACCACTAGGCTATAAATCACTAGTCTCCACCCCAGTTACTGACCCCTGATGCTCTGAACATGCCCTTTACCTCACACCATGGAATATATAAACCAAAGTATCCAATTTTCCAGAATAATGAAAATTTTCTCTGCCTGTCTAGTACAGCATACTGCATACACATGGCTACGTGCTATTGAGCACTGGAAATCTGGCTGGTGCAACTGAAGAGCTGAATTTTTAATTTTAATTTTAACAAAGTTAAATATAAACAGCCACATTCTAGATAGCCAAGACTTTAGATTATCTTTGAAAATCTTGTAGTCAATGTATCCATTTTACTTCATATTCCTGGGTCATGGTCCAAAACATCAAATTCTTTGGTCAACTAACCTGTCTCACATTCATCCCTGCCCCATAGTTCTATTTCGTTTCCACCTTAACAAAATTTTTTTCTCATTCCCTTTTTCAAAAAGATTTCTATTCCTCTCAAAATTCCTATTCCAAGAAAATTTAGTATTTTACATTAGTTTGTTTTTTTTACTGAATCCTCCTATCCACTGCCTTCCCTTAGCTACAATTTGACCCATTTAGTACACTAATTCCTTTGGAACTCTTTTATTTGGGACATGCTCATTCTTTTATAACCATGAACCTCAATGCCAAAAGAGGTGTTGATTTACCCCAACTTGCAATTTCTAGACTATGACTCCTGTAATATCCTGCAAAAACTCCAGCTTCTTTGATTTTTACATGACACCCAGCTATCCAATACCTACCACCCAAGGTAGAAGCAAGCTACCAATTTCCCAGTCACTCCATCTCAAAGTTCATTAAGAGTTTTTGGCAGTATTCCTTTAAGCTCTTCCCCACCATCACCACTGCCCCCACCACCAGCCACATTCCATGCAATTTCTGCATCCAAATAACTTTCAATTTGGTCTCACTATTTCATTTGCTTTTTGAACTTATTAAAGTCTTCTACTCCCATGCCACCACCAGTAATTTCTCTAAGTGGGAATATCTACTCGATTATTCTCAACAAACCTGCCTTTTGACCTCACAGGACCCTCTCTAACCCCTTGACTCCTCTCTAACCTCTCACCCCTCTATCTTCTGCACCTCTTGAATTTTTGTCTATTCTGTTACAACTGCATAATCATCACCTGAACTACTTTATTTCCAAAACCTTCAACTGCTCTATTTACTCTATAGCAGCTGCCTGGCTAAACACTAAAACAGAAATAAACAGGCTTCATAATTCATTTAATAAATGTTCTAAGTAGTACCTATTTTCCAAGGAGCTAACTATGTAGTGGAGAACAAAGAAACCCTCATTCATAAAAGTTCAGAGTTAGCAGTAAAAGAATGAGGATTTGACTCAAATTGTCTGACTCTAGGTTCCCTTATGTCCAGCACATTCTCTACTATATTTCAAGATTTATATGATCTCCTTTATATTTGGCCACAAATCTCCCACTGTGATTTTTACCAGGGGACCATCTCTTTAACCTCTCTATTTTCAGGCACTAAACCTATAAGCATAAAAGCTTTTATACACATTCCTTTCTTCCTCTGTTCCTACCACAAAGGAAGAAGACTCTTCTTTTAAAAGAGGAAGCTTCCATTTAAAGCTTAATGTATTTGTATACCATGCTACTTCCCAAATTCTAAGGAATCTCAAAGTATTCAGTTCCTCAACAATACACACATATTTTGACTCTTGGCTTTCTCAGAAGCTAATTCTTCTACCATACCCTTCTGTCACTAGTCCTCAAATTCCCACATGCCTTCCTGCAATTCAGTTACTAGTAATCCCTCTTGTAGAGGCAGGAAGACACAGGGCAGGATCGCTATGATCCTATTCAGACGGGTAAAGAAGAGTCAGTCCTGGAGCCCTTGATGGCTTTTCCAGGTTTTTATTGAGTTTACCAAGTACACGACATGCAGGGGTGCCGGGAGGCCAGGAGGCTGGCAGTCCTCTCAGCCCCCCGTGAATCTTCCCTCTTCCTGGACTCTCTGGCATTCTCTCGTGGTTCCATTCCACTCGCTTGCTTGCTCTCCTTCTGGTGGTTCCATTCCGCAACACCACCCTTATTAACCTGGTCTCAGCCCAGGTGATTCCCACCTACATGTCCCCACACCCTACTCTAGGTGCCTGCATCGGGCATGCATTCAGGACCGCAGGGATCCAGCATCAATCCCAATGGCGGGAGGGCAGAAAAGCCTGACAACCATTGACCCTACACTTCTGCATCACTCTCTAAACTCTAAGTTTCATGCATCTATTGAATGCTTTTATTTTGTTCACAATTGATACTCAATTCTGAGTAGAACTTAAGGTAGATAACAGGCATGTAAAATAAAGACTGAAGAAATAACTAAGAACACAGTGCATGCTTGTGATTTTTCCAGCCAATAATTGCCAACAAATCTGAAATAATTCAAAATAATAAAATTAACAATTACACCTTAGAGAATACAAAAGGACTTACCTCCAGTTCATTTTCCAGTTTCATTACTTTTGTTTTTAATTGATTTTCTATAAAAAATGAATATTTCAATTACTCAGAATTAATTCAAAACTTTTAAATTTTAATAAAATTCTCTTAAAAGATTCCATCATGATTGTATTAATAAGGCACCATAAGAGAAAAATAATTATTTTCTATCAGACCTATGAAATTAAATTTTTAGAAATGACTCAAAATAAATTGAGCATACACAATTTTGAAAATATTGAAATATTTTAATTAAAATATAAAGCAGCTCATTCTTTATTGATGAATAAATTCAATACTTAATGCCATAATAAACTTATTCTAAGGCACTTACCAAATTTTGCCTGTTCTTCTCCAGCTTTTTCAACTTCTTCCAAGGCTAGCTCTACTTCTTGAGCTTTCATCTAAACATTTAAAAAATTATTTCAATATACCTTTACCCTAGAATGTGTACACTAAAAATAAGAATTGTGCTTTGTTTCCTATCCATTATTTAGTACCTACACCTGGTGCACAAAGATAGTCAGTAAATATTTGTTGAATAGATGATTTTCTTACTTAAAACTATAATTTTTAGATTCCTAACAGTTGAAATATCTGTGAGTCCTTTTTTCCCTCTAGTTTTATATTGAGCACTGCAATTTTTCCCTTTGTTTTCCACTATCTCCCTTTGTCTATTCCAACTGTCATTATTCTATCCCATAGTTTCATATATAAACCCTTTCGTAATGCTGCCTAAACAGCCTCAGCTCCCTCTAATTTGTTTTACTGACATACATTGTTTTAGCCTCCGCATGCGTATTTCTGTACTCAAACAATTGTGGCTTGATACATTTAAGGGCTCCTCATTACTGATATCACAAAATACACCTGTCTGTAAGACTCTTGAGAATCTTTTCCAAACTATAGCCAACGTTTGTTTCCTCTACAACCTAATATAAACTTTCTGCACTTGTCTCCTCAAATGTAAAGAATAAGCACATTTGTAACTCAGTTTTTATGATAGCCTCTAGCGCTAGAATTTCCCTAACATTTTACCACTGCCTTCCACTGACCTAAAATTACTTATCAGTCCTTGCCCCTGACCACGTTTTCTCAGACCTAAATCTCTTTTCCTTCTAACAAATCCCTATAGTAACAGCCTGCAGTTTTCATGTCAATCTCAGGACTATGTTAATAATTAACATAGAACTCCCCTACATTATTTTAAAGCATACTTATTTTGTTTCCTTATACATTCTTTTAGGAGCATGAGTGCAGAAGCTAGCAATATTTGCAATGAAATGCTCAATCCACATATGAAGATATTTCATCTTTGAGTGCAAAGTATTTTCACAGAGATTAACTTATTTTAGAACAGATTCTTAAACTTTTAATACTCAAAGCTATTATTAAAACCTACTGCATACAAACCTTCATAAGTGACTGAGTAACTCTGAAAAGGTGTATCACATTTTCTTGACTTTCACTTTTTAGTTGATTTACTTCCACCTAAAGTAACAGAAAAGCAACTATTATATATTTTATAATCCTGAAACAAAATATAAGAAATCTTCCAGATGTATCATACTGTGATTTCAGGGTCAACTTAATCATAGTTGTACTTATATATATTTACTATCTATTAAGCACCTTGGATAGGGAAATCAATAAATTATCTGCCAATTCTTCTTGACGAGGCAGGTCATCTGGATCAACTTTCATTATTTCTTTCCAGTTTATATTAGGTGGCATCTTGAATTCTTTCACTGTGTTTTACCTTCTGTAACAGAACAGGTGGCTATTAACATTTTCAAAGTAAACAGCAATATTGATTTTGCAATCATATTCATATTTTGCACATTATATCATTCTAACACTCCACGGTGTTTAGTATGGCTCCTTCACTGCATCACAGATAAGTGTGCACAGTATCCTCGATCAAAATTACAGCAGTTGGCACAAACCATTATATATTGTACGAGCTAAATTAAGAGAAATTCCTTGTTAAAACTAATTTAAGTTTGGGCACGTAAATAACTAATGGTGCCAAGTGCAGGGTGTTTCTTAGGCTGAAAAGGAGAAGCTGGAACTAGAGGTAAAAAAAAAAAAAACAATAAATGATTGAAATGAGTGCAGGTGGGCCCGGAGAAACCGGGAATGAATTGAGAAAGTAGATGCAGTGAGTGCCAAAAGCTAAAGGGCGTGCAGGCTGCATCGTAGTTTATGGGCCCTGAGACTTAAAGGATCTGCGTGGCACGAGATTTCCTGCTCCTGCTCATCAGGATCAAAGATCCACCCACCTAGACCATACCTGGCAGCCAAAGCCACTAACTCATCTACCGCACCCACCAAGCCGAGCCCTGGACCACGCCTGACCGCTCCCCAGCGCGGTTCCACCCGGACACCGGATCCCGCCAACACGTCTCGAGCCAGCACTAGCGGCGGTGGCTGCTAGGCGACACCATTCCCTCCCCAGCCAGGTCCGAACAAGGCCCCGGATGACGGGAAGACTACATTTCACGACAGTAAGGTCGTGCTTTACGTTTAAAGTTCCAGGTCGGTCCCCGGACTTGGGTAGAAAAGCCTAGGCCAAGACTTGCAGTGAGAACTACAAATCCCAGAGTGCAATTCTGCTCGGGGGCTTGTGCATCCTGGGAACTGAAGTCTCTGCGAAGCGGAGGCAGCCCGTTCCCGGCGTGCAATGCGGGCGGCTGCGACGGTACCAGGGCGGCGAGGTAAAGACCCCGGCGGCGGGAGGCGCCCTGGCGGAGGCGCGTCTGTGCTGCTGACCTGAAAGAGCCAGACCATGAGTGTGCTTTCGGCGGCGTCGCTCGCTGGCCCGCTGTTCCTGAGGTTTTCGTAAGCCAGCCCCGGTGGAGCCGCCCCCAGGTGAGGTCGGGCGGGCGGGCGGTCAGCGGCGGGGGAGGAGTTGTGGGTTGCGGTCCCGGCGGGGAGCAGCGCCTACCTGTGGGGCGGAAGGGCCCGGCCTGGGCTTGAGGGTTGAGGAAAACCCCACCTTCTCCATAGGCGTTTGTCAGCCTCTCCCCGGGCGCTGCCTGCTTGAAGTAGAAAAAAGTTTGAGCCTTCCTTGGTCTGAGAATCTCTCTCCATGCTGTGGAGTAGGGGCCGCGCCGAGGGTATGGTTTGGGGGAGAGGGGAGCATTGAGAAAACCCCGCCCGTCTTACCTGTCACACCTTTCCCTTCATGGATTGAACGAAGGGAAAGGTGAGGAGCTGGTATAGAGCGAAGATTCTGGAGAGGAGAAACTTCAAACGTAATCCGGCCCACCGTGGGAGTGGGGAGATTTGGGGTCTCAGTGTTCACCAGTCCTGTTGCTGTCACTTACCTGTTTACCGAGGTTGGGGGCGGGGGGAGCACCTTCTCAGGTGTGTATAGATCCTGGTGGTGCCGGTTTTGCTTCTCCCGCTGCTCACAGCCCTTCTGGAGTGTGATACACCACTAGGTAACTTTCTTTAAAACATAAAAAAGGGTGAGAGGAACAACCACAATGCTTGCCATTCGTTGAGTGAGGAGAAAAGGAGCAGCTGAAACTGGCCATATCTTCTTTATGGTGGTGCTTTTAACCTTTGTCTTTTTGAACATAGTCATTTATGTAGATGATGCAAATAAAATAAACCATATTAAGAATTAAAAATAAAATAAAATGACTGCTTGGACCAGTGCCTTCCCTCTTTTTTGGTCTTTCCTCCTTTTCCATTCAAAAAATAATAATAATTGTAACTGATGGTAAGTTTTCCTTTGATAATAAATAATAGATTTCTCTCCAAAATATATGCTTGGGTAAAAGAAGAAATAGCTCCCTAGAAAATAAAAAGATACTCATGTTTGTGAGCTACATTTTAAATATTTGTGGGATTAATAATTGACCTTATACAGTATTGTGTGCCAAATTCTGTGCCCCCCCACACACACACACACCATTCTGTGTATTGCATCCACAGGAATTATTTATCTTATGTCTACAAATTTGTACTTTCTAACCAATCTGTTTCTATGATAAGCTTTTGTTTCTAATTTCCACAGGTAAATGAGATCATAGAGTTTTTGTCTTTCTCTGACTTATTTCACTTAGTTTAATGCCGGCAAGATGCATCCATGTTGTTGTAAATAGCAAGATTGTTTTCTTTTTTATGGGTAATACTTCATTATGTGTATACTATACTATGTTTTCTTTATTCATTTTTACTATATATACTATATACTATATTTTCTTTATTTTTTTAATCAGTTTGATAGCTCATTGGAGTTTTATGTACCTTTCCTTGATGATTAGTGATACTGATCATCTTCATCTTTTCATGAACCTGTTGGCAATTTGTTTTTCTTCTTTAGAAGACCTCTCTGCCATTTCTTAATTGTATTGTTTGTTTTAATGCTATTGCATTATTTCTGGGTTTCTATTCTGTTCCATTGATCTGTGTGTTTATTTTTATGCAATCCCATACTATTTTGATTACTATAGTTTTTGTCATCTGATTTAATCTTTAAACAGTCCAATGAAATAGATGCTTATTTTGTCCTCATTTTCCAGTTTAGATACTGGAATGAAGAAGTTGAACACACTGATCAAATTTAAATAATGTCATTGAATTGAAATTTTTCTGATAAGAACATTTTCTGAACTATTTATTCTGCTTCCTCAGGGTTGCTGGGAATCACTGTTTGTAACATGCTTGTTCTTCAATCTTGCTATCTATATGTCATATTTTAATTATGTAACCTTGTTTCCTCAATTTCAATGAATGTTTTGTGTTCAGTGCTATTAATTTGTAATTCAGCAGGGATGAAATCTAGTATTTCTTGAGTACATATTATGTCACATATTATACTTAACACTATGTATGTAATTCCAAGTAGGAATCTGGTTTTTACTGCAGCAAGTTAGAATTTTATTCATTGTAACTATTATATTTTACTTATTTATTAGTTTTGTGTTGTTTAGATTGGTCTTTCTATCCTTACTTCCTTCACCTTCTTTGACATATCTGTATTCCCAACAATTCAGGGTACCTGGCCTAATGGCAAGCTTTTTCTTTTATTTTTTAGATATGAAAACAAGATTATAAAAGTTAAGTAATTTCTTAATAATCAATGAAACTAAGGATGTAACCCAGATCCCAGCTGTAGTCCTGAGTAAATGTAAAATATACTGCTTAGATTTCATTCTTTTACTCGTTCTAATATTTGTAAGCTTGTACACTGTGCTAGACACTGGGGTATAGCAGGAAAAAGGGTCCTAATGCACTATATTATGTTTATGCGTAACTGTGAATCATGAAATTTAATTCAAATTCTCACTGAAACTCACCATTATTTTTCATCAAATTTTCTGAATCAGTTGCAACAAGAGAAAGGATTTATGTGACAGTTTTATAAAGTGATCTAATTACAGCAGCACTTGCCTGGACCGGCCTTCTTTTTTCTCTGTGGTTTTATAAACAGTTTTATCTGACCAAAAATCATTTCAACAGAAAGACTTGCCTTTTAAAATTACTACCTCTGTTCTTTGTACCAAGCAATCTATATTTCTTAGGTGTTATTTCCATTCCCTTTTTTGCTACCTTATCAAGAAAATGAATAGTAGCTTTCTTTTCCAGCATCTAAAATAAAGCATGGCCATGAGAAATTTACTATCCCCTATGTATCATAAATGTTTAGTTTTGACTTATTCTTGTGGAGAGGAATCTGTGTGCAACAAGCAGACACTTGTCTTTTCTCAACATGAGGAGACTGGAAAGATTAGTAGGAGTCACTGTAAATGCAGACTTAGCAAACTGTATAGGCCAAAGAAAGTTTTTTGAATTTTAAAATAGTGATAAAACATAGTAAATTATTTTACTGGACAAGATAAACCATTCATGAGGGCTTCACCTTCAGTTCTTAATCACTTCCCAAAGGTTTTGCCTCCAAATGCCATCACATTGGGCATTAGGATTTAATGTAAATTGGGAGGAAAGCAAATATCTAGTCTATAGCATTCCCACAACTAACATTGAATAGTGATGTATTACATTGTTAAAGTAATGGCCCCCTTGAATTATACCTCCCTTTATCATTGCCCCTTTGCAGCACCCTCCTGTTCTCCTAAAGTCTATCTTTGGGGCCTCCCTGGTGGCGCAGCGGTTGAGCGCTGGGTTGCGAAGCTGCCCGCAGCCTCTGCAGCGGCGGTTCGATCCCGGCTGCTCCCTGTTCACCGGAGGAGGGTCCCACATGGCACTCTCTCCTGCTGCCCGCTGCTCCCCTCAGCAGTGTACTTCATTCATTCCTTCTGCCTGCTCTGCACCCCTCTCTGGCTCTGGTGAATTGTCTCACCCTCCCGCACTTCTGACTGTACCCAGTGCTTGTATAAATAAATCTTTTAAAAATAAATCAATAAATAAAGTCTATCTTTGCAGGCAGTTGTTATGGACAGAACCTAATATAGCTCCACAACTGAGCTCATGCCATGTGTGAAAACCAGCTCTCTCCCTTTCTATCATTGGATGTTCCCTTAGAGAAACTTCAAAACTTCTATTATTTTGCCCTTTTATCACCAGTCCCACATTGATTCTGAGTTTATCTTGCCTGATTGGCAGTAAAAAATACACAGTAAGCAGACTTGAAAAGAGTTTTGCATTGGGACTTGCCTTTATGCTCTCTGGAAATCATTTAAAGAAGGTCCGGCTGACCGACTGGATATGACCACAGGTAGCAGAGAGTAGCTTTTCAACCTGAGAACCCTACCCTTTAGATATCCAACCATAGCTGTAAGTACAAGTAAGTACAAGAATGACTACAAGCACAATCAAAAGAAGGAATATATATATGAACTATGTATGTATATATATTTGTATATTTTTGTCAAATAAAGGTATTCTTATGCATTCAGTATACTGCATAGACATTTCAGTCCACAAAGTGCTGTTTGTAGGATGGTAGTCCCAAAGTTCTTTTTTTTTTTTTTTTTTCTTTTAAACCATTGGCTTACATCCTGGTTAGTGTTTTGGAAGTATAGGTGAAGTCACCATAGTGCACCAACCACCATAGTCATCCACCCTAGTCCATGTAGTCCATTGTGCTTTCCTCGTCCCTTTTCTCACCTCTTTCCTTCCCCCTCCCCCTCTGGATGGCTTAGTTCTGTGGTCAGCTTTTGAAGTTTATCTTTGATCCTTTGTTTACTTTCTCTATATTCTGTACAATAAAGTGTACCATCCAGTATTTATCATTCTCCTTCTGGCATATTTTGCTTAGCGTAATCCCTTCCAGCTTCATGCTGCAAATGGCATGAGTTTATCTTTTTTGATTGTCAGGTAGTATTCCATTGTGTATAAATACCATACCTTCTTGACCCTCCCATCTGTCTCGGGGTACTTACGTTGTTTCCATATTTTGGCTATTGTTAATAGTGCTACAATAAACATGGGAGTGGGAGTTTCCTTCCTATTTAGTGTTTTTGTATTTGAGTAAATCCTTAGGAATGGAATTGCTGGGTCATGGCAGCTTTTCCGGACTTCCATTGTTCCTTACCTTGTAGTTCAAGCCTGTCATAGCACTCTGACCTCTGCTATTCTGACTTCTGTCTTTTTCACTTGTAAATTCTAATGCCATTGAATAGCCTCATCTGTATAATCTAGGATAATCTCATCTCAGAATCCTCAAATTACTAATTTCTGTAAAGTTTCTTTTGCCTCACAAGGTAACATTAACAGGTTGAGAGTATTTGGATGTGGACAATTTTGGGAAACCATTCTGCCTGTAGTGCCAGGAAGGGCACTGAGCAGGTTTCCTATGACCCGAGCAGACCGGGATAAAGAAGGAGTCCTGGAGCCCTCGGTGGTTTTCTCAGGCTTTTATTGAGCTTTACATATAGTGCAGCAACCAGGTACACCGCAGGCAGGGGCCCCCAGCAAGTCTTCACTCTGGGCTTCTTTCTCCCCTTCTCTCTCCTGCTTCTTCTTTCCTGCCTCTGCATTTCTTAGTTGGATATCTCAATGCTGAGCCATGGCCCACACAAGTAAACAACACAGTCATACCAATGTAACAAATCCAGGTGCCCCATCAGGCAGGGCAATCCTAATGGCAGGGCAGAAAAGCCTGAAAACCATTTACCCTATACAGCCTTTCACAAGAAATAACACTAAATTATGCTAAAGAAGCTACTCTAACTAGAAAAGTATCATTAGCTTGTTTCCTGAGAGTACTTTCTATTTTTATTTGGGGATGATTTCTTCAGTATCCAGTTAATGTACTTCTTTCTACTGAACACTTTATAAAGTAGTGTGCTAATTATGAACTGCCATACGTGAATCCTATACTCTATATTAAAAGTGTTCGTTGTAGTGGGAAAAAGAAAAACTGATTTACATCTTGGTCATAAACTCTCATGTCAGAAGGGCCAAACAGTTAACATAATCAGTCAAGCAAATTAACCTATGTGGAAGACAATGGGATTATGTAGTTATTTGGCTAGTGTACGGCTAGCCTAAAGGCATTCAAGACAAATACTTTTTAAAAACTGCTCAAACTAATAAGCAAGGCTGCAGGCTACAAGTTTGGACTCCTGATTTAGGTAATAATTGATAGCTACTTACATAAAGTATAGTAGTATCCCTATATCCAAGGAGGATGCTTCAGGAGCCCCAGTGGATATGTGAAACTACAGATGGTACTGAACCCTATGTATACTAAGTTTTTTCCTTTCCATAGGTATCTATTATAAAGTTTATAGACAAAGTTTTGCATTAAAATATTGACTTTTTCTGCACTTTAGAAATTCCCACAAAGCTGCTATTTTTTTCAGTTTTTTTTTTTTTTTTTTTAATCTGTTTCCCAGGTATCCTGACATGTGACAGTTGATAAGGAGTCCGTTCTCCAGTTAGCTGGAGAGACAGTTCCAAAGATTGAGTGGTATGATAAAAGACTGTAACAGAAGTATAAAAATTCATATGATGGAACAATTTTGTCTTAAGAATTAGGAGAGGTGATCAACTAATTCTTCTTGAAAGTATATGATGTTTGAGCTGGACTTTAAAGTAATTCTCTGGGACAATTAATAGTCAATCTTTATTTTACTTACAGTAAAATTGTACTTCTATTGTTTATTTTATCTTCATGATTTTTTCCCCAGATTGTCCACAAGTGGTTGTGGAAAAGATGGCTGATATTAACCTCAAAGAAGTAACTTTAATAGTAGGTGTGATTACTGCCTGCTATTGGAACAGCCTCTTCTGTGGTTTTGTTTTTGATGATGTTTCAGCAATACTGGATAATAAAGACCTACATCCATCTACACCTTTAAAAACTTTATTTCAGAATGACTTCTGGGGAACCCCTATGTCTGAGGTAAATGGTTACTTATTTGTATATCAGAATTTGAAATACTCTGGAATAGTTTATTAACCCTCATGTCTGAGGTAAATTAGTTACTTTTTTGTATATCAGAATTTGAAATAGTCTGGAATAGTTTATTATTTTTTCTTTACTAATGTTGTAATCATAGCAAGTATGAATTTTTCCCAAAAAAGTTTTTATGAGATACATAACATTCTTAAGAACAAGTTGAAGATAGGATTTATCGTCTCTAAAGCAAACGATAAGGGTATTATGGTTATGTTTTATCAGCTATGTGCTAGGTACTATAATTAGACTAATTTATCCTTTCCTTGATTGTGAACCTTGACCAAATTAAAAAAAAAGTGTATGAAAAGCAAATACTAAATATACTTTTTTTCTTGTGAGTCAGGCAAAAGATATGACTACGTATGCTATGTCTAAACATTTAAAATGTAAATTTATGTAAATAGATTATACTTTAAAGATAAAATAGTAAGTACACAGTTTTTCTATAGCAAAAAAGCAGTGATTTATTAAAAAGTTTAAATTTGTATCATATCTTTTACCTAATAGTTACTTTAATTTTATACTGAGAACACCTAAAAGTTTAGTTTATTTTCATCAGGGTTTTTTATTTTGCTAGTAACTCTATTGCCAAGGTCAATTTTATGCTATTTAGGATTAATTGTAAGGTCAGGATCATATAGATTGGAATCTAACATTCTGTTATATATCAGTTGTGAAAAATAAGTGGAAATACAGCTTTTGATGGCAAATCATTATTCTGACCTATAAAAGAATAGTAATACCCTGAGGATAAATGAATCAGTCTAACTAGTATCTGGCACATTATTGTTAAAATACATAATACTCTTTGATAGTTTGTGAGTTGTAATTTATGACCCCTTTCTGTATTCTCCAAACTTGGATACTTCTCAAGAATGGGGATGGAGTCTTTCATTCCTCTTGTTACAAACACATAATATGTATGTTTTCTGATTAAATAAGCAGGCTTTGTTTTTCTTACAGCCTTCCTATTCACATACAACTTAGGTCTTAAAAAAAAAAAAAAAAAACTTGATAATGAAAAGAAAATATGGCCCTATTATAGCTTGTATTATTTTCTAGATAATTTATTTTTTTTACCCTTCACTTTATCCCCAGAGGCTCTTAGTAGTATGTGTGCATTGCCCAAAATTACACTGGTATCTGTTGTGATTTTAATCCTATTGCAATTTTGCCTGAAAATTTCACCAGATAAAAAGATCTCATAGAATCCGTACTATGTTTTGTGATTTTTTTCAGAGAACAGTAAGTGCACACACACACACAAATTTAATAATAATAATTTTGGAAAAAATAAACAAATTAGAATACAAGTTACAGTGAAGAGTATCACTTCCTTCTATTTTCTGATGGACGAATTCTTTCCTGCAGGGAAATGTGGCACTAGGGAAAAATTATTCTTAGTAGCATTTAGGTGTCAGTTTCTTGACAAGCTGGAATTGGCACATTCACAGATCTAGTGGTTGATGTCATCATGTAATGATAGCCTGGAAGCCTGTGTGCAGGCATGCATGCTTTCCCTAAGGATTTGTGTGCCAGTGCAGATCATGAAGAGGCCTTAGGACATTCTCCTGAGCTGTGTGACTACTGCCTTAGTAAGGAGTCTTTGCATCCCCCTTCGCCTGTCTATGTTTAGATTATCTCTTCAGGAAATCCATTCTTGAGATACGTAACACTTTGTTTATTGATGTTCATGGATTACATCTTTGGCTGCACATTAGAATCTGCCTGGAGCACTTTAAAAAATTATCAAAACTCTACCAAAGCCTGTTGTTAAGAGTTATCTCAGAGTGGGATGTGAGCATCACTATTTTTGGTCTTGTTTGTATGTTTGCTTTTTTTTGTTTTGTGGAGTGTGTTTTGGGAGAATGGGAGATTTTTTTGTTAACGAATTGATTATTTGATACTGCCATGTTTGATAACTTTTCTGCTTTATGGAGCCATATATTCCTGGCATTAGACCTGTAAAGAACCTATGTTAAGGTAACTTTTGCATGTAGCCACTCAGTAAGTTTTTGCCATCCCTATTTGAAGATCACATTGACAGGGAATTGTTAGCTTATTTATGCGGTATATTCTTGCTCATGTTTCTATTGCCAGGTAACACCCCAAGTACTTTTTTCTTTATGTACCTCAATATAATAATAATCTGAATTGTTTTTATTCATAACAGAACCAGCTATTTTTTTTAGAGTAAACCTGATACCTACTAAGCTGCTGATTGTCATAGTAGTGTTTCAAATGTATTACTAATGAATTATATGAATAATAATATTAATAATTTATCTTTTATTTGGTCATTATCATGGTATATGTATATCTGTATAATTGACCTAGCAAAACAATTATGTACACTGCAATTAAAAATACTTATTTCCTGCTATTTTCTGACTTCTTTTCAGTTGGCAGTTAAGTGGAACCACAGTAACATATCAGGCACTCACAAGGTTTCTTAGAATCTTTTCTACTTTCTGGTTCAAATCATGTCAGTTCATTATAGTACTTACGAACAATTTTGTACGCCTGAGATGAAATTTGAAGGGTGTTTAGGAATAGGCCAAGCAGGAAAGAATATTCTAGGTAGACAGTGCTCATGGTTTGTTATAGTGTACAATCAGAGAGATATTATAATGTTTCTCATTTCAAAATGTGAAATGTTTGTTCCTTGTGCATCCTAATTCTCCTTTTGTAGGTTTGAACATGCTTAAATCTATACCTATATACCAGAGTTACAGCAAAATGTGGTAAGAGATAGGAGAGCAAAGAAACTGAGTGTAGTTACCATAATGTAAAATTACAAAAAAAAAAAATCTATGGTAATATTTTATGTATTTTTGATCTATGTATTATATTCTTAAATCTGCCTTGATTTTTGTCTGAGGGTAAAAATATTTCTCATTAAATGTAACTTCTAGTTTATAAAGAAATTCAGTATTCACATAAAATTTAATTTATTGCCAATAGAGACTACCATAACAAAGTTGTCTAATCTAAAAAATTTTTGCTCTTGTGTAGTATTTAGGGATTTTGGTTTAATAAAATCAGGTTTATACATCATGGAAATATTTTTCATAAAACAACTAGACAGTACCTTTTTGGTTATCGCTGTTTCAACTCTACTGGTAAATATTTTGTTCTTGTAGTTCCTTTGGAAGATCTGGCCATCATTTCAATAAATACTTGTATTTGTCACAGACCTGGATGCAGGCCTTTGAGAGAATCCTGAACTCTAGTGCCACTTTTGTTGCCTCCTATCTTTTTTTTAATATGTGTATTGAAAAGGAATTACTTAAATATTCTTCCTGTACTGTTAATTCTCTGACCACTATATAGAAAGGAAATTGTTCTGTTTTTTTACGAAGGAAATAGGACAGTACAAATTATAATGGTGTCTTTAATGTCTGTATCATCCTTGGGGCATTTCATTATTTTACTGTTATTTCTCCAACAAATGTAGATATACTTTCAATAGTAAATGCAATGATTAGATTATAAACACTGAAGTTGTTTAATAACCAATGATTGTTTTTTTAATTCTTTCAGGAGAGAAGCCACAAGTCTTATCGTCCCTTAACAGTATTGACATTTCGCTTAAATTATCTGTTTAGTGAACTGAAACCCATGTCATACCATCTTCTAAATACAGTTTTTCATGCTGTGGTTAGTGTGATATTTCTTAAAGTGTGCAGACTTTTTCTGGACAACAGGAGTAGTATGATTGCCTCTCTACTTTTTGCAGTACACCCAATACACACAGAAGCAGTAAGTATAATTTAAATTAGCGCTTTTTTACTTTTTTTTTAAAAAAGCCTACACAGTGATTATAATCGCACCTATTTTAAAAAAAAATAATTAGCCATTAAATTAATATAAGTATTTGAAGACTCTTAAATTACTGCAAGTCTAAGTTCTTAACGTACAGTCTATTTTTTTCCTGCATGACTTATTTAAATTTAAAACTATTTTTGAAACATTCATTCAAGAACATAAGCCATAATTTCTTAACTGCACTCACATGCAATATAAGCAAATATAGCTTTTAGTTAAAAGTTTTTAACTTGGCAATATTTATGTTTCAAAGTACGGAAAATAGTAAAGCAAATTTAAGTAGGGGATGAAAATATATCAGAGCATATGTAAATAAAGAAGTGTTCTAGATGTAGCTATTTCAGATGTTACCTTTGGATGTAAAAGGTACAGGGGACTGCTACTATTTTTGTAACTTGCTGTCTTTTATTATTTCAAAATAAGTTAGTAAAAGACCTATTAAAGTCACTGCTAAATTTTTATGAAAGAGACAGATTTTCCACAAGAGGGCGCTCACAGAATGTCTTAGAAAATGTGCTTAAAAGTCATGGCAATGGATTTCTAATTAAATTGCCTTTGCTATCATTTATAGTTAAATTTTCAATATTCTCTTCATTAATATGAACCACCCCTCACCTCATTTCCCTTTCTAGGTAACAGGTGTTGTAGGAAGAGCTGAACTTTTGTCATCCATCTTTTTTCTGGCTGCTTTTTTGTCATATACCAAATCAAAAGGACCCAACAATTCCATAGGTAAATGTCTAATATTTGACATTTTTCTATAGCTCAAAATTCATCAAGCAATTTTTATTTACTCTGTGTACTTATAAATAATTTATCTTTATATATTTTACTGCTTTAGCATGTATAGAAATACGAAAGTATGCAATATTGGCAATATTAATTTGTTAGTGTAATTTATATTTTATTATGACTACAGATTTTGTACAGTCTGATTTTTTTTTAAAGATTTATTTTATTTATTTATTTATACAAGAGCTGGGTACAGGCCAGAGTCGCGGGAGGGTGAGAGGGTTCAGAGATGGAGCGGGGAGCAGAACGGGCAGACTGACGAAATATACTGTTGAGGGGAGCAGCGGGCGAGACAGGAGACAGCCTCACCATGTGGGATTCTCCCTGGCTGGCCGGGAATTGAACCAGCGCTGCGGAGGCTGTGGACAGCTTCACAGCACTGCGCTTAACCCACTGCGCCATCGGGGAGGCCCCAGTCTAATTTTTTTAAATTACCCTAGAATACAGGGGTGTTAGAGTCATTCTTAGTTCTATCTGCTGTTATCTGTAAATACTACAACTACCAGTATTTCTACTGTCTTTTTTAAAAAAAATATTTATTTATGCATACAAGAGCTGCATAAATAGGCCAGAGATGTGGGGGGCAAGAGGATTCACCAGAGACAGGGTGGGAACAGAACTGGCAGATTGACTGAAATACACTGCTGAGGGGAGCAGCTGGCGAGACCGGAGAGGTCTGCTTTGCCATGTGAGTTGCTCTCTGACTGGCCGGAGATCGAACTTGTGCTACAGAGGCTGTGGATTGCTTCATAGTGCGGTGCTCAACCCCTTGCGCCACCAGCGAGGCCTTCTACTAGAGTCTTTCTTTAACACCTGATGGACTGCGAATTGTATTGTTTAGGCAAAAGTAAACATCTATTAAAATATACCTTTATTATAATAATATCCCTAACAATCTTATGGAGTTTTTGTTTTAATCTGTAAAGAGCTTTAAAATTGAATTTTTAAATTTAAACTTTTAAATTTCAGAAATTGTTAAATTACTATTTTTAAGACCAATGATGAGAGAAATTATATTAGATTCACAAATTGTGTTCTTATTTTATATCTTTATTTAATTCATTTATTTGAGTTTTTGCTTTGATTAAAGGTGACATTGCACATTCATACTACCCTGTATTTTTTCCAATTGGAAAAGAATTGAAGTGATATTTTCCAGTAAGAAAACTGAAGTTCAGATAAGTTACCCAAGGTCACAAAACAAGTTAGCAGTAGATTCAATATTACTCACAATTCAGTGTTTTTAATTATCAGTAGTTTTCACTTTCAAATTTATTATATTACAAATCAGGTATATAGAGATCTGTGATTATTTTTGATACTTGAGTTCATTTTAAATTGATAGTTCTTTAATCATGAATCTCAAGGCTGTAAGTTTTCTTTTATAAATTGGACACCATATCTTTGTTTTAAAAGTTACTATATGGTTAATTTTCTTCACAGAAATTTTCTAATTCAAATAATACATCTTGAGTTTTACGTTATAAAACAAAAATTACAAAATTCAAATACATTTTAAAACAAAGTATTTATAGGTCAATAAATAAAATATAAATTAATACAGAATCAGTAGTAAAGTTTTTCAGTAATGACTAATAGTTGTCTAAGTTAAAATGTCCTTTTATGATGTTACAAAATTGTGTAGTTTTATTTTTTTGTTCTTGTTTTAAATTACAGTGTGGACTCCAATTGCTTTGACAGTGATTTTAGTCGCCATTGCAACACTGTGTAAAGAACAAGGAATAACAGTTGTGGGAATTTGCTGTGTGTATGAAGTATTTATTGCCCAGGGGGTAAGGAAAAATATAAATTTTCTTGTTGCTGTCTTTATCCTAGTTGAATCAGATTATTATAAATATTGGGTTGTCGGAAAAGTCATCTCGTATTTTTTTCTGTTTCATTGCAAAACTGAGTCATGACTTTTTTGACAACCCAATATTTTCCAATGTGTCGTTAATATAAATTGATCTGATTATCAGTAATGCTACCAAAAATTTGCAAGAAGCAAACTTGTCTTTTTCTTATGTGTACTGAAAATTTCTTAACATTTTATCACATTTGCAATTTTTTTTTTAAATAAAAGATTCATTTATTTATTTACAAGCACTGGGTACAGTCAGAAGAGCGGGAGGGTGAGAGAATTCACCAGAGCCAGAGAGGGGAACAGAACAGGCAGACTGACGAAATACACTGCTGAGGGGGGCAGCAGGCATTTCAGGAGAGGTCTGTTGCGCCATGTGGGACCCTTGCTGGCAGCTGGGGATCCAGCCGGCACTGCAGAGGCTGTGGGCAGCTTTGCAGCCCAGCGCTCCACCACTGCGCCACCAGGGGAGGCCCAACACATTTGCAATTTTTTAGGGACTGATTTTTTTTTTTAAATGGACTCTAGGCAGTTTGCAACAATACACAACAGTACTGTGTGGTATAATTCATCATTGGATAAGATTGTTGGACTGTCTTACTATCCGTTCAACAGATTGTTCCATATTTTTTAATTATACTAAGTTTGTAGTTTCTGTTATTTAGAATGCACTGCATCATTGAAAACATCATAGTATTTTGTTACTTGTTTTTAAAAATATTTTCTTTCTTTTTCAGTATACTTTGCCATTATTATGTGCTACTGCTGGGCAGTTTCTCCGTGGAAAGGGTAGTATTCCATTTTCTATGCTGCAGACACTAATAAAACTCATTGTTTTGATGTTCAGTACACTATTACTTGTTGTGATTAGAGTCCAGGTTATTCAGTCCCAACTTCCAGTATTTACCAGGTAGGAAATTCTGGTTCTTTCTATTTTTTCCATCCTATTTTTTCAAATTTTGAATTTTAAGTGATTACAAAGATTAAGTCTTTGATTTACGTTGAGATGTTTTAACATTAAGGTATTATTAACATTTTAAAGAACTGTGTATATTTAAAGTGTGCAAATTCATGTTTCAACTTGTTAGACTTACAAAAACACACTATCAAGATGATGATTCCCCCAAAATTGGTTAAGTGTTGAGGTCTTCTGTATCCTTGATGACTTTGTCTTCTTGTGAGAAGGATATTGAAATTTTTTACTTTAATCATAGACTTATCTATTTCTCCTTACAGTTCTGTTGATTTTTCCTTCATTTGTTTTAAAACTCTATTAGGTCCATAAACATTTAGAACTGTAATATCTTGATAAATTGATCCTTCTATCATTTTTAAGTGAACTTCTTTATCCCTTAGAAATTCACTGTCTAAAGTTAATATGGATATCAAGTTATTTTTTGTTAGTGTTATGTGATATATCTTTTTCCATCCTTTTACATTTTATTTATCTATGTCTTTACATTTTAAGTGGATTTCTTGTAGACTGCATACAGTTGAGTCTCCCTTTCTTGTTTGGTAAAATATTTGTCTTTAAATGAGCTGTTTCTGAGACACTTTTTGGGGGGTGGGGGGGCGGGAGGGGAAGGATTGGGGTCAGAATGGGGCGTTTGCAATTGTATGGGGGAATATAAAAATAAAATTTATTATTTAAAAAAAAAAAAAAACAAGTGATAGGAGGCCTACCCTGGGCCTATTGAGAAAAGTCTATCTGACTGTTGGGGAATTAGGAGGCTAAATCCCATACCACCTTGCTTACTTAATTGTTGGTTTGATTAAATAAGAAATTATTAAAAAAAAATAAATGAGCTGTTTCTGTTATTTTCATTTAACATAACTATTGATAAATTTTGATATAAATCTGCCGTCTTGCTGTTCCCATCTGGTCTTTGTTCTCCATTTTCTCTTCTTTCATCTTCTGAATTGAGTTTTTTTATTATTTTAGCTCCATGTTGACTTATTAGCTGTACATCATTGTTGTGTTGTCTTAGTGGTTGCATTTAGATTTTTTATATAATTCTTTATAAATATCACCCCTCTTTGCTAGACATTTCATAGAGGTTAGACATTTTGAGTTCTAGCAAGAGTGTGAGGTATGCATAAAAATATTTGTCTTCTTAACAAGATTACATATAAATGCTGCTTTTATTGATTTTTTTTTATTTATATATGAGTTGATTTTGTATCTAAAAATACTTTTTTTTTTTTTCATTCCTTATACAGGTTTGATAACCCAGCTGCTGTAAGCCCAACTCCCACAAGGCAGCTAACTTTTAACTACCTCCTTCCTGTAAATGCTTGGCTTCTTTTAAATCCTTCAGAGCTCTGCTGTGATTGGACCATGGGAACAATACCGCTTATAGAGTCATTTCTGGATATTCGAAATCTTGCCACGTTTACTTTCTTTTGCTTATTGGGAGCTTTGGGAATATTCAGTCTCAGATACCCTGGTGATTCCTCTAAGACTGTTTTAATGGTAAGAAATTTTCTTATTTTTACGCATGCTCTTACATTTAATTGATCAGGAGACTGCCTCTCATTCATCAAAAGTGTCTTTTTTGAACTAGAATCTTTTTTTGTTCAACATCAACCTTATTTATGAGCTCATTAAGTTTTCCTAAAATTATATGTCAGACTATGACATGTAGGCATGATTTGTACATTCAGAATATAAAATAAAAACTGATTATTAATTTCCCTAATTTGGTAGGTACTCTGAAATCACTTATATATGCCAGGAAGTATTTGTAATAATTTGCAAATACATCATTTCTGGCACAGCCACTAAATTAAATAAAATAGTTGGATTTGAATGTCCGTATATTTTTAGTTTAATAAAATATCTTTTTTTTTGTAGGCACTTTGTTTAATGGCGTTACCATTTATTCCTGCATCGAACCTTTTTTTTCCAGTTGGATTTGTTGTTGCTGAACGAGTATTGTATGTTCCTAGCATGGGGTTCTGTATTTTAGTAGCCCATGGATGGCAGAAGATATCAAACAAAAGGTAAATTGAAATGTTAATTCATTTAATGTTTAATAGCAACAGATTTAATTATGATACATATAAGTACTTACTTCACTTTTACAAGTCATACTTTCAAGCTATTTTGTTTATCATCATGAGTGCTGCCTCGTTTGTCTATATTTCAAGTTGGGAAAGCTTTATAACACCTATCTCATCCTATGTTCTTTAGCATATTTATATGATTTTATTTTACAGTCTGAAATGCAGTGACCTTAAATATACATTAAGACATTTGTAAATATAACCTATGATAAGATTGACTCTTTCTAATTATCTTTAATATTCAAGTTGTAGGTAATAGTACAAGAAACTTTAAATATAAAAAACAATTAAAAACCAGTTTTATCAGGTTTTTGTCATTAATTCTAGATAAGGCTTTTGAAATAGAGACAAATATTAGAATATTTAATGTAATTGAAGACTGAAGAGGTAGTTCTGTATTGAGAATATTTACTTATTTTGATGTTTTCACTCTGACATTAAATGATGATTAGAATTATCCCTATACTTGAGAATGAATTCAAACATGTTTAGAAATAATTAAGATTTTCCTCTCTAAAAGATAAAATGCTTTTGGTTATGTAGACAATCTTTTATTTTCCATTTTTCTCTTAAACAGTGTATTAAGAAAGCTATCCTGGGTTTTCCTCTCTGTGGTGATATTCACTCATGCCTTAAAAACACTCCACAGAAATTGGGATTGGGAATCTGAATATACATTGTTTATGTCAGCCTTGAAGGTAAAGTGTTATTCAGAATGACAAAAATGTTTTTATTGAATTTTGTTACTCCTTAACTCTGTTTAGCACATTTGACAATTGCAATTCATGCATGTAACCTGAAATTGTGTATTGAAACACAGCTAGTAAGTGGCAGTGTGGATACAAATTTGTTTTGATTTGATATCTTATAGCCATGTGTTACCTATTTTCACATCACTTTTAATTTGACATTTAACTGTTGGTACAAATATTTCACCAAAATATTAATAAGACAATTTATTCTTTATATAATGTGTGCTGCAATGAAATGCTTTAAATAGTATCACAGCTTGTATAATTCCCTAAATGTTACATAGTCTTTAAAAACTCTAATGATAAAATATATAAATAAGAATACTGTATTTCATTGGTGCTTAACGTACACATTTTTTATCTTTTAACATCTCTGAAAAACTAAATATTATAGCAAAAGGAATCTTGCAACTATTTAATAAACTTTTTTTCTTTCTTAATAGTACTTAAAATAATAGTGAGCCATAACTGACAGCATCTTAGATTCAGTGAAATAAAATATGTCATGGATAAAAAAGGCACACTGATCTGAGGTATACCCAGTGGTTACAACACTAAGGAAGATTGGAGCTGGCAAAAAAGAGTGATGTTAGCATTTCTATAAAATAGACAGTATAAGTAGGAATAGGTCTTTTTAAAAATCACCAAAAGTGTTTTCAAAAAAAAGTTGTTTAAGATTTTTTTTTTTCAGGCACTCCATTGCCAGTGCTTCTCTTCAGAACTACAAATTTTTACTTCCTTTTTGTTTTCTTATTCTGATTTTACATGTGACTTCTTGATTTACTGGGTTTCTTATGACCCAATGATTCTCTCCAATCTCTTCCCCCAACTCAGATATCTGCAAATAAGACTACATTACTATTCTTATAAACCCTCATTTCTATACCACTGGCGCCTTATAATTTTCAGGAATTTTTTTCTCCTCACTCCCAGGACAGAATATTTAGTTATATTCTTTTTTTTTTTTAATTGAGCTATTTTTATTTTTTTTATTAGATAATAAATTTTATTGTTATATTCCCCATACAATTGCAGCCCCCCCATTCTGACCCCAATCCCTCCCCTCCCGCCCCCGCCCCCCTAAGTGTCTCTGGTTCATAGTTTTTTGTTGATTTTGATTTTCACTTTCTTATAGTTATTCATTTTCCTGGTCCCTTATTTAAGTTTTCTAGATTCCTGCTATGAGTGAGACCATCCGGTATTTTTCTTTTTCTTTTTGGCTTATTTCGCTGAGCATGATCCCTTCCAGCGCCATCCATGTTGCTGCAAATGGCATGTGTTTATCTTTTTTGAATGCTGAGTAATATTCCATGGTATATATGTACCACATCTTCTTGATCCAGTCATCTATTTTTGGGCATTTGGGTTGTTTCCAAAGCTTAGCTATTGTAAACAGTGCTGCTATAAACATAGGGGTGCAGGTGTTCTTTGGAATTGATGTTTCTGTGTCCTTTGGGTAAATACCTAGGAGTGGAATTGCTGGATCCTATGGAAGCTCTATGTTTAGTAGGTCCAGAAATCTCCACACAGCTTTCCACAGTGGTTGGACCAGTTTGCACTCCCACCATATTTAGTTATATTCTTAAATCCAAATACTTCTTCTCTTAAAAGCATGCAAAGAGCAAGTATTTTTAAAAAACCACTATCCTTTGATCAAATAAGTTTTAGTAAAATTCTAATACGTAATATAAATAAAATCAGAGTACTGTGGTTCTAGTATGTTGATAATGGAAATTAAGCATAGAGTAAATTTAGTGAAGCATTGTCTAGTTAGCTCATTTCTTGTAGCCAAGGACATCTCCATGGAACACTCCTAACACTCCTATATATATTAAACAATATATATATGTGTGTAAATAGATATTCTGGTAGAGAATCCCCATGGTTTTATTTTATGTTATTCCAGTTTTACTGAAATGTAATTGACAAATTTGTATTAGCTTAAGGTATACAACATAAAGATTTGATGTATGTATGTATGATGAAATGACTACTACAATATTTTAGTTAATATTTATAGCTTCATATAGCCTCATTTTCTTGTGATAAGAACTTTTAAGGTCTATTCTGTCAGCAACTTTCAAATATTCTCCTTAGTATTGTTCAGTGCAGTGTCGTGGAGTTGTTATATTCTCAAAACTTCAAACTGGAAAGTTGTACCTTTTAGCATTGTCACCCATTCAAATCACGTTAGCATTCTGTTCCTAATAGTGTACCAAATTAATATCTGTGCTAATTGGAGTTGTGTTATTTTTAATTGTAACTAATGCCACGTGTACCTGTATATCTAAGGTAAATAAAAACAATGCCAAGTTATGGAATAATGTGGGTCATGCTCTGGAAAATGAAAAGAATTTTGAGAGAGCTTTGAAATACTTCTTGCAGGCTACCCATGTTCAGCCAGGTAAGCATCATGAAATAAAACTATTTGAATAGTTTATTTTCTTTTTAAAAATTTGATGATATTTGAGGAAAATAAGAAAGTTTATTTTCAGTCTTTATTCTAAGTAATTTGAATACTATAGTGTTTGATGCCAACTTATTTTGAATTGGATTTCATGTTGGAACCACTTATATCAGACATTTGAAAAAAAAAATTTTCATATATAGATAGAACATTCTAGGGTTGCTCTGATGAGCAGTTTTGGTGGACTGATAGGTGCAAAAGCCTGATAGGAGTAAATTTAGGGAGTAAAGGCAGAATAATTAGAGACAATTGGTATAAATTCTGAATATTGATGGAATCAAGAGGGTAGAAGGGGATGGGGGCAGTCAGTCTTGTTTGATTCAAGGTAGGACCTTGCTTTACATCACAATTGCCTTTGAAACTTTATAAACATTTTCAGATCCTAAGAAGAAATAAGAAATAGGACCTGTTTTTTGCATTTTTTGGCCTGTTTTATTGCTGCAAACATGTCTTAGTAATTTTCATTAGAATATTGTTGAATATTCTATTTTGATAGAGTTTGGTAGAGATGAGATATCTGAAAATTTAAAAGCCACTCAGGTATTCTGATTTGCCCCAGGGTTAGGAATGACTACTCTAGCCTAAGTACTGTTTTCAGATTTGTTTTGTTTTTTGTTTTGCTTGTTTCCCCTGTTGAGACCCAATGAGCTGCATGTATATAGATATTTAAAAACAAAAAAGAGCAGACCTTTTCCCCCAACTTGCCCCTAGTTCTCTAACTAAACTGCATCTGACAGTTTTTGTACAGTATACACAATTACCAGCTTAAAATAATGTAGCAGCATTTTAGATTGTTGCTCACCTCTTAGGGGAATGCCTAGATGAGTATGTTTGACCCATATGTATCTTGGCACTTGCAGGCAGAGAGCTATTCCACACTTGCAAAATCATCAGTCATAGGCAAGTAGTATTCATTATTTGAAGCCTTGTCATGTCTGTTAGAAGCTCATGTTGAGTAAAGTTTAACTGTTTTAAGATCTTTATGTCTTTATACCAAACCTTTGAAATGTTTACTGAGAAATGTAGTTTAAAGTTACTGGGTTGTCGGAAAAGTCACGATGCATTTTTGCAAAGAAAACGTAGAAAAAATATGTCTTGACTTTTCTTCAACCCAGTAGTATGCCATGAACCACTTATCCTCCTTACTTAAATTGTGTCTTTTTCTGTCCTTGAATAGAGTTACTGAGGATTTGAATTTTCATATCAGAAAATGAGACAAAAGTTCCCCAACAATATGCTATTAGCACAACCTTTTAAAACATTGTATATAGGTAGGAATTTATCATTTAAAAGAGATAGGCTGGTGCATCTGTGGTAATATTGTAGAATCCTAATATTAAGTCCTCTCATTCTACTCACATTCCAAAAATTTAAAAATACAATCTCAGAGATTTTTCATAGTCTCTTTGCTATCATGAGTACATACTTGTTAGTTATAACACCTGAAAAATTCGAGAATTACGATGATCCTTTTCACCAGTAGAACTTTGTCACTTGTAGAATTGAGCCATACTTTTTTGAGTGAGTTCCAAAGCTATGTGAATAAGGAAATGAAACATCTGTTAGTATATTATAGAAAAATATAATGAAGAAAAATAATGTAAAATTCTTCATTGCCCCATTTTCTCTCATTTTTAAGCCTTAAGGTTCGATTAATCCAGTATTTTGTGTCATATGTGTTTTTTCTGTCCTAACAGTATTTAATTTAATAATTGTCTAGTCTTTTATAATTCATAACAAATGTTGGAAGAACTTTAAAGAAGAAATAGGACCTGTTTTTGCATTTTTTGACCTGTTTTATTGCCAGAAACATGTCTTAGTAATTTACATTAAGAACTATTTAGTGTATTTGCCAACAAAAGATCAAGGTTTTATTTTTTTTAATTTTAGATGATATTGGTGCCCACATGAATGTAGGAAGAACTTACAAAAATTTAAATAGAACCAAAGAAGCTGAAGAATCTTACATGATGGCAAAGTCACTGATGCCCCAAGTAAGTTGTCATAATTTATTCCTGTTGTGTCATAATCCACTGGATATCCATATTAAGTTCATTTATCAAGATGGAAAATCCTTATCTTTTCTTCAACCTATTCATATAAAAAAAGTTGATAAAGTGCTCAGTGAACTTTCTGTTACTGTAAGTTCTATAAAACACTAGTTACTTTTCTAGCTCACTTAATTTGGAAAAAAAAAATCCATTTGTAAAGCCTAAATAGATAAGGTTATGAATTTTAGGAATTATAAGTATAGATGAATTTAAGTGAAGAGAATTTTTTTTTGTACAGCAAGCACTATTTTCAGTATTATTCCTATAAAAAATGTTTTGGAACTAACTGATGAGTGAATGCATTTCTGTGCTATAATGACACAATACTAGATTTAATGGATACTGTAACACAACATCAAATTTGCAAAATCTGATCTTGCCCTTTACCAGCTGTGTGCCGTCAGAAAAGCCAATCACTTTACCATGGGTTATAGATTTGTTAATAGTAATACTTATTAATACCATATGGATAATAGTAAGGTTAAAATAATTGAATAGTTCCTAATAATTTTTTTAAGTTTATATCATATGCTATCTTAAGAATTATTTCACTTTCCATTGAGTTTGCAATTCCTAGTACATGTTATCCACTCAGCTTATTAGGATATCATCAATGAAAAAGGATTTTTAAATTCTGTATCTAATATCAGATGAAGGAAAATGGTGAGAGTATTTTTGAGGCCCGATTACCAATGAACTGGTCAAGTAGTAAACCTATATAGATGATTATTGAACTTGAGCTGATTATGGTGGGACAAATGAAGTCCTCAGAGTGAGGGGCATAGACAAGTCAAAGAGGTTTGAAGGAGTCCTGTACAGCTTTTACGAGGCTTGACTAGGTTAACATATAACAATATTTGAATGAAAATGTCATGAGCAAAGCATCATTTCCACCAAGGATAGATATACATCAAGCAGATTACAATGCGGGTTTATGGCAAGGAGGGAAAAATGGGTGGAAGTTGGAGAAAAAGGGAAAGAAATTTAAGAAAAGGGACTTTCATTTTTCATGATCATGTGTCTCCGAAAATGAAAATTATGAAGAACTCAATTCTTTGCACCTCTGACTCCACCACCACCAACCACTACCAACACCACCACCAACAGGTTATGAAATGATGAGACCCTGCCATCACTTTCCTTACTACCATCTATGGGAGACAAAATATGAAAGTAGAGAACATGGCTGTGGCTTACCCATTTTTTTCCTGGGCTCCACAAATCTATGCTAAAATGTCGGGCTTTACACAGCATTCTGGTCTAATATTACCATTGTGTGATTAGATTCACAAGTCCAAAGGTGGTCCATAAGTCCATATAGGTAGTTCTGGTGCCACTGTTTAATGGAATACACTTTAAAAATAAGACTACTACAGAAGATTTTAATGCACAGGATAAATTGTTTCCTTACCAAATACATAGATACTTGACTCTTGTGCCAAAAAAACCCAACAAAGATGACAAAAAAATTGAGGGAGAGACTTGCAAGGGATAAACTATGTATGAATATGAATTTGTATCAAGAACATGTATAGCTAAATTAAATGTCTTTTATAATTAAAGATTATTTAAAATAAAATATATCAGATCTAATCTAAAGTTAAATTGTGTTCAATGTAGATTTTTATCAGATATAATTTATGTTCATTGAAAATTTGGGTCCATAAATATTATATATAATTACTTAACCTAAATAATTAATGAAAGAATTTTATTTCCTAACTTTACCAGCCAAGTGAGGTTTTAATATAATTCTGACATATAATTACCCTATTTCACAATCAGGAAATATTTTGCTGACAGCATGAGAGCTGATATGATAACAGGTACAGTGCAGTGAGGGAAAGGAAACCTGAGTTCTATTCCTTGTCTGATGCACGCATACTAAGAAATAAGAGACCCAGCCTTTAAAAGTCTGATTTCCATGACTTCATAAATGATACATAAATAAAAAGCTAACAGTATATTCTCTTGAGCTGGCATGAATGAAAAAATATATGCTATGCAACCAAATAGTGTTTTTTTAATTTACATTTTGTGAATACTACAGATGCTTTTACATTTTTATGACTTATTTTAAATATAGCAGTAAAATCAGTGGCATTAAGCTTTCTCTCTTTGGTGTATTTTAGAGAAGCTATTGGGGTACTTGATTTTTTCTTTGGTACTGAAATAACAGTATAAAAAATACCTTTTATTCTGAACAGATTATTCCTGGCAAAAAATATGCAGCCAGAATTGCCCCTAACCACCTAAATGTTTATATCAATCTGGCCAACCTGATCCGAGCAAATGAATCACGACTGGAAGAAGCAGATCAGCTATACCGACAAGCAATCAGCATGAGGCCTGACTTTAAGCAGGCTTACATTAGCAGGTATTAGAGTTAACTTTAAGCTATCATTATAGAAGATTGAGATTGAAGCGGCACAAATGTTTGACTAGATTGGTAGTTTTTTTTCTTTTAGTAGTCTTGGCACTTGAGAACATCAAAAGCTGTGGCCTATTTTAAACTAACAGTCAGGCTTAGTTGATTTGAAATAAATAATGGCCTCGATAGAGGCAAATTTAAGTTTTACATGAAAAAAGGATAGAGAAGACTCTCCGTAGTTTCATTTGCTTCTTATTACCAAATTCATTTTTATTTAAAACAACTGAAACATACATATTCTAAAAATTATTTGTAATAGCCCCCTCTGAAGAGCCGCCTTTTGTTTTTTAGTTTTCTTGAGAAATAATTGATATTATCAATATGTAAGTTTAAAGCATACAACACGATGGATTGTGAATTTCCGCAATTCAGTTAACATCCATCATTTCATATAGATGAAATAAAAAGGAAGAGAAAAAGGAAAAAAAATGTTTCTTTGTAATGTGAACTCTTAGGATTTATTATTGTCTTAAAAACTTTCCTGTGTGTCACACTATGATGTTAGCTATAGTTATCATGTACATAATATCTCTATTACCTATTGAATATCTTATAACTGGAAGTTTTTACCTTTTAACCACCTTCCTCCATTCTCCTCCCCCCCCCTCTGTCCACCTCTGGTAATCGCTAGTCTGTTTTCTTTTTCTATGAGTTTAGTTTGTTGTTTTTCATTTTTGTGTCTTAGATTCCCCATATAAGTGAAATCATACAGTATTTGACTTTCTCTGTCTGACTTATTTCACTTAGTATGATGCTGTCAAGATCGATCCATGTTTTTACAAATGGTGGAATTTCCTTGTTTTTCTTTTTTATGACTAAATAATATTCCATTCATTCATTGATGTACATATAGGTGGTTTTCCATTTCTTAGCTATTATGAATAGTACTGCTATGAATATGTAGGTGCAGGTATTTCTGTTTGAGTTAATGTTTCATTTCCTTTGGATATATTCTGAGAAGGAATTTCTAGGTCATATGTTTTATTTTCAATTTTTTTAAGGATTCTCCATTCTGTTTTCCATAGTGGCTGTACCAACTTAAAAATCTCACGAATAATGCACTTGGGTTCCCCTTTCTCTGCACCTATACCAGCATCTTTTTGATGATGACATTCTAACAGGTGTTAGGTGACATCTTCTTTGAATTATCATTTGCCTCATAATTAGTGACGTTGAGGATCCTTTCATGTACCTGTTGACTTTTCATGTCTTCTTTGGAAAAATGTCCATTTGTATCTTTTGTCTGTTTTTTTAATTGGGTTATTTATTTAGTTTTCCTTTTTACTACATTATGTGGATTCTTTATGTATTTTGGATATTAACACATCAGTATTTGTGGTTTAACCACAGTATTTGTGGTTTGCAAATATATTTTCTCATTCTGTAGATAATCTTCCTTTCTTGATGATTTCTTTTGCTATGCCCAGCTTTTTAGATTAACTGTAGGCCCACTTGTTTATTTTTTGTTTTTTTTTATTTATGCTTCAGTTGTCACAGCCAATAAATCATTACCAAGCCCCATGTTAAGGGGCCTTATTCCTATGTTTTCTTCTTGGAGTTTCAAAATATCAGGTTTTACATTTTAGTCTTTAATCCATCTTGAGTTCATTTTTGTGAGTGGAATAAGATCAGGGGTCTAGTTTCACTCATTTGTATCTTATTTATCTAATCCCAGTGCCATTTATTGAGAAGACATTTTTTGACCATTGAGTATTCTCTTGGCTCCCTTGTCAAATATAAGTTGATCATATATGCTTGAGTTTATTCCTGAGGGCTCAGTTCCGTTCCATTAATTTACTTGTTTGCTTTTATGCCAGTATCATACTATTTGATGACTATTGCTTTCGTGTGTAGTATGGAATCAGAAAGTATAATACTGCCTATTTTGTTCTTTTTCAGGATTTCATTTGAAATTTCATATAAATTTTAGGAATGTTTTTTAATGTCTATGTAAAGAATGCCATTAAAATCTTGATAGGAATTGCATTGGTTTTATAGATAATTTTTGGTAGTATTCACATTTTAACAATATTTTTCCAGTCCATTGATATAAAATATATAAAATTGTATTATTTACAAGTAGTGAAAGTTTCACTTCGTTTCCAGTTCTGATACCTTCTGTTTCTTTCTCTTGTGTGATTGCTTTAACTAAGACTTCCAATGCTATTTTATTTTTTTTTAGAGGCACGTATTTTATTTATTTATTTGTTTGTTTATTTGTTTATACATGCACTGGGTACAGTCAGAAGCGCGGGAGGGTGAGAGAATTCACCAGAGCCAGAGCAGGGAGCAGAGCAGGCAGAAGGACCGAAGTACACTGCTGAGGGGAGCAGCGGGCAGCAGGAGAGGTCTGCGCGCCATGTGGGACCCTCCTCCGGTGGCTGGGGAGCAGCTGGGGATCGAACCGGCGCCGCAGAGGCCGCGGGGAGCTTCACAACCCAGCGCTCAACCGCTGCGCCACTGGGGAGGCCCTCCAATGCTATTTTAAATAGGAATGATAAAAGTGGACACCTTTGTCTTGTTGCTAATCTTTGAAGGAAAAGTTTTCAACCTTTCACCTATAAGTATGATGTTAGCTGTGGACTTGTCATATATAATTTTATTATGTTATGTTTCTTCTATTCCTAATTTTTAAGAATTTTTATCTTGAATGGATGTAGAGTTTTGTCTTGTTTTTTGTGTGTCTATTGAGATAATAAAATGTTTCTTTTCTTTCATTCTGTGTATCACATAGATTGTTTTGCATAAGTGGGACCATCCTTGCATTACAGGAATAAGTCTCACTTGATTGTGGTAGATGGATCCTTCATAATGTGCTGCTAAATTCAGTCTGCTAGTACCTTACTGAGAATTTTTGCATCCATATTCATCAGAGAGATTAGATTAGCCTGTAGTTTTCTTTTCTAATATTGCACTTTCCTGGTTTTGTAACAGGATAATGCTGGTTTTATAAAATTAGTTAGGGGAGTATTCCTTCTTCAATTTTCTGGAAAAGTTAAAAGGATTAGTATTTGTTCCTTTGAATGTTTGTGAAAATTAACCAGTGAAGCCCTCTGGTGCCCAACTTGTCCTGGGAGTTATTTGATTAATTGAATCTCCTTCCTAGTAATTGGACTATGCAGATATTCTAGTTTCTTGTATCAATTGTAATATCTCCTTTTACACTGATAATTTTGTAAATCGGGCCCTTTCTCATTTGTCATTGGTTAGTGTAGTTTTAAGGATTTGTCAATTTTGTTTATTTTTTCAAAGAACCAACTTTTAGTTTGGTTAATCTTTTCTATTATTCTGTCTTTCATTAATTTCTGCTCTGATTTTATTATTTACATTTTTCTGCTAATTTCAAATTCAGTTTGTTCTTATTCTAGTTCCTTAAGGCTTAATGTGGAGTTGGGTTGTTAACTTCAAAAACTTTCTTTTTAATATATAAATATTCAGAATTAACCAGTTATTGAGGCCTTTACCACAAAGAAATGTTTTAGTTGTCAGCAAAAAATAGTTTTGTCACCACATGTTAGAATTTGATATATTTTCCCCGTGCAAGAGTGTTTTTCTTATATCTGAGGAAAATTGTATGTTAAACTTGGTTGTGTTGCCTACCCCAAAAAACTAATTATAATTTATGTCATTGTTTCTGTTGGGGAAATGTGTTTAAAATTTAATTTCTTCAGATAAAATCTTAAGTTAGGAGGCTTTGTTTATCTTTATCCAGTGCTTGTTGAAATTCACTAAGATTAGTGGGTTGTATATATAAATAAGATATGTATTAATTTATAAAGAGTTGGTCACTAATTTGTTGCTTTAATGAGAATATCTGGAGTTCATTTAATTTGATTTCCTATGCTGATGTTTTAGAGAATAATAGTATCATAATAAAAATAACTTTTATATCAATACTTAGGTTGATATTATATGTGTTTAAGCAAAATGACTTCATTAAGTATTCTAACAATATAGAACCATAATAAAATTTTTGTAAAATTATTTTCAAACTGTGATCCTCAGTTCTAGTTATATTCCCCTAAGGTATCTGCAGGTGGCACTGGTACTCGCCCACCCTACATGAACAATTTTTTAAATTCTTTCATTTTTTAAATGAATGATCGTATCATATTTATCAGAATACAATGGAGAAAATAACTTTAGATGGGTTAAAATTTTTCATTTGTTCTGATTTTTGTATATTGAGACTTGTAACATTTTGAATTATGAAATTTCTCCAATACCCTGTATTTCTTTTTTCCTTTTCTTCAAATGCTATTACTTCATCTCCTCACAATTTGATCTTCCACACTGGTTACTTTCATTTTTCTGATGCCGTGTAGTCTGCCTCCTTCTAAGATATTTGTAAGGATATATTTTGTTTATCCTCCTTTCTTGGATACCTCCCCACATCTTACCCTCTAAAGCCAGGCTTGCTTTTGCATTCTTAATATTTGACAACATATCAAGCCAAATTGATAAATTAATGAGTTCAGTTTTGATAACATTTCATAGTTATTTTTGAAAGCGAAACTTTCAAGAACCTAAGGATAAAGGATAAAAGCTTTAAATATGTGAAAAAACTTAAAACTTGCAGAAAAAAATAGTATCTGCAAACCTGCAAGGTAATGTTGTAAGTAAAGCTTGTGTTATTTTTCCACAGAGGAGAATTACTTTTAAAAATGAATAAACCTCTCAAAGCAAAAGAAGCGTATCTCAAAGCACTTGAGCTGGACAGAAATAATGCAGATCTTTGGTACAACTTGGCAATTGTTCATATTGAACTTAAAGAACCAAATGAAGCTCTAAAAAATTTCAATCATGCTTTAGAACTAAATCCAAGACATAAACTAGCATTATTCAATTCTGCTATATTAATGCAAGAATCAGGTATGTGTTTTCAAAATACTTCTATATTTAAACAAAGTATAGTTTGAAATCTAATAAAACCTTAAATTATATTATTTGTAATATATATTTTACATATGGATCATTTATATGAAGATAATTTATAAGAATATTTTAAATAATTGAAGCAAACTTTTCAAGTAATATGCAGTAATATTTATGACAATACTAGTTGTTAGTTCTTCTGGTATAGTTAGTTAATACTATTCAGGCAGTCTTTCTACCAAGTGATGTTAATCTGTTTTGTGGTTTCATGCTTTGAAATATCACATATATAAATATTCCATTGCCCAAATTATCTGAACTTGTAAAATTTTTTACATAATTGCTTTTGGTATCTTTTTATATCCAGTTTTACTTTTTTATTAGATATCATAATTCCCTACATTTTCTATAATTTAGCAAAATTAATTTATTAAAATAAATCAGGATTTGTCTTATCTAGGAATTTGAATATTGCTTAATTCGGCAATCTTACATGGTGTATAATCTTAATTTTTATATTTGACAAATGTATTTACATGTTTAAGGTAATAGGTATTTGTTAAAAACTTTTTCCAAAAATGATGGAATTATAAAATCTTATTATTTTAGAATGAAAGAAGATTTCTGAGTTTACTGTGCTAATCCTTTATTTAATAGGTTAGAGAGTAAGGACCAGTAGCTTCCATAGCTAGCGTGATTTGTGTAAGATGAGATTTATTTTCCAATTTTTGTTGCATCATATTGTCAAATAAAAGAATCGGGAAATATTTGTACCACTATTCAAAGAAGTTTTGAGAAAACTAATGTTTTTGTAAGTCAGCTAACCTTAGTCATCATAAAAGATGCCCATTATCCAATGCAAGATTGCACCCTAAGATGTATTGTAGAACTTGAGTTTTTTTGTTGTACTTTCTTGCAATACAAATGTTCCCAAGAAATACTTGTTTTCTAAATGCTCATTTATGATCTTTATGCTTAATGGTACATTTTCACTTTTGAAAAGCCCTAAAAAAAATAATATACAAATCAGTGATTTAGTAAAACTGAAACATTTTGCTTTTCCAATAATAGCTTACTGTTTGCCGAGTATTTTTCCATAAGGCTCGCGTAATCCTTAGAACATTCAATAAGTTAACCCAGAGAAGTTAAAAAATTTGTTTAATGTATGAAGTTACAAATGTCAAAAGAAATAAATATATCTGACTGAATATATATCTTTCTTTGCAAATCTCTTGCCTCTTCTTAATTCTCTGTTCTTCCTCTGCTAGCTCCCAGTTAGATCTGAACTATAAAGAGATAATTTGCTCTTTTTGTTTTTTGAGGCATTATTATTACTTAAAGGAAAGGAAATGAGTTATTTCAATGCTTTAAACATTATTTTTCCTATGAAGACTTAGAGGTTTTTGGTTTTTCCTTTTTGATTTAGGTAAAGCAATTGCTTGTTTTGATGTGTTTCTTTGTAATTTAACTAGATAAGTACTTGAAAATGGCTTTTCTCCTTAGACTTAATTCATTTGCCAACTGTAATTTTTTTTTTTTCCTTAAAAAATATTTTTTTCAAAGGTGAGGTGAAACTTAGACCTGAAGCTAGAAGACGACTTCTAAGCTATATAAATGAAGAGCCACAAGATGCAAATGGCTATTTTAATCTAGGGATGCTTGCCATGGATGACAGAAAGGACAGTGAAGCAGAGATGTGGATGAAGAAAGCCATAAAATTACAAGCTGACTTCAGAAGTGCTTTGTTTAACCTGGCTCTCCTGTATTCTCAGACTGCAAAGGAATTAATGGCTTTGCCAATTTTGGAAGAATTACTCAGATACTATCCTGATCATATCAAGGGTCTCATATTGAAGGGAGACATTCTGATGAATCAAAAGAAGGATATACTTGGAGCAAAAAAATGTTTTGAAAAGATTTTAGAGATGGATCCAAGCAATGTTCAAGGAAAACACAATCTTTGTGTGGTTTATTTTGAGGAAAAGGACTTACTAAAAGCTGAAAGATGTCTGGTTGAGACATTGGCATTAGCACCACATGAAGAATATATTCAGCGTCATTTGAATATAGTCAGGGATAAAATTTCCTCATCTAGTTTAGTAGAACAGCCAGTGTTCCCAGCTGGTAAGATTTCAGGTGTAGAAGAAGAAAAAATTCCAATTGAAAATGTAAAAGAAATCAGAATTGAAGCCAAACCTACACAGATAGTAAAAACAAGTGATAATAAAAGTCAGTCTAAATCCAATAAACAATCAGAAAAAAATACAGACAAAGAGACCCCCCACAAAACAACAAAAGAAATCAAAGAAATTGAGAAGAAAAGAGTCGCTGCTTTGAAAAGATTAGAAGAGATTGAACGTATTTTAAATGGTGAATAGCATTGCTCTTCATCATGTGGCAATGGTTTTCAAAGAACTTTGATTCATATCATGTGATTGCTTGTAATGGAAGCTTTGAAAAATAGAAGGACACACAACAGTCTATCATGAGCTGCATATATATATATATATATATATATGTATGTATGTGATGAAAATAAGATTTTTGTTGAAGACCTGTCTAATCCCAGGATATGCATTAAATTTTAAATATGGCAGTAATTTTCTGAGTTTTGTGAATTTAGCAAAACTATTGCATTATAGGTGGAAAAATTTTTATCTTTTATTATAGAAGAATGTTTTTCCAGCAGAATAATCTTTACTGCTCAGTTAAAAATAATCTAAATTCTTGTGGGGGCAGAACCAACATGTACCAATTTATCTTATGAATTCCATTTATTAGGTGATTGCATTTTTCCTTCACTTATTGGAATCTGGCTGTGGATTGAAAATACTAAGTGAACACATTCTTTTTCTTCAGCAACCTGTTTAACCAAGGGTCTGTGTGTTACAAAAGAATACTGGCTTCCTTTGTATTGTATTCTTCTGTTGATTCTTAGGATTTAGAGGAAACATTCTTTAAAAAAGTCCTGACATTTTAGCTTAAGAATGTATTTTCATGATTGTGTTTTTAGTCCTTAAATCTCTCCTAAATGCAGTTTTTAATCAGGTACGTTTTTAAATGTGCATGTGTGCATACACAGACGTTACTAATGGTGCTCATATATACTGTATTTTTGTTTTTTTACGTGATATAAGTTTCACAACATGAACCATGCAGTCATGGCTATCTTTGACTTTTATTCCCCAAACTATTCATGTTTCTTAGGGTCATAATCATATTGAGAAGTCCCATTAGCTATAACTACATTCAAACTTTTGAATTAAAACAAAGTTTTTCTTTCATCTTAGTGTTCTCTCTCTAGTGTTATTTGAATTTTAATTATATTTTCCAAGACCCCATCTTAGTTAGTTGTACTTTGCACAACTAACTTAAGTTCTGTTTAACTAAAGGTGAAACATGTAACAGTTAATTTTTAAACACTAAGTTCTTGATATTTTATCATGGTGTATGTTTTTATTAAATATTTATTTTGACTACTGAGCTTCCATAAAAGTATAAAGCTGTTTTAAGTCTTATCAAGTATGAAAAACAAATTGCTGTTGCATTTTCCTAAATGTGCATATATTATGGTTTAAACAAATTTCATAATTTTTGGCCTGCTGTACACCTATGAGATATACACGGTAACTGGTATAACATGGGTTTAATAAATTGGTCAGTTGGCTTTTGTAGATTTGAACGTGAAAACTGTTAGGTTGAAAACTAGATATAAATCAGATTTATTAATCTAAATCCGATTTTGTTTTGGATTAATGTTTCAGATCAGTTTTTTATACCTTAAAAAGTTGGTTATAATTTAAAATGTTAAAGCTCAAGCTATCCTGGGATAGAAACTAATTTCTAATAATGTAGCAAAAACTGTATTCCTTTGAGATAACTAATTTCTAATTATGTATGTTTCAAAAACCGTATTCCTGACAGTTTTTAAAAATGTTTTATAAATAGGTCACAAGAAGCAGTATCTGCATTAAAGACCCACTCTCACTTGTTTCCTTGAGGACCTGTCATAGATTATTTTTTAGGCAATTTAATGCATGCACTGATACCAATGAGAGTTCATTTTTGATCCAGGAGCTTCTGATATTCTGTTAAGCATTAAAGCAATACTTAATTTTAGTCCTTAAATTAGATTTCTTGACTCCAGATATAAAGTGGAGAATACCTCATATACTGTGACTTGAAAAATAAGATCTATGTTATTCTTATTTTCTCTCCACATATCTTGAGGAAATGTATCTGAGTGATTTCTGTTATATATCGAGTGAAGGCTAGTTCAGAAAAGCAGAATGGAAATCTTTAACGACAGCACACCATAATAAAAAATTTTAGTAATATTTTAGTAAAGTTATATATAACTATTCAAGAGATAAAAGATATATTAATGTTATCCAATGATTTTTGTAGAAAAAAAGAATTCCTTCTAAGCCCTTAGAACTTAGTGCTCATATATTTGAATTTTAAGTAATTTATTTAAATTAAACACACCCTAATTTTTTCAAATCAATGTTTCCCAAGCCTTACTTCATTATAGAATCATCTGGAGGGCTCTGAATAATAGACCCTACCCCACAATTTGTCCACCCTTAAGTTTTCCCAAAAGCTCTTGAAGTTATTCTAAATTATAGTCAGGATGAAGTACAGTGAGTGTAAATTAATTTAAGAAAATGTTCTCTTTCCTGTGTTAACTTTTTAAATTAGTAACATAGCCAATTAAGTTTTGATATTGTGAGTTCCACTAAGGAATATGTTCTTTAGACAACTAGTATTTATTCCATCTTAAATTCCATCAAGCTTGCTTGTGTTATGATTAATTATTTCAACTTAAAATTGTGTTCAAGCTGATAGGGTGAGAATAGGTAATAGTTTCTTTTTTTTTTTTTTCCTTTAGAACTGCCTTTTTTGGGGAAATGGAGGATGGGGACATTTAAGCACTGTTCACTAACCTACAGGTCAGATTTGTCAGCGTCTGTCTGTACATTTGGAAAAGAAAGCTGATCTTAGTTTGTGTGTTGGTAAAAGGGTGTAGTTTTAGTTCTCTCTTAAAAAAGGAATCTACTTCCCCAGAGTTCTAAAAAAGCTTTGACAATCCCCAACGGGCAATTATATACTCCTTCACTACTTCTCAGTAGGAAGAATGTTTCACATTGCTCCTATATGTTTTCTTATTAACATTCAGAATTGGGAATTTTATAATTATTCCAGTGAATAATTTTCTGAAGGTGATGACTTGGAGGATAAAACAAATGTTTGCAATTTTGTTCTGCAATGTTTGTTTACTTTTATGTAAATATTTAGTATGTGAGTTACACAATTCTAATAAATCTCATGTTTTTTCATTACATATAACTTGACCTCCCAATTTCATGTTATACAATGTTTCTTTAAAGACACTTAAATGGAAAATATGAAAATATATAGATTTGTATGTCAATTTGTACTTCAGAAATCCATATATTTGTCATTTATTTTTTTAAGAACCTCCTAATTAACAGCATGACTAAGTGGTATTGAAATGAACCCCCTGCCCCAACCTCTCTGATATCTTTGTCCAAAATTTTATCTGTTGGAAGTTGTCAGCCATCCATATTGAGGGTTCATAAAAAAATGGTTATGAATTGTATGCATTTTATATTTCTATGGTGTGTGTAGCATATTTCTACATATTCAAATTAAATTGATACTTTTTAAAGCCTTAACCTGAATTGCCTTTTTAGTGTTTAAAATGAAAAGTACAAAAATGTATAAAGATATCTGCCCCAAAAAAGAAAGAACTGATAGTTTTGTTAGCAGTGATCTGAGAAAGATGTCAAGGTGATTTTTTTCTATCCTGAATGACAAGCTAAATTAAGAAAATGAGACAGTTAAACTCAGATGTGGAATTCTATACATACACACTATTGGAAGTCAGTGTAGTACAATATTGGGTTGTTGGAAAAGTCATGACATATTTTTTTTTTCTATGCAAAAATGTGATAATGACTTTTATGGAAAAAGTATGAGTGAGAGATGTCTGGGTTCAAATTCTGGTACCACCTTTACTATTACAATGTAGGACAAGTTATTTAACCTCCAGTTCCCATTTCCATACCAGTGTTAAAAATACTTTCTTCACAAAGTTATGAAGAAATTTTTATGTATTACATAATTTTACTAAATATGTTAATATATTTAAATTGCCTAGGACCATACTTGGCACATAGTAAATAATAGATATTAGTTAATGTAATTGCAAGGTGTAGGCTTCCAGTTGATGCATATGCTTTTATTTTTGTCATTTTATTGTGTATTAGATGATGGTTATGATAGAAAGCAAATTATTAGCAATCTAATAATGCTTGTTTCTAAGCCAGCTAGTGCATAGATAGCTAAAATATATTTATTAAATATTTTACAATTACCTGTATTTCTTTTTTTTTTAAAGGTTTATTTATTTATGCATACAAGAGCTGGGGCACAGGCCAGAGATGCAGTGGGGTGAGAGGATTCACCAGAGACAGAGTGGGGAACAGCACAGGCAGACTAACCGAAATAAACTGCTGAGGGGAGCAGTGGGCAAGACAGGAGAGGTCTGCTTCGCCATGTGGGTTGCTCCCTGGTAGGCCGGGGATCGAACTCGTGCTGCAGAGGCTTCGGATTGCTTCATAGTAGGGTGCTTAACCCCTTGCGCCACCAGGGAGGCCCAACAATTACATGTATTTTAAAAGTTAAATTATTAAATCACACAAATGAGAACTCAAACTACCACACCTTAAGATTGTACAGCCTACCTCTTTTGTTATTCACTGGCATTAGGGAGGCAGTATAAGATAAAATATCAGTGCCTAAATGTCTGAAAACTTTCAGGCAAATTAATGTTTTTGGCACCCATTTTCTTCATCAGCAACACTATATATCAATGGATGTCATATGTCCCATCAAGTAGCGTTCATACTCTATAAGAATTGGTATGTTTATGTTTTGTACAAAATACCCCATATGAGTTTACTCTTTTTTTTTTAAAAGATTGATTTATTTTTATGCATACAAGAACTGGGGTGTAGGCCAGAAGTGCAGTGGGTGAGAGAATTCACCAGAGACAGAGTAGGGAGCAGAACTGGCAGATGTACTGAAATACACTGCTGAGGGGAGCAGCAGGCAAGACAGGAGACGTCTGCTGCACCATGTGAGTTAGCTCCCTGGCCGGGGAGCGAACTCATGTTGCTGTGGCTAGCAATAGCTTGATATCACTGTCTTTAACACACTGTGCCACCAGGGAGTCCAGTTTACCCTTTCTTAAAAGACTTTCATGGCAGCCTTTACTGCTTCCTTCCCCCATACTTTTAGTTTCTGATATTAGGACAGTAGTCAGATTAAATTAATTCATGCCAAAGTATGGGTGATAGGTGGATCTTGTTAACCCACTCAATAGCTATTTCTCGTGAACTGGCTTCGTGAAATAGCAGGCTGTGTAGAGGGAGCTATTGAGTGATATGAATTTCTTCATTCTGCCTATCTAAGCAAAGTGAGTGTTCACAAAAATCCTTTGTAACTGCTACTTAAGACCACTTCCGACCAGAGTATTTCTGGCTGGTTGTTTCATTTTGTTTTTACATTTTAAAAGAACAGGTTTATTAGGAAAGGAAAGAAAAAGAGAGAGGGGCACTGGCATAGTCATAGGTGGGCAGAAGACGTACCCAGAGTCCTGTTTTGCTGAGCTTCTGGCTGGCTGAGTGATTGCCCTTTGGGAGAGGAATCAGAATCAGCGTAACTGGACTGTCAACATCAGTCCACCTCAATCCAATAATGATAACTATGAGGTTAGTTTCTGGAATGGCAATTTAGTGTGAACTTTTTAAATACCAGTCACTGTATTACACCATTTCCTTCAGGGGACCTACAATGTGATTTTTAGGCTTCCTTTCTCTGCCTATTTCTTAAATACTAATTCATGTGGGGTAGTGGTTTCAGTTTTATATGATTCCAATTCTGCAGCCCCAGATATTCTCTTGTTTTCTGAAACTATGAACCCAATAGTCTACTGAGGAAAGAGTCCTTCGTAGAAGAGCTTAACTACTAAAGCAGTTTCTTCCTAGGGATATTTGCCAATTCTGGGTGTGGAGTGAAAACTTGACTTTGCAGAACAGAGAGCACCTACTGGGAGAAAGATAAACCTATAGAGTTTTATGTAATCACTTAAGAATGATATAATGTATTAAAAACTAGAAAGAGGGGCCTCCCTAGTGGTGCAAGGGGTTAAGCATCGGCACTATGAGGCAATCCACAGCTACTGCAGCACAGCTGCTGCAGCAGGAGTCGAGTTGGAGCTGACCCACATTTTACTTTGCTTTTGGGATGAAATAGATGTTTTGAGAGATGATACCTACAACAAATCTAATCTTTTTTAAAAATTCATATATATTTTACATCATTGTTGATTTGTAAACAATGTTTGCCTTTCCCTCCACCCCCCCACACCCCCCTCAGGTGTAGTCCCCATAGAATTTCCTCCACCATTCACCTGTGCACCATCACCACAGTTCCCTGTGCTCCTCCCTCCCTCCCTCCCTCCCTCCAGTCCCTCTCCCTCCCCTCTCCTGCAGGATGTTTCTGGTTTATAATTGTTTGTTGTGTTGTGTTTTGTATTATATTTTTCCCCTGATGTCTTATTTGGTTCTCCTGTATTCCTCCTGTAAGTGAAACCATCTGATATTTTTCCTTTTCCTTCTGATTTATTCCACTGAGCATAATTCCTTCTAGCTCCATCCATGTTGCTGTGAATGGCATTAGTTTATCTTTTTTGATTGCTAAATAGTATTCCATTTACAACAAATCTAAACTATCTCTCATCCTACAAAGACCAGATTTGCCTGATTTTGAACTGGATAGTCAAAGATGCAGAAAACTGTAATTATCAAGAGAATAAAACAAAAATTAAAATACAGATTATCCAAATAATGGAGTTAGCAGACAGGGACCTATGGTAGATATATTACTATTATATATTAAAGGGAAAAATACATGAAAAATGGATAAATTCATAGAACTTCAACAGAAATTTGAAATCTAAAAAATTAAAATTCTAAAACTAAAAAAATTACTAGCATTAGGAACATATAGACAAGGGCATGATCAAGGGCTTAACATACCAGCTAAAGAATGGAGACATATTTTGGGAAGAGGAAAAATATGTTAACATATACAGGAGACATAGTCAAATGATGTGGCATGCATTTCACTGGAGTTTCAAAAGGAGATAATAAGACAAAAAATTATTTAGTGATAAGAGCCAAGAATTTCCCAAAATATATGGACCATTCTACTGATGGATTTATTCCAAGTGGAATGAATGTAGTTCATACTATATCTTGGGCTGAGAAAAACAACAGAATAAGAGAAATTGTTTTGAAAAATAATCAGCTTGTTACAGCCTTCAGTAAGTTCACCTAAAAATGATAAAGTTTTAAGCTGGATCTTTTCCATCTGTGAACAGAGATCAGAGAATTTTCTTGTACTATAAGTATCCTTTCTACTTGCACTCTGTAGTCTGACTTAGTTGCAATTACAATAGCAGGGCTGGAAAAGCCAAATTTTCTGCCCCAAGCTACACTTGGATCATGCAGAAATACCAGGTGGGAGACTTAAAATGCTGGTAGTTGAGAAAATTGGATTTTAGTATCTCAGGCTCCTTGTACATTCTTCCATTTAAGCTGTTGTTGGCTGCCAAGGAGATGAATTACTCCCACTGAGAAGACAGTTCTGGGGCACAGATTCCGAGTATAGGACATTCAGTTCAGGACCAAAGACATTGGGGGTGGATTGTGGCTGTCTTCCTTTCCTAGGAAGGAACACTAACACAGTAACTAAAATGGCTTAAAGCAGCCACAATTTATTGTTTTACAGTTCTGAAATCTAGAATTTCTAAATTGAGATGCTGGCAAGACATTTTTTTTTTTGGAAGTTCTAAAGGAAAGACTAGTCCATGATTTCCTCCTAGCTTCTAAGCTGTCAGCTAGTCTGTGTTCTTTGACCTGCAGATGTATCACTTTGTCTCCATTCACATGGCATATATCTCTCTATCATTATGTTTCCCTCTTATAAGGAAAAGAGTAATAATAGATTAAGGCTCACTCTACTATGGCCTCATCTTAATTAATGAAGTGTGCAACAACTCTAATTGCAAATAGGTTCACATTTTGATGTACCAAGGACATAGGAGGTACAAAATTCAAGCCATAACAGTACATGGTCAATCTCTCAAAGACAAAATATTCAAGAGTAATTTCTAGATTTAAAGATTGATTTTTCATGGTAGTGCTCTTTGTTTACTATCCCATAATATAGAGTGAAGAAAAACTAGATTAAAAGCATATCAAGAGTTTCAACACATTTTACCATGAAAAAAAATCCCAAGTCTTACAAACAAGAAATTACAGTAGCTCAAACCTTAGAATTATTCTCAGACTCTTGCACTGCAGGTTAAACAAAGTACCTGATAAAGAACGACAAGATGCATCTCAGATATGGTCATGGAAAACATGTTAACTGAATAGATTGAATAGAACTTAAAAGATTATCAGTTCAGATCCACTGAAATCATAGTTCTTACCTTACATCAACTTTACTAATAATTCAAAAGATAGAGGAAAACACCTGATATGGGCAAAATTCTTAAATTTTAGAATCTCTCCTTTTCCACTGGATTTGACTGAAAGATGATCTAAGTCTGCATTAAGAACAACCATTTCCCAAGAGAAGGCGTGAAACCTGACAGTCGAGGAGAACGATAAGGAACAGAAGAGGACCGAAAGAACCTGGGTCCCCAATAAAAATGCAGTAAAAGCAAAATAACTGGCATGTTACATACATGAATCAATATTTTCCTTTTCTTCTAAAACCCTTTGGGGTTGGGTTTCCTATGATGTGAAACTGAGTAAAACTTACTAAAAAATACTTTTTAAATATTTAAACATATTTTTCAATACTTTGTAATCCCCCCCAAAAAAACCTTTTTTTCAAAGCAACATGTTGTTTCTCTGGAGTCAGCCTTACATTAATTAAAGAGAGATTGGAGTGGAAAAAGTCGCACAACAGGAGGGACTATCAGGATTTTTTTTTCATATTTTTTATATCTTCTTTTTTATATCTTCTTTTGAAAATCTCAAAAAGTAAAATAGGTCTGACAAATGTGCTTTAAAGGGACCTACCTGATCTTTATCCTAGCTTATTTCCTCTCTCTCCTTACCTGCATCACTCCAATTTTAACCAACTTCCTTGCTGAAATCCCACATCAGTCTTACACCTCCCATTCTCTCTGCAGAAGTATTTACAGATTCCTAAACTCTCTTAGATTTCTTCTCAAACAAAATCAAAAACGAAATGTAATGAAAAATCAAAGCATTAGGGCAAAGAGATGTGAAGAAGATGATAATTGCATATAGGCCAGAACATAATAATAAATGGAAGACTAGTTCTTAAAAGAGAATAATTAAAAATGAAAAAATAAATTATCGTGGAGGCTATGTCTTCAGCTCTACTGTTTAGGAAATTACCTTCCTAGAAGTGGGTAACTTTATGGCAGGTTGTATAGATTTCAGAGCCTGAAGTTAAAGGATTATGGTTCTGTAAAATTTGTTCTTTCATAATTCTTAACATGGTGTTCTCTTCTTTTTAGCGAGATTTTTTTTTTAATCATTATCCTTAGTTACCTTCCTTCTTGTGTCTTATATATGGGGTAATGTCTTTGAAGAAGGTATCATATAGCCAAATATGACTGAGGTGTTGCTCAGAGGAAGGGGTCTGTGAGGTAGATATAGCATTTTACTCAATATCTTGAGGCATGGTTGGAATGATGAGACAAAGAAAATAGACCCAAGTTTTCATGCAGCTACAAATGGGAAGGAAAGGACAACCTTTTAGCAGAAAAAAGCAAGAAGCCCTTGAGACCCACAATAGTTGAAGGGTAGGACATGGAATGGACAACAGAGGTATTGTAAATACATACACGTTTATATTCTAATATATTCTAAATACACATTTTGCAGATAGGTTTTTTTTTTCACCTTTTGTAGTCATCATTACTATTGACTAGGGTGGATTGAATCAAGGATGTAGGGGAGTCAGAGAACTTTAAATAACTCAGAAAGAGGGAACCCAGGTACCTTTGTGGTGGGACTTGACAAGTTAAACAAATTAAATGTTTGGTGAAAATTAAAAGTTCAGTCAAGCCACGGTTGTTGAATGACACTGAGTCACTTAATTGTAAAGCCTCTTTCTCAATCTCAGAAGCTATGAACATGACATGACTATGCTAATATTAAGAACTGTACTACCAGTAGCTCCTTCTATTCTTTTTTTTTTTTTAAAGATTTATTTATTTATTTATACAAGCGCTGGGCACAGTCAGAAGCGCGGGAAGGTGAGAGAATTCACCAGAGCCAGAGCAGGGAGCAGAGCAGGCAAAGGGACCTAAGTACACTGCTGAGGGGAGCAGTGGGCGTGGCAGGAGAGGTCTGTGCACCATGTGGGACCCTTGCCGGGGGGCCGGGGATCGAACCAGTGCTGTAGAGGCTTCAGGCAGCCTCACAACCCAGCTCTCAACCCCCACCACTGAAGGTATAGTTATGTTTGTTCATATGTGCATCCATAAATAGTCTGACAAGAACTGAAACTACTAATAAACAACTTGTAATGGATCATAGGTTCTTTTATTTGATATACTTCAGAAATCTAGGTGGCCAGATGGAATTTAAAGAATTTAAGTTTTCATCTCTAATACCTATATTTATTATTTAAAGATATTTAAATTAAGAAAATAATTATCTAGATATTTATTAACAGAAACTATTCTAGAAGTCTAAGTACATTCTGTTATTTGAGTCTCACATTTAAAGGGAACAAATTATCATTTCCATTTAAAAATGACGAAATTGAGATTTAGAGAGGTTAAATAAAATATTCAAGAAAGCAGCTAATGGAAAATTCTTTGTCACTTATTAAACATAATAGACTACTAAGTTAAACAAGTTGATATATTTTATTATCAGAAAAATTAAAATTTTCTGTATTGAGGACATCATAAATACAAATCAAGATTTGAACTCCAATATATGTTCCCATGAAATATATTTATTCTCCTAGGCTGTCCTCCCACATTACATGGTGGCTGTTTATTGGTGAGCGTTAGTTCCATTTTACAAATGAAAGACACACGATTCAGAGAATTTGGCACTTGCCCAAATGTTCATCCATACAGTGAATCATTTGTGTAAAAGTAGCAAGTAAGATGAGTAAATAAGCTTGTGAATCATCTAAGTATCTTCCATTTGTTATGCATTCCTTAATACCATGATTTGGGTAAAATGACTAATGACTCTTAACACATGTCCATGTCCTAACACATGGAATTTGGGAATATGTTACCTGATATAGCAAAAGGACATTTATAGCTGTGTTTAAGGATCTTGAAATGAGAATATTATTCTAGATTATCCAGGTGGACTCCATAGCATCAAAAGGGTCCATATAATACAAACACAAGAATATTGGAAGCAGACAGAAAATTAGCAATGAAAACAGAGCTTGTTATGATGACAAAAAGGGACCATGAGCCAAAAACCTGGCAGCCAAAAAATGTGGGCAGAAAAGGCAAAGAAATGAATTTTCCCCAAAACTCTCCAGAAGGAACAAGTCCTTAAAAACACATTTTTTTTTTACTGTTGGCCTCTAGAATTGTAAGAAAATGCATTTGTTTGTTTTAAACCACAAAATTTGCAGTTATTTGTTACAGCAGCGATAGGAAACATTTGTCATATCCTAGTCACCTTGGGAATAGATGAAACTAAGGTTCATATTCGGGTCTGTTTCTTTTCAAGTTACTGCTCTTCATACATGATGCTCTTTCATGTTATATGTCTCTTTTGGGCACTGCTCTTTAAATACAAAGTATAATGATCAATCCATTTTTCCAAAATTTTATCATCAACATGTTTGCTTTATGTTATATGTTAAGCAGTATGATTAAAATGTTTATATCAAACATTATTTATGCAATAAAAGGACACGATTCCAAACTTAGACGGTATGCTCAAGAATATTGTCATAAGAATATGTAAAACTGATAGCTTGTGACTGAAATTAGCAAACTCAACCTAAAAATGGATGAAACTCGCCATTATAATGTGCTTTAGAGGGTCCAATCTGATCTTTATTTCCTACCTCTTATTTCCTACCTCATATTTATACCTCTTTCCTACCTACCTTATTTCCTACCTCTCCTTACCTGCATCACTCCAGTTTAGCAAATATAAACTAGATGTAATGATGTGTTGCTTCATTCCTGTTGTTATTGAGTCAAGGTGTCTTCAGAACCAAATGAAAAGTAAAGGATATTTTTAAAACATGGAACTTAGATATTTTTGAGTGGTTGAATAAATTGCTTTATTAAACATTTAAAAGTCTTAAAGCTACAAAACAAAACTATGACACTGATGCAAAGGAGACACACTAATCAATGAAGGGAATGAAAAAATCAAGAACCAAATTCCAACATAAAAGTAGTAATTATATCAGCTACCGATGCTTATTTTGAACCAAGCAAAGACTAACTGCCTTAAAGGAATTATTTCATTTAATATAACAATCTCTTTTAATCTTTTCCCCCTTAAGAAGGCTAATATTTTAAGGTGTGAAAGTGGTAAGAATAGATTTTCTGCAATGTAAAATCCTATATGTTCAGCTATACTGACTTAATAATTTAAAATATGATAAAGATATTTTAGATTTACAACAAAAATATTTTTTATATGTAGGGATGAAATTTAAATTCTTTGTCACTTGTTAAAATTAATTTTGAAAATAATAGGACCATTACATTAAAAAAGTTGATGTGTTCTATTATCAGAAAATTAAAATTTTATACTTTGAGAAATCATAAATACATATTGAATTTTGAAGAATATTTGAAATGTATATTATATATTTATATATTGTGTTACACATTTATGTGAAGTTGAAAATTTATTTTAACACTTAAAGCATTCGTGCAAATAATTCCTTCAACAGGAAATGAATAAAGTACCCCAAAGATTCAAAACAAGTATATAAAAAATATTTGACCTCAAGAATAAACAAAAACAAAATAATATTACAATGAAGTCTTCACCCAGCCAAATAGGTGATGATTTACAAAATGATAAGACCAAATATTACTGACATAGGAGGAACTTACACTACCCCACCCCGTAAATGTTAACAGGTATGATTGGATGTAGCCTTTAAAGGGATTAATTAGAAAACAGGATTGGAAAGTTTAAAATATGCATACTCCCTTATACATCAATTCGATTTCTGTGAATTTATCCTAGAGAAAGAAATATAAACAAAAAACATGTCAGCTTTGTTTATGATATTGAAAAATTGAAGAGGAGAATATCTAGAAAATGTTAATAGTACAATAGTAAGTAAAAAAGCAGATGAAGGAAAGTTACATATAGTAGGATTTATTAAAATATTCTCCATATACCGTCATATGTGTATTTGTATTAATCCTAATCCATAGGGGAAAATACTTTATATTAGCTGCCAAAATCATAACTGATTTATATCTGAATGGATGAGATCATACATCATTTTTATTTTCTTGATTTTATCTATTTTTATAATTTCAAACACTTTTCTGATAACAATTAGAAACAATTAAAGGAAGAAAAACTCAAATCGAAAAGCTCAAATTGAAAAATACTTCAAATCTGATCATGTACTCACTCTGCTGACAAAAAAACATCCACTGACTCATTTACTTCATAAAAATCCAAACACTTTATCTTGGCATTCAAAGTCATCTCACATCTGGTATTTGACATTGACTTCATTTTCCATTGCTGCATCTCATGGGGTCCTCTGAATGCTTTTGGAAAATGCCAAGCCCCCCTCTTTTTCCCTCTGATAAAAAACCTCTAGTCTTCGTCCTCCAGAAAACATCACCTCCTCTGTGAAAACATTCCAATTTCCTTAAGAACGAGTGCGCTTTCAGCTTTGCTCTCAGTATCATTTTAAGTGACTTGTTATTGTCTTCCTAGCTCTTGCCACTGCAAGTCACATGCTTACAACATGCTTAAATGTAAGAAGCACACATGGCTGCGATGCTTTCCATATCTCTTAGGAGCTGAAAGAGTTGGCACTAAAGGATGCTTTAGAATAGTTGGAATAAAGCAGAGATATTTGTAAACAAATCATTATAAAGCCAATGTAAAGAGCATCACAAGTGTAATTAGGTATTCTTCAAAGGACATTAGAATTTAAACGATATAATTAATAATTTATTAAGTTCAAAGGATAATTTAAAGCTCTTTCTAAAGCAATATCTCACAGGAGGCTTGCTAAGGAGATATAAATATTGGCGAGGATGTGGCGTGAAAGGGACCCTTGTACACTGTTGATGGAACTGTAGACTGGTCCAGCCCCTTAGGAAACAGTATGTTCTCAAAATGTTAAAAATAATGTATCATACAATGCAGCAATCCCACTGCTAAGTATCTACCCAACTGAATGCAAAAACACTAATTTGAAGGGATATGTATACTGTGTTACATGCAGCACTATTTACAATAGCCAAGTTATAGAAACAATCTAAATGTTCAAGGACATATAAATGGCTTAAGAATCTGTGGAATATATACACAATGGAATACCACTCAGCTATGAAAAGATGAAATCTTGCAATTTATGACAACACGAATGAAACTGGAGAGGATTATGCTTAGCAAAATGAGTAGGAAAGAGAAAGACATACTAATTATTTCATTCAAATGTGGACTATAGAGAAACAACTGACAAATCTAAACCAGACAAACTCTAGAAATCTGACTATAACTATGGCTACCTGAAGGGGAGAGAAACCATAGGGGGAGAAGACACAGTGGACTATGGTGGAAGGTTAGGGGTGCTTTGATGGTGGATACTTTGTGGTAAGATACAGTTAAAGAGGTATTAACCTGTGGCTCTGAATCATATACAGTGTTGTAAAACAACATTACCTCAATTTAAAAAATGTATCATTAAAAAAAGTGGTAGTGAGATGCATGGGAAGAAGGATAAATGGATAAATAGATAGCAGTGTGTTATTTTCCTTGATTATGAATTGATGGAACTATGACCAGATGCTATTCTGAAAGTACATCTGAAAATAGGCTCATCAAACTCTTCCTGGATAACTTTTAAATGTTGTAGTGAGGGCAATTTTTTTAATTTTTTTAAGATCTATTTATTTATGCATACAAAAACTGGGGTGTAAGCCAGTGTGGTGAGGGGGGTGAGAGGATTCCCCAGAGGAGTGGGGAGCAGAACAGTGAAATACATTCCTGAGGGGAGTAGCAGGCAAGACAGGAGAGGTCTGCTGTGCCATGTGGAATTGAACTCCTGCTGCAGTGGCAGGTGATAGCTTAATTGCACTGTCTTTAATGGAGGCCCCGATAATTTTTTTTTAAAAGATTTATTTATTTATTTACACAAGCGCTGGGCACAGTCAGAAGCACAGGAGGGTGAGAGAATTCACCAGAGCCACAGCGGGGAGCAGAACAGGCAGGAGGACCGAAGTACACTGCTGAGGGGAGCAGCGGGCGGCAGGAGAGGTCTGCACGCCATGTGGGACTCTCACCTGGCGGCCGGGGATGGAACCGGTGCTGCAGAGGCTGCGGGCAGCCTCGCAGCCCAGCGCTCAACCACTGCGCCACCGGGGAAGCCCCGGGCAATTTGTTTTTAAACAATGTTTTGTTTCAGATTTTTGTTAGTGGCTGCTAGAGTCTTAATGGTTCCTCCCAATTTAGGTGGACTGTAATCAACGATAATGGACAAGGGATACAGAATGGCGGTATATACCATTCCTGGGCTTATCTAAAACATTTTGATAATGGGCATGAAAGATTTGGAAGGCTGTATAAACCTTCTTTTGCTTTTTCATTTCTTGATTCCTGTCTCTTCTTGTAGGGTCTGTGTTCTTGGATAACATCCCAAAATGGTGTTTTTCTTCATAGTCAAGCTCTATATAAACTCACGTTGATAAATTAAAACACCTTTAGCCTGTAGCTACTTCAACATAAATTAAAAGATTGAGTCATTGTGGTTCATTTTAAGGAGCCAGTAGGTAAAATCACTTAAAGCACCTCAGTTTGTTCTAGTGGCTGAATAAGCAATGTGTGGATTGGCTACCAGCTTTTACTAATGAACCATTTTAAGAATGAGAAATTTGGGAAGTTATTTGGCTGGGGATATGCAAAAAAAAAAAAAAAGATGTCATGCTAGGGCTTATTAAAAGTTCCTCCATGACAAATTCAAAGGTATACAGTATTATTAACTGTGTCTTGGCAGCAAATTTTCTTCTTTCATAAACAGTCAAAAATGCAGCTCTGGTTTATTTAATTCCCAGAAAAGAAGAATTGGAGCCATTTAGCCTGCTTAATATCAAAATCTACCTGACCAAAGGAGAACCAGGAGGAATTTTACAGAACACTATTTTAGTTGCATCATCTCAGACACAACTCTGACTGCAAATAAAATAGGATTTTTCTAGAAGACTTACTGCAAATTTTATAATATCCATTCCCCTGTTATTTCTCATTTAATGCTCTTTCTCTGATTTATTTTGTAACAACACCATTTAGGAATTTCCAGAAATCAATCCCTTGTGCTTTGCTCCTTCCCCTTAACATTTACCTTTTTAAGAAACTCCTCTATTATGGTATGAATTACCGGCGTTGTATAGATTAGGGCTAAATGTCTACCTTGGGTTCAAAACACGACTGTCTGTAGAACAGTCATGCTCATATCAATATTACGTTCTTGTCTTTAGTCCAGATAATGTTACCTTTCAAAAATATATTCATCCCCTCATTCTCCAAAATTATCTATTATGTATCATCTGGGTCTTTTACCATATAAACTTCATAAAAATAAGCAAAGACTAGTCATTTCCAGAACTCTTCTTCAGACTTGTCTATACATTTTTTTTTTAGTTTTACTTCAGTTATTCTTTTAGAATCCTGAAGAATTATGCCACCGGACAGTTAAACTTTGATCAGTGAGTAGTAAATAGAGAAAATGATGAGAATTATGATTTTAGAAGATTTCTCTGGCAATACTATAATGAATGGATAGTTGGAAAATACCTCAAATGCAATGAAGTTAGGGATGAGGGAGGAGAGGTGATAGAGGTTATAATTACTTATTAGTATCTGATAATCACTTTCTATTTTCATTTTTGCAGTGAACAATCATATGTAAAATGGCCCAAAATTGAAGGACAGGAGGAGAAAAGGAAAATATTTATACCGGCATTCATGTGGATTTTAAAAATACTCAAAAATTTTCTAGTTAAAAATATAACTTGGGCCTCCCTGGTGGCGCAATGGTTGAGTGCTGGTTTGTGAAGCTGCCCGCAGCCTCTGTGGCACTGGTTCGATCCCTGGCTGCTCCCCAGCCACCAGAGGAGGGTCCCACATGGCGCACAGACCTCTTCTGCTGCCCGCTGCTCCCCTCAGCAGTGTACTTCATCAGTCTGCCTGTTCTGCTCCCTGCTCTGGCTCTGGTGAATTCTCTTACCCTCCCGCGCTTCTGACTGTACCCAGTGCTTGCATAAATAAATAAATAAATCTTTAAAAATATATATATATATAACTTAATGGGTCAGGATAATGATGAAAATTTAAATCAACTGGGAGGACTAGTAGGGCATATTTTTTTCTCTAAAATTATCTTTCTCAACACATCCCCATTTGTATCATGCACTTGGCTATGGCTACACAGTTCTTAGTTCCCCAACTAATAACATTTTACTTCCCCAAATCTTTCATGTCATTTTAAAATTATGCACTTCTTGATATTTTTCATGTAGTAATTCTGTAATTTCATTTACACTTGTGTTGACTCCCAGGGACTGTTTAAATTATTTCTATCAGAGATTGGATTTTCTGAATCATCTCACAGTACCTAACCAGTATTCTATACAGTGGATATTGGAATATCCTGGGTACTTTATCCTTGAGTTCTAATTAAATGTGCTAACAAATATAATGTTATTATAGAAAATATTCCATTTATTCTCTGTTCTAGCAGTTTCACTTTGAATATATATAAGTTCTTTATTGTGTTCTCATATTTAGTTCACATTTCTCAGTTTATAGGAAAATTGCCTATTGTTTCCAGAAATCAAACATCCCCAGAAGATTAATTCTTTATTCATTTGTTTCCATGTTTCCATTACACTATTTCTTCTGATCATATAAACTTGTAGTTGATGATGTGTTTTCTTCAACATGTGTATGTGAATCTAGATTTTTTTATTTTAGTCACACACAAGAATCTTAGAATGGAAATATGTATAGTACATATCATAAAGAGTTTTAACTCAATCACTTCTTAAGACTAAAAAAGAATATTTCATCATTTGAAAATTAGCTATGACAAGTATAGACCCCGAAACTTAGAAAAACAAACTAATTTGGGAGTTTCTTTGTGACAAGAGATATGCTATAACACTTAAAAATTTAGATAAGACTAGGTCTTTGTCGTTATGAAAGCACTTCCTTCAGAATAAAAAAAATTCCAGTTTGAAATATAATTGACATAAAACATTGTATTAGTTTAAGATCATAATATAAAGATTTGATATATGTATATGTTACAAAATAGTTACCATAATAAGTTTAGTTAACATCTACAGTTCACATCATACAATATTTTTCTTGTGATGTAAACTTTTTAGATCTACTGTCTAAGCAAACTTTTAGATACACAGCACAGTATTAACTATGGTCACCATGCTGTTCATTACACCCCTCCCCTCCTTATTATCTTATAATGGAAATGTCTTTCGAATTTTAGGAATTTCTTGTCACAAAGTAGCTTTTTACCTTCTTATGAGTGAAGACTTATGTAAAAAGTTATTGATTTCTAGACTTTGTGATATGAAATACTGAAAACTTTTATACTTTCCATAATGGAAACTATTTTTATGTATTTAATTTCTTATAGTTTCAGAAGTAAACTTAAACTATTAACTGAGGAGTTATGTATAATAAAGGCATTTTGGGGCATCCAAGTTCTTGAAATTTTTCTCTCAATCACACCTTTTTCAGGAAACCACTATGTGCCAAAACAATAGTCATGATGAAAACAACATCAAAAATAAACAGGTATTCCAACCTAGGAAAAGTGTAAGATTATGTTGGAAAGAAAGTCCTGAAATAGCTGTGGAGCAGGCCTGGTTAGCATCTGGTCCAGATTAGAGCAATCTCCAATGTAGACATCTGAAACTAATGCAACTCAGAAACTAGAGTCTCTTGTCTTAACCAAATGATGATATTCCCTAGTGAGCCTTATGTCCTGCTGGCAGCAAACCAGAGAAACTCTCCCATGTTCTCTGATTCAACCCCTAGTCTCTGCCAGAAGTCAATCATGCACTTCAGTAGAGGCCTGGGCTTGTCCTCTGCTCTCACCTCTTATCCATGTCATTAAGTCTAAAAAGAAACTTGCGCAAGTTAAGTCCCGAGGATCCCTCTCTCCTATCTTGTTGAATATGTGACCAGGTACAAGAGCATAACTCTAGGTGAACTCTTTCTACATCCTAAATAGGAAATTGGGCAATAGTCCCCCCTGCTTTCTGGTGCTGCCCACACTTTTTTAAATCACCTTTTCCTTTCTCTGACATTAAGTTAGGGGAGTGAGGGGGCAGTTGTGACATATGCATCTAGATTTTCTTGTTCATTGTCTCTTTCTGTTCTTCCCTGGGACCAGAAAATTGGCTTTATGTTTCCTTTCCCTACGTCATAACTCACTTCGACCATTAAGTAGCAACAAGTGTGAAAAGTTTTCTGTCATGAGTTAAAAAGTAGCTCTGTAATACAGGAGAACTCTGATATGGGTCCTCTAAATCCCTGACATGTTATGGAGAAAATCAATTAATCTGGACAATCTTCTCTCTTGCCTTGATCTTTCAACAGTAGTCTTGCTTCTTGACTACTTACTACATATTTCTATTTTGAATATCAGCAAATGAGTCTGACATTTTTAGTTCTTGGATTTGTCTACCAATAATTTTCAGATTATTGCCTTATGTCATTGGCTTGCAACAATTTTCCTATGAAGATTCTGTGATAGTACACACACACACACATACCACACACACACACAGAGAAAACACATGTTCTGAAAAATTGTCAATTTTTTTTTCCTATTCTTATCCATGCTACAGAATTTTCTCAAGTCTTTTAAGATGGTTTTGCCAGCAACTTTAATAAACATTTTAGAGAAGAAAAAATAGGGTAAGATCAGGTTATATAAAATGAGAATTAAAGTCAGGAAGAGTTTAAAATATTTTCTCTTCTAGTCTTTTTATGTGATATATAGGAATAGAAATAAGCCAGATTGAATAAAATTATCTCAATATGCCTATATGAGGGTGTTTGGAATATCAGTTGTGCAGGACATTGTTAGTTTGGCTGCCCAAGTTATCCCCTGTTATAGTGTGAGGATAATGGATGTTATTTGGGTTGAAACCACTGGACTTAAATATATATAAGCTATCACTAATTGAGTATAATATATGTACTAAATATTTTAGATATATGTGCTTGATTTAATCTCATGTAATTTTATTCATCCATCACATTCTACCATAGATATGATCTTGAAGAACAAAAACAAAGAACAGAAGCTGTTGAAAATAATGACACGAAATTCAAGAAGGATTTGTATCAGATATGGGTAAGCTTCTAATGACTTGGATTGGAGACCTGACCTTTGACATATTGTTCTCAGTACCAAGAGAATAACAACCAAAGCACAGTGTGTTTGTGATGTTGATAGGAAAGACTGGACCCCACTATGATGTCAATGTTACTGCCAGCTCTGTGACCATCACACAATGATACAGAATCTCCTAACAATGCATTTTTCAGAAAGCATTCCCATTGTTAAGTATTATATGATTGTATTGATATTAACAGGAATGAAATAAATGTCAAGGATTTTAATTGATAAAAAATAAACAGGGTTACCCAAAAAGATGAAGTCCAGGTTAGGCAGGTTAAGCAGCACAGTTTTGGGTAAATGTTCTAGGAGTGGCTACTCTGGGTTGGTAGAAAAGTTTGAAAGTTAAACTGATAAACATGAATGCTATATGATGACCAAGATTCCACAGCTAGGAAACAAATGAAACAGTTGGTGTCTTGAATGTGACCACTTTGTTTTATTTCCTTCTTCCAATATCCATGCATTCAAAGATGTAACAGGTAGAATTTTGACTGAAGGTTTTTAAGTGATGGAAGAAGGTTCATTAACTACCACTACCACTTAATTACTTCACATTAAGTAAAAGGTGCTGGTACCATGCTGTTTTAATTATTATAACTTTATAGTGTAATTTGAAGTTTAAAAGTGTGATACTGCCATTCTTCCTCATTTTTGTCAGGATTGCTTTTGCTATTTGGTGTCTTTTGTAGTTCCATATGAATTCCAGTAATGTTTGTTCCATTTCTTGAAAAATGTCGCTGAAATTTTTATTGGAATTACATTGAATCTGTTGCTTTGAGTAGATAGCAGTTTTGACAATTTTTATTCTTCCAGTCCTTGAGTAGGGAATATATTTCCATGTATATGTGTCTTCTATTTCTTTTAACAATATCTTATTTGTAATTTTATTTACATGGGTCCTTTACTTCCTTTGTTAGGTATACACCTAGATATTTCTTTTCTTTTTTTTTTTTTTGGTGTGATTATAAATGGTGTGATATTGTGTATTGATTTTATAACCTGCCACTTTATTAATTTGATTTATTATTTTGATACCTTCTCATGGAGATTTTAGGGTTCTCTATGAATGTATATTACCATGTCATCTGCAAATAATGATAGCTTTACTTCTTCATTCCCAGTTTGGATTCCTTTTATATTCTTTCCTTGCCTCACTGCTGTAGCTAGAATTTCCACTACTACATTGAATAGAAATTGTGAGAGTGGACATGTCTATGTTGTACGAGATCTTAGTGGAAAAGCTTTTATTTTTCATCATTGAGAATGATGTTGGCTGTGGATTTGTTGTATATCTTTCTTATGATATTAAGGTATGTTCCCTTTATTCCCAGTTTTTCAAGGTTTTGTCATAAATCAATGTTTAATGCTTTTTTAGTATCTATTGATATAATCAATTGGTTTTTATTTTCTCTTTATTAATGTGGTGAATTTTGTTGATTGATTTTTGAATGTTGAACCACCTCTATACCCACTGGTTTTTGAAAGTATATTTTACATTGTTTTAAATAACTTCCTGACTAAAGAGATTCTCTACAACTCCACTTTACTGTTTCAAGAACTGTTTTGTACTTGAAAGAAATGTGATTAGTTTCATTAATTAAATAAAACTCAGCTATGAAGATAAATAAATAGGTAATTGCCCTACTTTAAAAAGTATTTGCAGCTATTCTACCCCATAAGATTTCTCAATGTGCTCCCCTTATAGGTAATAAACTGGTCCTTTGACATTTTTCTGCTCCTTTTTCTCCTCTTTTTTTTAATCATCTCTTTTTCTTATCCATCCCTGTAAGAATATGACATTCATTTCATCTTATTCCAAGTTCTTGCTACATGGTAAAAATCATACAGACTATCTCAACAAGAGCATATCCTCAAATGCTTTAATGAGACTCTCTGAGCTAAGTAAAAATACTGTCACTAAATACCAAAAGAAAAATTTTAAAAGAAGTTACTATCTCCCACATTATCTTCAGAAATTACATAAAAATGTCAAAAAAAAAAACTATTTTGGACTCCCACCAGAGAAATCAAGAATTTTTTTCAAAACAAAATCATCACTTTTCAAAAGAGAAAATCAGTTTTCTCAATCCTAAATACTAAAAGGATTTGGTTAATTCCACATCCAACTTTATTTTAGTCTTTCCTCCACCCTGCATGTTAACTAGAATTACCAAGGGAGCTTTTAAAAAATACCAATTCCAAATAAATAAATAAATAATACCAATTCCGGGATCTGTCATAGTCCAGTTAAATCAAAACCTCCCAGGTTGATTCCTAGATTTATTGTTTTGTTAATCATTCTTATGAACATTCAGAGTAGAAAACATCTAATCTAAATGAATTACTGTAGTGACAATAAACACTCATTTGTGTACAATATAGTTTTTGGTGTTTATATACAACATATAATTTAATCTCTACAGTTAAAATGTTAGTTTACTTAGAAGAAAACATATCCAAACTTCCCACTACTTAGTAGTGGTGACATGTCTCAGACCCCATTTTGAAAACCAAATAACTAAAGAAATATAAGTCAATTTCTGACCGCTCTTTTTCATTATGTTGATCTATTTGTTCCCATACCAGTCTCACAAAAAAAAAAAAAAATACTACAGTTTTATATATTCTAGAAATCAGGTAATGTAAACTCTCTAGCTTAGTCTTCTTTCTTATGACCATGTTGTATATTGGTTTTTTTTTTTTTAAGATTTATTTATTTATACAAGAACCGGGGTACGGGCCAGATACGTGGGAGGGTGAGAGGATTCACCAGAGACAAAGCAGGGAACAGAACAAGCAGACTGACTGAAATACACTGCTGAGGGGAGCAGCGGGCGAGACAGGAGAGGCCTGCTGAGCCATGTGGGACCCTTGCCGGCTGGCCGGGATCGAACCAGCACTACAGAAGCTGTGGACAGCTTCATAGCGCTGCCTGCACCACCAGTGGAGGCCCTATTCTGGATTCTTGTAGTTCCAAAAATATTTTAATATTATAAATGTTATAAAAGCCTGTTATGGTTATAATTGGGGCTCATGCTTATGTTGGTGGATGAAGATTGCCTTAGTTTTCTTAAAAGGAGCAATTATTTAATTGCTGAACACTATGGGATGTTCATGATGGGATTTTGTTGTTAGACCCCCTTGCTAATTCTGTACATTCTCTGTGTTGTCATCCTTCAGTTGCTGAGGATATCACTGACAGTGCAGCCTTCTGTGAGTCATCTAGACTGAAAGGGTTAAGGTAATCCTGAAGTAATTCTTTATATTCTATGCCTAGTCAAAATGTGAAGTCTCCTTCTAAACAAAGACTGGTAAGAACAGTACAAGGACAAAACTATAATAAATATGGTAGAAATAGTGTTATAAATAGATAAAGGAAAAAACTGTTTCTGGTCTGTCTAATCACTGCGTCCTCATGATTGCTGGGCCTTTCCCTTGAATGGGCAAGGTTTTTGTGAGCAACTTCAGTTAGAGTATACTTCAGAGTCAAACCACATTCTGAGAACTTGAGCACTTCTGTAGTCATTTGGACACTCTTTTTTTTTTTTAAATTAATTAATTTATTTATTTATACATGCACTGGGTACGGTCAGAAGCGCGGGAGGGTGAGAGAATTCACCAGAGCCAGAGCGGGGAGCAGAGCAGGCAGAAGGACCGGACCAAAGTACACTGCTGAGGGGAGCAGCGGGCGGCAGGAGAGGTCTGCGTGCCATGCGGGACCCTCCTCTGGTGGCCGGGGAGCAGCCGGGGAGCAGCCGGGGATCGAACCGGCGCTGCAGAGGCTGCGGGCAGCTTCGCAACCCAGCGCTCAACCGCTGCGCCACCGGGGAGGCCCTCATTTGGACACTCTTTACCCACAATATATTCTATTGTCCTATAAGTTATAGAGATGAAATTCTTTGAAAAGTCCATTGAAAGCCTTTTGAAACCCGTGATGGTACAGAACTTGACCTAGCAGGTAAGGTTCCTCAATAACTGCTCACAGTTTTGTTTGTTTTTATCCTAATAGTTGACCTGTTTCCTAACAAATAAATGCAACTTTAAAAAATACATAGTTTAAAAACTTGATCCAGATATATAATCTATATTTCCATAGCTGTAAAATGCATCAATTTCTGAGACTTGCTTAAAGAGATCTCAACAGAAATGAGTCTGTTTAAGTCAGTAGATACTTTGTCTTTTGACTGAACATAATCCACAGAGAATATTTAAAATAAAGATGCACATGGGTCATGATCTAAGACATCAAAGATAAATAAATTTTTTTTAATGTAGCATTATTATGGCTAAGCAATTTTCTTTGAGGCAGCTGCTAGTATGATCCATGGATGCTTTTCAGTGGAACTGCCTGCATTGCCACCATTCCAACAAACCCATATTTAATAAGTGACCAGTCCATTTTAGACACTGCATTCAACATTGGGGATACATATACTAATAAAATAATGTCAGTGCCTTAGATGATTTCAAAGCTAGTAGGAAAGGAATAAGTACTAAAATAATAATAAAGTATGCCAGAATTATGTACAAAGTGTTCTAAGAGTCCAAATGGAGAACAATGAGTACTGCAGGAGAGGTTATATGTATTTGTAGAGAGAGGACAAAGACAGCTTCACCATGACGTCATATTAGAAAGAGGTCTTTTTTGAGTAGGAGTGGCTAGGAATCTGCAATTAAGAGAAAAATGCACTTTATGTTTGGAATAAATTTTAGGATACTTAAGTTATACTCAGTTATATCACTGCCTTTACAATTATTTTCTTAAAGTGCTTATTTAAAAATCTATATTCTGAATCTGTATGTTTTAAGATCACGTTAAGTGGTGGTAATTTTTATTGCTATTTATTATTTCTTCATTTCTACCTTTGAAAAGGAACTAATAAATCCTGTCATTGACAATGGAAGTACATTGTTTTTTGTTCATTTGGGATCCAAATTGCTGTAAATGTTTTTCTCTTATCCACCAACCTGTAGCAGAGTCTATGGAAAGGGCTGTTGTCCAGGAAATCTTTGCAAGTTCAGTAGGAATCAGGTATATTAGAGCACCATTTTTTAGAGGGTTCTGCCTCCCCAGTAATTCTGGGTAGCTGAATGTTAGCAATCCCTTCCTTTGTTTGTTTTTTATTTTATTACTATTATTATTATTTTTTCATAGACGAACTGGGGTGAGACGTGGATTCAGCAGAGACAGATTGGAAAGCAGAACAGAAAGATTGACTGAATTCTGAGAATCTTCTTATTTTCAGCAAAAATTATTTTCCACATTCATAATTCTAGTTTTAGGAAGAGGTTAGTGCTATGAAGCAGATGTTGAGTGTACATACAGGAGTAGAGTTTTGAGTGGAAGAAAGTCAGAGTTTCCTTCCTCCTGGTGATTTTTCTCCTTCATGGAATATTATGACAGGAATGATGACTTCTTAGAAAAAGCTTTTCTGATATAAGACTAATTCCTCCCAATAGTATTATAAATCAGTTTGGCAGTCCTCAGCTCTGTATGAACATTTGGAACCAGATAGGACTAGAGGAAAAAGGACTAAAGGGAGGTAAACTAGCTGCGAACTACACTTAACAGAAAAGATTGAAGAGTGAGATGGATCTTTGATGTTTATGACTCTTCCACTTAAAGTCATTATGTCATGGATTTGGAGAAGGATCCCCATCAAGGAGTAATGTATATGCACTTTGCTGAGCTGTAGCTAGCCTATTGTCAGTGTTCAGCCACCTTCAGTGATAGGCCAGGCTACACAGGATAGATGCAGTGGAGGATTGGACTCCTAACATCTTGGCAGTATCATTACCAAAGGCAATTAACTCCATAGAGAAGATGAAATTTAATGCAGGATCTCAAAGAAATGATTATCAGTTTATTTACATAAATTCTCTCTCTTCTCACCCCCAACATTCCCCCAAATCATTTATATAGGCAGTAAATACAATTTGTATTAATTAACAAAGCTGTATATATAGGGATTACCTCCCCAAGGCAAGTCAATGACTCCCACCTCTACCTCCCCAGTGCCCCCCGCCACACTACCATTTTTAATGGTTTTGTAAAATCAGCACATATTTGAGTTATCTTCATTATGGAAAGAGACAAGTTAAGTTACTAATTGATCTTTTCTAGAGAAAAACTCTATAAATGAAGACATTTAAAGATTTATGAATATAGTAACTATGTTTTACTGACTTTGGTACCTAATGAAGATTTTAGAACTTAATATAATGTCTGTTGAATGTATAAATGAAAAGACCTTAGAGATTGGGACTTCATCAACATGAACAAAAAACCAGTGTTTTTCAAGTTAACATTTTAAATTTTTAGTTCATAATCATTCTACTACAAGAGAGTTCTGTTAACTTCCACAGGTACCCATCAGTTTAATTCTGATTTAGAAATGGAGAAATCTCTCATGTCAATGCCTATAGTTTCTTATTGGTGTGTGTAGTTATTCTGACCAAAATCAGAAGAGAAGACTTAAAATTATTCAATATTGGACATATTGAATATAGATTTAATGTAATATACTAATAAATTCAAAGTCTTCAATCAACTGTTGACAGAACTGCTGAATTTATCAAATTAAATACAGGTTTATCTTAATAGAAACAAAGAATGCTGAGTTAAGGTGTGTGGGAAAGCAGCAGGGTGGGGAGTATTTTGAGGAGATGTGAGCAGAGTGAAGAGTATATGGGCTGAGATTTCCCAGAAATCACAGCTACTGATGTTTTCTCAACTCTGGAGTCAAAATTTCTTCAAAGTTGGAAAACATTCAAGAATGTAAGAGCCTCCCTGGTGATGGAAGGGGTTTAAGACACAGCCTGTGAAGCTGCCTGTAGCCTCTGCAACATGAGTTTGATCCCCAGCCAGGGAGCTACCCACATGGTATTGCAGACCTCTCCTGACTTGCCCACTGCTCCCCTCAGCAGTGTATTTCAGTCAATCTGCCTGTTCTGTTCCCCGCTCTGTCTCTGGTGAATCCTCTCCCCCCCCCACACCTCTGTCCTGTACCCCAGTTCTTGTATGCATTAATAAATATATCTTTAAAAAATAATAATAATGATGTAAATCCTTATTTTTTTTTAAGATTTTTTATTTATACAAGAGCTGGGGTACAGGCCAGAGTCGCAGGAGGGTGAGAGGATTCACCAGAGACAGAGTGGGGAGCAGAACAGGCAGATGGACCAAAGGCATTGCTGAGGGGAACAGCTGGCGAGGCAGGAGAGGTCTGCCTCGTCATGTGGGATACTCCCTGGCTGGCCGGGAATCAAACCAGCACTGCAGAGGCTGTGGACAGCTTCACAATGCTGTGCTCAACCCACTGTACCACCGGGGAGGACCCGGTGGGGAGGACCCAATCCTTATTTTACAGATGAGGAAACTGGAAGATCACCTAATTTAAGAAGTTCTATTTGTCCAGCTCAGAAAAATAGTGAGTGCAGTCTTTTGAGTTTTTAATTACTGGTTAAACTACTCATATATCAAAGCTTTCATTTAACTAATCAAAATGAAATAAATAGCAAAAAGATTCTTTTAATTGATTCTGATAGGGTTATTTTACCTTATTCTTCATTTCCCAGGAAGAGGGCATAAAAACTTTGAATTTTATCCCCGTTGCTCAGTGACAGTGCTCAGAAAATGTGGCATTTTTGCCATCATTTTGGTAAACTTTGTTATTTTTATATGGCCATCTGTCCCTAAACTAGATTATTAAGGATATTCTTAACTTTGTTTTTTTTCAATGTAAAAACAGAAAGGAAAAAATAAAAGTACTGGGTCTGTTTTTATGTTATACCTAGATGGGTAGAGGGGGTGGAAGAGGACAAGAAATAGAAAAGGATATGTTTTAAATATTATTGAATTATAAGATAGAAAATAGGAACTTTTACAAAGTTAATGTTACTTAGGAGACAAAGTGCTGTTAATTTTTTGTTGTGTTAAATCTTCTAAACTATATATAAAAGGGACAAAGTGCTGTTAAATTTTTTTTTGTTAAATCTTATAAACTGCATGTACAAATCCTGTGATTTGCCACTGCATATATTATATGGTTTAGTTTTCACTGACACATACAATGTTCAAGCATTTTGGAATAATAATTATTTGATAATATCCTGCCACAAAAAATATATATATTTGTAAGAGAGGTTCTTTTAAAAAGAGAAAATATAAATTATATGCAATTGTGCCATCTAAAGATATTTTTCTTTTCATTTACTATGGATTTTTGCTGTTAGAAATGATGTTTGAGAAAGTGGTATCAGAAAACTTGAAAATGTTTGTGACATACGAAGTTAAAATAATCCAATTTATAAAACACAATTTTGGGTGAAGTAAGCTTATTTTTTCTCTATTCCTCTTGTAAAGTTTAGCTAAACAACTTCCTGTTCTTTCTATCCAAGGGAACAAAGAACTGGTAACCTAGCAAAAATAAAGCTTTTGGATCATAATCCCCCTATTTCAGCCAAACGCCACAGAAAAAATAAAAACAGTGTTCTATCTTCAACCTCATCTGCAAAAGCTCAATGGTGAGCTTAGATTTCCATTCTCCCCTGGATATAATGAGATGCTCCAATCTTTTCATCAGGGTGGTATCATAGAAGGTTTTGTAGGGAGCTGGGACTTCCATTTCCAATTAGTGATAACCAGGCACTGTCCTCTATGGTTTCAGTGGCATCCACGTAAGGAAACCAGATTTCTACTACCATCCATATCTACCAGACACCCTCCTTCTCCCAGTCAGAGTCAGAGGAGCAAAACAGAGAAGCTAGAGTGTCCACCATAATACAGTGGTAAGGAGCCTTCCCACATTGCAGAGTCAGTGGAAGCGATTTGGGAAATACAGGAGTTTTGACTAGATTCTGCACATTTTGTACATTATGTTGCGAGATTTTAAGCAGACTTCCTTTGATCTGTGAAGGGTGAAAAATCTCTGTTCTCTACTCAAACTTCTTTGAGTTTCTGACAGAGAGGAACACCTTATTACGCTAAACAAAAGTGGTTTTCATGTTCTCTACTAAGAGCGTGGTGACACTACCCTGACTGTGAAAGCAGGAACTAGGAATCTCAGCTTAAATGAGAAAAGAGAATTAATATGTAATACTCAGCTGACACAGATTTTGAGATTAATTGATACAGATTTCAAAGTGGCCGCCATAAATGCAGCTTAGCAAACAATTACAATCATGCTTGATACAAAAAAGAGATTTTTTTTTAAAGATTTATTTATGTATTTATTGATACAAGTACCAGGGTACAGGCCAGGTGCGCAGGAGGGTGAGAGGATTCTCCAGAGACAGAGCGGGGAACAGAACAGGCAGACTGATGTGATACACTGCTGAGGGGAGCAGTGGGCCCGGCAGGGACTCTCGCCAGCCTCCCGGGATCGAACTGGCACTGCAGAGACTGAGGACAGCTCCACAGCGAGGCACTCAACCACCTATGCCACCAGGGGAAGCCCAAAAAAAGAGAAGATTTTTATTTATTTTATTTTTTTTTGTGGGACCCTGGCCAGTGGCCAGGGAATGAACCAGTGCTGCAGAGGCTGTGGGCAGCCTCTCAGCCCAGTGCTCAACCGCTGTGCCACCAGGGGAGGCCCCAGAAGAGAAGATTTTTAAACAGAAAATATAGCTGAGATAAAAAACTCAGTGGATAGGCTTTACAGCAGAATAGAGCAAACAGAAAACAGACCGGTGAGCATAATAGAAATGACCCACTCTAAACAGCAGAGAGAAAATAGAAGACTGATAAAGAAAACAAAAACCCCAGGATTCATAGGGTTATATATATATATATATATATATATATATATATATATATAACATTTGTGTCATTGGAATTCTAGAAGGGGAACAGAAAAGAAAAGAAAATGGGGTTGCTTTAAAAAGACATAAACCTACACATTCGAGAAATAAAGTGAGCTCCAAACAGGTCAAAACCAAAGAAAACTTGTGTCTCAGCCTTAATTATAATATCCTCTCTCCTTCAGTTGGTCCCTTATAATAGAGATTCTTTTTTAATTCTTTTAAGTTTTAGTGAGTATATAAATATAAGTAGAAACTCTATAGCTATTCTAGTAGATTAAAGATAGGCCCAAACCTCTCATTCTCCTCATTTTGAGGGGTAGGGTTTATTTTTCCTCCCCTAAATTGAGTTCTGTGACTGCTTAGTTCACGAAATACAAAGGAAGCAACAGTGTGCCAATTCCATGTCTCACCTTTAAATGGAGTAGCTGCTTGTGTTCATTTCTCTCGGAATGCCCACGAGAGGGACACTCTCTCAGAACCGGTCTAGCAGGCTGTGAGAAGGCCAAGTGCCAGGGGAACATTGGAGCTCCCAACCACCTGCATAAACTGCCATCTACACGAGAGCGCCCCTTGAACATTCCAGCTCAGTTGAGGCCCAGATGACCGCAAGCCCAGTCAACATGATGCAGTGCCTCAGAACTGCCAAACTGAATCCAGTCAACCCACAGAATTGTTACAAACAATGAAACCGCTGTTTCAAGACAGAAGTTTTGAGTCCCTGTAATATATAGTAGTAGATAAATGACATAAAACTAATAAAAGCCATTAAAGATAAAAAAAAAAATAAAAGCAAAAGCTGTTAGAAAATGTAACTATTATAAAATTGCCTGATGACTTGGGAAATGTTGAAATTTTTATGATAAATTGAAATGGCTGCAAAAAGAGAAAAAATATGACTGATACTGTTTACAAAGATGTAAGACTGTTTAATAAAATATGGAACAATTTATGAACTCAGGACAGGTTCCAACTTACTTAGCACAGTTGGCCCAAGAAGTTAAAATATTTAACAGTATTACCTAAATCCATGAGCAGATCCCCAAGACCAGCCCCCAAGATCCATGACTGAATGGTTCAAATCTAGAACAAGGACTACAGATTGTCTTTCAGACTGTTTGCCTGTAAAGTCATTAAAGTAGTGAGTGTGAAATAGTACTTCTTCCTGACTGACCCTAGAAACAGATTGACCAGCAAGAAAGCATCATGGCTTTGGTTATAGTATGAGAAGTGGCATGGCACCATCCCTCCGCCTTACAGGAAGGGATGTCCACATTAAGACGTCTGAGGCTGGAGAGAAATCTGCTGCAAAACTTAAGAGTCCTGCCGTACTGAGATAGGACCTCAGAAGCAGGATCTGGGTGTGGAGTGGAGTTTACACTGGAGAGACAAGCAGTAGCACAGGCTTCTGCTCAGCCTTAGTATGTCCTACCCTACACCAAGATGCTATTACTTGAGGCATCTGGGGTACCCTCCCCCACACTTCTCTCTCCAACAATGCCTTCACAAACAAGGAGAATCCAAAAAATAAAGCCACGACACCACCTGCTGGGGAAAAAGGTAATTCACATGTGAAGGAAAACAGTTCTGGGAACTTAGGCTAGAAAGGCTGAAGGAGGAAGACAAAACAGCAAGGCCAACATTAAGACACTGAATTGGAACAATTAACGGACAAAAGTTTAAAAGAGCGATCATAAAGAAACTAAGTGAAGTTCCAGACTTTATTAACCACAGAGGCAAGTTCAGGATATAGAAAAGCTCTTAGAATCAAAGAAATTTATTATCAAACAATTTGAAGCTATTAAAAAAGAATAAGCAGAAATGAGGGATGAGAGGTATACAATGCAAAAAAGGAAAAAGAACAACATGGAAAGTACAGCAAATAGACTTAATCTTGAAGAAGAAAGAAGATACTATTTACATTGAGTAGATCTTCCATCGACTAATCTATTTATGCCACATTATATATATGTAATTTGCTATGTCTGATATTTGTGTGTTTTTCTGTTGGATTTAAGTGAGTTAAAATTTTGTTTAAACCATTGAATCTTTCACTTTTTATTTAATTTTTTGTAAATGTTTAACACTAAAATGTCTATCTAAATGATTTAGGGGCTCTGTATTAATGATGACTTTTATCTCCACGATTTTGGCCCTTTTACATTGTATAACATTCTCAAATTGGTCATATTAGTTTTTCCTTTTGACTTAGTTCCTATATTTGTGTACTCATTTATAAACTCACAGATTTAATATTTTGGAATTCACACTTAGATACACATCTTTTAAATCTGCATTGTACTTTTACTCAAACCCATGATGCTCGAATTTTGCAGCTAAGGAAATATTTACTTGATCAAGATCTAGATGGGAATTTGTAGTGAGGACACTGTCTTCCATGAAATACATAGAATAACGTTGTAATAAATTTTAATAAATGATATAATCCCACAGAAGAATTCCCCAGATTAGCAAATCGCATGGCCATATATTTTCCATACAAATATTTTCAAAGATTTATATAATCTAGCCAACATCAGTAACTTATTTTAGTTCTATCTCTCAGAGAAAATCTTGTGTAAGCAAGCAAATTTTCCATGTAAGATGAATTAGTTTTCTTGCATTTGCTGATATGCATATCACACTCAATGAAGCATTTATAAATATAAAATTTACAAATACATTTTAATTATAAATATATTCTCAATGACATAATAATCAGATAATTAGAAATGCTACCACAAAAGAAAAACACCCAATCTGTAAAATAATATTTAAAATTAGAGTTTTTTTTTTTTTTAAGATTTATTTGTTTATGCATATAAGAACTGGGTATAGGCCAGAGATGTGTTTAGGGGGGGTGAGAGGATTCACCAGAGACAGAGCAGGAAGCAGAACAGACAGACTGACTGAAATACACTGCTGAGGGGAGCAGCGGGCGAGACAGGAGAGGTCTGCTGCGCCATGTGGGTTAGCTCCCTGGCTGGCTGGGGATTGAATTTGTGCTGCAGTGGCTTGCGATAGCTTGATGGCGCTGTGTCTAACTCCTGTGCCACCTAGAGTATTATTTTTTTAAATGGTACAAAGGAAAGTGTTTATGATAACAATTATTCTTTTCTACTTTTTTCATGCTTCCTTCTGTTTTATTTGTGACTTTGAAAAAGATAACAGTTGTACTAGGTTAAACACTTTTCAAATGAAAGTAATATTTCCATACTACTTTTCCACGTAGGATACCTCAAACTGGAAGAGAAAACACCATGCTATTTAAATGTTTCTTTGAAATTTTACCAAAAAATTACATTATACTTTATCTATAAATTTTGTCCTCTATCCCAATTTAGAGTTGGGATTTTAAAACTATATGCCAAAAACTGCCATGTCTTCCCAATTATAGTGTTTTAATGTTCAATCTATATTTAATTTATACTTTAAAATAAGTTTTGCTCTAGGTTTGTTTACAACTCGTTACCTTTTGTTGATTTTCCTGAGTTTTTTTTCCAGTTGAATTTTTTTTAAATTTATTTATGCATACAAGAACAAAGGTACAGGCCAGAGGTGTGGGAGGTGAGAGGATTCACCAAAGACAGAGCAGGGAACAGAACAGGAAGATCGAGGAAGTATACTGCTGAGGGGACCATCAGGCAAGTCAGAGAGGTTTGCTGCACCATGTGGGTTGCTCTCTGGCCTGGGATCAGGGATTAAACTCTTGCTGCAGAGGCCACCAACAGCTTCACTGGCTGTTGTGAGGCTGTTGTGAAGCTGTTAACCCCTTGCGCCACCAGGGAGGCCCTCCAGTTGAAATTTTTAATACATAATTAAACATTTTCAAGTGTATCTGAAAGCAAGTCTACCTATTCAAGTATTTTAATGAAATCTAATCAGTGAGTTATAGTGTTTTCATCAGGATAAAAAAAGGTCAAGGTTTCAAGAGGCAGATCTCCAAAACAATTGTTTTCTATCAGATTTTATGGAAGATAACTCTGAAAATTCTCAAACAATAGGCCAACAAAATGTCAAAACAAATGTTAACTTTGATCATATGTATAAACAATTCAAATTTGTGTGAACCAACCAAAGTGTGCCAAATAAGTTCCAAATATTTGAAATACGGTGTTTTCTGATTTTCTGTTTTTCTTAATAGCTCATAGATGTTTTTTCAACTATACTTTTTTCTCTTATTTATGAAAGAAAGTGAAATTCTTGTAAGTTGACATATTTTCATTTGCTTTCCAGACATAACTTACTGTTCATTAATTTTATATTACGCAAAAGAGGCACAATTTGAACGATAGCATCTGGGGATTGAAGATGTATCAAAATTATGAGAAAATTTCGTCTAAGTAACTTCACTGATACAACTCAGCTAGTTAGAAAATTACATAAACTTGGAAAGCACCTCTCTTATTTCCTGTTTTTTTTTTTTTTTTTCCCCCACTGTATTATCAGGTAAATTAGAAATCTGCACTGAGGAAATAGACTCATCATCAACCCTTTGTTGAGGGCTTCATGCCACACCTTGATTTCACAGCGTCATTTTATTAGGTCATTTAATCTCAAAGCTTCCATAAGGTAGCTGACTACCATCATTCCATCCTTACAAAGGAAATACCTGAGGCTTTAGGAGATCAAGTTCCCAGATCGTAAGGCACAGATCTAACTGACATCTTTTGCCTGGATGTGTTTGGTGTTAAAGATCTTAGGATAATTTATAACCAGTGTTTTTTCTCCCTCTCATCCCGTATTTTAATTTGTTGTCTTTAGATTACACACTTTATCCCTAAAATCCAATGTGGTTGAATGTATCATGTCAATCACAGTTTTAGCATTTGCACCTTTGTTTACTTCCTTTCTTACTGCCAAAGTGTCAAGACTCAGTCAGTATTTAGCTATTTTGTGTTTGTTTGTTTTAATTAATCTTTTTGAGATGAAAAGACTCATTCAACAATCCTATCCAACATACTTAAAATTTTTTTCTTTACATTTGAGACCCTGAGGAAAACTAGTAAACCAGTTCTGAGTTTTGACATTTCTAAAAACATTTTCTTTGTCTGACTCCAGAAATTCTAGAGATTTGGCCCTAAAAAGATGTGAATTTATGTAATTTTATGTATCTCTTATATAACCAGTACAAATTTAACTAAAGCACATTTAAGAACATTTACCAAACAGTAGTTTTGAGAAATATGTGATAGCAATTATTTTTAAAATACTGAAAACAAGCCATGTTCTAAATGTGTTAGAGCTTGAATGTTTCCTATCAACCCTGTACATTCTCCAGATCACATTTCCTTCTTTCCAAATTCTTTTTCTTTTCTAAGAAAAGCTGTAAAAGAGAATAGGCTATACCCACTCTTTCTATTATGTCTTTATTTTCTTTTATTACTAACCAACGGCTATCTAGTTTCGGTTTCTGACATATAACAACTTTATAACACAACCTTATCACAGACAAATCTAGAGGGAGAATGGCTCTTGTTTTTCATTTCTTCTTTATGATTTTTGACATTTTGAATACCCTAATTTCTGAAGGACTCCTTTCTCTTGAAGTTTGTGATAGTCTCTGGATTTTGTTCTATGTAATTTTCTTGTCTCTTTTGAGGCTTTCCTATGAGTTAATAAACATCAACATCCTGATTTTTTTTTCATATTCTCCTAGTAACAACTCATTATATACTTATATTTTATTAATGTTTATGAGTCATACTTATCAAATCTAAAATTTTAATCAAGACCTAGTTGCTAAGCTCCAGACAACAGTGATCCTCTCTTATTGGAATTGGAATTTACATGCACTATTTAATCCAAATACTGGGAAATATATTTATATTTATATTTGTTCAACATATTCAAACTAGTTGTCATTATTTTTCAATTCTAGCCCTTTAATATCTTTCCCAAAGGTATGCTCCAAACTTTCCATTACTACTATTGCAGCCTAAATTCAGAATGATCCAAAATTTAAAATCCTTTCAAACCAGTAGAAAAAACCCTGAAAACAAAATGGCACAGCACATTTGTTCTGATCTAGCAAGAGTGGAATAAGTCTCAATATGCTCTTTATTTTATATCCTTCTCTCCTCCTGTTGAAATTTCTGGATTCTTCTTACTCTGGGGCTTAACAGATATACATTTAAAACAACGCCTTCCTTTTCCTAAATTAAAAAAAAAAATTCCAAAAGGGCTACAAGTCTATGATTCTCTTGGCAAACTACATGAATGGACAACAGATCATTGGTTGCTGGGGGTTAGGGAAAAAGGGAGGAGATGGCCATAAAGGAGTCACACAATGGAAATTTTAGGATAGCAGTTATTCTCTACAGTACTGTTGGCAGATGACAGCTCTCTCACTGTCAGAAAATGAATTTACAAGTAAGCAAATAGGAGAAAGAAATAAATTTTGTGCTGCTGGATTAGAGTTGGAGATAACAAGATAAGCTGATGTTTATTTTCAAATATATACAGAAATAAATATAGATATGTGTACAAATGCATAGGTAGTTTGTATACAAACACATATTTCCTGGCTCTGTCTGCTGAAAAGACCTATAAGCAGTATCCTAGTAGCAATAAATAAACATGTATTCCCTAAGTCTTAGTTTTCTAAATATGATTCTCTAATAAAAAGGATTTAGGCTCTTTGGAAAAAGATCAATACTGGGATAGTCAGAGAAAATGCAAAATAACTCTAGAGCATTATATAATACTAAAAGTATGGAAATGCTCGAAGAGAGAGGGAAAAAAAAGGAAAGTATGCAAAAGGACAAAAAGATCTACCTGAGGAGTTCCCGGTGGCCAATGCTAGAAAAAAATTGAACAAAGCAAATAGTAATATTATTGGATTATAATCTCTCAAATCTATACTGATATAAATGAATGATTGCATAAATGAATAAATAGGGGGGAGGAAAGAGACAAATCTTCCTTACAAAAGAATTGCAAATAATAGATGTAGAAGAAATAAAGGAAACAGAAAATCACCGTGAGAACATCACAGTAATAATGTATATACTACAAATATAATTTAATTTGAAAATATATAAAGACACAAATGTATAGGAAAAAGACTAGAAAGCAGTAGATTGGGTTAATAGTGTTTATCTTGAATAGTAGAATTACAGATGACTTTTCCTTTTTTTTTTATACTTTCCTTCAGTAAACACGGGTTTTATTAACAGAAAAAAAATAGCAATATAACAAAAGTAACTTCCATAGTTGTCATTGTCTAAATCCTTCCTCACGTGGACCCCTATCAAGTTGCCTTGGGTGCCAACCAATTCTGGCATGGGCAGTGGGTCCCTACGGAGAGCCAGATTGATTCTAAAGTGCAAGTGTCACAGGTTTGAGGATATGTCAAAAAATCATCATGGATAATTAATAACCAAAAACTAGGAAACTGAATGTAGAGACTCAAATCCAAAGGTAAAGCAGGTGTCTTCAAAGAAGGAGCAAAGGGGCAGAGCCAGGTAGAAAAGAAAGGTTGAGAACAGGGCCAAGTTAGTAAGGAGTTGATGGAGTCTTAAAGATTGCCATGAAATTCTAAAAAAGTCTCACTTTCATTTGAGTTACTCATTTTCAGGAGATCAAGGTTTATTTAAGTTTGTGTTTAGGTAGCAAGGAGAGAGAAAGAAAGCTTATTTTAAAATACCTAATTTATTTTTGTAATTGTCTAATGTACCTTGGAAAACACTTGTATTTCTTGTCTTTTTCTTTTTGCTATATCCACATCTGCCAACATTCTTGATGGTCTAGTTCAAGTTTGCCGTCCTCCCTGAAAACTTCTGCTGTCTCCCAAATGGATGTGATTTCTCACTCCTTCTAAAGTGCTGCACATTTTATTTATTCGATTTGTAAAGAACACAAGTTTGTCAGTGCAGTGAAATACCAAACTAGCCTTTCAGAATTGAAAACTTACAGAAGCTTGGGTTGACATATATTATGCTGCTTTATATGACACAGTGTGTGTAACTTTTAGCGAACAAGCTGAATGACAAATGTAACAAACACACACGTATCTATTAAGAGAAAAATGGTAAGGAAGGTTGTCATCCACTGCAAATATATTCCTCTTGGATACTGTACTTTATCTTGGTAGTTAATACTTTCCTGCATGCTTTTTTTTTTTTTAAAGATTTATTTATTTATGCATACAAGACCTGGGGCACAGGCCAGAGGCAAGGGAGGGTGAGAGAATTCACCAGATCCAGAGCGGGGAGCAGAGCAGGCAGAAGGACCGAAGTACACTGCTGAGGGGAGCAGCGGTCGGCAGGAGAGGTCTGCGCGCCATGCGGGACCCTCCTCCGGTGGCCGGGGAGCAGCCGGGGACCGAACCAGCTCAGCAGAGGCTTCGGGCAGCCTCGCAACCCAGCGCTCAATCGCTGCGCCACCGGGGAGGCCCACCTGCTTGCTTTTTGACCCATAAATTATTCTTTAAAAGCTGGCCTACTTCCCACTGTCAGAGTTTACACATTAAATTATATTCTAGAATATTTCCTTTACTAGCCTGGTAAGATTTAATTTAGGCCTTCATTTTTCAGTTAATCATCTCACAATAACACTGCTGAGATTAGGGCAGAGGAAGGAGGTGGGATCAACAGTAGCAGCAAATCATGGACATTGCTGACTTTTCTCACATTACACAGATTTTAAAATGAATTGAATGATTTCAGTGTTTCTGGTTGCCAAACTTTTTTTTTTTCTTCTGGGATGTGTTGGTGTTTATGTGAGTGTTGCTATTTCTGATTACATTGTATTGCCTCTAATACCCTATAAATTGACTTTCTTATTGATTGATGATTAACTTTATATGCTCTGAAATGAACTTTTGCCCTCACACACAACGTTGTAACTCTCTTTATAAACTCTTACTTGATTTCTTCCTGAGGGAAGCCCAAGGACACCGTCAGCTCAAATAAACACAACTATTGTATTCACACAATTCTGCCACTTAAGCAACGTCTTCCTTCTAGCATATGAGATTCATTCAAATTTTCTCTACCTCCCACATCCAATGAATCAAATTCTCACAACACATACACAAAAATAATTGAACAAGTGAGATGCAAATTACTAGGATTTTACATGATGGTAAATAATACCCATTTTCTTTGTTCAATGAGAAACCAATTAAGAAATAAGGTGTTCAGGGCCTCCCCTGGTGGCGCAGCGGTTGAGCGCTGGGCTGCGAAGCTGCCGGCAGCCTCTGCAGCGCCGGTTCGATCCCCGCCTCACCAGGCGAGGGTCCCACATGGCGCACAGACCTCTCCTGCCGCCCTCTGCTCCCGCCCTCTGCTCCCCTCAGCAATGTACTTCGGTCCTTCTGCCTATTCTGTTCCCTACTCTGGCTCTGGTGAACTCTCTCGCCCTCCCGTGCTTCTGACTGTACCCAGTGCTTGTATAAATAAATAAATAAATACATATTAAAAAAAAAAAATAGAAATAAGGTGTTCAAAAGTGGAGATTATAAGACTGTCTTGGCGTAGTGCAAGCAATGCGTTAACATTGCAATACGTTTAGCTCTAAAGAGCTAAACACAGAAGTGCCTAAGTCAATGAGACATCAGTTTTCACTTCATCTGATGCAATCTGGAGAAGGATAAAGCAGAGAAAAATGCGGGCACTGTTTCTATCAATAGAAGCTGGAGGAAGGGGAAAGAGGGAGGAAGTCAAATGTTAAACTCTAGCCATAGGGTTTGGTAGAATCCATTCTGCCTATTCAAAGCAATTTAAAAGCTATAATTTACCTCTTGACTTTTTCTTACAGCAAACCCAACTGTAATCAAACCACATTCTGAGGTACCTCATTATACCCTGTTGGGGAAAATGGCTCAGTTTTCAGTTTCTACCCTGTGGTTGTGATTGTGTCACTACCTTCTGCTGCAGAACACTTGCCTGGCTGACTTATCAATGACACTGGTGTAGGTTTAGCAAATTCAATTCTCTTTTTTTGAAATATGGAACTTGAACAAAGCCACATACATAATGAAGGTTACTAGCACTGAGATAACAAACATAAATACTCAAAAGAAGATTCAGCTGTTGCTGATACTAAAAATCCTGAGCCACCTTTGTCTCCAGACTTTGTCCAGTTTGGAAGTTGGTTCAATGTTTTTCACTTTTGTGTGCTATTTTAGTAATCCAATAATTTAAATTTTCTTGCTTGAGTAAGACAGAGTAATTCTTATTTATCTCACAGTTATGCATTGACCTACCTTATTTGTCTACTTCATGCCACTAGATAAATTTCTATTTTAAGATCTTAACTGTTACAGTTCTGTACTTTAGTCTTCTCACACAGGTGAGTTTTAAAAAAAAGGCAAATGAACTGTTTTTATATCTAAGCCTGTGATCAGTTTTTTTTGGTGTGTAAATAAGTATGAATTTAGTATAGTCATAAATTAGTGAGAAAAAAGAATAGGTGGGATACACAAACAATTGAAGTATATATATAATCTGTTCTGAATATAGAATTTAAAATGTGGAAAAATATTCTTAGAAGGAAAGGTCATAAAATCTTGAGTCCATTCTCAAATCCAGTGGAAACTTGTGAACTCTTGGTACATAAGACACAGCTTCAAACCAGCTCTTGGTAAGGTTGCACACTGACTCATATAGCATTTATACAATCGTTCGGGCTGCGGTCTGAAACGCCAAGACTTTGATTAAAGCTATGACCTCTACAACAGAGACATTTTCTTATTACTCAAATTAATTCAGGGCTATTTTGAAGTGCAAAATAGCATTTTAATCAATTATTTTACATCCAAGTCTACTATTATAATTTAGTCTTTGGGATGATTATTTACATCTTCTTTAGAAAAATAAGCAATGTGATACAACAATGAAAAGCATGAAATTTTTTAATTTTTTCAAATCTTAAGTTTCCTGTGTTTTGGCTATTCCTCCATTTTATAGTCTGGTTCAGGTCACCCTGGCAGATTTCCACATCAGTGTAATGCTCTAAGATTCACAGGATTTCTGCTTAATGGATGACTATTTATTTGTATCTCTTTGATTAACTTTGTTCTGTGGCTGAGCAGCTGTTTCCTCCTGATTATGAAACTAGGCTGGGTTAAATTAAAATGACATTGCCATTTTGTTTCTCCTTCTACTACTGCTATTATGTGGGAGGCAAAACAACGCCAGGCATTTATTCAACAAATATTTATCCAGACTTTACTGTATGCCAGAAATTGAGGACAAGGTTGTTAACAACAAACACTGCAATTCCTGAGTGCATAGAGCTTGTGGTCTAGAGGAAGTGAAATGGTGATCTTCACTACTCAAGCAGGTCACCGAGCTGTGGGGGCCCATCTCCAAGTAAAGAATTTTTTAGGGATTCTGTTTACCTATTTTTAGCCCCAAACACCATCCCATTTTTGATTACCTTTATTTAGATGAAATATTATTGTATTGCAAGATGAATACAAAATCATTCCCTTAATCTTTGCCATTTATTTTGGTCACTATTTCAACTATCCTTTAAGAATGAGTCATACAGAAACAAATTTTAAATTTTATAAATAAGTTTATCTATTTTACAAATATTTTAAAATGGAAATTACCTTATGGCTTTTATCACTTTGAATACATATAAACATTTGTTTGTTTATAAAATTTTGGACCAGAATAGCAAATGATTTCAGAAGAAAAACATCGTTGTTAATCAGCCATCCAAAGAAGACCAGTATTAAGATTTTTATACATCTTTCCAAAATGTTTAGTAGATAAACACATACTCTTAAAGGAACACACATAGTCTTCTCTTCTCTTTTTCATTTAAATAACTAAAATTATTTGATGCTATAAGTCACCTTTAATCTGCCTTTATCACAGAACATATATCATGGAAATCTTTATATTTCAAAAATTATAGGTCTATAGCATTATTTTAATGGTTGCATTATCATCCATTTCATAATTATTATACCCAGTTTTCATTGTGTTTGTTTTTTATTTTGAACATTCTGTGCTTTGGAAATCTCATTCAGATAATTCCTAGTTCCTTGAAAGACAGTCTCTTTTTATAAATTTTTCATTTATTTGTATTCTTTAAGTACTAATAGAAGTTCATCTAGCCCATTATTATTTAATTAAGTAAGCGTAAAATTGGAAATAATTACACATCAGTGCCGAATTATGAAGTAACATCAATTTCATGCTTTTTCTTTTCCCTTAGTAAGAAACACTGGTAATTTGGATTTTGCATTTTTCTCTGGTTACTTTCCATTAGTTTCAAGCTGTTCTCTTTCCAAATTTAGTAATGTTTATTCCAGAATGAATTTATTAAATCTGAACTGTTTCAATAAAGCAGCCAATCCTCAAAGTCAGAATTAAGAGAAATGCAAACATACCACCCATTGAGGAACCAAGGTATTACCAAGGTAATTCTGTCATCTGTCTCTTTGTTACACAATGTGAGATTTGGCCTTCTTGTCTACTTGTTTCCCAGGTTGCAACCAGGAGAAGGAAAGAAGAAAAGTTATCCCCCATACACACTCAAGCAAACTCACACATAAAAGCGAAAGTATTGAGAATTTATTACTGATTCATATCTAGTCCTTGTTTCCCACTCCTTGGTATTTTTGTAATGTCAGTGACTTTATTTTTCCCCCATCACTACCCTTTATGTCCCCTTGTCCCTTCCCCCCACTCTCTCTTAATCTCAGAGCACTTGTGATGTTTACTGATGTTCACTGGTTTTTGAAATCATCTTATGTTATTGAATTGCCGGTCATGTAAATGTCCAATATTTGTTTTTATTGTTCCCACTTTTTGTTACATATAATTCCCTAAACTCCTTCCATTTTGTTGAAAGTCACTGCATTTCATCCTTATGGCTATATATAGTAATCTATGGTGTGGATATACCACATCTTTTTTTTAAGATCCAATAAAATACTTTGTTAAGAAAATGTTAGTTTAACTATAATAGTCTCTGTTGGTCCATCAGTGGAGAAACATTATTGTAGTGGCAGGAATGGACACAGTGCAGGTTTTCTGATCCAGCAGACCGGGTAAAGGAGGAGTCAGAGTCCTCAGTGGCTTTGCAGGCTTTTATTGGGATTTACCCGGTACACAGCAGGCAGGGGTGCTGGGGGGCCGGGAGGCTGGCAGGCCTCCCAGCCCCCAGCAGGTCTTCACTCTGGGATCTCCGGCCTTCTCTCGGCTTCTGCTGCTTCTTAGCTTCTCTTTCGGCTTCTACTGGCCTCCCACTGACGCCGCCCTTAAAAGCCCAGTCTCAGCCCAGGTGAATCCCATCTACCTATGCCCACACCCTACTCCAGGTGCCCGCCATCAGGCATGCATTCAGGACCGCAAGGATCCTTCATCGATCCTGATGGCGGGAGGGCAGAAAAGCCTGACATTTTTCCTTACCCTACAATTATTTATAAAGTGGCTTATATAATATCACATTTATTTTGTAAATCAGCTCATTTAGACAAAGAATTACCACTTTATTACCATTTTATTCTAATTTGGGGGATAAGGTGGTGTGGGGAGGTCACAGATAATAAATGTAACATAAATAGAAGCATTAATGTGACTTCATATAATACAAGTTAAATAATAGAAAAAAAATGATCTACTACATGATTTTATTTCCTATTTGTAGGGTAAGGTAAAAAATCAGGCTTTTCTGCCCTCCCACCATCAGGATAGATGAGGGAACCCTGTGATCCTGAATGCATGTCTGATGGTGGGCACCTGAAGTGGGTGCACCTGCGCTAAGACAGTGCTTTTTAAGGGTGGCGTCACGGGGACGCCAGTAGAAGCTGAGAAAGAAGCCGAAAGAGAAGAAGCCCGAAGCAGAAGCAGAGAACGCCAGAGAGCCCAGATAGAGTGAAGATTTGCTGGGGGCTGGGGGGACTGCCAGCCTCCCAGCCCCCCTGCCTGCCACGTACCCATTGAACCCCAATAAAAACCTGCAAAACTACTGAGGACTCTGACTCCTCCTTTACCTGGTCTGCATGGGATCAGAGAACCTGTACTGTGTCCTGTCCAGCCCCTTACAATTGGCGTAAGTCGGCAAGATCCATGTAGACGGATATTGGCGCCTTCTGAAGACCTGGAGGGACTAAGAAGAACAGACTGCCTCTGATGACGCTGGAGGCGCCATGGCAGCACAGAAGGTGGACACTGTCCGGGAGCTGCTGGACGAGACCTCGGCTGGAGGAGGAGACGCCCGAAAGGACCAGCCAACGACACCCGAAAAGATCAGCCAAAGACCCCTGAGGCAGCAAGAATCATCAGCAAAGAGAGGACCAAGATTTGGAGCTCGCCAGTGCTGATTCAGGGAGAAGCCAAGAGACTTGTACTGATGGACTGACAATTGAACTTGGACTGACAATCCCACCAGAAGGCGGAGGACCTTGCAGGTTGATATGTTTTGGGACCCTGGGGGTGGAACAGTTTTGTTTGTAAACCCCAGGAGATGGGAATCTGGGGGTGGCCAGTGGGCCTTGATGGCCAAAAGCAGCCTGTGCATGCCCAGCAGCCAGGTGGAGTCGAAAAGCCAAGTGAGAAGGCAAAAGCTGGTGCTGATGGTAAGTTGAGAAGCCCTGAGTGGCTGGTAAGCAGCCTGAGTATGCTGAAGACCTGTGAGTCTCGTAAAATTGCCTGTGGGTGATGCCCTGCTCATTCGTGAGTGAGGGTGAGGAGCTGAGGAACCCGTCCTTGGGGGACGGGTGGGGAACGTGGCTTGGGGTGGAGCCCAAGCCAAATGTAGAGTTTGGGTCCCCGACCCATGTGCTTGTGCAGTGGGTTGGCCTGAGTGCAGGGGTCTGCGAGTCGCATTGGTGGCTATGAAGGCCGAGTGTTGGAGCGACTGCAGACAGAAACCCTGAGGGTTGGCGATTACCCCCAACAGAATAGAATCACCAATCCCAGAGCTAGTGCATCCTGGGGGTGGATGATGTGTGTGGCTTGTAGCCGAGACTACAGCCAGAGAAGGCCAGGAAGCCTGACGGCTCCTGGTGTGTTATAGTAGATGCCGTGAGTGATTCCCCTCGCTCGTATGAGCAGTGCCTCGGCAGCAGATTTGGTGGCTCATCTGCTGGTACCAATAATTGTCTTTTGCACTAGGCTGGGGCCCTGCCTGGACTTATTTGTGTTCTGTTGTATTTTGTTATATTGCAATGTATTTGCTTTTGTGGGCCATGGCTGCATTGTTTGTGTTTGCTAAGAAACAAAGTTGTGTATGTGTGGATTATATGGCAGAAAACCCTGATGGGGTAGACTGTAGGGTAAGGTAAAAAATCAGGCTTTTCTGCCCTCCCACCATCAGGATAGATGAGGGAACCCTGTGATCCTGAATGCATGCCTGATGGCGGGCACCTGAAGTGGGTGCACCTGCGCTAAGACTGTGCTTTTTAAGGGTGGCATCACGGGGACGCCAGTAGAAGCTGAGAAAGAAGCCGAAAGAGAAGAAGCCCGAAGCAGAAGCAGAGAATGCCAGAGAGCCCAGATAGAGTGAAGATTTGCTGGGGGCTGGGAGGACTGCCAGCCTCCCAGCCCCCCAGCACCCCTGCCTGCCATGTACCCGCTGAACCCCAATTTAAAAACCTGCAAAACTACTGAGGACTCTGACTCCTCCTTTACCTGGTCTGCATGGGATCAGAGAACCTGTACTGTGTCCTGTCCAGCCCCTTACACTATTACACAAGTGTTAACCAAATACTCAGTGGCCAAATGACAAGCAATACAAATTTTCTCTAAAAAGTTATAAGCAGAGTTTTTCAGACTTTTAGTGTATCTAAGATGAGCTACAGAGTTTGTTAAAAATGCATTCTGAACCAAACCTTCAAATTTTAATTTAGTAGGAGTAGAGTCTAGGAATCTGCACATTATTGACCAACTCAGAAACTCTGAGAAGAGATACAGATATCACTATGGAGATGAGATTGCTCTTGTATCTTATACCTTATTTGTCTTATTTATATCTAATAGGAAAATGAATATTACTAGGACAATCACAGGAGGTACAAGATGGTTTTAGTCAAAGCCAAGGTGTCTTAGCATTGTTGAAGAAGTTCAGCTGAGAAACAGTGTTTGGCATTAAACTGTAAAACCTGGGGATTTGAATCTTGAAAACTTCTGAGGCTTCACAACAGGGGAATAGTCAGGAAGAGATTCTTAAAGGAACGACTTGATGGGATGAGTTGTAAAGCTGGAAAGTCAGTTAGCAGAAATTGAAGAACTCATCGTGATTTTGTCTCTTGAAAAACAATAGATTGACAGAACCAACTCAAGCAACAAGGTTAAACTGTAAGAGACAACAGGAAGAGAATGAAGCAAGAGAAGCTGGAAAAGAAAACACAAAAGCAGAATTAACTGAGGAATAAGTGGTGTCTTCTTTATGAATAATTATATAATAAAATCTTTTCAGCTACAACTGGGTGCATTTGAAACAGAGAAACAGGCTTTGTTTAACTAAGACATGGAAATAGCGTAAATGTCCATTGTTAGATGATTGGATCAAGATTAGGTGGCAAATCAGTGCTTGCCTTATCTTCTCCATCCAGTCATTCAACAATGGACATTTGAGATGTTTCCATATCTTAGTTATTATAAATTATGCTGCTATGAACACAGCATTTAAACAGGGAATATTCTCTGCTTATTCTAGTGGGGGCAATCAAACATAAATGTGAAGGTTAAGGATTTTTATTTTTATCACAGGAAAGAAGTGAAGAATTGGGGGAAATAGTCCAAGTTAGCATGAAAGGAAATGGAATTAGAGTGTTCCAAAGTTCTATACAGTTTGCTCAATAAATGGTGCTGGGAAAACTGGACTACCACATGCAAAAAAAAAAAAAAAAAATGAAACTAGACCACTACCTTTTACCATGCAAAAAATCAACTCAAAATGGATAAAAGAACTGGACATAAGGAAAAGATAAACACCGGGGATTATATCAAACTGAAAAGCCTCTGCACAGCAAAAGAGACTTAACCAAAACAGAGAAAAAAATCTTTGATTGGGAAAAAATCTTTGCAATCCAGTCAACTGATAAGGGACTGATCACAAAGATATACAAAGAACTCACACACTCAACAAAAACAAAATAATCCAATCAAATGGGCAGGAGAACTTAAAAGACATTTCTCCAAAGAGGAAGTGCAAATAGCCAACAGGCATATGAAAAAATGTTCACTATCCCTTATAATCAGGGAAATGCAAATTAAAACCATATTGAGATACCACCTAAACAGTAAGAATGGCACATATCAAAAAAACAAGAAACAACAAATGTTGGCGAGGATGTGGTGAAAAGAAACTCTCTTACATTGCTGGTGGGAGTGTAGACTGGTCCAATCACTATAGAAAGCTGTCTGGAGATTCCTCAAACTACTAAAAATGGTGCTACCAGATGACCCAGCAATTCCACTACTAGGCATCTACCCAAAGGACACAAAAACATTGATTCAAAAGAGCACCTGTACACCTATGTTTATTATGGCACTATTGACAGTAGGTAAAACCTGGAAACAACCAAAATGCCCAAAAATAGATGACTGGATCAAGAAGATGTGGCATATATACACAATGGAATATTATTCAGCAATCAAAAGATAAACTCATGCCATTTGCAGCAACGTGGATGGAAGTAGAAGGAATTATGCTCAGTGAAATAAGCCAGAAGGAAAAAGAAAAATATTGGATAGTTTCACTTACAGTAAAAATATAGGGGAACAAAATAAGACATCAGTGTAAAAAAAATAATAACAGTACAAAACACAACAAAGCAAAAATGGACAATTATAAATCAGAGATTCTGCAGGGGAGGAGGAGGGAGAGGGATCAGAGGGAGGGAGGGAGGAGCACAGGGGACTGAGGTGATGGTGCATGGGTGCATTGGTGAAGGAAACTATGGGGACTACACCTGGGGGGGTGGGGGGAAGAAAATACTGTTTTAAAATGAACAATGATGTGAAAAAATTTAAAAAATATAAAAGAAGTGTTCTAAAGTTCTAGAATTATCAGTAAAGTATAAAAGTCAACATTCTGTGTTAGATAAGTCCAATACACATAATCTCTAGATAACCAAGAAAAGCATCACAAAAGTGTGTACATATCATTAAAGGTCAAAACAAGGCACCTCTAAAAAGGTTTCAATTCTGGAGGGGCTTGTCTCTATAAAGTTTGAGATAATTCTGAGCTTGCAATCAGGAGAGAGAAGTTCTGGAAATTGGATAACTCGAGATAGAGTCATTTAAGTCTACTTCAATATTGCATTTATATGATGTACCTCCAGTTAAAGCCTCCAGGTTTAAGCATAATTACTTGTTGTTGACAGACCATCCCTTTACCCTCTAAAGGAAATACTCCTCTTTCAAATGAAAACTAAATATAATTTTTTTGTGATACAAGATTTGCATGCTTAGACAAACTTGAGCATGAATATTTTGCTTTAATATCTGGAACAATTCCTTTTGTGTCATTCAAGAAAAGGTCACACACTTCCAAAAACAAGATAAGTCTGTGCATATCAAGCAGCGAATATTTGTGCTCTGCTACGTTTCTATTGGCACATCTCTTAGCTTAAAGGGTCAAGGGACGAAAGAATAAAATAGCTGCCTGTGTGTTATGACATTCATTATAGATTGTCCATCTGTATTTAATATTCATTGGCGCCAAATCAGCAAAGAGGTCAATATCCAGTCAGTGTGCATTACATTATCTAACTCAGGATACCAATTAAGGACCAACAGGAACAAAGAAAAGTTTTCACTATATCAATCAGAAGTCATAACTCTAATGTGTTTGTATTTAGGAATGACTGAAAACAGAACACTCTAAGGATATCACTAGCATAGAAAAGTCAAGAATAGTAAATTAATTAAATCATCGGTCACTTTGTATCTTTTTTTTTAAAAGATGTATTTATTTATACAAGCACTGGGTACAGTCAGAAGCGTGGGAGGGTGAGAGAATTCACCAGAGCCAGAGCGGGGAGCAGAACAGGCAGACTGAGGAAATATACTGCCGAGGGGAGCAGGGGGTGTGGCAGGAGAGGTCTGTGGTGCCATGTGGGACTCTCGCTGGCAGCCCGGGATCAAACCAGCGCTGCAGAGGCTGTGGGGCAGCTTCGCAGCCCAGCGCTCAACCACTGCGCCACCAGGGGAGGCCCCACTTTGTATCTTTAATTGAGATATATTTTAAAATGAATTCCATCTTTCTAAACCAACTCAAATAACACAAGCAGTTCTCTAACTACTAGTAATGATATCTGCAGAGCTCATTTTCGTCTCTCTTGTTCCTTCCAGCCAATGCACTTCGGTTCTCTCTCAAACATAGATATTCAGCCAAATCCAGCCTGTTTCTGAATCCCACAGATGTTAGAACATAAAATGGAAGTCAACATTTTGAAATGTCCTCTTCCATTTAATATCTACAGATACTAGAATCCAAATTTTCGAAGTTGACCTCTCTTTCTTTTCTAAAAATTTTCTTGCCCCTAAAACTTCTTGTCTTCTGATCATCCATCTAAAGCCATGATGTTGCTTAGAATTCAGGCTGAAAATCCTGTTTTCCTGATTCTTGCACCTCCTTTGCTCCTTGTTGTCTTAATCTACATACCAATTCACTCAGTAGTAACTAAACCCTATGAGTTCTACTTCAGAAATACTTGGCAATTTCCTCCACCTCTTTGTTTCTACTCTCATTGTTTGTTTGTTTGTTTTTTTGCTCATTTGAATTTCAGCAGCCATTTCTTAATTGAAGTTTCCTCCTTCAATGTCTCCTTGAACTTCAGGTCACTTTGTAAATAGCAGTGAAGCAAAGGAAGGGAAAGTTGAAAAGAAGATGAGAAGAGAGAGCAAAAGAGAGAAAGGAGGGAGGGTAAGAAAGAAAAATTGAATGTTGACCATGCTCTTTCTCTGCTTAAAAAGTTATTTTGGTTCCTGGCTAACAGAGAATAGTGCAACTATTTCGGCTTTTACCACATCACCTTTCACATTCTTTAATCTATCACTCCCTGGTAAACCCTACTTCTCAAGAAAATTCTTAAGATTTCCTGCCTAACCAGGCTTGTAAACAAATATGACCTGATCTGTAAATTATGACTTCTTTCATCTCCAGCTGAATTTTTTTCACTGGGTATATTCTATTCAGTCTAAATGTCATCTCAGGAAAGTCTTCCTGGGTTCTTCAGTAAGTATTTTGAGGTGCTTTGGGTTCCCATTATACAACTTTATACCTCTGTTGCTGTACTTAACTCTGAATTGCAAATAATCTGTTTCAACAGGTATTTTTCAGAGCATCCTCTTTATACTTCTTGAATATTTATTAAATTGTACTTTAATACCTTCTTTATAATTTGTGTCCTCAGTAAATTCTGAGCTTCTTTAAGTAGGGTCTGTAACTATCTTCGTTATTTATTTGTCTTCAGAAGCAATTGTAAGTGTAGCAGACAGTGAATGTTCAGGTATGTTTGTGAAATAAATATCCATTCATTCCTCTCCATTCTTCACCAGAGAGAAGCGGTGAATTTCTTTCTCCTTCCCACCCCCAATCCTAGCATCTAATGTTGTGTCTGCAGTATAAGATACAGTCATACTTGCTTAGTGAACTAATTAATTCCCCTAAATTCATTTCTTTGAGCTGGTCTTAGAGAAAGAATGATAGTTAATTGAGGAGCTAAGGATCTGGAAAAGTGTGCTCATTGATTAGACTTGGTCACCATAATTATTTACAGAACTGAGTTTTCCCCAGTCTTTCCCCAAGGACAGTCTCTTGATTTTAGAGTCAGTGAGATTTCATTAATTTACTTAGTCGCATCCTGACTGAATTAGATTTATATAAATCCCCACCCCATTCTTGAATAATTTCAGGCACAGATAATAAATTACATTGTTATAGGGCAGCCCCGATATTGAACGGGTTGCCTGGCGGTGGGTCCTCACCCGCACGCTTAAAAGGGACTTATTAATACTCCACTACAGGCACACACAAAAGGTTAATAAAAGGTTTATTTACAAGGAAAAAGGAAATAAGGAAAATGTACAACTCAGGGAGAAAATAGGGAAATAAAGTCTTTAATGCGTCTTACCCGATCCGCCGACCTGGAAACCCAAAAAGCACTCTCAGAGCTGGCCAGACACTGCAAGCTGGCGGAGAGCCAAAATGGGGGACCCCCCCCCCCAAAAGCCCACGTGTCTGGCTTTATACCAACCTGGCTGCTTAACCCCACCCTCAGGTCCCAGCCACCTTCCCTTTGGTGGTGATGGGATTTGGAGTTCCCAGTGACTTTGGCTTTGGCCTGGGGTGGGGGTGGAGTCCACAAAGCCTGTATGGAATTAGCTTTAGGACAGCCTTTCCCCCTAACAACATGAGTACTTAGTTGTTGCAAGTAACACAAGGCAAAACCATTGTTTTGTCTGTTGTGTTAAGCTGTGAAAAAGGAGGGGAGAATGTGCTGACTTATTAACACCACTCCTTTTATCAATTGTCTGGCTCTTGCAAATCTTCTCAGTCTGTCCCATGAGCTGCCAGAGCCCAGCAAGGTAGCAGTAGGCTGATGTTGCAAATTACAAAATCAAATGGCACAATTTCGTAGGAAAAGTATGAACCCCTTCTGCTGTAACTTGAGCAAGCCTGTGAGAAATACATTCCTCATCTTTCTTCCTCATACTTTGAGAAATTATTTTTTCTTTTGTGTGGTTTGATTTTTCTAAATGAAAGCAAGTATGTCTTCATAGACCCTGTATATTTTCAAGTTATTTCTAACAACCAACATGTATGAATGGGTTGCTGACCATGTACTCACTGCTGTAGAAGATTCAAGAGTAATGTCACATAAAATTTAGTCCCTGACCTCTTCTAGGACTGATATTTCTATTAAAGAGACAATGCCTTGCCATGTGATTCTGTCTCTGTCTCTGTGTCTGTCTCTCTCTCTCTGTCTCTCCTTTCTTTTCTCTCCCTCTTTTTCCTCCTCTCCTTTCTCTTTTGTTTCCCTCTCTCACCCCCCCACCCCCATCTCCTCCCCTTCTTTTTCTTTTCTAGAGAACTCTATTTGTGTATTAGAACATAGCTACTCTCAGGCTATCTGAGTAATTTGACACCTTCAGTCTTTAACCCTTTACTTCTTTTTAAGTTCCACAGAAAGAAATTAAATGTCTTCTAGGTTAATTGAGTTCCTCCCCATGGGTCCTGTAGACAAGTTAGAATGTCCTGTCCCCCTATTTATGATGAAACATGGTCTAAAATTGGAAGATAGGGGCCTCCCTGGTGGCACAGCGGGTTGAGCACAGAACTGTGAAGCTCTCCATAGCCTCAGCAGTGAGGGTTCGATTCCCGGCCAGCCAGGGAGATTCCCACATGGCGTAGCAGACCTCTCCTGTCTCGCTCACACCTCCCCTCAGCAGTGTTTTCTGTCCGTCTGCGTCTGCCTGTTCTGCTCCCTGCTCAGTCTCTGTCTCCTCATACCCCCTGCATCTCTGGCCTGTACCCCTGTTCTTGTATAAATAAAAAATAAATATTTTTTAAAAATAAATAGAATAAAATGGGGAGATAAAAAGCAAGACAAAGAAAAGCATTCATTTTGCATGGAATTTTTTTTTTTAAAATAGGTTATTTATTTATTTATACAAGCACTGGGTACAGTCAGAAGTGCAATTGTGAGTGAATTCAACAGAGCCAGAGCAGGGACAGAACAGGCAGACTGACGAAATACACTGCTGAGAGGAGCAGTGGGCACAGCAGGAGAGATCTGCATGCCATGTGGGACCCTTGCCAGCGAGCCGAGGATCGAACCAGCGCTGCAGAGGCTGCGGGCAGCTTTTCAGCCCAGTGCTCAACTGCTGTGCCACCAGGAGGGCCCTATGGAATTTCTTAATTTGCAACTCAATCTTTAGAACTAAAAATGATCGTAAATAAATAAATAAATAAATGAAAATGGTTATAAAAAACTTGCAGATTTCCTGAGACTGTCAATAATGTTTGCCTTAGGGTGAAAGAACCTAGTCAGAATTACTTTCCTCTTATACACTACCCTTAACCTTGTGTCTTCATAGCTATAGTGATCACTTAAGAAATATCACAATATCACTAGCAATACTACTACTAACACTAATACCAATGATACACTTTAAAAACCAGAAAGGATTCTTTTTTTCCCCATTTGGACCAATATCTCTTTCAGTCTCCTGCATCCTATAATTGTTTCTTGAAAGAAGAAGAAAGAGTTGAAGCTCTCATGCTTGAATGCCCAAGGGAGCCTGCTGCACGAGAACTTCCACTGTTTGATGTAACCCAGCTGAAAATGCCACAAGTCACAAGGGGAAATCCTTAAACTTCGGAAAGAAAGTGTGAAAGTTATTTTGAAACAAGGGACAGAGCCTGTATGAGGCAACCTTGGGAGAAAATCAACAGGAGGCTCTTAGGACTGATGACTTGGAAGAGTAAAAGCAGAGATATACTGAAAGGATAAGAAACTTGGAAGATAAACTTAGTCTATATAATAATTTTAATTAAAAGTGAACTAGAATTCAGTTTTAATTAATTCTAAACTTTACCTGAATGAGCAAAGTTTAGAAAATTGATTAATCCGCACTAGATACATGCTTTGTGGGACGGTAGAGGCTTGTGTCTTTTGGATTTTTTTTTTACAGAATTATTTGGTTACTTACCTCAGCTCATCATCTTCCTCCTGTGAATGTAATCCTTAAACCCACTGAAATTCAATCTTTCTCCTTCTCACACTTTTTTCCTTTGCTGTTATTTTTTTATTGAAGTAAAATTGCATTATAATGGTATATAAATTTCAGGTTGTATCATTATATATTGATATGAAGTTTACCTCTGAAAGTCCACTTCTGTCCTTTCTACTCAAACAAGCAGAAATCAACTTACTTTAGCTTTCTCCTTCCCTCTACCCTTATTTAGCCAGAAGCATATGCTTCAGTTGTTAAAACACAAACTTCTATAACAGGAAATATATAGGTATGGTGATAAAAATAATTCCTTTTCTTATGAACTACCAGCTTCAATACCTGGAGTTACCAGAGAATTCCTATTATAACTCTAAGGTTTAACCTCCGCTTTGTAGCTTCACCAATACCTAGACATACTGAATTTAGAGTTAGAAGGAATCCTGCTGTAGATAGAGCATGGAGGAAAGAAAATGTGATAAATTATATTTTGTGTATCTTGTTAACCTTATTACATTCAAACTGTCAAGTTAATGGAAGTTGTCTTCCAAAATGCAATTCCTCGATTTCCTTCAGAGGAATTTCAATGGATATTAGGCTGTGAAATAGTACAGTTTCCTTCTTCATTTAAAAGGCCCAGCACATCTCAGCTGGTTGTGAGACTTCCCCTCAGGATGGTAAATGGGGCGGAGAAACCAAATTTGTCTAGTAAAGCGCCTGCTTTATTTAAGGTTTCTGTCACAGCGCTTTTCCCCCTGCATTCTATGAGTTTAAATACCAGGTATTGTTACTATAAATTCTTTGATCTATTTATTGTTTTAGGCTCTCTCTGCATGATTCCACATTTCTAATATATATTGCTATAGGAAATAGTCTGTTTCATTAAGGTTTTCAAATTCATTAGTTTAGTTATTGATAAAATAACCTTATTTTTCTTTTTAAGTTTGCATCAATTTGTGTTTTTATTTTTGATTTCTATATGTGTTGATATCTTCAACTTTTGCTTTTGATTAATCTTACAAGAAGCTTGTCAATTTCTTAATCCTTGGATTTATTTTCAATTTTGTTGATTCCTGTCCTTTACCTAGTACCTTTACTTCTTTCTTTGGGTTTGTTGTGTTCTTTTTCTTTTAACATATGATATTGCACACTTAGCTCATATCAGACTTAATTCTTTTCTAACTGAAACACTTAAAGCTATAAATTCCCCTCAAAGGACCATTTTTCACCCCTGCATTTTACAATTTAAAATAGAGAATATTTTTATCTTTCTGTTCAAAATCTTTCTAATTTACATGCTGATTTAAGCATGATTTAACTGCTCCCATTTTCTAATAACTGTTGATCTATTTCTCTCTCCTATTTTTAGTTTTGATATAATTTGTTTTTTTACAAATTAAAAATTTAAAGCTTTAACAATTTAAAGCTTGTTCCTTTATTTAATAAAACAAAGCACCAATGTGACACCACCTCAGTGACTGTACTTTCATCCATTTCTGTTGATTTCTAAATAAAATAGATTTTGAAAAGCCTATTACATAAAGTGCAGATATAATGCAGTTGAAATCATAAGTTTTGATATAATTTTGATAATTTTTTTTCTCTAGACATTTTTCTCTCGATTTTCAACATGGAAGTGCCTTGTTGTGAAAGGTAAGACTATGCTAGATAAGAACTCTCTGGCATCTCCCAACAGGAGAGTTGCAGACCAAATCCTGAGAATTCCAGAGCAGGGCTGTGTCTTTTAGAGCATAGAAAGCAGAGCCTATTCAAACAGCAGCTCCTGGCATGCTCGCGGGGGGGGGGGGGGGGGGGGGGGGGGGTGGGCCCCCCCGGACACGTCTTCAGGTAACAAGTCAAGATGAACTCCAGAGACGTGGTCCTTCCTCTAAGTCATAAGCTTATGTAGGCACAGCAGCAATCCATCGAACGAACTCTGGGTACAGTCCCTGTGGGACTGGGCCTGCGCAGTCAGGTAACCAGGACCTTCCTATCACCAGTGTTGCAGCATTGTATCTCCCTTGGCTCACCCGGGTGATTTCCCCATTTCCAGAAAGAAAGGAGGCAGCACTTTGGATATTTTCTAAATGTGTTCTCATGAGTTTTCACAACTTTTATTTTGAAGTTTCTAGCTTTTAATGAGACTGAGCTTTTACCATGCAAATGGAGAGAACATGAACTGGCCACTGTAAATTTCCACATCACTTTTCACTTTTATTTTTGTTTGAAATATTCATTGATGACCCTTGCCTGAGTCATTTACTTCTTAAAGGATTGCAAAAATGGTAACTTTTCAATTACATCAATTGTCTGATTGTATTAGTGGAATTTTCCAATAGAAGGACATTTGCTTTTCCTATCATATGATTCATTTAGAAAGTAGATTAAAAGCATAATTTTTAAGAGTCAATTTACAGGCAAGTACATTGGCTCTTCAGAAACTCCTATGGTAAATGAATTTTAAATTCTCTCTATGGAAGAGGAACATGTGGGGGACTTTTATCTATTTTTCTTTTTATCCTGATCAATCATGTTGTAAATGTATGTTAAAGATCATCTCAAACTCTACATTAAATTTTTAAAATTTATTTGCAGTATTGTTTGCCTATATATTTATATTTTATTGGTTTTAATGTTCACTATAAATAATTTCAAGCAATGACTCTATATAGCACATTTAATTTGACTTCACCATTATATTCAGAAACAAATGCTATTTAGGTCATATGTTTTTGTCCTTATGTCTCGTACATGCAAAAGCACACAAACAAATATACTGTACAACTTCAACCTCACTGGTCTAAAATTTTAAATTTAATAATATCACCAATCTGATACTTCCTATCCCTCGTATCTTTTATATTTCTTTTTGAGTTTATTAAAAAAAACCTTACTTTGAAATGAATTGTACATAAAATATATGAAGTATTTAAATTAACAATAATGTAAATATTCATGTGCGTCCATGTGAATATGGAGAAATGGAGCATGTTAATATTATTGAAGCTCCGGTGTGTCCTTCCCAATTTCACTTTCTTCTCTTTCTCCCCAGAGGTAAGCAATAGCCTACATTTTGTTCCTTTTATTTTTTTTTTATACCTTTATAGTGTACGTAATTGCAAAATAATATATTATTTAAATTAGCTGTCATAGATCACTGTTTCTGAGTCCAAGCTTTTGGGTTCTCACTTGAACCAATTTAATAACTTTCTGTCTCTACACCATTATTGACTTCTTAATTCCTGTATATTTTTATATCTAAAAATTGCAATTTATAACATGTGTTGCAGGTATATAAAAACATGCAGCTGTGTTTAAATTAATTTTGTATATGACAGTGTGATTAATTTAGAAACTCTTCTAAATTTCTGTAGCTTCTTTGTAGTCTTATATTTAGAGAATTAGATCACTAGTTAATAATAACATTTTCTCTTCCTTTATAATAACTCATTTAGGAAATATGTATTGTTTTCATATTTTTGTCTCTTTAATAGTACAGGCTAGGTATACTCCAGTGTAATACTGAATAGGCAATTGCATCTTTGTCTTGTTCCTTTTAAGCAGATGCCTTAACATTTCATTACTGTTATGACATTTGATGTAGAAATTTTCATATGTTGTTTATTGTATTTAAAAACCTATTCTTTTTCTAGTTTTCTAAGTTATTTGCATGAATGTATATTGGTTTATGCTAATTTGTTCTAATTTTTTTAGCACTTATTAAAATAATTACATTCATTAAAATAATTGTATGATTTTTCCCTTTAATCTGCTAAAGGAGATTACTTTATGGTAATAGTAATACATTCTTTAAAGTTAAGCAAATTTGGTGATTATGCATTAACTTTTATATGTATTTCTGCATTTGATTTATTATGTTTTTCTTAGGACATTCCATTACTTACATTGATATGTAGTATTGTTCCTTTTTGTGCTATATTTTTTGTTATACCATAAGTTAAAATTTTTTTCTTTATTCTCTGAAAGAGTATATAAAATTGAATTTAGATGTTCTGTTGTTTTCTTTGATGGGGGTATTTAAACAATGAATTAATTTTCTTTCATCCTTATAGCTCCTTTTCTTACCCATTGTATCCATGGTATTGAAGTTTATTTTGCAAAATTAAAAATTTGATAATTATTATCAAATAACTCTCAAGGGCAAAGTGTTGATATATTTCTTTATCACTTTATTATTATAGCTAATGAGTATGACACTGAACAGTAAAACCACAATTAATTTGTATAAATTTTACTATCAAGGACATACTCAATTTTTCACCAAAAGGATAAAAAAGGAAGAGTCTTTTGTAGAGATTTTGACCGTACTGTTCTCTTTCAACCAACAGTCAGAAATGTCTTTAAATAACCTTTGAGGGGGGCCTCCCCGGTGGCTCAGTGGTTGAGCACTGGGTTGCGAAGCTGCCCGCAGCCTTTGCAGCGCAGGTTCAATCCCCAGCTGCTCCCCTACCATGGGAGGAGGGTCCCACATGGCGCGCAGACCTCTCCTGCCGCCAGCTGCTCCCCTCAGCAGTGTTCCTAGGTCCTTCTGCCTGCTCTGCTCCCTGCTCTGGCTCTGGTGAATTCTCTCACCCTCCCGCACTTCTGACTGTACCCAGTGCTTGTATAAATAAATAAATAAATCTTCTAAAAATAAATAAATAAATAAATAATAAATAAATAAATAACCTTTGAGGGAAGCACTGAGGAATTTGTTTGGTACAGGTTATTTTCCAGAAAGTGACTCAGAAGAAAGTAAACCCAGTGAAATCTTTGTTTTTACAAGAACCTATGTTGTAACAAAGAAATAAAGATATAGTCAAAATAAAAGAACCCTCACTAATAAAGCCAGATCTCATGTCTTAAATTTGAACACTTATGTTTAACTAAGGGATTTATATATTACCTCTAATTAGAGGAACTGACCCATCCAGGATGGATTGTCTCTATGACTCACGAGAGAAGTAAAAGAAGAAAATAGGAGGGATACGAGTGTCACCTTTTACCTATCGAGGAGAAACAACCTATTGACTTAAGAATCACACTGTTCTATAATTCCTAGTTATTAGTATTTTAATATGTATTTATGTCCAAATCATGTGTCTGTTATATAACATAATCTCAATATGAAACTCTATGGTCACCTTACATATCATTGACCACCAATATATATCAGTGTATCTCTTATTCTTATAAAATTAAATCTGTAAGATGGGTTGCACTTTGTACTCATACAATTCTGCATCTTTCTTAAATCTATAAGCAAAGATCCCTTTGGCTATTATTCAGGAAAAAATAATAATGTAAGAAGACCCAAGGGAGATTTGCATGCAAACTGCTGTAAGAAACTGAATTTCTCATAAGGTAATTCCTGAATCAGATGTTTAAAGGCAAGATCATCAGGTTATCTGTCCTGTTTGCCCATCACCTAAAATTGTAAAAGGACAAGCACATTTCTGTAAAATATGCTTGCCTTTACATATATATGTGTGTTCGTGCAGGTGGTGGTAAGGGGGGAAGCTGACATAGCTTCTCTTTTTCTAGGCTTTCTTATTTTTCAGGGTGTCTGCTTTTCCAACCCTAATCATCTGTGGTAGGGAGATATGGCTCTGCCTCACTCAACCAGCTGGCTTGAATCTTCGTACATTTACACTTATCCTTTGTTTATTACTACATAGCTGGACCCCATCCTTTTCTCCTGTGACTCATTTTCAAACAGAATTCCTGATATGATTCAGCTCTGCAAATCATTTTATCTCCTGTAAGTTCTATCTGACCCACAAGTACCCTGTATCTGCTTGAGCTTCTTTGGAGGCTTTCTCTCTGGGGCTTCCTCTCCATCATTGGAGCTATAGTTTTAACCAATGTTTTACTCATATACTCATACTAGTTCAATTCCAGAAAATTTAACCCCAATTTCTTCATGGCAGGATTTATGGCTGGTGGAGCCCAGTGGTGTAGCACCCTGTTAGACGCTATAGTTGACTGTTTTTAGCCTTATGTAAAAAAGGGATAGGATCCCTAGCATTTCCAGATGTCAGGGTAGAGATAGACCCCCCCAAACTTATTTTCCTTCAAGGTCTTTCCGTAAATCTCTGATTTCCAAAATTATTAATAATGAATTCCAGCTATCAAAACAAGTATTTTCAGATAATAGGCTATTGCATAACAAGCAGGAAATGACTGAAATACTGTATTTTAATTTCGTAAGCAGTTTATGGTATATTATGAGAAGTAGAAAGGTTCTCAAAAGAATTATAATTATTTGCTTTTCCAAACTTTGTCTTTTAGCAAAATGTAAAACAGGAAAGATATGGAAATGTCATTTGCATAATTCATTTATTTGTATCCAGTGCTTAAGGACAGTACATAAAATGTGAAAGTGTGAATTTTTTCATATGTTAAGCATTCATCTTGGTGTTCCAGAAAGGCCAGGGACTCAATAGTCATATAGAGCTGAACTGGGCTGGATTTAGCTGGCCATTTACAAGTTGCATGATATTGAACAGCACATTTGATTTGTCTGAGTCTCATTTTGTCTTATCTGTAATTGTGATAGTTGAAAATCTTCTCTTTCAAAGGTCTAAATAGAAAACTATGGCATGGCACTTAACACAATTCTAGTCAGAGCATGCGTCCAAAATTTATTAGTTATTTTTCCAAAGCTTTTTTAAAAACAAACGACAATTCATTCAAATAAAAAACTACACAAAAGCCAGACTATTAAATTCTCTCCAACTTTTGCACTGAAATTTAACTAAATTCCTGTTGTATCTTTTCTTTGTTATTTTTACAACATATCCATTGACAGTAACATTTAATTTAAACCCAAGAATGACACCAAGGAAACCTGGAACTTCCAGATCAACAAATTATAGAAAATACCTATGAATAAACTTGAATAAATGTTTACCTAACCAAAAATGGAACTGATTCTTATCTTTTATAAGAACTTTATTTTATTTATTTATTTAAAGATTATTTATTCATTTATTTATTTATACAAGCATTTATACAGTCAGAAGAGCAGGAGGGTGAGAGAATTCACCAGAGCCAGAGCGGGGAGCAGAACAGGCAGACTGACAAAGTATACTGCTGAGGGGAGGAGCGGGCACGGCAGGAGAGGTCTGCGCGCCATGTGGGACCCTTGCTGGTGGCCGGGGATAGAACCGGTGCTGCAGAGGCTGCAGGCAGCTTTGCAGCCCAGCACTCAACCGCTGTGCCACCAGGGGAGGCCCTGATTCTTAATATCTTTTAACAAGGAAAGAAAAGGTTAATTAATGGATAAAGCAAAAATGTCCCCACTTGAACTTGTCATTAAGATAACATTTTACTGGTAGTTTTCAAATGGTATTCTCCTTTACTTCCCACTAAAATATCTATGAAGACAATGGGAGAAAACATCAAAAACAAAACACACATTAACCAACTGAAGTCATATTTTTGGAGAATTCCCTTTTAGTATGTGAAAGTTGATATGATTACTAAAGTTTGCCTCACATATCATCCAGACTTCACCTCATAAATGTAGATATACTTTGCATCAGTCCCATTGTTGGTTCAGGGACAGCTTGCCCAACATCAGTAACAAATGGAGAATTAAATGCATTAATTGCATTTTGAGACAATGAGAATAGTGTAGTTACACCTCCATTTTTGTTTATTTATTTATTTATTTATTTATTTATTTATTTTTGCCTCCTGACACCTATTTAGTGTTCCTCTAGTTAAAGAAGGGCAGTTGCACAGTGAATGAAGCATTATTGCCTAAGAAGTGTAGTCTTCACAACTGGAGCAAGAATTGCAGGCAATCACAAATTCCTAGAAAGAATATGTTCTTGACATTTCAGTCACTTGTATAGGTTATCATTCAGAATAGAAGAAAATAGGAGTAAATAAAAAAATAGTATGGTTACAATTCATTGCAGAAGCAAAAAAGCAAAAACGATGATGAATAAAATGGAATAAGTGACATACAGAAACTTCCAAAACTTATCCTGAACATAGTGAGAAAATTATGATGGAGATGAAAACAGAGTAAAAATAATAAATAATAGATAATGTAGTTAGTGGGATAAAATATAAGCCTCAGCAAATCAGAATAAGTAATAATGAAAAATGTAAATAGTTCTGAACTGAAAAGAAACTGTATATGTGTTCAAAGATCTCATCACAATCCAGGAAAATTCAATAAAAAAAAATTTAGCTATATCCTGGTATAATTTTTGAGTTGTAATCATGAGTTAAAAGTCCTCTTTTTTCCAGGATGCAGAATATAAACAAACTTTGAGTCAGTTTATATAACCCTAAGTACCAGTATAATAAACAATGCATAATATTAAGCATACTTACCATTTACTGAGTTCTTTCTTCATGCAACACATTTACACACTTTATTTCTTTAATTAAAACAACAGTCACATAAGATAGGTAACATATTCTTATTAAAAAAATAAAAATTTAGAAAATTCTTCATGGGCAAGATCTATGGCCAGAAAATTATGGAATTGAAATAAATATAACCTGCATTTTTTTTATTTCAAAGCATATTTTCTTTTATTGTACCACATAGTCCCTGTAACTCATAAAAGAAACAAACAAACAAATAAATAAATCTTTAAAAAAAAATCAGGGAATATACACATGTTTATGAAGATAATTCTTTCATGCTTTTGTTCTAGACCCACCTTTAGATTTCCTTCACAAAATGATCCTAAGCTTGTAATTTTCCCATTTATTGACTTTGTTATTACAGATTATAAATGCATTTAAATTTTTTTGCATCACTATTGAATCTATCTAACTTAAGTTGATCTGCTCTTCAAAATAAACATTTAGGTAGTCATTAGGGAACCATGGAGGGAAAAGACTATTGAGTTCTACTTTCTTTAAACCATGCAAGTTAGTATAGTGGAAGGTGGTACTATTAGAATAATTACACAAACCCTCCAGGTCTCATCAGATGTTCTGAATCTGTACTTATGAAAACCTTCCCATTCCTTCCCAAATTCCCATCCAATTCTATTTTGCATTAGTTTTGTATCGCAGGTGATTGAAGAATCCTTATTTGTTTCACTACTTCATTTGTAGCAACAACTTCAAGTCCTGTCCACCACTTTCCAAATATGTTATTATACATTATCTCTTCTCTGTATTTTCTTCTCCCTTCCCTACCACATACTTCAGATGTACACCTGAATTTGTTACCATCAGTCTTTTTCAAGAACTCATCAAATTGGGGAGAGGGTCCAAAAATATATGAAGGGAATATGGGTGCTCTGGTGTGGGCAGGGTGAGGTGATGCACTTCTAAGAAGGTCTGAACATTATTCTACGAATCATATACAGTGATGTAAAACAATGTTATCTCAAATAAATTATTTAAAAAATTGTAAAAAAAAAAAAGAAAATGCCTTTGATCTAAAACTTAGTACCCACTTAAGTTGTTTTTAGCAATAAAAACAAAAGAAAAGCATCAGATAAGCAGGAACTCAAAAAATATGCCACTTATGCTTTGTAGAAATGAACAGAAATTGACTCCAGCTACACAGAAAAAAAAAATCAAACTAATAAAAAAACAAGTATTCACGGAGGCTTGAAACAATTTATGAAGTTGCTGGAAATAATTATAATGAATTAAATCAGGGCTATGGTTATCAAAGATGAAAAAGAGGAGACTGAATTGTAAGAAATTAATGAGCTATTGACAGTCCACATATGAGTAGTGATGAAGTTTGCAAATTTTAGGATAACTTCCAAATTTGGTGACTAGTATTCTGGATGGCTGTTGGTAATGACTGGGATATAGGAAGAAAAATAAAATTTCATAAGAAGATTATTAAATTTTAGACATGGAGAGTTCAAGATTCATCTGCAATACATTGTTAGACAGGGTTAAAGAGGGCTGCTATTCAGAAAAAAAAAGACTTCTAGGTAGAGTTGTAGACTTGGATAGTAAATTCTTAGGAGTGATGAGATCACGTAAGAAAACCATGAAGTTCATCTGTCCCCTGTTTTGTTCCCCTTATCTCCCCCTCCTTTGGTGTATGCCTCAGTTCTATGGTCAGCTAGCTAGTTTTGACTTTTTCTTGACCTTTCCCTGTATTACACATATGAGTGAGACCATTCTGTATTTATCTTTTTCCTTCTGACTTATTTCAGCTACCATAATCCTTTCCAGCTCCATCATGTTGCCACAAATGACATGAGTTTGTCTTTTTTGATTGCTGAGTAATAATCCGTTCTATAAATATACCACAACTTTTTGATCCATTTGCCTATTTGGGGACATTTTTGTTGTTTCCATATCTTGTCTATTATAAATAGTGCTTCAATAAACATAGGAGTGCAGATTTCCTTTCAAATTAGTGTTTTTGTGTCCTTTGGTAGATTCCTAGGAATGGAATTTGAGACAGATATCGTTGTTTCATTTTTAGTGTTCTGAGGAACCTCCACGAAGCTTTCAATAGTGGCTGAACCAGTATAATACAGATGAATTTTGAAAATCTGTGTCTAAAATTTAATAATCTTCTCACGAAATTTTGTTTTTCCTCCTATATCCTAGTCATTACCAACAGTCATCCAGCTTACTAAAATCACCAAAATTGGAAGTTATTCTAGAATTTGCCAACTTGTCACTCCTAATACATGGACTGTCAGTAGATCATTAATTTCTTGCAATCCTTTCTCCTCTTTTTCATATAAAAGAAACACATCTTGATTTCATACCAAATAAGATGCAGCTGAGCAGAATCTCATTCCTTGACTTTTAAGGTAGAAGGAATAGGGAAGGAAGGTTGCATTGAGCACAAAAAAATGAGAAAACCATGATTATTGATATTTCATAGAAAATAATTTAAAGCATAATAGAGAATTAAAGCAAAGCTACACCTGAGAGTGAAAGAGGGATTTAGTTATCAGAAAGTAGACTTACAAAAAATTAACAATAAAAATTATATTAACATTGGGGTGAGAACAAGGATTGGAGAAAAGTAATAGTTGAAGGGTAGAGGGTAAATCAAGGGCTGTAAAAAGAAATATACTGATAAATATTTGAGACACCACCATTGCACTTAGAGTTTAATTAGTTTTTCAACTCATTTCTAAGACATAGCCTAGAATGTCTTGGGATAGAAGAGAGAGATGAAAATATACATGTAATTGGCACCTCCCTGGTGGTGCAATGGGTTAAGACGCAACCTATGAAGCTGTCCGCAACCACTGCAGCACGAGTTTGATCCCCAGCCAGGGAGCTACCCACGTGGTGCAGTAGACCTCTCCTGACTTGCTCGCTGCTCCCCTCAGCAGTGTATTTCAGTCAGTCTGCCTGTTCTGTTCCCCACTTTGTCTCTGGTGGATCCTCTCACCCCCAACATCTCTGGCCTGTACCCCAGCTCTTGTATGCATAAATAAATAAATCTTTAAAAAATATATAGTGTAATTAATAATGCTACACAGAGGAGGATGTTCTTGGCATATATTTACAGGTATATTGATTGGAGGGGAGTGAATTGAGGGGATATGGAGTTTTCAGAACAGTGCTCATTTTACATATTTTGTTTCATTGATAAATTATTTAACTGACCAAAATATTTCAAGTGGTTTTTTTCTCAGAAAAAATAAAATAATAAGGGGCCTCCCCTGGTGGCGCAGTGGTTGAGCGCTGGGTTGCGAGGCTGCCCGCAGCTTCTGCAGCACCAGTTTGATCCCCGGCCACCGGCGAGGGTCCCACAAAAATAAATAAATAAATAAATAAATAAATAAACAAACAAACAAATAAATAAATAAATAAAATCATAATAGGTATAGATTGTCATGTCGGTTGAGAGAGAAAATGTAAAACAGGACAATTGGGGAAGCCCAAATCTTTCCCACATATGTGACTATTTCTTAAAGTATAGACTGAGTATATTGTCCTTTTACCATCAACATTTAAAAATATATTTAAAATTTGATGCTAAAATATTGCAAGTGGGCTTCCCTGGTGGTGCAAGGGATTAAGCACTGCACTATGAAGCAATCCATAGCCTCTGCAGCACGAGTTCGATCACTGGCCGGCCAGGGAGAAACACACACAGGGAGGCAGACCTCTCCTGTCTTGCCCACTGCTCCCCTAAGCAGTGTATTTCAGTCAGTCTGCCTCTTCTGTTCCCCACTCTGTCTCTGGTGGATCCTCTCACCCCCCGCATCTCTGGCCTGTGCCCCAGCTCTTGTATGCATAAATAAATAAATCTTTAAAAAAAATATTGTAAGGACTTAATGCAACTGGTTCAGTTGGGTATGTTGTGTGACTACTTTAAAAAAAAATGGTTCACTTCCATTAATATTACTAAATATCCATAATATGAGATATTTTTGTCCCAACATGATATTTGCAATAAAAATATTGACTTCATAGTTTAAATTGTTGACAGTTTCCTCTAAGCCCAATAACTATTTATTGATGAGAAAGGAACTGATTGGATAGATTTGGCTGGTTTAGTTTCCTTTTGTTAAGCAGGACAAATGTGGAATTCAATGTGGATAATTCTGAATAACATATTTGGCGAGGACCTATGTTTCATTGTGAAAGAGCCCCACATTTGCAAGCGCGTAACAAAACTCAGGAAAGTGCTCATAAAAACGACTTAATAAAGAACAGAAGATCTTGTGGGGAAAAAAAGACAGAAGATGAAACAGTTTGGAATGCTTTCATCAGATTTTGTCATAAATATTTTCTTGACATAAATCATTGAGAATTCATTAATATTTTGAAGTTTGAGGCATTGTAATACTTTGTTCGTATCTATCAATCCTCTCAGGAAAACTACACGTGTCCATGAAATATTCTTACATGTCTTTAAGCCCAATCTTGGGCCTTGGAGATCCTTGGATAGCAGGTTAAGAATCTTAATATTTAAATAAAGTTAAGAATTTTTACTTAATATATTATTACTAAATATCCATAATATTAGATAATTTTGCATTCATAAAATGACTAAATTTCACCTTTAATTCTCTCTCTTTTTACTAACTCCTCTTCATTTCCCCTTTTAGCAACAGTTCTAGCATTTTTATATTTTGGATTTTTATTGTTGTTTTTACATTTTATTGAGGTAACATTGGTTAATATCACTGTATGCGATTCAGAGGCAGAAAGTCATACCTCCTCAGATGCATGTCACCACACCACACCTACCAGCAAGGTACCCACAGTGCTCCCTACCCATTTTACTTTTCCTCTCTCCCTCCCCCCCAGTCCCCACTACAGTCTCAGTTCTACAGTTACATTTCTAGGTTTTTTTTTTTTTTTTTTAAATTGTGTTGGCTTTGTCTGACCTTTTGTTTTGTTTTTCTATATTCCACATATGAGTAAAACTATCTGGCATTTGTCTTTCTCTTTTTGACTTATATCTCTTAGCATTATCCCTGCAGTTCCATCCATGTTGTTACAAATGACAAGAGTCTCTCTCTCTCTCAAACTAGTAGTATTCCATTGTGTATATTCACCACCACATCTTTTAAATCTACTCTTCTGTCCTTGGGCACTTAGGTTGTCTCTATAATTTGACTATAGTGAATAGTGCTGCAGTGAATATAGGGGTGCACATGTGCCTTCAAAATATTTTTTTTTTGGCATTCTTCAGGTAGAAACCTAAGAGTGGAATTACTAGACTATATGATAGATTTATTTATGCTTTTTTGAGAAATCTCCATACTGTTTTGCTTAGAGATTGATCCAGTCTACATTCCCACCAAACAGTGTACAATTGTTCCTTTTTTCTCCACCTCCACACCAATACTTGCTTTTACTCATTTTGATATGGGCCATTTTCACAGTCATGTCATGGTATCTCATAGTGGTTTTGATTTGCATTTTCTTGATAAGTGATGAGCATTTTTCATGTACCTGTTGGCCATCTTGATGTCTTCTTTGGAGAAGTATCTACTTGGCACTTCTTCCCATTTTTTTTGAATGGGTTGTTTACATTCTTTTCTGTTGAGTTGTATGAGTTCTTTATATATCTTGAATCTCAGCCCCTTGTCAGGTGCAAAAAGTCTCTCCCATTCAATAGTGTCTTTTTGTTTAGTGATAGTTTCTTTCACGGTACAAAAGGCTGATGTCAGCAGAGGGTGAGACAAGAGAGGTCTGCTGCCCCATGTGGGTCAGCTCCCTGGCTTGCAGGATTGAACTCATGCTGCAGACGCTGAGGATAGCTTGACAGTGCTGTGCTTAACCCCTTGTGCCACCAGGGAAGCCCCGTCAATTTTTAATTTTTTAAAAGATTTATTTATTTATTTATACAAGAACCAGGGTACAGACCAGATGCACGGGAGGGTGAGAGGATTCACCAGAGACAAAGCAGGCAACAGAACAGGCAGAATGACGAAATACACTGCTGAGGGGAGCAGCAGGCGAGACAGGAGAGGTCTGCTGTGCCATGTGGGACCCTCGCCGGCCAGCTGGGATTGAACCGACGATGCAGAGGCTGCAGACAGTTTCACAGTGTGGTGCTCCACTGCCTGCGCCACCAGGGGAGGCCCTATTTTTAATAAATATTTTATTGAGGTAACATTAGTCTTTAACTTTAACATTGTGTAAGTTTTAGGCACACAACATTATTATTTGGCATATGCATATTCTGCAATATGATCACACCAAAATCTAGTTTTTAAATCCATAATAATAAAGTTGAAACCCTTTACCCATTTCATCCATCCCCCCAAACCCCTAGAATATGAAAAAAAGCTTATCTGAAAAGACATGCAACATTATGTTTATTGCAGAATTATTTCCAATAGTCAACAACTTAGTGTCCATTCATGGATGAATGAATAAAAAAATTTGGTATAGATACACAACAGGATACACACACACACACACACACATATTCACTTATATACTAAAAAAGAAAAAAAAAACTCTGGCCATAGGTCTCAGTCTTTTAGTGAACTTTTATCATGGGCTGTGAACTTGACACTGGCTTCTCACTTTCCAGACCCTTCCACTTTTTTTTTGTGGCACCCTCACTGGTGGCCAGGAATCAAACTGGCGTTGTGGAGGCTGCGGACAGCCTTGCAACCCAGCACTCAACCACTGCGCCACCAGGGGAGGCCCCAGACCCTTCTACTTTATTGGGATAGGATGGCTTGAGGGAGCAGGTATTTCAAATTTCTAGCCCCCATGTCAATTGGACTCTGATAAGAGCCCAGTTAAATAGTTTCTCCTGTGGGCAGACCTATTTCAGATGAACAGAATGCTCTGGCTTATTTCAAAATGGCTCGTTTTCCTCTCCTCCTGCCAGAAGCACAAAACAATTTTTCTCCAATATTCACGGTAAGAATCTCTGGAAGTTCCTGTAGGTAAAATCCCAAAAGTGTGGGGATCTCCCTATAACTGTTTCTCCCTGTTTTTACTTCTCAGACTTGTCCAGGCTGAGTCACCAACAGTTTATCAATCACAATGGAGATTTTCCTGGGTCCACAATGGTTCCTGCAGAAGTTTGAGCTCCTGGATTTTTGCTCTGGTAAGTTATGATTCTCTATATTTATTTATTGGTTTCTACAGGTTGGTGGGCAGTGGTTTGCCCTGTGATTTACCTCTATGGTGCGGCTAAGAAGAGTTTGTTGAATTCTCAGTTCAGTTTTTTTAATTTCTGCTAAGATGGAGTGGTAACTTCCAGCTTCTCGAATGTCAGACTAAAAACCAAATTGGAAGTTCATTTTTCCTTGACCAATTTTATAGAGTTTTTGTGCTGTCTGTCATAATTCTGTTGGATTTTTGCCGAGTTAATCCTCAGAGTTTTGTTTAACATCTTTCTCTATTCTGCAACGTGGTAATTAGAGGTAAAGGCTTGATTTGATTTACTTTTGTATTTTTGGCAATATTTCTTACAAACGATATGATATTCTTCTCTAGAGTGATATACAGTTTCTGGATAGCTCTTTTTGTGATATTAGTGGTCACTGATATTTGTGTGGATTGCTAATCAATGTTGGCTTGCAAAATGATGTTTACTGCCTTTTGCATTGGTAATTTGACTAACTTCTCTTAAAAAAAAATACCTCGCCCTATCAGTTATTTGCTTCCCACAAGATGGAGTTGATAGAGAAGATGTAGGACAGAGGGTTGATTTTATTCCCCCCTTTATTTAGTTTTTGTCAAGGAAATTAGCTGGTTCTCAAGCAAAGATGCGCAATAGTTTTGCCTATCACTGTGAACTCAGGGGTTAAGTGCGTTTGCTGGGGTTCAACCTCTTGCAATTATTTTCCTCACTGAAGTTAAATTTTTGTCACCTGTGATGAGGAGGTTTGAGCTTTTTTTTCCTTTTGGCATAATGGTGGTATCATCGCTATCTGGAGTATCATTCCTACAGATTTCCTGACAAAGGCCTGAAATTGAGAATCACCCATTTTGTTAGTTGGGTCACCCATTTTGAAAGTTTCTAACTTTCATGAGAAATGTATTTTAAGATGAACAATTTACATAAAAATTAGTCTGTTACACTTCTATCATTATTGTCTACTTTAAAAATAATCCTGAAGTTGATCTATAGACAATCTATTTTTTTTTTTATAGAGGCATGTTTTTTTTTATTTATTTATTTTGTTTGTTTGTTTGTTTTGTTTATACATGCACTGGGTACAGTCAGAAGCGCGGGAGGGTGAGAGAATTCACCAGAGCCGGGAGCAGAGCAGGCAGAAGGACCGAAGTACACTGCTGAGGGGAGCAGCGGGCGGCAGGAGAGGTCTGCGCGCCATGTGGGATCCTCCGCCGGTGGCCGGGGAGCAGCCGGGGATCGAACCGGCGCCGCAGAGGCCGCGGGCAGCTTCGCAACCCAGCGCTCAACCGCTGCGCCACCGGGGAGGCCCTATGTTTTTAAATTTTCTTTAAATTCTAGCTTTGTAACTGTGTGGGCTAGAGGCCTGACCTCTTTGCGTGAAGTTCAGCATTTACATTAAAAGGGTCATTACACTTAGTAAAATGCAGTGAATATTGGAGAACAATTGCTTTGTGCTTCTGATCAGGGGAGAGGAGAAAACCATTTTGAAATGTGAGAGAGGGGAAATAATTTTGAAATACGGGAGAAAACCATTTTGAAATGCCAGAGCATTCTGTGCCTTTTTTTTTTTTTAAGATGTTATTTATTTATACAAGCACTGGGTACAGTCAGAAGCATGGGAGGGTGAGAGAATTCACCAGAGCGGGGAACAGAGCAGACAGAGTGAGGAAATACAGCGGGTGGCAGGAGAGGTCTGCGCACCATGTGGGATCCTCGCCGGCAGCCGGTATCAAACCGGCGCTGCAGAGGCTGCAGGCAGCTTTGCAACCCAGTGCGCAACCACTGCGCCACAAAGGGAGGCCCCATTCTGTGCTTCTTAAAAGGGTGTGTCCACAGGAGAAACTAACTGGGGCCAAACTTGCTGGACTCTTAATCAGAGCCTAAATAACATGGGGGTGAGGGGTTGGCAATATGAAACACCTGCTCCCTCTAGTCATCCTTTAAAATGGAAAATGAGAAGCCATTGGAATCTTCACAGTCCAGAGGTACAAGCTCAAAAGTTTCTTGTAGTAATTATATAGTTAGAATATAAATTGTGCCTAGAAAAGGGCCTGGCATGTAAGAGCAATATGTATCAGTCATTATTGTTAATCACTTAAGGGCAGTATAGGTTGAATATATTTTAAATTTATATACATTCTCTCAAATTGCATAAAAATTTGGAAACTTTTTTGCACTCAATATCATGCTTTTTATAATCTTTCCATTTTGATACTTAAAGAGGACTTCATTGTGAAATATGTAAATATAGTTATATATAAAATATATACTAACTATGGTAATAGATAATTGTATGTATATTCAGGTCTCAAGAAATCTCATTCATTGTCATAATTTCAGTTATAACATGTACTCATCACTGTAATGGGAAAGAATCGGGGTGTAGGCAAGAGGTGTGGGGGCAAAAGAATTCACCAGAGACAGAGTGGAAAACAGAACAGGTGGTTTTACTGAAATACTCTGGTAAGAGAAGCAATGGATAAGACAGGAGAGGTCTGCGCCCGAAGAAGAACTTGGGGTTCCCTTTTATGATCTGTTTTTGCAGGCTTTTCATGACTGGAGAGTCAGTTCAGGCTAGTCAATGCTGGGATATCAGGTCTCAGGTGTTGACCTTTGACACAATGTATCCTGGTCCTGCTTCCACTTTCAGGGTCAAAGTGATCAGACTCAGTGCCTGGTTTCCATAGCAACCCTATCAATGCCCGTTATCTATTCAAGCCTCCCAAACCTTCCTGCTGGGGAAGGGGGGTGGGCTTAGGTTTTGACCTTATTAAATGGTACCCTGACAATCAGTACAAAATATATTTTTAGTTTCAGCTTTATTCTAAGCTCCATCTAAGCTTCCCTCTTGTGGTTTGAAAGTAAGACCACAATATTTTTCAGCTTTTTATAAAATGGTTGAAACTTTTCCCTCTATTTCTTGAATCTGGGCTGAACTTGAGACTTGTGAGACCAGTATAAAATGCTGGGAATAATGTTGTGCAACTGTGATATAAGATTTAATACTTCCAGTCTCTTAGAATATTACCTTGTGCAGAAGCCTGGTAACTAGGAAAACATGTAGCCTAATGTCAGGTGGTCAAGACAATGGGCAGCACTAGGTGCCAGTCATCTGAACAAGGTCATTTTGTATGAATCCCTCTCAGCTGATCAGTCAAAATGACTACATCTACAGAGTTTGACAAAGTTCAGCCCTCAGGCTAACTCCAGTCTACTGCCTGTGTTTGTATTGTCTTCGATTACTTTTGTGCTATAGCCACAATTGAATAGCTGTGATGGAGACTATATTAACTCTTTAATCTATCTGGTCCTTTACAGAAAAAGTTCAATGACTCATATTTTAAGCCAATACTTTTTTGTTATAACGCAGTTGGTTTTGAGGGGAATGTGTGTGTGGGAGTGTATTAAACACAATATATAGCCAACGTACTCTGCTATGTCCAGGTCCAAATCTGTCCTTTTTCCTGCAGTTACTAACCCTAATAATATTATCTCTATTCATTAAATTAAAGTAAAACATTAGAAAGCATGTAAGCATAAATGCATTAATTTATCACCAAATATTGTTGAATATTTTCTCTGCATCTCTTTTAGTGCTCCTTTTTAAGATCCTTTAAAATCTTTCCTGCGTAACTATGGATAGTCGTTACAATATTATGATTTATAAAATATACATATTATATCATATATTAGAAATATATTTGGTCATTAAGATTGTTACAGGGCAGGGAGAAGGGCACCCCAGAATCTCCAAACCTGCCTGCTCTAAGTAGGTTCTACCATCCGCTGCATCAACACAAAACATGTGAGACTTTAATGGGAAGGAACTTTAATACAATTAGGAAACAATACAGGAAAGGCAAAGAATCTAGTTTCTAAATCAAGCACCAAAGTTACCCATCCCCTCGTGGGTAAAAGTCCACCCAAATGGGATTGGCCCAGAGCAAGGCCCCAAAGCCTGCCACAAGCCCAAAGCACCTTCCAGTGGGGACCCACAGAAAAGGATCAGAAACAACCAGACAAGTCTGGAAGGAAAAGAGCAAAATAAAAATCAAGACAAAAACCACCATTGTCAACTCCCCACAGGTCTCACCCACATCTGTGTCAACTGTCCACCACCAAAAGGCAAGCGCAGTTTCTTCACGTGTCTCTCGGCTCCATGTGCCACTTCCAGGGCTCCTTCTGCCTCTCCATCCTGCTTCCTTCCTTCCTGGGTCTCCTCTACAGCCTCTTCTCTCTCTACTCAGCTCCACCCTCCTTTTGGGTGGGGTAGGAAACCTGGAACCTCCCCCTTTCCTGGGGACCACCCTGTTACAAGATGACCAAAATATATTTTTCACACATATTTGGTCTTTACCCACAGTTCCTATTTCACAACTCCCAAAAGCTTTGGAAATCCCTAAGTGTTGAGAGTGATAAAGGTGTCCTTTTGGAAGCTGGTTGGACAGAAGCTGGTTGTCTAGAGAACTAACCTTGTTATTGAAAAGCTTGATTTCCCTTCCTCTCCCCTGCTCCCCTCATCAAAACCTCTGGGGAGGAGGAAGGGCTGAAGGTTGAGTTAACTAATTGATGAGTTAGTTAAACTGGGACTTCAGAGAACTTCTGACTTGGTAACTATGTGAAGATAATGACCTGATGGTTTGTGTACAGAGTGGAAGCTTCACACCCTCACCCCAAATCTTGCCCTATGTATCACTTCATCTGGCAGTTGATTTATATCCTTCAATATCATTTTTAATGAATGATACTGAATGATTCATTTTTAATGAATCAGTGATCTATTGATCAAAAAAGTTTCCCGGAGTCCTGTGTGCCACTTCAGCAAATTAGACAAGCCTAAGGACAGGGTCATGGGGACCTCTAATTCATAGCCTGCTGGCCAGAAGCACAGACAATAACCAGGGCTTCTAACTGGTCTCTGAAGAGGAGGGCAGTTTGGGAAATTGAGCCCTTACCGGTGGAATCTGATGCTCTCTCTGGGTTTATAGTGTCAGAATTGATTTGAATTCTGGCACCCAGTAATTGCTTCCAATGGGAAGCCGCTATATACCCATTGGAAACTGGAGTGTGGGAATTTTATTCACTTGTCTCATTTATGTAATAAAGACATATTTTTGTTAAATACTAGGCATATTAATAATCACAGTCCATGTAATCAATGATGAAATAGTGTAGTGAAAATGACAGGCTGGGTGCTGATGAAGATAAACCTAATATTAAGGAAGTACAGAGGAGGGGCATTTAATTTGCTCAGTTCAGTAAGTCAGAAAAAAGTTTTCAAGCTTGAAATGAGATATAAAGGAATATGTAATTGGTAGCACTTCCTATTACATAGAGTAGGAGGGGAACTGTATACAGAGAAGACAGTATAATTAAAGATACATTGGTGAGCTACAGTGGTAAGAAACAATATATGGGGGGAAAAACTAAAGTTTGATATTGTCGATCAGGGAATAATGTGTGTAGAATTATGCATGAGCTAAATTAAAGATGGATTCTATCCTGAAGATACAAAAACACTTCCTATGGGTACCCAGACACATTTTATTTTAAATAAATGTTGATATTTTCTGTTTCCTTATTGAAATTGGTCAGCTGAGGATAATTGTTTTCAAGCTATTTCCATTGGCTCTTATTTCCCACCTCCCTTTTATATCACTTACTCTATTGGAAGTAAAAAGAAGGAGAGATGTAATAACATAAATTAGCTTTTTGATGTTGTTTCTGAAAACCAAATTCAACCTTTGTTACCCTGCTTGTGAGACTGAAGCTGAATGTGGTAAACATTTCTCCTTTGCCAGTAGAGGGCTGTGAAGTAACACCCCAGGAGATAGGAGTTTCCCTTCCAGATTCAGGTAGGCTCATTCTTGCTCAGCTTGCTGCTGCAATTCAGGGGTAGCCAGGAGCATGCAGGACACACAGTGGGGCTCACCTTCAGTGTAACAATCCTGGCCTGTCTGCCAGCTGTGGCTTAGTGATTGTGGACCAGCTCTGACCCAGGGAACACTACTAACTTCACCACCATCCTGTGGGCTGTAACCACGCCTTCTCCAAAGATATCTGAAATCCTGATTTGGGAAAGTAGCCCTTTTTCAAGTTTATTCTTTCATTTGGTACTCATCTCGCTTTTCCTCCCTTTTTATTTCTTTTTATTAGCTAATTTTCTGGAAGTAGTTCATACTACTTTTCTAATGTCATTTCTATTCAAGCTAGAGTGGTTTCTTCTGATTGGACTTTGAATGATACATAATACTATATAAATGTTAGAAATATTTAAAGGTATACCCCTATCAAAAATAAATCAGAATGCCAATAAAAGGGAGAAAATTCAAGTAGCGCTAAACATACTCATTTAATATTAATAATAACCAGGTTGATGTCTCGTGTCTTTCCCTGCTTTATGAAACTATTGCTAAGAAGATGTAAGATTAGAAGTAGAGTGTTTTGGCCTATGTTGAGATTTTTTAAAAATAAAGATATATTCAAGAGTACAGACTGATGTTTCATGGCCTAGTCACAATAGAATAATGAGAGCACCACCACTACCTCCACCAGTGCCCCTTAAACAAATACAAAAAAAGAATAAAGTATATGAAATAGTAGTTTTCAGACATTGGATAACTGGCAGCGCAGGATAGATTATTTCAGGAGAGGAAATATGAGTTGAACCATAGAATTGTCCCATCTTATTGCTTGAATTGAGTTTCCAGACCACAGAATAAGTAGAGATACCTGAATAAAACCTTCCAGGGCACAGGATATTAACTAGGGCCCTCAGAAGAGTGTCATTGCCTGAATTGTGGAGCCCAATTAACCCTAGACTAAAAACTGGTGAAGATAAAAACTGTAATGTCTATCCCGAAAGTTTCCAAGTAACTTCATTATAGCCCGGAAAAAAATATTTAAAGAGTTTCCAAAACAATATCCAACAGTCAAAAAGTCAAAAAGTCAAAAAGCATAAAAATGTATTTCTTCAGGATAAAATTCTTATACTCACATTTTTACTTTATTTTTATAAGAATTTGGATTTTCAGTGAATGTTTGTTCAAATCACTACTATTCAGGTTTTATTGATATTTTAAAATTTGATGTATCAGTTTTAACATCAGTATTTATAATGGAAATGATATTACAACTATTGAGACAGGATTAAAAAAATTTAGACACAAGCTTTAAAATGTGGAAGGGACAAACACCTCTTCAAATTTTTTCAGGGTAATAAATAAAAAATGTGAAAATAATTTTTATAGGAGATGAAATTATTTACCTTAAACCAGAAGAAAACATGGTCATATTATGTTTTAGACAAAAATCTGCAGCTTGTTAAAGTTAGACTTGAGGAAGACAAGGACATAGCCAGAAAGATCCTGAAATTAATAAGAAATTATTTCTCACTTATAACAATCCAACAGGTATAGGCAAAAAGGGCAATTCCATTTTTTTTTTTTTTTTAACCAAGTCATTGACACACCTGCATTTCTTTCATTTTGTGAACTCTGGTCCTCCAGATGTGTCCTCAACTGCATGATTTGGGCTGACTTTCCATTTTGTCCACATTTGAGGTCACTAGGAATGTCTAAGGAGAAATTAAGTCCAGACAAGCAGTTTCCTTTAAGTGATGCCAATATGGGATAATTACTCCCATCTACTTTCCATTAGTGAGAACTTCGTTATATGGCCACACCTAGATGCCTGGGAAATTGAGAAATTCAGTCTCTAGCTAGCTGGCTGTGTGTCAATGAAGGGAGGGAAAATAGATTTGGGCGAAAGGGGAACTACTAATCTGCCTGCCATACACACAAAGTGTACATAAGCACACAACTTAAGATGACGGTATTCTTTATTCAAATGGTTCTTGAGGCTCAACTTATTCAAATATTTCATTTAATTTCATTGGACACTTCCATGAACTCAGTTCTATGAACAAAGGTATGACACTGCCATTGACGCGGATGCTCTTTTTTTCTAACTTTTCAGTAAATTGCTGATGTCTTTTTCTCTGAAAATGGATGTAGTTAGAACTTTGATCTTATATAATTAGAAAATTGGTTTTATGCTGAAACAATTATTGCAAAATTAACAGAGTGAGATTTCTGGGGGCTGATTGTTGGTAGAGAAAGTATGAATATTCAGACTATTATATTTAATTTGGTAGCTTGGGCTACTTTTTATGAATTTAGTGCTTGGGTGGATGACCATTTTTTTCTAATAGTATGGAAAATGGGTGGGAATTGGAATTTAGATATGTAGGAATTTCTAGAGTTTTTTTTTGTTTGTTTTCTCTTTGTTTTGTCTCTGGTTAATCATGTACTGAAACACTGGTATTTGGTTGCTATATTGTCCTTGTTCATGATTGCTTTTTCGTATATTTACTGTGACTGAGAATTTGCTTTAACAAAGGAAAAAAAATCTAGCAATGTAATCATACATTCTTGTATTTTTTTTTTTTCTAAAAGCCATTGAAATTGTTTTCAAAGCACTCCTCCAATTTTGTTTTTCCAATGGGTCAGTGTACTTTGGTAGTAAATGTTTTAGATTTCTACTTCCTCAGTTTATATGAACTCTCCTCTTTATTAGTCGACATCTACTTTTACTGCATTCAACTTGTTTTTATTTGCTGGCAACATGATTTTGAAAAGTGTGTCTTTATTAGGAGAAAGCCTTACAGCCTTTCTCTATTGGTGTTCTCTAAGAGGATTAAATACTACAGAAAAATTATTTGAGTGACTATTTTCAATTCTCCCATAGGAGATAGATTAACTAGTACCATTCCATACATAGAAGATAAATTAATTCATTGCATATGACAGAAATCTCAGGACATTATGGCCTAATTCTCGTGGAAATTCAGGTTTAGACAAAGTCTGATGTAGGAAGGGATTCCAAAATTTTGCTGGAAAAAAAATTCAACTGAATTAGATCTATGAGATATTTATCTTGAATTTTAATGGTAGGAGTAGGCAGACGTGAACTGAATGGTTTATTTTGAGATTTAAGAAAACACGATTTCCTTTTTTCTATTTAACTACACTATGGGCAATAGTTTTAACATTACTTTCAGAAGTATTTAATGCCAATAAAGGAAATATTTTTACAAGTTAAAAATATTTTAACTGGAAAGTTGAAAATAATGAACCTTTGGGAATAACAACAAAAAAATCTTTTGAAATGTTTATAAATGGTTGAGTTTGTACCAAACAACTAAATATTGTAAGAGTTTTCGACCATCTGTCTTTTTTTTTTTTTTAACATCTAGGAGCAGATACATTACAGCATCTGTGACTTGATATTACTTTGAATTTGACATAATCACTACATTTCAACTGCTTCATATGAAATACTAGTATTGGCCCATTCTATAGAAGCACTGAGTATTAGTATGATATTAGGAAGGTTATGCATTTGGGAAGTAGCTAATGAGGATAGAGCCTTCAGAATGGGATTAGTGATCTTATAGGAGGCCCCACAGAAATCCCCTGTCTTTTCTGCCACATGAAGCTATAGCAAAAAGTCACCATAGATGAAATAGGAAATGGATTTTCAATAGATTCTGAATTTGCCAGAGGCTTAATATTGGACAGCCCATCTCCACAACTGGGAGAAATAAATTTGTTGTATATTATAAGTTACCCAGTACATGGTATTTGTTATATCATCCTGTGCAGACTGACAATCTATTTTTAAAACCTTTTT